>NW_026137513.1:1704318-2383637 GCF_009805555.1 Andrographis paniculata | reverse complement strand
AATTTTTTCTCAAATCTAAAAAAATAAAAATAATATTTTATAATACTTTTATAATTTTCAATAATTAATAACAAAATCTTCTAAAATTTTAAATCATAACGAACAAAATTGGATTTTTTAAAAAATAAAATACAAATGTCTTTAATTTTCATTATACATATAAATAACTAATATTAAACCGTTATTCTAATAAACACTTTAATACAAACAATTAATTGAATCAGGGGAATGATCATGTGTTGATTCTATAGTATAATTCAGCATTGCTGAATGGTATTTTAATCATTCATTATAATCTAACGATTGTAATTACTCAATGGTACTTTAGTCTTTTCATTCAATTACTTTCTTCTCTTCATTCGCAATCCTTGTGCGCAGAGTTGATTTCTTGTCCTTTCGCAATCCTTGTGCGTTGAATCGGTTCCTTGCCCTTAGTGCGATTCTTTGCCCTCGTCATTCAGATTCTCTCAACCGGCAAGTCATCTGCTGCGAATCCAATCTCAAACTCCCAATCTAATTATGTTATGTGCCCTAGACATTTTGATTGAGAATCTTCTTGCTGCGAACTCTTTCGACCAACATTTCGATTCAGATTTCTCACTCAAACTCAGGTTGTGTAATTTGTATAATGTGTTTCTTGTGTTTTCTAATGTGTTTTAATCTTTAGAAAATTTGGAAACTAAGTTTGTATGATGTATCTTTAGGAAAGAAGTAGCGAGTATAGCTGCCTATTTCTACATTAGGGTTAGAGCTATAGTTGTTGTGGAGCAATAGACACGCAGTGCCTGTGACTGAGGTATTTCTTTCTTACCTTTTTTTTTTCATATAAATCGAAGCATAATGAATTTATTTTCCAAATGCAGAGGAATGAATTAGGGCATTTGAAATTGGTTTGGTGGGGGTATACGTATATTTATTATTTAGTGCATTGATCCATCACCATCTATGTAATGTAAGTGAAGAAGAATTGTGTGAAGAGAAAAAGAATATATTATTATGGTTGTTCTTGATGGATGAACATTTATTATATATATATATATAACCGGTGATGATGATTTTTGCCATTTTTACTAATTTCGTTGTTGGTTGATATAACTTTCCTTTTGTGATGCGTTTTTGGGAGTGGATTATTATCTGTTTCTTTGTTTTCCTTTTCAAGAATTGCTGCACTGAGAAGATGTCCCTGCTTGCATCTTTTTTCGATCATCCCTTAATCCCTTCACCTTCATCTTCAATGGCTTTAATACACTCACTACTCTTACTTTTCGTTAGTATAAACCAATAATTCACTTGCCTCTCTTTGATCTTTCAACAACATAAATACATACATACATTGTTGAACGTACTGATTCTTAAAGATCCCAAAGAAATGATATATATTGATTGTTTAGCAGCTTGTATAGTTTCTCACGCTGCTGCATGCATATAAATCAATACTGCTGCATGCATATGTGCTCTATAGCAATAATTTATATTCTTTTATTTATTTAATTACACTAGCTAATATTGTAAATTGATTTTGTTTCAGACAAAGAAAGATTAACTTGATTGATATTGCATATATATGTGAATTTGTGAAATCGTACAGGGATAGTTAAATATGACTAACTTTGCTATCTGGGTGTTTGTTTTTTGCATTTTTTCCTATGGTCTCTTTGTTGGAGTTTATGTTTCTCATGTTGTTACTGATTTACTGGTTTACTACGTGGTGTTGCATTGATGTATTTATTGTGTCAATTGATTGTTACTGTAGAATGAGGATGAGAAGTTTGGTTGTGTTTACCAATCTACTTGAAGTGAAGCTATTTGTGCTGATTATTTTTCTAACTATGCATCCATGTTTCTGCCCCTGTTGGCTGTTGCACTCAAAATTATAAGCTTAAGATTCTTTTTTCTTCTTTATCTGTTAAATTGTTATGAAATCGTCAACGGAGATCCAAATTCCTTATTTCTCACTTAAGTACTTCATCTTATTTCACTTCCAACTTTTCAATTTCATCTTAATGGTAGTGAAAAAAGCCACATACATAATGATATTGTATTGTTAAATTGTGGTATATTTCTATTGATTGTGTTATGTTTAATTTTGTATTTTTACAGGGGAGAAATGGGTAAACATGTTATGTATTCCATCTCAAGTAAAATAGAAAAATTGCATAAGTTACTAGCGTCTAAAAATAAGAAAGTGTTTAGATCCTATATTAAGAAGTCATGTTTTGAGGGTCTTCTATATGTTAGGAAAACGAAAATAAATAGTGAGTCATTGCTTCAGTTAACGAGAAATTGGGACACCGAGAAAAAGGGTTTTGTATTTTTAGATGGGACGGAATGGCATATTACCGATGATGATGTTGCTCGAGTATATGGGCTCCTACATGGATTTGGTAAAAGTCTCATATCTTTAGTAAAGCCTTCAAACTATTATAGTGAAATTCATGAAATTAGCCAAAGCTTTGAGCTTGATAAAAGAAATTCTATGGTAGTCCAAAATTGTTGGTTATCAAAGATATTACAATCTTCTAGATTGCACCGTCCCATTGACTTTTGGAGATTTTATGTCCTATATACTTTGTCGACGTTATTAATTCTATCAACATCTTCATGTATCAATAATCGATTCTTAAAGTTCCTTTACCTCCTGATGATGCTTTAAGATATAATTGAGCTGCAGTTATAAAAGACAAGTTGGTGGATTCAATTCACAACTTTAAGTGTAAATTGGTGGATAACAAAAAATCAACTTGTAGACCGACAAGATATATGCATTGTCTTATGGTAAGTGTTTGAAATGTGTAAATACAGTATGTACATACATATTTTTGTATTTTTCTCTAATTTTTTTTGTTATTTTCAGCATTTATTTTACGATCTAATTGATCGTAAAGATTTAGGGACTAGGACCTTTACTTGCTCTTTTAAGAGACACATGCGCTTGGCTGATGTGATTCAACGTTTTAGGGAGCTTCCAAATGAAACTCAAAATAAATTAGCTAAGGAAAATAAAGTATGTGTTACATATTATATTGTAAAATATGTGTTACATATTATATATAAGGTGATGTACTTGTAAAATTCCAAATGGTAGATCTAAATAGGCATCTTGTTTCCCAGCATGTAAGACTAGAAGGTTTCTGGTTTCCTTACATTTAATACCTGAAGTTTATTTGAGCTGATTTTGTGTAGAGAACATTATTGTTTTTTCTTTGCCATATGAAGTCTAAGTATATATTTTTGCAGTCGGAAATTAAAAGATAGGGGTTCTACTATGTTAAAAACTAATATATTATTTTTATTTTCTAGGAAAATGAAAGTGCTTTGCGCTCACGGGATAATGTTGAAAATTTAAAACAAGCCTACAAGCGCAAGAAATAAGCATTGATTTTGAAGTTGGATACGTTAAAATGTGAAGCAAATGAATTAAATGAGAAACTTTTAGTTGTTAGACAAGAGATTGTAAAAACTGATGATGAATTGTATTATTTTGTTGCCGATATATTGGAAAACGAAGCATTGCCGAAGAAAAATCAACACAAAGATGATCATGCAGAAAAGGTAATTTATATTGAATGAAATTTAATATTATAAAATTTAATTTTTTATATATTTACTGGTTTTTTTTATATATTGATAATATTTTATTTGTAGACTCCTTGCAAAGCTACAATTGACGAGGCATCCACTGATACAGATCGTTCAACCCACAATGAGGTTTTTTATCTGATTTGTGATATTTGTTTATTAGCTTTGATATTTTTATTAGTTGTATTTTTAGGTTTGTTATGTGGAATAATAACTCTGTTATATGAAATAATAAGTTCGTTATATGATATTTAGGTTTTTTTATATAATTAAAATTTATTAATTAGGGCTGAGGTACTGAATAATAACTCTGTTATATGTAATAATAAGTTCGTTATATGATATTTAGGTTTTTTTATATAATTAAAATTTATTAATTAGGGCTGAGGTATTGTTATTTGACGTCCGATAAGGTATATTATGCATGTATGCACTATTTGTTTTTTAAAACTATGATATTTAAGAACGATCATTTGCTCCAAAACCATTTGTAGGTTCCTTGTGAAAAAACTGTTGTTCTATATTCCACAGGTGATATGGAGATTCCTATGGATATGGTAAATGAGCAAATATAATTTTATGTTGTATTTGTTATTACGTAAATATAATTTTGTTATCTGATTTGTGATATTTTTTTTATTAGTTTTGATATTGTTATTAGTTGTGTTATTGGGTTTGTTATATAGAACAAGAGGTCTGTTATGTGGAATAATAAGTTCGTTATATGATATTTAAGTTTTTCATATAATTAAAATTTATTGAATTAAGGCCGAGATATTGTTATTTGACGTTGGATAAGGTATATTATGCATGTATGCACTATTTTTTTTTGTTTTTTTTTTTTTGAAACTTTGACATTTAAGAACGGTCATTTGCTCCAATATATTTGTAGATTCCTTGCGAAAAAACTGTTGTTCTATCTTCAATGGGTGACATGGAGATTCCTATAGAAAATATGGTAAATGAGCAAATATAATGTTGTATTTTTTATTACGTAATTGTTTGTTGATATTATGTATTATTTATTTTCTAGAATTTTGCTGGACTAAGTTTTTCATTAAGGTTGAGTCAATTTTCTGGTGATAAAAACATTGACCCTACACTCAAAAATGAAAAGGTGATGCATTATATATGATTGCATTACTTAGTAGTATATTTTAAAATGTTTTTTCATAACAAGTTCTCCTTTTTTTAGACATACGATGAATGTCAAGAGGATCTTGTTGCTGCTACTCTTGGTCCATTTAGCGCTACTGAAGAGCAACTTAGACTTCAATTTAAGAATCAGAACTTTGATGAAGAAGACTACATTGTATATGATTTTGAATGTTTATAATATATATTTTTTCATTATGCAATGATGTTTATTATTATTCTTATTATTTTTTGTTAAGGTGTTGAATCGCCAATCGACACAAGGCATCAAAGGCAATTTATTGCTTCAAGGGTGTAGATTACTATATTATTTTTCTGTTAAAAGTGTCCAAAAATCTTGTCATCTCACTAATATTGAGGAGTCGGTAGTGAGTTGGATATGGGATATATCTGATCGTGAAGCTTATGATGAAACAATTGTGTCTGACGGAAATAGCTATATATGGATCGAAGAAATACAAAGCTTACCACCAGGGCGATATATTATAGACACTGAAATTGATTGTTATACTCATCTTCTTAATCGGAGGGAATTTGAAAGGGCAAAGACAAATAAGAAGCCAATGACTCGTTTTTTCTTTCCAAGTATATTGGCGGTATGAATCATTTAGTTTAATGTATTTATAATTTATATTACTATATGTTTCTTTTTTATTGACATATTAATATTTTAATTATCAATAGTCAATTACACTACATTAAGTACAAAATAAACGTCCAATGTCGGATAAAGAGACAATCATTTCATCATGGACTCCGTACTTCAAAAAAATTTATCTTGGAAAAAATTGGAAGTGCGCATTTTCAGCTGATTATGTAAGTAAACAAGATTGTATTTATTTTATATAGAATGTTTTGTTATTTGACATTTGATATAATAGTCTTGTTATTTGAAAGTATTGGTTTGTTGCCAATATGTTACTTTGTTAACAAAACTAGTTTGCATTGCTAAAATATGATATTGAAATATCATTCATTGATCTGAAATTGTGAAAAACATTGTATTATTTGATATCTTGACATAACAACCTTGTTATCTGACGGTTTGGTTTGTTGTTGATATGCTATTTCATTAACAAAACTAGTTTACTAAGATATGATGCTAAAGTGTCATTCATTGATCTGAAAGTGACTTTTTTATTTAGGTTGATCTTCAATGGCTTATTTATCCAAATAAGGAATTCTGAATGTTCACTTTAGTACCATTTCGGATGAGAATTGAAATCTTTAATACAATGTCTAATTTTTGTTTATTTATTGAATTTTGTAGTTTTTCTTCCCCCATTGCCGACATGAACATTGGGTGCTCTTTTGTATTGATATACCAAGACAAAATTTGGTATTTCAATTCACTTAACCCCAAAGAAGGTTGGATTACAGACAAGCCAACAATGAAAATGTTGTGGTATTGTTTTAGGACCATTGTTCGACATCATTCAGCTAATGACATGTAGGAATGGAAGTCTTGAATATATTTTTCTTAAGATTTGTTTATAACGAAATACCAATCCTTGTTGTGTATTACAAGTGCAAATGAAGTTTTGAATTTGTTTGTCCTAATCATATCCCACAATCAGATACCCGTTCGTGCGGTGTAACGGTGGCTTTATACAGGGATTACTTCAATGGTCATATCGCAAATAGTGTCTTGGAGCAATTCAGAGATGTGAATAATTTGAATGCAAAAAGAACATAGGTATGTGCTGAGTTACTTTTGCAAGATGCTAATGAAAAGAAATCTAATTTGTTGGACAAGTTAAGAATTTACAATGAACAAAATAAACATGTGAGGAAACGAAACTGTAAATAGAATATATTTAGACGAAGATCAAGGCAGGAGTTGTGATTTTTTCAACCGTTTGTAGTTTCTACTAGTTATTTTTTTAATGGACAAGTTGTATTAGTTGTTTCTAATTGTGATATATTGTATTACTATTTTTATAAATGGACATATTGTAATTTGGAATGATGTGTAACCGAGGATGTGCCTGATGGAGCCGCAACTGATTAAAAATTGCTAAAATAGCACATGATGGTGATGAGAAAGTTGTGGCAACATTAGCAGCAGAACAACGAGCCTTTCATCATATTGTGATTGTTGATGGCCAACAATCCAGGATTGCTTGAATGTGTTCGAGGCAATGGAGAATAGGCAGCAATGGAGCAGTTTCTACAGAAAATCGTCAGCGTGTTAAAAATTGAAAATCTGTTTGCTTCACAGGGGGCTTGTTATAATATCTCAGGTTCGTGCATCGTAATCTCTGGTCTCGATCAACCTTTAAGTTTAAATCGTGCAATAATTTGACTCTTCTTCGACAGGTTGAAAATGAATTTTGGGCACCGAGGATTGGTTCTCGGGCAAGCCGGCGATTCTTACATAAATTGGGTGGCAAATATGGATGTCGGATTAGATACCTCATACACCGTTGCTTTAGCTCTCATTTACTCCCGAGAGTTAGTCGCACGAAGAAATTCAAACCTTGTTGTGTGTGTGTCCTCGTTTGTAGCTTGTAATTTCTTATATTGTTAACAGGGAAAGTGTTGATAACACTAGAAAGTGAAAGTGGCTTGATTATTATTGTATGATGCACACTATGCAAAAAGGGTTAAAAACAAATGAATAAATACAATGGATAGTATGTGGAGAATATAGACGAGTGAATTGACATTATTCATAAAATTGTATTGGCTATATTGGAGAATTTTGTTGGTTGTTTATTAGATTATGCCGTTGTTATTTATAATTATTATTTTGTTAGTTGATAGTTTTGAATATGTTATATAGTTTCAAAACAATATTTATATGAGAGCCTTGGTTGATTATTCATTTGATTTTCTATACATACAAGCATTTTATTACCTTTGCAGTGAGAGTCATAATATATTGATAACTGCATATCTATATGCCATAACAGGTTTGGAAAAAATGATTAAAGGAACAACTAAGTGTGACTACTACAATTTTGTTCCTTCAGAAATAGCAATCTAAACCCCATATATTAATTTTAATTTTTGTGTTGTTTAATGGTTAAGGCAAGACAATCTTTGTATATATATATATTTCCAGCAACGACGAGCTCGAGGGACCACATTTTCGGTGACATCTGCCATCATATATATATTGTATATATTGATTTCCTTCTCCACAAGAACAAGATCAAATGGGAATTTGTATTTAAAAAATTATCCCCATATTTTTTCATCAGTGAATTGAATTAAATAACAACGTGGATCAAGCAATTGTTCTCGCCATGATTAATCTTGCAACAATAAACATAGCTTCAGATTACATATTAACAATTGTAATGCATAGATTTCGGCATGAGAACAAACTGAACATCATAACTTAGGGCAGCCGATGAGGCCGAGGAGGAGCCTCAAATCCTGCCTCTTGGTTGGTCCGTACAACTCCATTCGATGATGAAGAAAAACTACTCTTTGGATGCTGCTGCTGGAAACTACTATTTGTTGCTGCTTTTCTGTAATCTGAACCACTCTCTTATCAGTTCTCAGGTCCCTTCATGATCCTCCATTCATAACAAAATATCGAATAGAAAATAAAAAATAACAAAGCTACAAATTTCTTTGTAACTTTGAATATTCAAACAATGCACCTCTTCAAATTTGCACCATTTAGTTTTCTAGATCCAAGAAAAACACAACAACAATCAAAATCAAGTAAAAATTATTTTTTTAAAAAACAAAAAAAACATAAATCACTCCAAGCATACACAAAACTTATGTTCTTATTCACGTATTCAACCCCTAGCTTAGCAACCCACATGGGTTGCTGCTAGGGATCCATCTGAGCAGCAACAGCAAGACGAGGAAAACATACAACTGACTTATTGCATAAGCTGGAAACAACCAGAATACTAACTACAAGCATAAGAACTCTCCATCTCAAACATGCTATCATCAATGAATTATTACAGAATATTCAAATCAAAATAAAAAATCAAAAACTGAAAGGACAACTATATATTATATTCACAAATAAGGTTCTGAAACTTTTTTTTAAAAAAAAAAAAAACCATAAGATGGAACCAAAAAAACAAAACATAAAGATTCATAACATATTTATAAAAATCATTTATTTCTAAATTTTAAACCAATTGTAGGCATCAAATCCAAGAAATATGAAGGTCCAATCTTGTAAAAAAAAGACAACATCAAACTGTTAATCATAATTAATTTTAAAATATTAAAGAAGAAAAATAAAGACAAAAACATAAACATCAAATATACTTCCATTTATACTTATTGATTCATATTTGAGTGAATATCAAATTGGCTTCTCCGAATGCTCTAACTCATCAACTTCTTCATAGTCTTACAAATAGATTCTATCCAAGCCATGAATAACAAACCTTTATAACTATTTAGCATATTTAAATTATCAACTAACAAACACAAAACAAACCTTTGTAACCCACAATCATTCATTCATTCAAATAAGTCTGCCACACATAAACAACATCTTACACCACCTCATCACTCCTATAAAGATGCAAACCTATAAAAATATCAACAAATTGTTAAACATAATTATTTTTCATATATAAAAAACAAAAAATAAAGTAAAAAACATAACATCAAATGCACTTTCATTTATACATACAAACACTCAATTTTTGTTTTCACCGGATGGAAACAACTCTAACTCTTTCGTGCCACTTGTGGATCCATTCAGTTTCTTCAACTTAGCCTTTTTTATGCCTCGAGATTGTTTTTATATTGACATTAACCTCTTTCTGCCATTCGAAGAAACTCCATTACTAATTCTTTTTCTCTTTTCCAATCCATATTATGTAATTACTTGGTCAATAGAATTGATGGTGTTATTTGTTGATTGGACAACATTTTTCACCATTCGGTGGAACTCAGAAAAAAAAAATTATCACATAATTTCTTCTCCTTACTTATTGTTCCAGTTGTACTTACCATCATCAAACACAAATTTTTATATCTTACATTATAATCATCTCCCTCACTTTGATGATCAGAAACTGACAAATCTAAGTAAACATCTTTCTTTGCATCTTTAGTCCATCTTTTCAAGATAAATGGTTTGGGATAACCACAAAAGTTTCCGGGTAAATTCTTTTTTTAGTCTCGTAACTGGACTCTCTTATCATTTTAGTCTCGTAAGTGGAGTCTGTCGCAAACTAGTCCTATAAGTGAAAATTTTTCCTTGTTTAGTCCTCCGGCGCCAGAGACGCCCACGTAGCTCGCAGGAAGCTACGTGTCCACGAGGTGTCCCGCCAAGTCAGAGACACCTAGCGGACACGTGGATTTTATTTTTATTTTTTTAATTGGACCAAATAAAAAAATTAAAAAGGCAAATAAAATTTAAAATAAATTTAAAAAAATGAAAAAAAATAATAAAATTAACATGTCCGCCAGGTGTCACTGACCTGGCGGACATGTAGCCTCCAGCGAGCCACGCGGGCGTCTCCGGCGCTGGAGGACTAAAACAACGAAATTTTTTCACTTATGAAACTAGTTTGCGACAGGCTCCAGTTACGAGAATAAAATGATAAGGGGGTCCAACTACGGGACTAGAAAAACAGTTTACCCAAGTTTCCAAACCCATAGCATTATTAACATTCATCACTCTTAATGCATGGCAACATAAGATTCCTATATTAATGAACATATTGCAGTCACAATGTATTAGTCGTTATCCAAAGTCTACCATGACCTTATGCACTTTATCTTCATATTGAACTTAATTTGTTTTCTGGACAATATAGTGTTGAACATGAGTTTGAAAATCTGCATTTGTCACAACTTTTGTAATATATGCAAAAGATTTGTTGTACTCGTCATAAAAGATCCTGAACATTGATGGTATGTAACAAACTGCAACTGATGTAACCATCTAATTGTATGGAAAATTTGTTGTCTATTGACAGTCACGAGCATAGAAGTCATGCAGCGCTTTTTCATTTCCTCGGCTATCAACCACTCTTTCAAAATGACTGAAAAATTGTAGTAAATTATGTTCCGGTTGCAAATATTTTTTTACAACCCCATTTACTGATTCACTAAGTTGGGTAGTTCTCATTCCTGTTGTGAATTGTTACATCATCCATACAGAAGACCATTTATGCCTCAATGTATGTATTGAATATATCCATTTATGAGCTCCATTTGGAAGTCATGTTGATACCATTAAAGACTATTCTAGATCAAACTCTTGTTCATTGTTGACACAATATATAAGCTTGTGAAGAAACCTTGCAAAACTACTACAAAGCAAAAAAATAGTGTTAGTATATAACATAATATATCATATCTACTATGCGTAGCAATAAAATAATATTATCAAACAACAAACTTGATAACATTGAATATATATTTAAAACGATCATAAATATTACCTTTCTGTGTATGCTTTACTTAAGTTTTTTTTAGCATTCTCCAATATATTCCAATTGCAAAGTGCATGATACGTGCATGGCATTGTTTGAGCTATGGCTGAAGATATTGCTTCATCTTAGCCTGTAAAAATTGTTTTTGGATACTTGTTCCCCATGCATTTAATAAATGTATTGAATAACCATTCAAATGATAATTGTGTTTCTTCAATAGAAGTGCAGCTTCAAATACACAACTTTTGCGATGGTGGTTGAATCCAACAAACACAGCTGAAATGACCAAAGAAAATTAGTGTAATTGTTATATTAAATAGTAAAGTGAATGAAAATAAGCACATATTAAAGATATTACCTAATGGCCTATAGCTTTTATTTGTCCGATACGTGGTGTCAAATGTAATCGAATCTCCAAATATTGAATAGTCCATTCTCATTTGAGCATCATACCAAACTATGTTTGTACCTTTTTCTTCATTGTCCAATGCATATTCATAATAGAAATATGGCTTTTGAAGAGATTGTTGATTGAAATATTTCAAAATTGCATCAGCCTCACCTATTAACAAAAATTAAAAGCATTAACCAATAAAAAAAATATATTACATAAAAAAAATAAATAAATTAGTCTTATCATGCTCTAATGTGCTATTCCTTCTTGTACGTAAATAATTTTTCAAGTCCAATTTAGTGAAGCCCATTAACTTTGATGAGCCAGCTGCCCGTTGCATCATATCATATGAAGCCCTTAATGGTAAACCTACATCTTCATTTATTTGAGTTATTAGCTTCTGTCCTTCCTAAAATTTTCTATTTGACTTCAACAAATGCTTATGTTTATGAGAGTGCATAGCATTATTATGCTCATCTTCAAAATGCGTGACAACATAAGTGTCATCTTCTTTGTTATACTGCAATTTTATCTTTGCGGGACATCCAGTTCGAGTAACAGGTATATTTTTTTTGGCTAGATGCTTGTTTTGTTGATGAAGACTTGAATCATGTCTTATTGCAATTGTACTGTATATACATAATTTGATCACCTTCTCCTTTTTTTTTGATAGTTTATTCGCATCGAAAAGCCTTTCAAATGTGCATAATTAGTGTAGGACATGAAAGCATCATTTGGTGTTTCAAATAATCTCGCTTTAAATCCTGTTTATATAGAAAATATTTGTAATATTAAAATTGATAATTTTGCGTGCAATAACATTCATATATATATATAAGAATATATATATAAGCCATGCATAAAAAATCAACCAACAAAAATTGTATGCCAAATAACAAAATATAATCTCTAAAATAACAAAATTTAAATCTCACATAACAAATAGAAACCAAAAATATGAACCTTTAAAATCATATAACATAAGTTTAAATAACAATAACAAACTTTAGGTACTAATATAAGATAGTTTGAATATCTGAGTAACAAACACAAAGCAACAACTAACAAAAATGTGTAACATTTAGATAGATAATACCATCATTGATTTTGAGATGTGTAATTTGTGTTCCATCTATTAATTCAACTGAAACTTCATCCATATGATGCATTGGAAGTCCATCCTTACATTGAACAAATATGTAAAATTTAGATAGAAGAACTATTGGCTATAAATCAACATTCAAATTTCACTTATTTGGGGGCCATGACAGCAAGCAGACAGATCTTTCCCAATCGCCATAACCAATTTCATGATCTCACCAACAAATCTTTCTTTTTGCCATTCAAATTAAACCTCTCCCCCAACCCTAAACCCCAACACACATGTATTCAATTAATCATTTACCTGCCTTGCCTTGCT
Organism: Andrographis paniculata; assembly: GCF_009805555.1. Taxonomy (NCBI): domain Eukaryota; kingdom Viridiplantae; phylum Streptophyta; class Magnoliopsida; order Lamiales; family Acanthaceae; genus Andrographis; species Andrographis paniculata. The sequence goes on along the minus strand of NW_026137513.1, from coordinate 2,370,712 downwards.
TTCCCTTTTCCCCAAATTTCTCTATATAATTTACCGTAATTTACTTATTTGAGTTGTATAATTCAATCAATATTTCATAGTGAATTGCATTGAACTCGAATACTAGAAGGATTACAAAGATATGAAAAATAAATTACATTGCAGCTACCTAGATATTACAATATATTAGTGAAATTGAAATGTTGCAATGTAAAAAATTAGGGCAGAAATAGAAACTCTATTAAAAGGAAGATGAAATAATACAGGAAAATCTTCAAGTGAAGCTTTTTTGACAAGACAAAATGCAATCGCAGATCATCAGCGTCGAAGATCTCTTCTTCTTCTTCAGCGTTTCAGTCTGCGTGTGTGAGAGTTGCGAGTTCTGCGAATTGAAAGCGATTAGAAGCTTTTAGTATTATATATGATTTATTATAAAATTACATTATTAACCTTCGATTAAATCTCTACCATTAAATATTAAATACAATTAACGGTGGAAATTAATTTCAGCATTGCTGAAATTAGTTAATCAGCACCGGATCTGAGTCGTTGAATCAGTTAGTCAAATAAGTTGTCAAACACACTCATCTCATTCAATTATATATATTTAAATAATTTTAAACAATTTTTAATCAATTTTCAAAATAATAAACGGTTTGACTTTTTAAATTATATATAATATTTTTATTTATAAGTTACTTTTCTAATTTTATTTTAAAAAATAAATTTGAATAATTGTAGTTGATATTTCCTTGCTATTAATAGTAATTATTATATTAAATTACTTTTTAATTATTTATTAAATTTGAAATACGAAATTAAAATACATAATTATCTACTAAGTTAAAAAATATATATATTAAAAGTAAGTTTTTAAAACAAATTTTCTATTTTACTTTAATAGTTATTTTAATATGTAGAAATAACTTAATTATGTCATATATCTTTTTATAATAATTATATTAAATAGGTTGTTATATAATTATCGTACAACGTATGCTTACTTTATACTTAAATTTTTTCAACTTATAGTTTTACTTTTGTTTATTTCTTATATGAATGTTAAGTTTTTATGTATTATTGGACGAATTGACTATAATGTTGTTCAAAATATCTGAATTGCCGCATTTAATAATCGCATAATTTTATGTGAATCTCACCTTACAAAACGATATAGTTGAAGCAAAATTAAAAATATCATCTATCTACATATAAATATAAATACATCAGAATTTTTATTTATATTTTATATACAATTTTTAATGTAGATGTTAATTAATTCGATTATAAAAGATGATACTGGAAGTCTAAATTAAAAACTTTCGCACAAACAATTTAATTTTATTCTTCGATGTCAATCATCCTATTTCAAATATTTGTCAAATCAAACATATTTTACACGTACAAATATGTATATATATTATTTCATTGTTAATTATTTTAGCATACTAATATCTTCTTTAAATATATAAAAAAATGATATATAATTAGTATTGGAGTTTCTTGACACTTTTATAAATTGTGTTATATATTTATAGTACTAATTGTAAATCGTATTTGTATACTTAATTAATGGATCATCATAGATACTATAACTAGAACAATACTCTACGTCAAAATTATATTGCTATTTTTTGTTGTCCAACAAATTTATGTTTATTTTATTCAGTTTTTATTCACTCATAAGTTTATTATTTTGACAAATATAATTAATTTATTACTATTTTCTTCTACTCACCCATCATTTTTTTTTATTAATTCTATAATATATAATATTTGAAAAAAATGGATAGTTAAAGTGATGATTATGGCTAATTACCACCATACATATTAGCCCTAATCAGTATAAAAAAAAAAAAAAAAAAAAAAAGAAAGAAAGAAAAAAAAACAAAATATATGCTAAATTATATTTTATTTATCTCATTTTAATTAATATTAAAATACTATTATCTCATATTCTCTATGTTTAAACAAACTTATATAAGTTTTTCGGATATAGGAATTAGTATATATACTGTTGGATCCTGAAATTCGGAGGTTCCAAGAACGTTCATCGATTTGTCGGTGTGAGTTCCGAAAGTACTCAAAAGAGTCTGTCCATCGTCGGATTGGAGGCGGCTCCTACGATGGAGCCTGCACAGCTTCGATCGTCCACAAGGCTTCGAGCCTAAACGACCGATTTCAATGGATTTAAACTAACATCTACTGGAAAGTGGATAAAAGTATGTAATTCGAATTAAAATGCATTCAACGAAAATAAAACATAAAAGAAAAGTAAGAAAATAGACGAATTGTTATGTTGTGCGTGTGTGTGTTGTGTTTCTTTTTCCTACTTGTAATCCTAAGCTAGAATAACCACTTCTCCCATTAAAGGGGCGGTTACAATTATTTCTCCATCACTCTCAACCACTTAGTAACCTCCCACTACTACCTCCAACTTCCTGGTAATCTTCCACTACTACCTCCAACTTCCAAATCACCTCCTTCTACTACCTCCTAACCGCCTCGTAACCCCCTTCCATCAGTTCCCTGGTAACCTCCTTCCATAAGCTCCTAACCACCTGGTAACCTTCTTCCATCAGCTCCCAGCCGCTTCCATTGCCTCTGGACGGGGTTCCACTTGCTCTGAACTTCTTCCATTGCCTCTGGACCAAATATATTGTTTACTCCGACTTGTTTCCATCGTACTCCTAGCCGGTCCACGGGGATGTATCCCCAACAGCCTCGAGTTAAATGGAATCTTCGGTTTTCCTCTTGCTGGTTTGTTCCATGGAGCTTTTTGAATAAAGCATGAGAGTGCATAGGTTCTCCACTAATGTTAAGTACGAAATTATTAACCCATGACCAACGGAGGTAGTTATCCCATAATCTGTGGAAGCTGTTGCTTTCTATCTTGTGGAGGCAACCTTCCTCTGCTTTCGGCCATGTGGAAGCACCACAATCCAATGGAAACTGTTTCCTTCGGTTCTGTGGAGGCAGCAGTCTTTGGCTCCGAGGCTTGAAGCTCCATTGCTGTTGAGCGGCTCCGTGGCCAATGAGCTCTGGCACCACTTTTGTCTTTGAGCCTCCTTCTTGTTCAGGTGTTTTTGGACCCATGTCCAACATATACACATTTTTTTGCGGAATAATTTTGTACTACACATCATTGGCTTGAAAATCAATTTTGGCCTTAAAGTGCTCGTCTCAAAAGTATTTGTGGAACTACATGAGGGTTTGGGAGACTCAACCCCACTGTCATTTGCGCCGTATGCATTAATTACATCGCCAACTACATAGAATGTCTATCTTAGTTATATTCGAATTATGTTGATTTAATATGTCAAGATATTTCTTTACAATAAATTTTGGTTGAAATAATAAGAATGTCTGGATGTTTGATAAATCTAAGAAAGATCACTCAAATTGGTAGAAGAAGATGACATAAACAAGTTAAATTGACTTTGAAAATATTGGATTATATTATTTGTACACTACTAGGAAAGTAAAGAAAAATATAGAAAAAAAATGATATATATATTTAAATTTTTTTGCTAAAATGACTAGATCATCACTTATTTACACCATATTAATTACATGTAATTGAATGTAAAAATCCTAGGGAAAAAAATACTTAAGTTTTTATTTAAAAACAATAATAAAAGTTGTATGACTGTGTAATAAATAAAATGTTATATTTGGATGGAACCTTCACTTGGAAACAATTCAACCACTTAAACTACATTTTTTCAACGTGCCAAAAAATTATAGAGTTATATATTATTTTGAGTTGAAAGAAGTATAAAATTGTGAGTAGGAATGAATGTTGGTTCCGCGGCAACTCAATTAGGGTGTTTGGGGACTTAGATTTTGAGTTGTAATTTAAATAGTAAAATTAGAATTTGAATAATTATATGATGTGATATTTTAAATGTAAAATTATTTTTTAGTATAATATAAAAGATAAAAATAAATATTTTATTTCATATTTTTCGAATAAAAAATTTGTAGAAATAATGAAAACTCCTCAAAATCTTTCAAACAAATACACCTTAATGTATCGCGGTTGTGATTGCTTGGCTTCCGAGTTAACTTTTTACATCTCTAAAGTGTATTTCAAATTTTTAAATAAATAAATTTATATATATTAGAAAAAAAAAATTATAACATGGATATGTTTCAATTATATATAACACATTCCTTTATTTTTTGTATTATATAATTTAATTTTTTACAAAATAATATTTATATTTCATATTATTTGTTGGTAATATTTATATTGCATATTAGTTATATAATCAAACATTCTAAATTTATAGTATAATTTTATCAAAGTTTTGAACACAATATCCAACTTTCAAATAAACTATCAGTGTGATTTTCGACTTCTACCTTTCAAATAATCAATCCTCACTGTTAGTGTGTTTATTTGGTAATTTAATTGAGGTTTGAGTTTCGAACTTGAATTTAGAATAATGAAACTTTAAATTAAAATTATTGTATGATTGATATAATTAAATATTAATGTAATATAGTATAAAAATAAAAATAAAATTAATATTAAAATAATAAAAGATATATCTTCAAAAGTCCTCAAAGTTTGTTTTGTATAGTGTATATATAGGGTAAACTATTTTTTAGTCAAGTAACTCATCCCCTTATCATTTCAGTCCCGTAAGTGGAGTCAGTCGCAAATTAGTCCAATAAGTGAAAAATTTTCGTTGTTTTCCTCCGGCGCCGGAGATGCCCGCGTGGCTCGCCGGAGGTAACGTGTCACCAGGTGTCGCTGACCTGACGAACACGTGGATTTTTTATTTTTTATTTTCATTTTTTAAAACTTATTTTTAATTTATTTTAAATTTTATTTGTATTTTTTTATTTTTTTTATTTAGTCCAATTAAAAAAAAAATAAAAAATAATAATAATTAAAAAAAAATTCACGTGTCCGCCAGGTGTCGCTGACCTGGCGGAACACCCGGCGGACACGTCACCTCCGGTGAGCCACGCGGGCGTCTCCGACGCCGGATGACTAAAACAGCAAAAATTTTTCACTTATAAGACTAATTTGCGACATGCTCCACTTACAAGACTAAAATGATAAAAGAGTCCAATTACGGGACTAAAAAAACAGTTTATCTTGTATATATATATATGTATTATGATGTATGTATGTACGAAGGTTGCGTTGCTAGTCAAGTTGAGAATCAGAAATGTAAAAGAAGACAAAACAAACAGCTCGGCTCCCGAGTTGGTAATAATATTTATCCATAAGGTTTTATTTTTTTTTATTATTATTTTTTAATGATATAGGAACTCGCAGTCGTTGCCCGAAAATGCGCATATAACAGATTTTATTTTGAAATATTAAAAATTTTAAATTATAAATATAATAGTGTATGACCGTGCTATGCACAAATGAATGATAAATTGTTTTTTGTGTTATTTTATATGTACATTATTATTTGTAAATGTGCAATAATAAATTGATTTTCTATATTATTTCTTTTACACAATATTAGTACTACCTCCATCCACACCCAATTTATTCATTTACTTTTGTATATTAATTTTTGAATATTAATTATTATATCAAAACATAATACAAATCAATGGAAAATGACAAAAATATTTCTATTGGTGTCTTATATTACTAATGCAATGATATTTATACAAAAAATTATACAAATATAAGGATATTTTTAATATTAAAAACAATGACGTCAAATCCAAATGAATAGATTGACGGTGGACGGAGGTAGTATATTCTATTAAATATATATGTAGTTATTAAGGGTGTGTTTGTTTGTGATTTTAGTTTTTTGGTTTGAATTTTTTAATAATAAAAAATTAAATTTGAATAATTGTTTGATGAGATATAAACCGAGGTTGATATAATGTTTTGAAATAAATTTGTAGTATAATATATAAAACAAAATAATTGTTTGATGTAATACTTTTGGAATGAAAAAAAAATCTAAATAGTAAAAACATGTGGTAAAACTCACAAAAGAACACAACCTAAAGGGTTTTTCATCTAATTTATTTTCGAGTGTCATGATTGTTCATAAATATTATAAAAAATATATATATATTCTATTCTATTCAATTCGGAAAAATTAATAATTTAATACAATGTATTATTTTATATTACTAATACGATTCTCTATATCTAACATAAAAATATATTTATCTAAAAGTATAAAATGAATACATCGTAAATATTATTATTATTACTAAAAATAATAAAAAAAGAATTATATAGTTATTTTTGTTTTTTTTTTAGCTAATATATATTTTGAAAAATAATTTACATAATTATTAAATACTCCCTCCATCCCTTAGTAACTATTTGTTTGCTTTTTGTTACAGTTGAAGATATATTAGTATTATATTGACATGCAGTAGAAAGAAAGTAAAAATGACTAAAATAACTTTATTAATATTGTATGAAAATGTAATGAAAGTTGTGTACTATATTATAAGTTGTAGAAGTATTTGTAATGTTAGATAGATAGTACATATACTAAAAAAATAAAATGGATACTTAGTTATGAGACGGATCAAAATGAGAAAATTGATAGTTTGTAAGGAAAGGGAGGAGTAGTTATAATCATTAGAAAAAATATTCCCTATGTCCCACTTAATTTGTCAACTATTTTTATTTTCGTTCGTCTCACTTAATTTGTCATTTTTTTTCTTGTAAATACAATTATACACTTAAATCACATTTTAAAATTCATAATTTATAATTTTTTTTATTTTAATTAAACTATGTAGTCATCTTAATCTTAATATAAAATTATTTTTATTAAAGTATAATTATTTTTACTAATACACTTCTTAATTACTCTCTAATACACAATAAAACTTCATGCCTAATCTAAATGGGACAAATTAACCGGGACGGAGGGTGTAGTATATATGAATATTATTGAATGCTAAAGTATACAATAATAATTGATAAATATATAAATAATACTCCATCCGTCCTATATAAAATGTCTATTTTTTCTATTTGATCGGTTCATATAATTTGTCATTTTTTAAATATAATTATATATTTTAATCATATTTTTAATTTTATTATTAATAATTTTTTAAATTTGAATTAAACTATTTAATTATCTTAATTTATAGTTATTTTTATTAAATAATAATTATTTTTACTAATATATTTTTTAATTATTCACTAATTATAATTTAAATAAATTCATATATTTATAATAATATAAATAATTTAATCGAAACAAAAAAATAATTAATTAGATTGTTACAGTATAAATAATTCAAATAATAAAGTAAATAATATTACATTATTAATTGAGTGTGTTTGTTTTGTAAGATTGTTGGAGAATAAATTTTATACATGATGCATAGAGAATAGAGAATTGTGTAGGGAATATAAAAATAAGAAATATAAAAAAAACATAAGAGAAAGACCAAATGTATCTCTTCTTTTTTATTATTATTTAATTAGTGGGGCTCAGAAAAAAAAATTAAAAAAACTAGAAAAAATTATGTGTCGCCACAAAATTTTAAATTATAAATATATAGTTCTTCTGTTATAAGATAATTAATTTATTTTATTAGTGATATGATATTTAAAATAATAATATTTAGTTAGTTAATAATATTGAATTATGATATTATTTTATTAATTTTTTAGATATTTAATAATATTGATAATTTTTATACATATATTAAGAAAATTAGAAGATGTATTTATATATTTCAAAAAGTAAATCGCAATAAAAAAATGTCTATTCATTTATAATTAACATAAATTAGTTTTATAAAAGATGTTGAGCTTTAAATATAGATAAAAATATTTAATTTTTATGATAAATATAGAGATATGTTAAATAAAAATATATCAAATGTTACTAAATAAAAAAATAGAAAAAATATCCATTATTATAGGAGGGAGATAATATTTAATGTAATAATTTTAATAAAAAATAAATATTCGCTTAATTTTGACTTGAATTTTCAGTTTGTATAATTTTTAGATCTATTCATTTTTTAATAAAATATTACGTCAAAAATATATTAGTATAAGTTTATTTGATTATGATTTAAAATTAATTTGTAATATAAATTAATTTGAACTTTTTAATCATATTTTGATATAATAATTTTAAAAAAATAAGAATATATTTATATTAAAATATGTGAATTAAATAATAGTAGTATTTTATTTAAAACATAAATTAAAATACTCTTGTACTATATTTTGGGAGAAAAGGTTTAGGTTTTGTTTGTTTAGTGTTTTGACTTCAATTTTTATTTTATGTGATGTACAGGGAATCGTGTCGGTAATTAGAAAAATAAAATATTTTATGATGAATGTTGACTTTTGTAAGAGAATAAAATATATTTTCTCCTTCCATTTGTTACTTGCACTACTAGAAAACAGGCCAATAGTCACGGAAAATTGTTGCAGATTTAAATTCTGCAACAATAAAAAATCACGAATAACCAATCGGTGACAATATTATGTCATAACTTTTTTGTTCGAACTATTCCGTGTCAAATAATTGCAGAAAAAAAAGTCACAAATTATTTTCCATTGTGATAAAACACAATCAAAACAAATTATGTTTTGTTGTTTGACAAATTTAACAAAAACAAAACAAAAATTAGATGTTTGATTTAATATTTTTGAAGATAAAAATATAACAAATAGTAAAAATTTTGTAAAATTTGAAAAGAACACATGAGAGTTTTGTCTTATAAAAAAAATTAGGGATGTATTGTTTTTGTTTTTAATTTTAATTTTATGTAATTAGTTGAATATAATGATTTTATTTTATAATTTTTGTTTTTCAAAAATTTTGTCTTGATACATGTTTACAATTTTTTTCTTATAAAACAAATATTTTGATCCCGTCTTGCATAAATCACACATTAAATTGATTGAATATTTCTAAAGACGTGATAAAACTCATGAGGGTTAAAACAACCTGTAGAACTAAAATAATAGTGAGTGTAAGAAATAAATTATAAAGACTAAAAAATCGCATTATTATTCGTAAAGAAAATAAAGGCCTATAAATAGGCATAATATATAGACTCGATAGACTCAAATCTAAATAAGATAACACCAAATCTAAATTATCTAAATCTATTAAATCTAAAATTAAATATGTAAAATATCTCGACATCTCCCCTCAAACTCAAGTGGTATAACAGAAACTAACTTCAGTTTGATAAGAAAGTTGAATACAAACACAAAAGATGCAAATAAAAATAACAGTTGCTTGTTTGTCGTTTCCGCCGCCGCTCCACTGTTTCAAAGCCAGAAACAATGCTCTCAATTGAATTAGAGTAAAAAACAACGGGACTCTCGACGGAGTCGGATACAACAAGACTCTCGATGAAGTTAGAAATAACGGAACTCTCAATGCAGTCGGAAACATGGCTTTGAAGAAATGCAGCAAACGGATCGCAGACATGACTTCAAATGTAGACAAAATCAGAAATAAAAACAAAATCAAAATCAGAAACGGAAAAGACTAGAAACTATAGAAAAAATCTCAAAATTGGGAGACTTCCAGGTACATTCCAGGTTGAATGCACCCGGAGAAACGTGGGTTAGTAGGTTATATCTACTGTAGAAGAAAAGTAGCCTCTAGGCTCTGATACTATATGAGAAATAAATTATAAAGACTAAAAAATTGCATTATTATTCATAACGAAAATAAAGAACTATAAATAGGCATAATATTCAGACTCGATAGACTCAAATCTAAATAAGATAAGACCAAATCTAAATCAAAATCTACTTAATCTAAAACTAAATATCTAAAATATCTCAACAGTGATAACAAAAATATTTATGATGAGAATATAGAAGCTATAATAAAACAATAAACAAACATGTATGCTGATTTTTTATTAGCACAAATTTTTGCTTTCTATTTTAAAATTTTTTAGAAGAAAAGAATAAGAAAACTCATGTGTAGGAACTTGAGCTAACTTGGCTCTGATACTCAAATAATGTAACTCGAGTGGGTTAGTATATTTTTTCATGTTAAAAGACAAATACTTTTAATCGATGTAAGGAGTTTGAGAATGACATAAAATAAAATAGAAAATATATGATAAAAAATTTGATATCCAACCTAATTTATTAAGAATCTCAAAAATGTAATTTTGAACTGAAAATTGTAATTAAAGAAAAATAATAAATGAATATACTTAATTCCTTTGTAAGAATTTAAAAGCCACGAACCGATGTTATTTCCAAATACCCAATTTGAAATCAACATGCAAAGAATCACATACTTACACTTTAAAAGTAAACACAATAAAATACATGAGTTTTCAATGCAAAATATATATATTATGGTAAAAAAATGATTTTAAAATGGATAAATTATATAACACTACCTTGTGTTTTAAAAATGCACAAAAACATCATATGTTCTATTTAATGCGTAAAACCTCCTTTTATTAATGTAAAATTTGTACGAAACACCATCATTATCCAAACTGATATTTGGTTCTAAATAAAGATCTACATTACGCAAGTTTTATACAAATAAAAAACGTAAAATATATTAAATAATTTTTTTTGAATAAAACAAACAAATAAGTAATTGATCAATCATTTGTTTTTTTAAAGTTTTTATAAAAATCAGATACCAATTTGTCTCTAAAAGCTATAAAATGAAGAATTAATCAATTATTTATTTATTTATTTTATTCTAAAAATTTATTTACATATTTTTTATTTTTTATTTGCATAAAACATGCGTAACTTAGGTATTTATTTAGAACCAAATATCAGTTACAACGAGGGTGTTTCGTGCAAACTTTATATTAACAAAATTTGGTAAAATACAAAATATTTTGTGTATTTTTACTAAAATACAAGGAGGTGTTATATAATTTATCCTTTAAAAATTGATACAATGGTCTTTATATAGAAACAATGGGACGGGAAGACAATGCACTTACTATAGTAAATTGGCAACACATTCTCATAAAAAATATATTTTTAATACAATTAATTGCTACATGTTTTCATACATTTATATTATCAACACATCAATAATGGCAACATATTTTCAAAATTATATGATCAATATCATAATAGTTGATAACAAGTTCTCAAAAGAATATGTTTCTAAAATTGTAATTAATTATAATATATTGTCAAAAAAAGATGTAAGTAATGATATCAATATTTATGATGTAAGCAATGACATCATCATATGTCTTTAAATATTTTTAGTTTGTATAACGATATAAGCAATGCCATCGTCACATGTTTTCAAATACTTTGAGTTTGTATAATCTTTGTAAGCAATTACATCATCACATGTTCTCAAATATTTTGAACTTGTATAACCGTTAGGTTAAGGCCTATGAGTATTCATGTTTCATCCGGGTGTATATTTTTCATCTCAAGCTTTCAGATTGAGTCAAAAAATTGATCTTGAAGTTTACGAACTCCACTTCGGGTAATTGATCCAAGTGTTTGAGATGGTATTTGAACGTCCACGTTAATATATAAGATAGATCTTGTATTGGAAAGATGAAATTGTCGTTTATTTAAAGTGTGTTTGTTTAGAACTTTGAATTTTGCGTTTCGATTGATAATATTTTGTATTTGAATAGGTGTTTGATGATATATAAAAAAGAGTTGAAATTTTTAATCGTAAATTAAATTTTTAATGTAATATAAAAAAATAAAAATTAAATATTTGATTTTATATTTTTAGAAAAATATTTTTTATGAATAGCAAAAATATAGTAAATTTTTTAAATTAACACACCATAATATAATATAATTGTGAGGATCACTCTAGTTCAAAATGTGTTAGTCTTGATTTCCATCTATGTTAAGCAACTGTTACGTCTAACTATGAGTGTTTGCACATAATAAGATTAGTGTGTTCAAAATTTTATTTGAAAATATGTTGATGGTAGGAGTATGTTGAATAAATCGATTAAAGTAATCATTAAAATTTAATTTACAGAAAATTAATTTCAGTATTTTTCAAAATCGATTTATCGATGAGTTAAAATGTCTTGACCAACTTGAATTAATTAATTGGGCTTAAGATATAATTAAATAGACCAAGTCATTTGAATTATATATCAGTATTGGGCTAATTAGTTAAATAGTTGTATAATTAACTAATTAATTCTAGGTTTTTTTTTCTCACATTGTTTAAAATATTATTTAATAATGTATTTAAATATTAAAATGTGTAATTAAGGTGACAAAAATTATGGTTGGAGCACGTGAGTGCCACTAAGCTACACATGCGCCGCCCATATGGGCTTGACATGTATACGTACATGGACTTAAATGTCGAGATGTAGACTGTGAAACTATGTGAACTATAATATTTGATAATTGTTTAGTTTGATGATGTCAAATTTTGTTCCAAAGCTTAACGTCCAATCCAATTTTCCCTTTTTTTTTTTTTTTTTCTCGAGAGATGAAACCAAGCTGTAATGGCTTGAAACAAGTTTTATTGGATAAAAGCCTATTCGTTAGAAAATCCAGCCGTATGATTACATTAATTCCAACAGAAAATAAGATGACAATCATGGCAACTGTTATAGTAATTGATCATGCCGTTTTTCTTTTTAAATTATATATATTAAAAAAAATGTGAATTATATAGTTTTAGTTAAATGAAAACCACTAAAAATATTGAGTCAAATACATCATAAATGAATATATAGCCACTTTATTAATTTTTTTTTATAATTTAAATGAAACAATTCTTTTAATAATTTGTTCATTTAATATTTATTTTTACAGATTATATTATATTTTAGGAGCACTTGGATTTAAATACTTCTGAGCTAAAATACATTTAGATTCAGTCCCTTCTCATTACGAAAGAGCACTGCACTCCCTACTTTAGTTTACACTTGACTCCCTAGTACCAATTTTACCCCTGAAATTATAGTATAATATAACAAATGACATATGTACTCTCGTTATTTTGATATAAACCTAAGTTATTTAATTACATACCTCAAAATTATCTCGTTGTACAAAAAAATGTTAGAGCAATGTGCCTAAACTTTGTATTTATATACTAAAATTAGTTACAAAAATTTAAACCCAAAAATAAAATAAAATTCTAATAAAATCCACCATTTCACGTTGTTGATAGATTTATTTCTTCAAAACACATCCCCTCCCACTCTACCTTTCGCTATCGAAGCACCCGATGAAACAATCGCCGTCGAGCCTCCCCGAAGAAATCTTTGCCATCGCCGGAAGTCTCCCTTACTTCCGAGAGCTTTGATCCCGTTCGAAATGTCGAAAAAGACTTCATCCCCAAAGCAACGTTCGAAAAAGTAAGTTAAAGTTTATATTTTTATAGAATCGATTTTTTGAGTTTGTGATGTGCTCAAATCCATTTTATGTGTGCCTTGTCTGAGTTTGTACAAGTCTCGGTCCCAGATCATTTTACTTTGCTATGTATTGCAACATCGGGTCGATTATGAGTTATTTTAATGTATTTGAAATTGTAAATGTTCTTTGTGTCTATAAAAGTGTCTTAATTTGTATTTTGTAGGTTTATATTTGTAATAAAATGATTAAAATATGAGCGGGAGTAGGAAGACAAGGGAAATACAAGAATAAGAAGGATAAACAAACAATTAAGATTAGTAAAATATTTCTACGTAACTTTGTTCTTCTTTGTATGTACTTTCGTTATTCTGTAAAATTCATTACTTCTGCTCACTAAAGTACGTCTATCATTTCTGTATATACCTTCGTTCTTATTGAAAATATTATATAAATAAGATTATATATGACTAGGCATACAATATATCTGTTTCAATTAGCATCTTGTGTAAGTCTTGCTTGATGATGGTGAAATAGGAGATGAACAAACTATTGTTACTTATCCTCGAAGTGGAAGTTGTACGATGTTCTAATTAATATTGTGGTAGATGATGCATTTCTAAAGATGACACCAAAACGACATGCAATTTTCTTGCAAATTTCAATATACGACATGTGCTAGCATGTGTTCTATATATGTATAGTTTTCGAAAATGTCAAACCTTCTAACAGATTGTCAATTGTAGGGCTACTGTATGGAACAATGGATTGGTATACATAACGTCTGAAGCAGTGATGAACCTGTTATTAGATGACTCTTTCCGTGGTGAGATTGACGATGCTATCGATGATGTCAAGGCTTATAGGGCAAAATTTGTTGCAAAGATTTTATGAGGGGTCCCTAGAGGGGCCGTGTAGTACGATTTGTATGTGATTTGTTATGGATAAATTGGAGAATAGCTTTAATTTGTAGCATGTGGTTCTTAATTGGGTACTTAGTCGTTAATGTTATATTTTGCCAAATACTTTGCTGATCACTATACAATCTAATTTAACGTATGATATTTTAAAAGGTTGCCTATATATACCTTTATTTTGGTAATATATATGCTTGTATACTTGATATGTAATCCAAAATTTCTAATATAAATCCTTGTTCATAATTTCTACATTGAGATCACGTGAGAAGATGTACTAAAATAAAGAACACAGAGGTTTTACATGATTAGGTGACGGTGTGTCAACCTACATCCATGGGCAGGAACATGAGAGATTTTATTATACTGATTCAGAGATTTATAATATGTCATCTGACTAAGAACACAATCCAGCTGATATGTTGACAAAGGCGCTACCGACGGAGAAGTTTGAGCACTGCTTGAACTTGGTAAATATTCGTAGGAGGTAAAGCCCTCTCGGGGCATCTGGCAGGAATGAGACGACTAAGAGATATTGACGAACCTTAGCGGTGGGAGAAACTTCAAGTCAAGGTGGAGATTGCTAAAACGTGACTTGGATTTAGCGGTCTACCCGACTCGAAACCAAAGCGAAAGGGCTGTTTCAATTGGCAGGGTCCCTTTTGGGCTTATCCTAATTAATAACAAATAGACTTAGGATTTAGGGTGTTTTGGGGTGCTTATAAATAGACAGCTATGGTTCTTAGTTGGATGACATATTGTAAATCTCTGAATCAATATAATAAAATCTCCCGGTTCCTGCCCGTAGACGTAAATTGACACACTATCACCGAACCACGTAAAACCTCTGTGTTCTGTATTTGCTTTCTTTCTCGTTTTCTCGTAACAATATATATATATATAAACATTTTCTATGAGAGATTTTTGTTAAAAAAAAAAATTACAAATTTGCAAAGGACAAGCTAGTTGTATTTCTTGGGAAAGTGGGCGCACAATTTATTTCACGGCTATGATTAGGCCACTTGTAGAATTCAAATTTTATGTATATATTTAGAATTTTTATAGTACTATTTATTAATATTATTTTAAAATATTGTTTTTCTAAAAAAGATTATATTAAATATTTATTATATTTTTTATTCTTTAAAATTTTTAAAACTGCTGTTAATAAAACACTTAACAGATGAAATGAGCTGAGTTGTGTTAGTTTAGTTGGGTTAGAATTAAATTTTTTTATTTAAATTTTAATTCAAATAATATTTTGGAAGACTAAATAATAGTACTATGATTTTATTTGTATACGACTTAATATTGTAGTAATATTTAGTTTAAAATCCAAACAAACACAGCAGGTCCACTTACGAATTCTGTTCCTCGTGCTCTGTTTTTTAGAGTTACCATTTACAGCCTCCATTTGGAATACGCTTTAAAAGGAAAGGTGGAGTCCATTTTAACCTACGCTACGAATCTGTAAATTTGATTCTCCTTTGATAAAGACTCCTCCTCCTATTCTCCTCTCGGTATAAATATAAAATAATTTTATTTGTATCTGCGCAGATAATTTTGCGAAGAAGAAGAAGAAAGGGGATTTCGATTCTCCCCTCCCTTCCTTTCCCTTCCCCTTGTTCGTTCCTTTTGCCTCGCTTCGGAGAAATGGGGAGGCGCAAGCTGGAGATTAAGCGAATCGAGGACAAGAGTGCCAGGCAGGTTACGTTTACAAAGAGGAGAAACGGATTGCTGAAGAAAGCCAGGGAGTTATCGATTCTGTGCGATGTCGATGTCGGAGTGATCATCTTCTCCAGCAGGGGGAAGCTCTACCATTACTGTAGCACCACCAGGTCACTACTACTCACTACTCACTAGTGTTTTTTTTTTAATTTGATTTTTAATTTGTGCTGGTTTTGGTTTATCTATTTTTACATCTTCCTTTCCTAGAACGAGAATTCCTGATCTCCGTGTTCTTCGTAGCGATTTGCGTTGTTTTCTGGTTTGAGGAACCCTAATTTCCGAATTACCCAAAATAGAAACGGGTGAGCATAAATAGTGTCTGCTGTTTTTTTCTTTTTGTTCTTTTGATTTACTTTTTGGTTAAGTTTCTCGTGCGCTCATTTTTCTATGCGCATATGTCTCGTCTTTTAGCTTACCCGTGGGTTGATTAACCTGGCTCAAACCACTGAACATTTTTCTCGATCTTCTCGAAGTCTTTTTGTAATTTTCCGGCGAGTGTCTGTCTGACTTGGGAAACAGTAGTTGCTCAGAGTGTAGATGTGCACCAATTTAAGCCATATATATATATATATTATATATATATAACAGTGACTAGTTTGCTTGTTCGACACTTTGCCAGAGAGATATATGACGTGCCGTTTTTGTGAGTGTTTGTTCGGCTACGTGTTTCGCAACCTGCTGCGTGCCAACTGCTTAGTGGGGAACTGTTCCAAATAGGCTAAATCTCACATATATATATCGAGTCAAAATGGAGATATCCCTTACGGAAATCCATGAAAATCGTTTGGATAATCTTGCCGATAGTTTCTGCCTGTTGGTGGACAATAACTTCGTATGATTACTGTTTTATGTGATCATTATTGTCATTTTATGCTCTGAACTGCATCTACTTGTCTGGTATGTGTTAAGCTTAACTATTATGTTGTTCTTTTTGTTTATTTTTCTATTTCATTCATTATCCAATTTTGCTTTAGTTTAGTTTTATTGGAATCTTTATGTCGTGTTTTTCCATTCCATAGCTCCAAACGAGGATGTCAAATGTTTATTTTATTAAACTCTTGCTTATAGAAACTAGGTGGCAAGGTGATATACTAGCTACTCAGTCCTATAAACTTATGGATGTTATTAGAGATTTGTTACCATATTTTAACTAATGAAAGAACTAAAAGTTAATCTAAAATTCCAATCTATTTTTCATTGGTTTTGATAGGATATCTTATGTAGAAAATCGTTGTAATTGGTTTCAAATAACTTAGTTGTAAATATACTTATATAAGGTTAAAATTATTCTTCATTCTGCACTACAATGATATTAGAGCTTTCATTTCACACCTACTATATATACATATATATGTGTGTGTGTGCGCGCAGTGTTATTGTATGAGTGCAACGTCTAAAGATAACACGCATAATAATAAATACATAGAATAATCTTATATCACTAAAGTATGTTGCCAAAGATAGATGAGCTGCTTTTCTTCTTAAATCGAATATTTAAGTTTAAAGTGTGATCGTGATTACACTAGGACAGATTACTAAAGCAAATATTAAAAATATGGAACATTTTGGGTACACGAGTTGCAATACTGAGTAAAAATTGGGTACCTTTTTATTAAAGATTGACTTTGCATATCTGAATATAATGAAATAATGAGTGCCTGAACATAAGTCAGACTCAAAGAATGCTTACATAATGCTAATTAACCAAAATATTCACTGATGAAAAAATTCAAGTGCCATTTAGAGTTGCAATAACCTGAAACACAAGTTTGGCCTTTTTTTTTTTTTAATTATTTTTTCATGGATTTGAGTAGGGGTGGAAACGGTTCGATTATTTGCAAATATGCAGGTATTTGGTATTTGAACCGAACTAAACAAATACCAGAAATTGCAACAGTATTCGAACTAAAAATTTTGGTTAGCTGAAATTATTAATGTATTCGCAAATAATTTTGAACTGTCGAATTGAACAAATAATTCGAACAGAATCGAAATTAAGAAAAATACATTAAAAAAATTAAATTTTCAGTTAAATAAAAATATTCGCAAATATTTCAAACCATCGAATTGAAACTGAACTGAAATCGAACCAAAAATAATTATTAATATAAATTTTAAAATATAATCATGTAAATATATTTGGTTTAATTAACCGAACCGAAAAAATATCAAAAATCAAAATTGAATCGAACCGAACAAAGGTCATATATACAATATTTGTATTCGAACCAAATTTGCTCGGTTAACCAAAAATTTGATTCGATTTAGTTCGGATCAACGGTTTAGTTTTTGCCCAACCCTAGATTTGAGCATGTTATTTTGTAAAAACCGATTGAATACTCTATCAAACTGAAGATATATGATACAAAATATATGATAAAACACAAAAATTAGGATGGTGTTTGCCTTCATAATGACTTATGTGTGAGAAGTATAAAGACTGGACCGTTGAAAAGTAATGCATTGATTCGAGAGAAATTGAAAAATGTTATGTACACGTATGTCTATCGTATCACCTTGCAAGTATATACGATTTGTCGACGTTGGTGTAATGTGGATGTTTTGTAGTAGGTTCCTTACCTGTATATATATATATATGTATAGGTTGAATATAGAAAAAGAGAACACAGACAATTCGGATCAATCTCCTCCACTGCCTCTCTCCCACTGCCTCTCTCTCCATATATCTATATATATCTTTAAATATTAGATACATTAATTATCACACATTCATATATATTATACTTATATTATTATTCTTACCAACTATATTATATAACACGTTATCAGCACGAGGGCTCTTGCCTATTTTACTTTTGGTAAGTTTTATTTTTATACTATCTATATTATCTATTTTCTACACTATGGAAAATCTTGCAAAATTTTCTTTTAAATCTCTGTCTCTCACCGGCAATAATTTTCTGACTTGGTCCCTGGATGTAGAAATGCATCTGGTTTCTATGGGCCTTGTTCATACAATTGCCAGTGAAAATACGGCTACAAGCCAAGATCGGGCTAAGGCTATTATTTTCATCCGTCATCATTTGGACATTCCTCTACAGTCTGAATATTTGACGGTGAAAGATCCACTAAATTTGTGGAATGAATTGAGGGAGAGATTTGGGCACTTGAAATATATTACTCTCCCGAAAGCCCCACATGATTGGCTTAACCTGCGGTTGCAGGATTTTAAAACTGTTACAGAGTACAACTCTGCTATCCACCAGATTAAATCTCAGTTGAAACTCTGCGGAGAACATGTTACTGAGAATGATAAATTGGAGAAGACTCTTTCTACCTTTCATGCCTCGAATGTTGTGCTGCAACAGCAATATCGTGAGAAAAACTTTCAAAAGTACTCACAGCTCATTGCATGTCTTTTATTAGCTGAGCAAAATAATGAGTTATTGATGAAAAATCATCAGTCCTGGCCCACTGGTTCCAATCCGTTCCCTGAAGCGAACGTGACATTTTCTGAACGAGGCCGAAGACGTGGTAGAGGCTGTGGACGTAGTCGCGGTCGTGAGAGTCAACGCGGTCGATATACCCCTTAAAATCGCCGTAGTTTTGACATTAACAGGATGCAGAGTAAAGCCCAACATGGGGATATAGCCGAAAAGGCTAAACAGGGAAAGAGACAAATCGGCAGTTGTAATCGGTGTGGCATTGAAGGCCATTGGGCCAATACCTGTAGAACAGCCAAACACCTAGCCGATCTTTATCAATCCTCACTGCAGAAAAAATGGAAGGAGGTCGAGACTAATCCCGTTGATAACGATGACGACCCCGATGATGATCTTTTGGATTACGACACAACGGATCTTGATATAGCGGATTTTGTCGTAGATCCAGCAAACCCCCAGTGATAGACATATTATGTCATTTTACATTATATTTTGTAATATTTAAATTATCACATACTACTTTTTTGTAATGTATTTTGTAATTCTTATATCCGTCTCTATTAATACTGCGTTTATTTATATTTGAAGGTTAAATGGATGCCAAACAAAATGATGCAAATATGTGTTTCATTGACAGTGCAACGACACATACCATATTGAAACACGAAAAATATTTTTCCCATTTGAAAAGGGAAGGAATGAATGTCAATACAATAAGTGGCAGTGCAAAATTAATTGAAGGCTCTGGAGAAGCCATTATATTTCTCCCCGCGGGGACGAAAATTGTGATACAGTATGTACTGTTGGCCACTAAAGCTCGAAGAACTCTACTGAGCTTTCATGACATCCGGAAAAATGGTTATCACATTGGAATTATGAGTGATAACGATGGTGAATTTTTATTGATCACCGATATCATTGATAAAAGGAAATGCATCATTAAGAGATTATCCTCACTCTCTACTGGTTTATATTATGCCAGATTAGGTGTTGTTGAAACACACCTCACGGCATGATCGCCTTGGGCATCCTGGCAGTATAATGATGAGGCGAATAATTGAGAATTCGCATGGCCATTCATTAAAAGGTCAAAAAGAGTGAAAATTCAAATGAGTTAACATGTGTTGCCTGCACTCAGGGAAAATTGATAACCAGGCCATCGCCAGCTAAAGTAGGTATTGAATCACCTACATTTTTGGAAAGAATACACGGGGATATATGTGGACCAATAGACTCACCGAGTGGGCCATTTAAATATTTTATGGTGCTTATTGATGCATCTACCAGATGGTCACATGTCTGTTTATTATCTACTCGCAATATGGCATTCGCGAGATTGTTTGCCCAAATTATTAAATTACGGGCACAATTCCCCAATAATCCAATTAAGACTATACGTTTGGATAATACTGGTGAATATACATCGAATGCATTTGATGATTATTGCATGTCGATTGGAATTAATGTAGAGCACCCAGTTGCTCATGTTCATACACAAAATGGCCCGGCAGAATCACTTATTAAAAAATTGCAATTGATTTCTAGACCATTACTGATGAGGTCTATGTTGCCCGTTTCAGCTTGGGGGCATGCAATCTTACATGCAGGAACACTTATAAGAATGAGGCCGACAAGCTATCATAGCTATTCCCCAATGTAGTTAGTATTTGGTCACGAACCAAATATATCTCATCTACGTATTTTTGGGTGTGCTGTTTATGTTCCTATTCCACCCCCCAAACGTACAAAAATGGGTTATCAACGTAGATTGGACATTTATGTTGGATATGAATCGCCATCAATTATAAAATATTTTGAGCCTATGATGGGTGATTTATTCACTGCAAGATTTGCAGATTGCCATTTTGACGAATCATATTTTCCGACATTAGGTGGAGACAAAAACGAACCGAAAAGGGATATTAATTGGAAAATCTCATTGAATTTTTGTGATCCTCGTACAAAGCAGAGTGAACTAGAAGTTCAACGCATTATACATTTGCAAAATATTGCAAATCAGTTACCGGATGCATTCAATGACTCGAGCAAAGTCACTCGATCATACATCCAAGCTGCTAATGCTCTGGCTAAAATAATTGTCCCTGATAGACAAATTGCAAGTGCTAATGAATCAGCGACACGCTTAAAGCGTGGTAGACCACTTGGTTCCAAATATAAACATCCTCGAAAGAAAAGAGGAATTAATGATGATAATCATAAAAATATCAGGAATGACATTGATAAACCTCAATCTAACGAGGAAGTCAACCCTGAAATAATTGCTCAAGAAGAGCACGATCTTGAAGAACATGATGAGATTATTGAAAACTCAATTAACTATGTTACTTCAAGAAAATGTTGGAGCCGTAAAGAGGCAATTATTGATAATGCCTTCGCATACAGTTTAGCACTTGATATAATGGAAGAAAACGAGGATCCAGAGCCAAAATCGGTTCATGAATGTCAGCAAAAAAATGATTGGCCAAAATGGGAAAATGCGATTCAATCAGAGCTTGGCTCATTAAACAAAAGAGAGGTCTTCGGACCAATTGTTCTAAAACCAGTTGGATACAAATGGGTGTTTGTACGGAAAATAAATGAGCATAATGAAATTGTGAGATATAAAGCCCGTCTTGTAGCTCAGGGATTCTCACAAAGGCCTGGAGTAGATTTTGATGAAACGTACTCTCCAGTTGTTGATGGAATAACATTTAGATACCTTGTGTACCTAGCAGTGGAAAAAAACTCGATATGCGTCTTTTAGACGTAGTCACTGCATATCTTTATGGCTCCTTGGATACTGATGTTTATATGAAAGTTCCTGAGGGATTCAACATGCCCGAAACATACAAATTAAACTCAAGGGAATCATATTCCATCAAATTGAAAAAGTCATTGTATAGACTTAAACAATCGGGGCGAATGTGGTATAACCGTCTGAGCAAATGTTTAATAAAAAAAGGTTATACTAATGATCCAATATGCCCATGCGTTTTTATAAAGAAAAATAGATCAAATTTTGTCATTATTGCAATATATGTTGATGATCTCAATTTAATTGGAACTCCAGAAGAGATCCAAATTGCAGTTGAATATCTAAAAAAAGAATTTGAAATCAAAGATTTTGGAAAGACAAAATATTGTCTGGGATTACAGGTGGGTCATGTGAACAATGGAATATTTTATCCATCAATCCACATATACCCAAAAGGTATTAAAACAATTTTACATGGATAAATCTCACTCTCTGAGTACACCAATGGTGGTCAGATCTCTTGATCCCAGTAAAGATCTATTTAGGCCAAGAGAAGAAAATGAAGAAATACTTGGCCCCGAGGTACCATATCTTAGCGCTATTGGCGCATTAATGTACCTTGCAAATTGTACCAAGTCAGATATATCTTTTTCAGTAAATCTACTGGCCAGGTTTAGCGCATCCCCCACAAAGCGCCATTGGAATGGTATCAAGCACATTTTTCGTTACCTCCAGGGGACTCATGACCTCGGTTTATTTTATTCGAGTGAATCTCGAAATGAATTAACTGGTTATGCTGATGCTGGTTATCTGTCTGATCCACACAAAGCAAAATCTCAAACTGGCTATTTATTCATTTGTGGTGGAACCGCAATCTCTTGGAGATCTGCTAAACGGACAATAACAACTACCTCTTCAAACCATGCTGAGGTTTTAGCAATTCACGAAGCCAGTCGTGAATGCGTTTGGTTAAGGTCCTTGACTCACCATATTCAGAAAAATTGTGGCTTGATTACCGATGATATATTACCTCCTACAATATTATTTGAAGATAATGCAGCTTGTATAGCTCAATTAAAAGGAGGATATATTAAAGACGATCGGACAAAGCACGTATCTCCGAAGTTCTTCTTTACTCTCGACCTTCAGAAAAGTGGTGAAATTAATGTGCAACAAATTCGATCGTCTGAAAATTTTGCAGATTTATTTTGCGAAGGCGCTACCGACGGCAACATTCAACAAACTGGTGGAAGGAATTGGTATGCGTCGAATGAAAGACATCAAATAAAGTTCAAAACAGGGGGAGCGTATTAATACAAGAATGATGTACTCTTTTTCCTTCACTATGATTTTTTCCCACAGGGTTTTTCATAGTAAGGTTTTAACGAGGCACATTCTTTGTATAAAACATCCAAGGGGGAGTGTTATGTACACGTATGTCTATCGTATCACCTTGCAAGTATATTCGATTTGTCGACGTTGGTGTAATGTGGATGTTTTGTAGTAGGTTCCTTACCCTATATATATATATGTATATGTTGAATGTAGAAAAAGAGAACACAGACAATTCGGATCAATCTCCTCCACTGCCTCTCTCTCCATATATCTATATATATCTTTAAATATTAGATGCATTAATTATCACACACATTCATATATATTATACTTATATTATTATTCTTACCAACTATATTATATTATTATATATTATATAACAAAAAACATGCATATTATGTATACTCAAGACCATTATCAATACGAAGATCTGACTTAAACAAGAAAACTATACAAACCATGGTTGCAAATTGAATGTAAACACAAAAGAATTTAACCAAAATTGAGAAAAGTCATTGCTAAATAATATTACATTCGTCCGGCTCTAAGGGTCTCATTTGCTTTTTGTGTGTTAGATCTTTAAATATTAATTATTATATCAAAACGTAGTACAAATAAAGAAAAATTTACAAAAATACTTTCATTAGTGCCTTATAATACTAATAGAATGACATTTGTATAAAAAATTATAAAGGATATTTTTAATATGAAGCATGATGACGCAAAAGGTAAATGTGACCCTTAAAGGCGGACAGAAAAAGTATGAAATAGAGAACCAATCATGGAAAAAAGGCAAGAGATCCCAAATCTCATAGTGGATTAAAGAAAGAGGTTTATCACAATAGATGCCTTATTCATTAAAGATAATGTAGGTTTTCCTAGATTATAATGTAAATAATAAGAAAAGATTAAAGTGAAAACATCCTTACACTATATAGAAAATTAAAGACTTTATTTTAAAACTAGAGGCATGGCCAATACAAAGATGCTACCAGAAAGTGGGGGAAGCAAGAGCAACGACAATAAACAGGATGTGAGAGGGAATATGGAGGGGACTCAAACTTACTCATCTCATAAATCACTTACCTACACACTAGAGGAACAAAAAATGACACTAAGACCATTTTCAACTAGTTAACCAATATAAATAAGATTTAAGGATCAATGAGGAATACAATAAGTTTAAGAAAGACTTTACGATAGAATTCGAAACACACCCAATATGGGTAAATATACATTTGAGGACCATTAGCCTGTGAATACGAGGCAACGACACGAAAAACAAGGTAGAAGGCAACAAAAAAATATTAAAGGTCATGCGATTACAAGCATAATTGAAATACCAAAGAGAGTGACCTAAAATGGCAAGCATAGTTGTGAAAGTATTGGAAAAGATCTATTATCGTATGTAAACTGGATCCGTAGAAATATCTATAATTGAGGAAACATTCAATTGACAAACATCACGAGGTCTCAAAGAACCCTCATTATGCTTCAATGGGCAACTAGGATAGACGTCACAATATGACCACGACAATGACAATACTGGTATTCCTTAGTAGGGTATAAGCAAAATCATGATTAGAAAACTGGCAATTTTTCATATCTAAGGCTAAGACTATTAAGTAGAAGTGTACGAAGATAGGACTATTGGGTAGTGGCAGGATGAGAAATCAAATGGAGGAGATTTATCCAAATGACTAGTAGTCTTCTCAACGATAATTTCTTGAATGACAGTGTCAAGCGTAGGAAGAGGTTGTTGATGTAACAATAAGGCATGGACAAAATATATTTAGGGCCATGAGAATTTGAATGGTGAAAATAATCCGTCCTAATTTTTACCTGATTCAATTTATTCCAAATAGGCTACATGTGCGCAAGAAAGTCATAAGTTGGTTGATTTGATGGTTGTTTCAAGTTAGACTAGGTGGTGGATGAAGGCTATTGGACATGAATCAAGTTTAGATGTATTCCTAAGCCACATCATGTTTGATTATTCTTTCTGCCACCATCCTCTCATCGATCAATAATATTCTTTTATCCCTCTTTGGCTTGTTGAAGTTAAGAAATATCGCCAATGACAATTCACCATATTTCTCGCCAAATCCAAAAAATTTTTATTATCTATACTAAAAGATTGTAGTTATTACATGTGAGTCTAGTGACAATAGCCATATCGACACCCAATATTTCCATAAATGAACTGCGGGTAGATCGCTACGAACAATGACAAACAATAAAAAAGTATCAAAAACGCAAAAACCAAGTATGTTACCCAGAATTTTCTTTTTAACTTAAAATGAAAAATAACTCGAGTACTAGCTGAAAATTGGACAACGAACATAATGTCATTAACAATTTAAAATCGGAGTCTCCATGTGTTGTCATGTGCCGACCAAAGCTTTGGTGTCGTATACTAGGAGTATGAGACTTATATGTGTTGTTGTTGTTAGGGTTGGAACGAGAGGAGCACGATTGTGATAGCGGTGTCTGCAAGAGGTGAAACAAAACGGTTTAACAAATGTTTTATCGAAAGATAAACATACTAACATAGACCATGATGCTATATTATTTTGTAAAGTTGATTAGATATCTTACAATATATATGAAATACATCTACAAAATAATATTCTAATCATGCCTAATTCCTAAAATACACTGACAAAAAATTTGTACATAGCATAGAAGGCATGGTTGTCGCAGCGCCCTTTTGCGGGCGCGGCTGCCATGGCGACAACATGGCGAACGCAGCGTACTATGTAGAAAATTAAATAGATATATATAATTATAAATATCATATGCCTTAAATCATAAAAAGAAATATAATACCATAAAATATATAATTTCAATCATTAAACAAAACAAAATACTATCCATTAATTTCTAAACCACCAATTTAATCATCTCAAATTTCAACAATCAAAGAGCTCAAGTCCACCACTACCCCTAGAAATATCTTCCAAATCATCATCATCAATGTCATCATCTAATGATACATTTTCATCGTCTAATTCTTGCTCCATCAATGCCGAAGTTGACGCTTTCTTAGGACGTTTAGAGTATAATTGTATTGATGAACCCGATGTATCTCCGATATTTCCCCTTCTAAGAATATTGCGGCGTTCAAGATTTGCCGATGCACGTATAGCTTCATCAACATGACTCCATGTAAGATCCTCTCCCGAATGAACTACATCATTGGTGTCGAGAACCCACTCATTATCCCATTCAAATTCCTCCAACACCAAAGGATTGAAGTTCTTTCCTTCTTTTGAAATCTATTCGCAATTTTTCAATTGTATTGAACGAAAACTAAATCGTTCAATCTCTTATGCTCTAATCTATTTCGTTTTTCGTGTGAATCTAAAAAAAAATTATAATATATTAGTATATGACTACAATAACAATAATGCTTAATATATTATTTATATAAGTAGATAAATACTTACAAATTCAAATGAGCTCCAATTGCGTTCACACCCAGAGGACGAACAACAAAGACTAATTATACGGAAGGCAAGTGATTGAAGCTTGAAATGAAGGCCTCCAAAAGCATTCCACCGATCAACTAAAATTGTAAAACATTAAAAAAAAATATTTAGTTCGATCTTTAAAGAAAAATGGAAAAATAAATAAATAAAATATAAATTATAAAAATTAAGCACTTACGAGAACTTTTTGCCTTTTTTTGCTTAATAGCCAATTGTTTTCCGAAGCTTCCCTGCATATTATCATAATCGACTTGATCACAAATCTTTGTTTGCAATTCATCATCAGTGACCATTTTTTCAAGAACATCATTAAACATAGCTCGTGTCTCACGAGCATATGCATTATCACTCACCTTGAGATCAAAGTACTTGGAAGGATTAAGAAATAATGCAGCTCCATACAACTCAACTTCCATTTGATCCTCCTACCGACAATCGATAATATGCATAATTTCTTTCAACAAATTTGGTTTTTTCTCAAAATTTTCTTTGATTTTCCTTTTAGCTTTATTCATTGCTACTGCAAGCTCCGGCATCGCTGGTTTTTCATCCCCGTCAACGATCCTCAAAATAATTATAAGTGGATGCGATGCTTTTATACAATAATCCACACCAATCCAAAAAGGAGAAGACAAAACCGTGTTTGCTACTAATCTCCCGGCATTTGTATTAGCCAATTTCGATGCAGTCCAATCTTTGCTAATAAAATAAGCTCCTCAAAGCATCCCTATGCTTATATAAGCTCTGCAAAGTAAAAAATGAAATAGCAAACCGGGTAGGCCCAGGTCTCATAAGATCACTGCCGTCCGTCTTCTCCCGCATCGCATTAAAGAGCCTTACGTAATTATAGATATAGGTAGTAACTCTTCTTGCATTGTCAATCTTTGCCCGGAAAACAGACAATTTTCCGATATATTCCAACATAAGATCAAGGCAATGAGCTGCACAAGGAGTTCAATATAAAGTGGGTATGCGCTGCTCCAATATTTTACCCGCTGCCTTGGAATTAGCACCATTGTTCGTTACTGCCTGAACCACGTATTCTTTTCCAATTTCTTAAATTTTCGCCTGAAGTAAATGCGCCAACAGTGATGCAACTTGAGCTTGACTTGATGCATCAATCGACTCCAAAAAAAATGTACCTTCTAGGCTATTGACGAGGAAATTAATCAAATGCCGCCCTCTTTTATCAGTCCACCCGTCGGCCATAAGTGAACATCCGTATTGCTTTCAAGCAATAACATATTTTCCCTTCAATGTTTGCGTCTTTTTTACCGCCTTCTCCAAAAGAGGAACTCGTAATTCATGATAACTTGGATCTTTTACACCCGGTCCCATTTGCCCTGCTGACTCAATCATTATCTCAAAACTTCTCGAGACTTTGCCACATTGAATGGTATGCCATTTTCGTAAAAAAAATCGGCAATATGTCCATGAAATATTTCGATCTCCTCCTTGCTCCTTGTACACGTTTTCAATGTTCTTTGACTTCCACTACTCGTTTTGCTATGTTTTTCCTCAATGATTTCCTCCGGGATTTTTCTAAGCATTGAAGCAACCGACTTGCTTTTTTGTCCACCTTGTGACGGCATCGATGAAAAATTTAGAAAAGATTGCGAACGCTTCCTCTTGCTCAAAGTACCCGAGCTAGGATAAGAAACTGAGTCGTGCGATACCCCTTGTTTTGCACCTTGAACATTCACATCAACATCGTCGTCAATGTCGTCGTCATCATCTCATTCAACACGACTACGACTGGACTGCTTTCCTACTGTCTTTTTCTTTAGAAACTCCCGCATCTCATTCCGGATTTCTTCGGTAGTTTTTGAACACTTCTCTACATCTCCAGAATTTCTAAGCAAGTGTTATTTCAATTGCTTTATTCCCGATCGTACTTGCTTATGGCAAAGGGAACATTACACCAAATCGCTATTTCCCAAATCCGGCCAAAAAGTATTTTCAACCCGGATCATTTGACTTAGTTTTTCTTTTGGGATCTTTGGATGGGTCTATCGTTGACGCTTCACTTTCGGCCATAGAAAATTTAATCCTATAAATATTTATATATCAATATATCAAAATAATACAAAATAAATAAAAAAAAATTTTATAAAATGAAAAATTTTAGAAAATATGTTGCAAAATAAAAATAAATAATATTATTATATTAACAAATAAAATATATATATAATTAACTAAATATTATTAAAACACTAGCTAATAATAGTAATATAATATATATATTAAAAAACTAATAATAGAATAATAATATAAAAAAATAAATAAAAAATAAGCATATCCAGCGATCAAAATTGAAATTCCACTGAGAAATCAAAATTAAGATTTCACTCATCCAGAAGATGAGGAATAGCAAACTGGAGCCCGGCTTCGGCGATTGGTGCGTCGTCGGTGGACTGGAGCGGCTTCGGCGAACTGGAGCAGAGGGGAAGATCCGCAGAAACACAACAGCGGCGCAACAAAATAGAAAATTTCTAAGAAGATCCTTATATTCAGACCGGTTCAATCTGGTTCAGGTAGGTTTAAGGGTAGAATCGGGTTAAGGCTTGATTTCCGGTGTAGGGCTACACGCCGCGACGTCGCCAGACTGCCTTATGTCACAAGGCGGGGCGGTGACGCTTGGCTCCCCGAAGAGCGCCAGAACGCCGTGGTGACGCCGTGACAGCCATGATAGAAGGACCAAAGATACCTCACCAAACACATCAAAGTTTTGGTCATAGGCTAATTTTGAGTGGAAGTGGATGGAGAATGACTTAAGCATATTGAAATTAGTATTCTAATCATGCCTAATTCCTAAAATAAAATGACAAAAAAATTGTACATGGCATAGAAAGACCAAAGATATCTAATACAAATGGACCATCCATATTATCTAATACAAATGGACCATTCACATCAGGATTATAATAGAAATCTAGTAGATTTTGACTATGCTTGGCGTAAACCAGATCTTATAACTCCTGAGTGTGTTTGGTTTGAGTTTCAAATCCCCAATCACTACTACTCAGCCTACACATTCCTAATAAAAATATATTATTTTTCAAACAAAATATCACGTTAAAATACTATTTAAATTAAAATTCTAATTTCAAACCAAAAGAAACAAACCCATGGCTCATTTATTGCTCCTTTTACTCGAATGATTATTACCATTAATTAAGATTATGTTAAGTTGTGATAGGTTATGCTTTAAAATTTGTTTCCCCACTATCCACAAGTTTTTTTCCTTTTCTTATCATATCATGATATTAAACACCCATTTCTCTGAAATATCACATCCAAAACCTATTCTTCTAGAATTTTCTTCCAAAAGAAAATATTGTTTGTTAATTTACCTTTCCTATTGAATTATTTTCATAGGTTTGATCCTATTAATGGAAGGTTTTGGACTAAGTTTTTTTTTTTTTTTTTTTTAATGACGTTTGACTAATTTATTTTTCTTTCTACATCTAGTTGCACTACTAAAGAAAGAATATCTTCTATAGAAGTTAATGCTGGAATACTAAAGAAATCAAGTGTTGTTGAGTTTAGTAGTTACTCGTATATAATTATTGACTTATGAAAATGAAGAAATATAGAGAAGAAAATTGTTCTCGTGACATTCCGGCCCGCAAACCACACAAAGTCGGGCTGTATCGGGATTGCAGACTGGCCTCACAGGTCAACACTAGTCTTTCCAGCGCGTTTCTGTCCTCTCACACATATCGGGATTGCACTCTCACACATATCGGGATTGCATATTGTTGACATGAGTAGTCTATTCAATCAATTTTTTGAACTTATATGCAACCTCGGATAGCCTGGTACCGGCTAATCCATGGGAGTTGACCTAGCACCGGCCCAACTCCGGGAGTATTATATTATTTCCCACTTAAGAATGCAACGTCCACATTGCACCCCAAGGATCGTCAATTGCTAGGCCAGCGCGCTTCTGTCCTTACTCACGTGCGCACCCTGGGAGACTTCTCTGGGTCACCCATTTAACTCTAGAGTTCTTTCAGTAGGATTTCCGAAAAAGAATATGCATATTATTGAAATAAGTAATATATTCAATCTATTTTAACCTATATTCAACCTCGGATGACCTGACATCAACTTATCCACGGGAGTTGACCTAGCATCGGCCCAACTCCCGGGGTATTACAGTTCTGACCATTAATAAAATTAGGCCCATTTGATTCTAATAGTGTAAATAAACCTATTCATTTCATTTTGAAACGAAAAAGGGAAACTTTAAAGATTATGTGGAAGAAAAGCCTACATGTTAGTGATTGCAAGGCTCATTTATATTTATAGGTTTTTAGCGATTCACAATTCACTAGGCATTTTCAAATGCTACCTTTGCTTTTAGGAATCCTTCCTGTAAGGAAAACATAGAGTTCTAGGAACTAGAAGATTGGGAAACAATGAAAAGAATGACACCAAAAAACAAGTTATCATGGAACTAAGATGTGTACATTATTTACTTTATATATCTATAAGCTCAAAAAATTGTGATATTTTTTAAAGTCCCCTGCTTACACTGAAGAATGTTCTTGGTAGATAATATGCAATATATTAGTTATTATGTATAAACAACCATAAAGCCGAAAGATTCAATGCTCCACACAAGTTAAAGGCCAAAGGCTAATAAACGCAACAAGTAAGCTTGAGCATTAAAAGTAATATTATTGAAGTTAAAGAGTTGGGGTAATAATCACATAATCGATTGAATTTTACAATTGTCTTGAAAGAGCAATGTGGTATCGCACAAAGCAACTAGCAAGATATGACATATGTGGTGGTACGTTTAAGCTTGTAATGATGTTGGTGTATATGAGCTTGTCATGGCCTTATCATGTATTAATGGACAGTGAATCAACAGAAGAGGCTTCATGCCAACTCGGAAGAGAAGGAGCTCTTGTTGCCGGAAGAAAAGGATGGTGTTCATTTTTTGAGATAAAAAGCCGTATATTATTTCTTAAAAGATAAGACTTAGTCCTTCTAGGGAAAAAAAAAACAAAGGTTGAGAAACTTAAGAATGAAATTGAGACCAGAACCTTTAAAAACCATTAGTAGACCTCAAATCAACCCCAACCCAAAAAATCCCTTTTTCTTCTTGGCCTAGCCTTTTTACACCTATGCCAAACGCTATTCATTTTTTTGCTGCACCACACCTGGTGATTCCACGAACAAGTTATCATTAATACTTTTAGCCTTTTTACACCTATGACAAATGCTATTCATTTTTTTGTTGCACCACACCTGGTGATTTCATGAACAAGTTATCATTAATACTTTTAGAAATATGCAACAAAATTATGCAAGGAACTTTGAGATGATATGGCATTGCTTGTATGTTTCCACGTTGTTAGCCTCCATTGTTGTCTAAGCATTCAAGTGAGTGAATTTTCTTATCCAGGATGTTGATTCACACCAAGGGGATACAAAGCGACATCCCAAAGACATTACACACATCTCTTCACCTTCTCGGGCTAACCCATCCTTGCAACAGTCCATAGGAGCAAGTCCAGGTGTGGACTCGATCAAGAAGGTGATGTGGGGCTGTTTTATAGGATAGAGGCTAAGATATTTGTTGAAAAGGTCTAGAGAGAGAAAATCTATCCAAAAACAAGGCCTTATTCACGCTATTGATCCACATCTAAGGGATAGAAAAACGACATTCCAGAGACATTGAGGAGATTCTTTCACCTTTTACATGCATTTTCTTTATTGCATTTTTTTTTTTTCAATTTTTCTTAGCCTTTCACTTTGATTTATAGTTTTATTTTACCTTTGAAATCTAAATTTTCAGCATTTAATGTTTCCAATTCGAACGTTTACCTTCTTGTTGCGTTAATCAGAAGATCATCCCGAGATAGCTTGTATCCTTACTTGAAGATGCTAGGGAAGTCTACGAACAAATCAATTCCGACAGGCTTTTCCGATTAGGTTGTCGATGGCAATTTTTTTACGACAACACATACATTAAACAAGAAGGATCGGTGGGTGACTATGTGACTCTATTTGTTCAATTAGTTAGCCAAGTTTCGAGCTTTGAGGGATGCGCACTACGTGGGCTACTTTATGAAAGGTCTAAAGTGTCCAATGTGATGTACTTTGTCTACTTAGACCCAGGCACCTAAAGATTTCCATGAAGTTGTCTAAAACATTGAGGATAATCTTCAGGTGCAAGCTAGCGGACATACATTTCAAAATTTCTGCAATTTGGCGCCACACATAATCTTTTATTAGTCGACCAAACAACTTGATCTAGTTCCAGTAATACGGGGCAGCCAACGGATCTATCAACAACTTCTCTAAGACCTTCCAATCATCCTTTTGAGTGCACTTGAAGACAACCAGTCAGTCAAAAATTCAAACTTGATATTCCTGCCTCTGACTCCAAAAAATGGTTAAACTGCGAGCCAGGTGTCACAGTTTGGCAGTTTCACCTTAGGTTCTCAGTCATAGTCCGTCCCATGTGTACAAACCTTTTATTTCCTTATGGTGGATTGATATACTATGTGTGCAGGTATGTGTTTAGTATATATTTCCTATATCACATGTTATACCCAAGCTTCTTGCGCACAAGGACGGTTGGTTTGAGCTTCCAAGCGGGTAGGATCTAAGCGCCAAGTGTGTCAGGTTTTGGGCACGTTTTTTGGCGCGTAAAATGTGGTACCAGAGTAGCCTTGATGATGGTAATGATCAAAGTAAACGGTTCGAGTCATGCTCTGTAGGAGAGCATAGCTGGCGACACACACGGGTGAGCATGTCCAAATGGACATTCCGAGTGAAGTGTTCCTTGAGGGAGAGGGCACGCTCGATGGTGTTTTGTGCTAGGGTGGAAGAGTTTTATTCGTGTGGGATGAACCACGTTAAGGGCGATATTTGGGCGACATGTGCAAGCCACAACAAATAGTGCTCCAGAGAGTGCGTAGATGAGCTGCGGAATGGGCTATATGTGGGTTGGCTATAGGGAACCTCGTTGACATTGGGTGAGCACGAAAGGTATGCAGAAAGTGTGTACTAACACTTAAAAGAATGCAAAGGTGTGAGAAGCAACGTCGGTGCACGCAGGTAGCGTCCAAGGGCGTTTGCTACTTGAGGTGGGGGAGTATTGTCCCAGTTGATAGTTTCGCAAGTTCTCGGCCATAGTCTATCCTATGTGTACGAGCTTCTTATCCCTATACAATGGATTGATAGCCTATGTCTCGGTGCAAGTACGTATTTCGCATATATCTCCTATATTCATGGTATATCCAAGCTTGTTGCGCATAAGGAACGGCTAATCTCGGCCTCATAACAGGCGGGGCCAAGCCGTTGGGCCTGTCAGCTTCAGGACACGTGCAACAGAGAATATTTTTCTGCCAGACCCCGTACACCCTAACCCAATATTTTAAATATTTTTTAAAACTTTTGTCTCACCCCAAGAATTGATTAAATTGCGAACCAAGGGACTCTATTTGCGCTATAAACTCCAAGACATAAATGCCCTCTTAAATCTTCAACACTACAAATATTATGAACCTATCGGGCAAACAGATTGGACGAAAGAATAAGCATGTGCATTGATAAAAGAGAGGACTTTGCTTTTTCGCTATGGTAATATTATCGAGCCTGCAGACCCTGTGGTTGCACAGAGTTGTGCAAAGAAAGAAGGTAAGATACTAATCGATAATGGTGCAAAGAAAGAAGGTAAGATACTAATCGATAATGGTGCTAGTCACAAATTTATATCTTCTAACTTACTATTCACTCTATGACTAACACTAGATTGGACAAAAATATTTGTAGTACAATTAGCGGATGGACGAAGATGAGGATTCGAAGCATTATATTGGGATGTAACAATCTCATTACAAAGAAGGGATGAAAATATGATAAAAAAACAAAGCAATTCTATCCCAAGGATTTAGAAATTTTGAGTGCCAAGGAAAGTTTCTATAATTCATGAACTCAAGAAATGAGCAATTACACTTATGGGTTGATTCGAGATAGGAAACATTGAGAGCAAAAATTTCAACGAAGATCCAAAATGCACAATAGGAAGGGGATAAAATTATGAGAAGGATCTCCATAAGATTTGATAAGTTTGGGAGAGGACAAGACCCAAACAGCCTACTTGTTGAAGAATAAACTTGCGACTCATAGGCAATAGAACATAACATGGTAACATGTATATAAAAATAATTTCTTTTTTATTCTTACTATTAGATAGTGCCCATTTTTGAACTCTTTGCTTTTTTAAGGTGGTTTACAAAATGAGTAACCAAGAGAGCTTATAGTTTGAAATGATCATAGTAGGGCTCAAACTTAGACATTGAATGCAGTAATCAAAAGCAGCGCATTCAATGTTCGTAAGGAGGGGAAGCTATGCTAAGCCAAGAAATCATATTAGCTGGGAGTAGCAAAGTATACTATAGGCAAAAATACAAACCACCAGCAAAGATAAAGGTGTTTCACAACCAGGGGCTCTTGTTGTTTTGTAGGAGTGTGGCAGACCTTAGATGAAGCCGTTAGATGTTAGAGAAAATACTCAAATAAGCATATGGAACTTTGTTGAGATAAAAGCACAAAATAAACAAAGGGTTTGTTTACTTTGTGTTTTTGGGTGGCATGAGATTCTCTATAAATATTATAAAAAAATATATATTATATACGTACATTAACATAATATATATAATATACATTGCCTGTTACAAAAGATCAACAATTCAATATACAATATTATTTTTATGTTACTTCACAATTTTCTATATCCAACATAAAAAACAAATTCATCCAAAAATACTACAAAGTGAACACCCGAAATGAGCAATATGATTCACTACCAATAATGCTTGTTGTTTGGAAGGAGAGAAGTATTCATGTTGCAAAAACTTCAACTATGGGGAAATGTTTGTTCACTTTTTGTTTTTACATAGATGTATTTTTTAAGGTATGGAGAACTATGTTGGTAATAAAAAAAAATAATATTTTTTATTGAATTATTGATTTTTTGTGAGTAGATAAAGTATATATTATTTACATTGTGTTAATGTGTGTATTTTATATTTTTTAATAATATACTTATGTTGCATTACTTGTATAGAAGTTGGATCCATATATGTCAATGCAATGCATCCCATCGACGTTATATCAGATAACATTATTTTGGGATGACAATAAGATATGTAAGGTTGAAGCCAAGCATAACAAATTCTAGAGGAATGTAGTTGTGATGGATGCACATATTACGTTCCTTAGCTTCTACTATTTTTCTGTGGTATTGAGGGGAATGTAGCCAGAAGGATCTAGTTTTGCGTAATGTGTATCCTTCTCTAGTCCAAGAATTGAAAAATGATCTGAATGATGATGGTTGTACTTGAGAAGACATCTAGAGATACTGGAAAGGGGCTGCCACCACCCTCTATTCAATCGAAGCCTGCCGATATTGAGCTTCGGTTGATGGAGCAGTTAAGGGGGCTGCCACCACCCTCTATTCAATCGAAGCCTGCCGATATTGAGCTTCGGTTGATGGAGCAGTTGAGGGGGCTGCCACCACCCTCTATTCAATCGAAGCCTGCCGATATTGAGCTTCGGTTGATGGAGCAGTTGAGAATGAAAATAATCAACGCATTGTTGGGAGCATTGGAGCAGGAGTGGTTTTGAAGATTTACTTTGGAAGTAGAAGGACTGTTTTGCTTGGAAATACTCTTAGATGCCTGGATTGTATGATCAAACACTCTAATGTCAGGTATTTGAACCTAGGTATTACAACTTATAAGCACATAAAACACTTTTAAACAAGCTCTTGAAATATCTTGATTAGATATTTCAACTGCAATACCTCATTACGAAACAATCTCACAAAGGCTAGCAAAAACTAAAATTATTTCCTTACATTTCTTCAAGTAAAGATCGTTTTCAATGCAAGAGATTACTTGGGATGTATGATTACCAATCATTCTTTAAAGGGCGATGCATAATAACTCAATTGGAAAGGTGCTGGAGTTTGACTCGACTTGTTCTTGGTTCCAGCGCTTGAGTTTGACCACAAGTTTAAGCCTATTCAATAAATACTCAACTGACCATGCTTCATGAGCCCTAGTATAATTGGAAAGAATATGCAAGTATGTCAGGCCGTGACTTGCATGATATTTAAAAATAACTTGCCATTGTTGAATTCATAAAGTTTTATTGAGTACATATTTAATCTTCTTGAGCTTAGAAGGACTAAAGGCTACTCCCTACAATTGAGACTTGGTGAGCATTGCAACACCTATATAATACTCCGCTCTGTTGACAAGTTACTTGTGAAATACTTGTACTTAGCAAGCAATGCTATAGGGTGCACAACTCTATTGACAAGTCATGTTACTTGGAGCTCGAGGGAACTCGATCTACTTGACTATATGACCACTAATTAGTTTTAAAAATTGAGTGCTATCAAAGCTAGGACATTGATTTTTAATGGAGATTGCATTGATTCATTTTCATGTTACTTGGAGCTCGAGGGAACTCGATCTACTTGACTATGACCACTAATTAGTTTTAAAAATTGAGTGCTATCAAAGCTAGGACATTGATTTTTTATGGAGATTGCATTGATTCATTTTTTCATGAAGAAGCTGGTTCGTGTACTAAGAAAAGGTGTTGAATACAAGAAAATGAAAATGTGAACTCTCCAAATAATTCTTGTTCCACCGTAAATAAAATAATTGTGGCTAACCTTAATTTATTCAAGAGAAAGAAAATGGGAAGAATGGGAAGAACAATCTGACATAATAAACCATTTAGTTTTTAATATTTTGCTTCTCCAGAGTGACTCTTCTATTTTAGTTCTACCTAATTAACTTGACATCTAATCCCTGTTTGAAAATATTTTGCAAGCAGCATCAACTTATTATTAATTTATTGGTTTCTAAATAATATTTGGTAAGACACAATTTTCTACAGAGATAAGTACAGCCTTTACCCATGCATGGAACAGCTCCTGTGATGTCTAAAGAAAAGTACACAATACTTGACAGACAACCTACAACAATTAAAATTTACAAGAATTTTGAAGGAAATTTGGGGAAAATTCATATCTATAAGTTTATTTAGATGATCAGATCAACTGATTTCTTGAAAACATTTTGGGAGTTTTAGTATGTAGAGAATAAAAGGAGGTGTGATCATAGGAAAGTATTTTTACAGTGGATGTCCTGTTGTTATATTATTATCTCATGTTGTATGTATAAGATTAATATATAAAATATATAGTAAATCAAATATATTAACAATTACAGATTTACAGGGGGGGAAATAAAGTAGGAAATTAATTGCTTTCATAGTGATTACAAAATAAATAACAGCACTAAAGGTCCTGCATGTTTCATTACATCCCTAATTCACTTGTTAGAGTTGAGGTAAAAACACAAAAGTAGGCGAGCTTGAAGATAAGACAGCAAGGCTGGTTGATTGTAGGGTCTCAGCATAGGTTTACTCTTATAGGGGCCCCTTCTGAAATTAGCTAGATTCCCTGTATCTTCCATGACCTAGACTGTGTTGTTTATCCTCATTAGTAATCTTTTGTCGTCTTTTGTTAGGATTTTTAGTCTCACTCCTTTCACTGGATATCTCATATTATTGTGTTTATTTATGGAAAGTTGAATTTTGGATTTGGGTTTTAAATAGTAAAATTTTGAATTGAAATAATTTTTTGATGTGATATAATAGTAAAACCCAACCCAAAACACCACAAACAAACACACTATAATGTTTTTTATTTCGCTGAGAGTCTGAGACATACCTTTCTTTCTGTTTTTTTTTTTTTTTAAACGGAATGATCGAAATGTATATATACCAGAAGAAAGTATATTTACATCTACTCTCGGCACACCCCGGAAAAGGTTAACCAAAATCGATGAAAAGCCCACCGAAGCTCAAAAGCTCAACCCAAAGCAAGCCAAAAAGGAGTTTCCTCACAAAAAAGCGACTAAGCAAGCAACAACATTGTACCCTTTCTCTAGTATATGATAGATTGTCTTATATGCTATATAATAAACTCCATATGTTTCCCGCAACTAGAAATTGCTAAAGATGTTTGTTTGGCCTCTTGGGAGTGTTAAACTTTGTTGGAATGCCTTGAACTCCGTATGTGAAGATAACTATACCAAACTAAAATATTTACAACATAACTATGCACTGCCTATGTCAAAATTAAGAAATTCTAAGTAAGTAGCTTTGTTCTCTTATGGAGTTTGTTCACCTTGTATCCGTGATCCAACCTTATTATCATGAAGGAAACAAAAAGTGTACTCCATATTTTATTTTGGAGAAGCTTATCATTTTCACTATTTGTCCTTTCTTTGTATCTGTTTCTGTATGTATTGGTCATTATTGGTTGTATTTTCATGCCTACTCTCATCTTCCTTGGAGAAGCCTTGCATTTTATTCATGTTAATTAAATCAGTTCATAAGACTCTCATTTAACTTTGTGTTTATTATCTTCCAGCCTGACAGACATTCTGGAACAATACCAAAGTCGTGTTGAAACTGAATCAGGTCCTCGTGAAGGAGTTTCTGGTACACAAGTAAGATTCAATGTAACCGAACTTAATGAATCTCATGCTGAGACGTTATGGTTCCAAAATTTTATTTAGCATAGATATAATAGAGAGTTATAATTACCCCTACTGTTTGTGAGCATTCTCAACAGCTGGGTATGCAGAATGGCGTAACTACATGCTTTTCGTGATTACTCTTTTGACACATTTGTATTGTTAGATGAACATTTATTATTTTCTTAGGTAAAATGAAAATGAAGGACAGAATACTGTTTGGAAAACAGTCTTATGATGGATCAATTTCTACCATCTTCCTTGGCGAAAACGAAAATATGCTCAACCTTCTTGATCTAACCTTCATCTATAGCTTGCACAACCTATAGTAGTCTAGTCTAACGCATCATATCCCACCAGAACTCCGAATTAAGTGTGTTTGGGTGAGAGTAGTACTAGGATGGGTGATTTTCTGGGAAGTCCTTATGTTGCACAAAAAAATAAATAAAATAAACCATCTATAGCTTAAGTGATGGAGTTTAATTACCCTCACCTAAATGCTTTACTGCATGCATTTGATCTTTCTAGGAATCATTAAAACATATAAATACTTTCTAACATTTGGGTCATACAAAGTCTTAATTTATTAATTCCATATTGATTGATTTCCAATTTTCATCACCATCGTATTTTATCAAAATTTTATATTTAATAATTTGTATTGGTAGTCAGTAGTCTAATGCCATACTCCAATTTCACATGTAGTATATTAGTTGTATCTTGACTTCCATAAAATATAATAAAACAATGAAAAAACAAATTTTGGGCAACTAATAGAAGTCATGGGAATTTATCAATCATCTGGCTTAGGAAATGTTAGTCACTCATGGTCGTGTTCTAGAGCTTGTTTGAAGGCAGGCATATGGCATGCCGTATGGCACAGACCACAGCAGAACTTGTCATAAAATGGTATAATAAACCAAATACAATTTTTACCTTTTATCCTTTTTACTAAAATAAGATATGAATAAATTTTATATGAGTTATCATAATATAAGCAATTTTAATAAGACACAATGTGTCCGCAACAAGAGCACTTTTGAGATCTACCTATATTGGTAGAAAATTGAGGACTCTTGCCTGTACTATGTGAACAAAACTTGTGATAAGAAGGAAAGGGCATTAAACCTGAAGTTTTTTAGTCATTAAAATTCATTGATTTTCCTTTGATTTTTTTGCCAATGCTTGGCAGGTAACACATTTGATTTTGAATAAAGAATTTTTTTTTTGTTTATTTATTTAGTTAATAGTATTATCATTATTATTATTTTATTTTAAAACTTTATTTCTTTATTTATTTATTTGCAACTTATTTAGGCATATTTGATTATTTTTCCGTTAATTCTTCTCAATATTGTATGGTATTAAACTTTTGACTTCTAATACTATTGTTAAAATTCTGGAGTCTTAACCAAAAGGTCAGTGTTATGTTTTTCATTATCTATCACCATAAGATTTGTGGAATTTTTTTTTATGTACTTTTTAAAATTTGGACGTATTTGAATATCTTTTTGATTATTCATCTTAGTATTGCACGATAACAAATTTTGGTTTTAAATATAATTATAAAACTGTTATTGTTACTCTAGTTTACAAGTATTCATATGAGTTGTGGCCATCGGTTCTTCATTACATGGCACCCTGAGAAGTTACATAACTACCCCATCCCAGAATAAAATAATAAAATATTGATGTTGATGCAAATTTTTCAACAATAAAAAATAAAATCCGAAAATAGAATATTAGGTAACACATTTGATTTTGAATCAAGAATTTTTTTTTGTTTATTTATTTAGTTAATATTATTATTTTATTTTAAAATTTTATTTATTTATTTATTTATTTGCAACTTATTTAGGCATATTTGATTATTTTTGCGTTAATTCTTCTCAATATTGTATGGTATTAAACTTTTGACTTCTAATACTATTTTTAAAATTCTGGAGTCTTAACCAAAAGGTCAGTGTTATGTTTTATTGTTGCTCAAATGTTATTTTGGTCATAAATTTTTTATTACCTATCACCATAAGATTTTTATGTTCTTTTTAAACTTTGGACATATTTGAATATCTTTTTGATTATTCATCTTAGTATTGCACGATAACAAATTTTGGTTTTTAGTAATAATAATTGTTAAAGTTTCCTTTGAGTCTTGACCAACATCTCAGTTTTTAAATATAATTATAAAACTGTTATTGTTACTCTAGTTTACAAGTATTCATATGAGTTGTGGCCATGGGTTCTTCATTACATGGCACCCTGAGAAGTTACATAACTACCCCATCCCAGAATAAAATAATAAAATATTGATGTTAATGCAAATTTTTCAACAATAAAAAGTAAAATTCGAAAATAGGATATTATCTTCGAATTTGATATAATTAATATCTGAGATTCGGAATCTCTAAACACTGTAAGTAAACTGGAAAATAAATGCTACAGACTGAAAATTAAATGATGATCCTCGAATCACTTTGCTGTTGTTTGAAGATGATTGAAGATCCCCTGTTGCTGATCCCAATCCTTAAATATTCCTCTGAAACAGTACCTGGAACCGTAGCCCGAACGGTTACAACGCCTTCTCTCAACCGTCTACTAATTCCTCTTTTGCTGACACGTGTTCTCAACCGTCTTGTTACCCGCGTAACCCAACCGACCAAGCTACTATTCTCACTCGCTCTCCGCAGCATCCGACCTCCACAACAGCCGACTCGCTCATCCGACCGCAGACCAAACGACTTGTCTGTCCGACCACGGACCTTCCGACCTTCTTATCCGACTGCGGACCAAACGACCTAATTGTCCGACCACGGACCTTCCGACTTGCTTATCCGACTGCGGATCAACCGACCTTAAACCAACCGACCTGCTTGTCCGACCACGGACCTTCCGACTTACTTATCCGACTGCGGATCAACTGACCTACCTTTCCGACCGCGGACCTTCCGACTTGTGGATTGTCCAACTCGCAGACCATCCGACTGGCGGACTATCCGACCTGCGGACCATCCGACTTGTGGATTGTCCGACTTGCAAACCATCCGACTTGCGAACAACCCGACCTGCGAACCATCCGACTTGCGGACCACCCGACCCGCGGACCATTCGATCCGCCTATTTCCTTAGAAGGACGTCTGGTTCAACTGATTATTTTGAAATGCCCCTTTAATCAATTTAGCGGACCCAATTACAGGCCCACATCTCCTTCTAGCTTGGACCTTTTAACCTAATTATAAAATTTATACGTAACAATTGAGAAAAGAACAAAATGCATGTATAATAATAAAATACTGAGAAAAGAACAAAATGCACGTTTTTCTTAGACAAAATTGACATCATAGTATAGTAGACAAGATTTCTTTTCTTTTAAATTAATATTTGCTGATTTTGTAATGATTGTGAAGAAATTATTTTTGTCACTGTTAAAATTGTGTATCTTGTTTCTTACCTGTTTACGTTGCAACTTTTCAGATATGTAAAGCCACACAGCACTGTGATGGTTGTAAAGCCATACCTAGTTTCACACTGACAGTTGATCTTGTTGCATGTAGGAGCAATACTCTAAATATGCAGGACTGCACACAAGTGTAGAACTCCTCCATATTGTGGAAAGGTAGCATTGCTGGCACTGTAAACTTAGTCAAATTTTTAACTGATGCTGATTTATAATTAAGTATATTTACGTAGGGAACTTGGAGAGCCGTATGATGACCATCTTAGTGTGACAGATCTTGTACATCTAGAAAAACAACTTCAGGCTGCTTTAACACGAACCAGATCAACAAAGGTTTAACAATCCCTTGATTTATTTTTCTTTACCCTTTCTGCTATTATGAGAGCTCAT
The DNA here is from genome assembly GCF_009805555.1 of Andrographis paniculata. Taxonomy (NCBI): domain Eukaryota; kingdom Viridiplantae; phylum Streptophyta; class Magnoliopsida; order Lamiales; family Acanthaceae; genus Andrographis; species Andrographis paniculata. The sequence goes on along the minus strand of NW_026137513.1, from coordinate 2,327,366 downwards.
GCTTTCAAAGTGTAAGCTTCATCTCTTATGCCCTTTATGCTTATGAGCACTGGGTAAAAAAGAAATAGTTAATCCTATTAAGAATTTCTGAAGACTGGAGTAGACTTCCTAATGACTATTGATAGAATGTGGATCTGTTTTGAAAGATGACTATTGATAGAATGTGGATCTATTTTGAAAGGCTGTGAGGGAAAAATTTGTGACAGCTTGAGGAAACCTCCTTAGGTAGATTGCTGATATAAGCTAGTAAGTCCCATTTTTTGAGATTTTAGATTACTCATATATTATTCATACATAAACAACATATACCTTTGTGGTGATGGTTATCTAGTGTCATCACCTATATTTAGTTTAATAATTTCATTTTTAACTGTGGGCCTGTGGATTTGAGTTTATATGTAACTCTGCAACAGAGGTAATCTCTGGAGTATTTGAAAAACCACCGACTATTTGAAAAACTGTGTATATTACCTTTGCAGGTGGAAGAAGTCTAGTCACTACCTATATTTAGTTTAATAATTTCATTCTAATTGTGGACCTGTGGATTCAAGTTTATATGTAACCTACGGAAGGAGTTATCTCCTAGAGTTGTGTCACAGGTCAATCCAACGGCACAAGACAACAGGTGCAAACTTTTAATTTGCGATTACTAATACAGGTCCAGGCTGATATCTTGGCCTGAGGAGAGTGTATAAGAGTCTGATAAAAATTTTCATTGGGGTGGTATAATAACTGAGTATCTGTTCTATTAAGTTACATCCCTATGTATGATTTTAGACAGGCAGTTATCTTTTCATGTCATGTTTATTTACTTGTGCATTTTTGTTTTTCCGGCCAAGCAAAAAACAATGCAGTGATTTACCAAAAGAAACATTGTTGCTTCGTTGAGATATATTCATTTCCTTTCATGCAGACACATTTGCAGCTGGATAACATATCACGTCTCCATGAAAAGGTATGCAGTTCTATATTTAAAATTTCCGCCAGGACAATGAAAGAAATGGTATTCCTTTCTTGAGCACACTAAACGTCAGAATATCTGATTTAGTTTTAGTTGAATCTGCAACCGACCTATCATATCCTGATTTAATGGGAAAAGAGTGCACACGACCTTAAATGAGAATCTGAACCATGCCTAAGCAAGGGACTGTTAGGCTGGGTTTGTGACATCACACCTTTAATGTATTGTTCACTAACTTTAATATGGCTTGTCTTTTGGGTGATGGTTGTTACTATCTTATATAGTCTTTCTAAGACTGGTTTCTTGGGGGCGCCTGTCATAGGACAGAGACTTAGTGCAGAAAATGTTCTTTAGACTAGCTCAGAATTCCGTTATAGATAGAAATCATCCAGGTTCTGCTCTACTTCTCAAAATCCATATGTATAATGAGGAAAAGAAAGTTGTGAGCATTCTCTCCTTTCTCCGCCAAATTCCCGTAAGTTAAGTGAATGTGATATCAGTGTCATCCTTCCAAGCAGAAAAAAGGGACTTGGGCACTTGTGTTGGAATCTTTCACAAATCTATCTTTGTTAATAGAGAACCGAAATATCTGGGTAGCTAAAGGAATGGAAATCAACCGAGACCCCATTAGTAGAAGGCCAATGAGAGATGGATTGGATGAATGGACATTGGATTTTTGTGCTCACAATGTTTTGGGGCATACAAGACAGTTCTTTCTACTTCAAATAGGAATGAAAATCTTTGGAGCATAATATTTTCTGTCAACCTCAAACTATGATACTTTGTTCTCTTTAACTGTTATCATTGCTTTCTAAATTTTAATAACTATATTTACTGCTTGCAAATAATGGCATAATATAGTGGGGAATTTGGAGAAACAGGGATAGATAAGAGAATAAAAATGAACAAACTGGATAATCGGTTGGATCGTGTAACAAACACTTTTTGAAAGTTATAGTTCATCCCTATTATCGAGTTTACATGAATTTAATGGGATAATCCAACAACACACTCACAATTTCAATATGAAAAAGGGGTTTAAAATAAAAATTTTGTTGATGCTTGTATTCTTTATCAACCAACACCTCAGAATTTGCCCTCGGTACCTCTTGGCTCATATATAGCTCGACATGATCCTTTTTGATAAATCCTAATCACGTTGCAGCTGATCCATATGAATAGTCCTGTATACTTATATGAAGAAAACCATTTTTATATTAAAGTTAATGGAAAGACCAACCAACTAGACATTGTTGCTAAGCAATACAGATGAATGGAGATCGTTTTTGCAACTAGAGAAAAGGGTTTAATACAATCCATAACATAAACTTGTGTAGGGGCTTTGGTTGGATCCTTGGTTCTATGCATCCATGGCAGTTGAACTCTAAAACAAATGAGCTTTGCCTATTTATCGAGAATGTTGTCGACTTCCGTTTGTAGATAAATAAATAAATGATGTATATCACTAATAAATTAAGCTTTTAAGTGAGACGGTCGTTTATAATATCTAACATGATAACAGAGTTTTAGGTCTTGAATTCGAGTCAAACTGTAAGTAAATGGCTTAAGCTTTTAGGTGACACGGTCATTTATATCATTTATCTGAGAAGTTTCTCCCCATCAATTTTCAATATACTAAGTGAAACTGTTGAGGTTGGTTTCTATTTAGTTGTTTTGGATTTCTACCACCCTTTTTATAATAAAATCTAGTTCTGTTTTCTAGAAAAAAAAAAAAAAAAAAAAAAAAAAAAAAAAAAAAAACTTGTATGTAATCTTCCGTCTTAACTTGAGCCTTCAAACAATCAATTGTGCTGCTGCAACTAAATTAGACATTGACTATTTATCCTCAGATAATCAACTTGCAAACATATTGATAGTTTTATGAGGCACTTGATTTGAATACATATGGATTAAGTTTGGACTAAATGGCTAGAACACTCCAGCTTGGAGTGGGTGTTAGATTAGGCCCATTTAGGTATATGCATGTATATTATTTGTGCTAATTCCTTGTGCAAACACATCATTGAGAATATAGAACACATATTTACATAGAAGATAACAATCATACAAATAGAGAATATGAAAGCAGCAATAGATGCTAAGAAAGAAAATTTTATATATGGCGAAAAATTACAAGATCTATGACCTTTTCAAATGGCAATGGGAATATCAGGATTATTCTACGTGGGAGATGAAGATGTAAGAGATGGTGGTGATGGCTGAGAGTCAACTTCGAGTACTGACTAGCGAAGCGAGGCATATGAGAATAAACTTGCAAATTAAAACAGGTTAAAACGGTTACCGGGGTAAAAGATAAACTCTGGAATCAATAGTTGACTAAGAATTGGACCAAGAGCAATGTGAGACACAACAGCCGAAGTGAGATCATCACAGCAAAGCGTAACAAACGATGAAAAACTAAGTCATCCTTGGTGGGCATAAGACATGGATAAAGTTGTCTCATAGGTGACATCAACATATACAAAGAAGTTATTTAGAGATGGACTGAAGCATTTATAATCTTTTTGGAGACAACAATACCCAAGAAAAAAAGGCATGTATAGCTGTATGAGAACTTGTCAGTTCTAGGTTGAAGCTGGTGAATTCAAAATCTGTGAAGACAATAAGTAAGAGGATTTTCCTAGTGTCCTCTTAATAGCCTGAAACTTCAGAAACTTTAGTGTACTCTTCTAGAGAGAGGATGCTAGACTAGGTGCTGAGCCAATGGATGGGAAAAAGTAGCAAAGCCATAATTAAGGATCACAATGTGAGCCAACCAAGCTGGGATATTTGTCCCAGCACGTTTTTTCCTCATGAGCATCTTTATTGCGATGAATACAAAGAGGTTCACCCTATACTACAACAACCTTGTCCACATGACTGTGCCACAACTCTATCTTAGTTTTAGACTTAGGTCATACCATGAATGTAAGCGTATTGAGAGGAGATGCAGTAATAGAGCAACATCAGCTTGTCAATTTTCTACAAATGCAGAGTGATGAAAGTGAGAGGTGTGTTTTAATTTTTCTAGTCACAATATTGGTGGGCATGGCAGAAGTAGGACAATAGTAAAATAGTTGGTACCAATTATAAGCATGAAATAACACTAAAGTTGGCCTCGACATGGAAGCCCAAGCAACTGTCCAGTTTTTGTCTCATTTGACTGCCAGCATGTTAGTGAGTTTCTGGAGAAAACAATCGATGTCAGTATGGTCGCTGGAGCTTCCTGATTAGGATTGTGTGATCAATTACTGAGTTGACAGATGCAGTGGAGATGGTTTACTGAAGATGAGGAAAGATACAGGCACTAGGCTACTGGTTTCCGGGTCTAGGTTTGTTATAAGGAGCTTCAGTAAAATACTTTGATAGTGTGAAAGGAGTGGAACTAAAATATCTCCAAAGCTCATTTGATGCTACAAAAACAATATATGAATTTATACACAAGTTAAATGAGCTGAAAAACAAAACTAAGGACAAAATTTTAATATCCAACTGTGTGCAACTTAAAATGCAGTGATTGAAATCTAAATAATTTTGTTATATTGGTGTTATGTATAATGATATAAGTCCTTAGAGGTGAAAATGTGGTAATATAGAAGATGATTATAGATGGATATAAAAATGTGTGTTGATAACTGAATTGTACTGTGGCTAGGAATGATCTCCCCATCACATTTTTATTATCTGTCGTCCCTTGTACTATGCATTTATCATCTTAATTAATAAACTATTTTACTCTTCAAAAAATAAAAAATAAAAATTGCACATATCTATGTTATCATAAGCAAGACAGCTTCAAAAAATAAATAAAATTGCACATATCTATGTTATCATAAGCAAGACAGCAGGTTTTTAGATAATGCATATTGAAAGTAACCTGTTTTTTGTGATATGTAGAGTATACTCAAATGGGATCCAAACATAGGGACTACTAGAATAAACTTTCTAGTCAGTTGCTAATAGTTTAGAAGATATTAAATTGTTAAAATCCTGTGCTTACTCCTCTCTCTTTCTCTCTCTCTCTGGTTTTTCTTTTTAACTTGAAAAATATTATTATATTTCTGTTATTAACTGCAAATAAAATGTTGGATTCCTTGAAAAAAAAAAAAAAAAGTAATGAAATCATAATCCTCTAAGTCATGGAAGATTAAATATGGGCATAGAAAAGAGTCATCATAGTATCAATTTATTTCCATTACGAAAGTTAGTGTCACCTGTAACTAAGAGAAGTAAACATTTATTGCACCTAAGTATATAATGTTCCCTTCCCCCAACCAAAAATTTTACTCGTCTCTGTTCTGCTGCTTCCATACTCATCTGTAAAGCAACTAAAATTTTCCTCGAACAGGAAAAGATTTTGGTAGAGGAGAAGGATGATCTGGGGGAAAAGGTAATCAATGTTGAAACCCCATTGAGATTTAAAGAAAAACATAAAGAGTACTGCCACGTTGTTTGTCTATATTAATCTTGATTGCACTAACAGATTGCTGGAAGCACTTCAAATGGGAAAAGAACAAGGTTGATATTGGATCTCAACGTTGTAGCCAACGACAGTGAACTGATAGAAGAATAACATATATTGCATGAACTTGCTCAAATCATTTCAGACATGTAATTCAACAGCATTGTGACAACTCAGCTGAAGGGGACTTAGCCAAAAGTTGCTTGCACCTCATCCTCCTCTGTATTATGACACTCAGGCTATTTCTGTGTAGTGTAAGCTTCTTAATCCCTTTACTGTATTATCACCTTTTTGGCACTACTGATTTATCAATGCATGAAGTTTCTAAGTTTCGTCAACCAGTGTGAAGTAGTTTTCGTGAGTCGTACCTGTTTAAAGAACTGTTTGTTGAAAACAAATACTTGGACTCATGCCTGTTTAAAGAACTGTTTGTTGAAAACATTTATTTGGAACTTGTATGTTAAGTGACTTTTTATTGGCTTGCATACCTACTGATGTCATTTTTAACTTTGTTATTTGATCCATGAGCCTACTAGAATTCAGGTACAAATAGCTCCTCATGTAAGACTAGGCATCCCCTCAGTTCTGATATCTGATTTTTTTACCTAGCACGTATAGGGGAATTATTTAACAAGAATAATTTGATAAATAGATGAGTAGATGGCGGCAAGCTTTTACGGTATTTTCTTAGCTCCAGGAAAGTGTAGAGATTTTCAAGGGTGTGGTGAAAGGAAAATAATGTGGACATTAAGAGTCATGTACTCGCACAGAAGAAAAAAAATCATTGCATCTTATTATGGTCAATGTTTAGGGACGAGAGAGCAAATGGAACATAATGAAGAGGACATGATTGTTTTGGATTCCTGCCCAGTTTAGCGGACTTATGTTTGTTATATAGGATGGCAATTGGTATTTTTGAGCTTAGTTTTTCATCCCCTTGGACTAGATAGTGTAAAACTTGTGCAGGATATTTTGTTATTTCTAGGTGGAATATGGATACATTTCGAATAAAAGTAGGATCTAAAAATATATAAAATGATATAAAACTAGGTGGATATGCATTTGTTTTTTTTAATCATATTTCACATCTATCTTTTGATTATTAAATGGTATCAAGGTTTCAATCAAGAACTAACTATTCAAATGGGATGGCTTGCAAGTGTTAAAGGGTTTATTAGGAATCATTTACTGCACGTTATCTTTATGATGTCCAAGTCCAAATAAATAGGTATTGCATATTCAATCATGCAAATTGTTGTCATTATCTACCTCCTATCAAATATTGGTCCCCTCCTAAAAATCTTGTTCTAACATGATTTAACAAATGACCTCTATTGGAAAAATGACTTTCCCCCATGGATGCTTATTTTGAAATAAAAAGGCTATTTACTCTCATTTTTAAAAACCAATATATTATTTCTGGAAAAAACAAAAATAATTTGACAAAATGACGATCCGAAGATGGATAGGATTGTATTACTTGGCTCTAAGAGTTCTTGGCTTCAATACTTTCTATCTCAGCACTTAATAAAGTGCAATTTGAGTATTAAAGTCAAATATGGGTTGATAGATTTGGTACTTGTTTATATCTTATGCAGCTTTAAACTAGATTTGCTATTATATAACTCTTATAACTTCTAAAAGAGAACATGTTAAGTAGGATATTGTTTCCTTAATCTCCATATTTTTTTTATTTTTTATTTTGATCGGATTCTTAATCTCTATTTCATTCTATATAAATGTGATGCATTGTTCCCAACATGTACTAGATTCTAAGAGTTGACATGTAAATGGTCTATTTTTTACCTTGTTATACACAAGAACCATTAATATAGCCAAGAAATTGATATGATGATCATGCAAATATAAATCTTCATTTACACATACTTTTCATTGCGCACACAGTTTTCAAACACAAACATGAAACCATTACTTCAATCCTTAAAGATGCTAAATGTGATTTTAAAAAGATAGGCCATTTATTAACCCCAAAAGCTCATAAAATAAGTTAATATACTATAACACGGAATTTTCTTATTATAGTGGAAGTGATGGATGCAACATAAATACAATTGAATTAAAAAATGGATGATCCCTTTAACTACCTATGTTCATAAAATTCGAAACATGTGAAACATCAAGATGATAGCTTAGAATGCAGTGACTGAAGATAAGAATAATTACTAAATTCCTGGATCAAACTAAGGGAGGTCATATTGCAGAGAATTTATAGCATGTTAGCTTGAGCATGTTTGATTTCCAAAGCCACAAATTGTAAGAACGATAAGTGATATTACTTCCCTTAGGACTTTTTTGTATGTAAAGAAAGAACTTTAGGCATGGTGTAATAATAGGTATAAATAAAGAATTTAGGTTTTAAAAATTTTAAAATTATATGAAACATTTTCAACTTTTTGTAAAAGATAATAATATTACTGCTTGTTCCTTATAGATTTAAAATTGATAGATTTCAAATCAATCATGTGGATAATTTTCTTGAGTAATTTATCATAGATGGACCAATCGTGCTCATGTCTATTTTATTCTCTAATCAATCAAATATGTTTAGATTTGCTGACCACTTTTTCAAATAGTTAAAGATCCACAAGTGACATATTCAAAACACTGGGACTTCAAATATCCTATAGATAAGGTTCTTTAGTAACTTATCACGTATGGACAAATCATGCTCCATCTATTTTGTTCTCTAATAATTTAAATATGTTTAGATTTTGCAAGTCACATCTTCAAACGCTTATGGTCCACAAGTGACATATTCAAAACATAGAGATTTTAAAGATAAAGTTTTTTAGTAACCCATCATGGATGGACTAATCATGCTCCAATCTATTTTTTTTATTCTCTAGTAATTCAAACATGTTTAGATTTTGCAGGCCATATCATCAAAAGGTTATGATCCACAAGTGACATTCAAAACATGGGGATTTCAAATCATCTTATGGATAAGGTTCTTGAGTAACTTATCAAGGAATGACCGGCCGTGCTCCTATCTATTTTATTCTCTAATAATTCAAACATGTTTAGCTTTTGCAGGTCACAGTTAACATTGGGAGTCACCTTCATCCTTATATTTTAAACATTTTACCAGTATTGAGCTACATTATGGTTCTTGCACAAACTTCGGTGATGCTTTTGTAACAAATAGATGTCTACAATACATTTTGGTATGCTTACTTGATATAAAATCTTATTATTAGAGAAATCTAGGCATGGCTATGCTTGAACAATTTCTTTTAGGGGTGTGTTTGTTTGAGGGTTTGGAATTTAAGTTGTGATTTGATTAATGAAAAAATTGAATTGAAATAGTTGTACGATGTGATATAAATAGATGTTGATGTGATATTTTGAATGTAAAATTAATTTTAAGTATAATATAAAAAATAAAAAATAAGTATTTGATTTGATAGTTTTTTAGAAAAAAAAAAATAGTGAATAATAGAAGACGGACAAAATCTTCCAAACGAATACACCCTAGGTGAAAGCCTCACCTCTCCTTTTGGTTGATGTTTGGTGGTGGGGGTTGGGAATTGAGATTAGGATTATGATTGAAATTAATAAAAATTTGAATTGAAATACAATTTGATGTGATATAAATAGATATTGATATTAAACTTAAATTTTAATATTAAAAAAAAAAAAAAAAAAAACTAATTTGATATTTTGTGATGAAAGAATGTGAATAGTTATTCGGTTGCACCAAATATATATATATATATATTATATGCATATATATTAGATGTGTGGGCAAGGTTTATGGTATATAATATGGGAACATGGGAACGTTTACTTCAAATGATTGCATTTATTTTGATAGATTAAACAATAGATAAATTATATTATTTAGGAATGTTTCCAAGTGTGTGACACTTTTTTTTAGGAATGATGTTATATGGGGTTTGCTTTATCCTTTTTTTTTTTCCTTTTCAATTATTTTTTTTATGAATTGATTGTTACCAAGACTACTACTACAAGAGTCTCAAATTCCTTTCTGAGCTGACGAAGGGACTTAGTAACATATGATATTTTTCTTCAATTAAGTAACAAGATTACTCATCAAGATAATAAATTATGATTGTATCGAGATTAATATTCTAAAAGGTTTGAATTCTCATCTACTATCGAGATTAATATTCTAAAAGGTTTGAATTCTCATCTACCCACGTGAAAGGACTTAAGTATCATATGATATTTGCCTTCAATCAAGTATTGGGATTACTCATCAAGGTAAAGAATGATGTTTCTACCAAGACTACTACTCCAAAATGTCGGATTTTCTTCTTCTAGCGAAAGGACTCAAGTATCATGTAATAGATGTCTTCAATCAATTATCAGAATTACTTTTCAAGGTAAGAAATGATGATTCTACAGAGACTGCTACTTTAAAAAGGTTCGAATTCCTTCCTAAGCTAGCGAAAAGGCTCAAGTATCATGTGATATTTGCCTTCAATCAATTATCGAAATTACTCCTCAAGGTAATAAATGATTATTCTACTGAGACTACTACAATATGTTTGAATTCTTCTCTAAGCAGACGAAGAGACTCGAGTAGCATGTGATATTTGTCTTCAATCAAGTATCGGGATTATTCATCAAGATATGAAATGATGATTCTACCGAGACTTCTACTCTAGAAGGTTTGACTTCCCTTCTAAGATGGCGAAGAGACTAAGTATCATGTGATATTTGACTTTAATTTCCTTCAAAAATTTTCATGAAACATATTTGACACATGATTGGTTCAAAAAAAAATCATCTATCGTTGCTTTTTAAAATTGTTAATAATTTTTGCAAGTTCCCTAATGTTCTTTATGTTTATAATGAGAAACATCATTTTCACATGCTTGATGTTTTTGCAACTCTTGGATTCCAAATATTACAATCTTGTGGTTTCTGCTTGCCGATGGATGATCATAGCGGTCCAAAACATGCTTTTGGAAGCTACTAATTTGCCAATTATTTATCATGGTTGGGCCGCTCAATCACGATTGTCATTCACTCGTTTAGCTTTTGTCAATGTTGGCACAGAAAGTAGTTTCATCACTAGTCATGTTTTTAATATTTATGCATTTCACTGCTCCATTGGAAATTCTTGATTTTTCCACCATATCCTCTATAGCACAAGTCCTTTCACAAGCAAGTTTTCTCGCAAGCAATGGCTAGGGCTATTGGAGTCGATTCATTTAGCTTTTGTCTAGTAATGTCAATGTTGGCCAAAAGCTTTCTTTTTATCTTCACACATTTCATTGTTCCATTGAAATTCATGTTTTCATTACCATGTTGAACCCCGTCATAAAGCAAGTTTTACTTGTCATCATTGTAATATCACCAATCGTTTTTCCTTATTATTAAGGAATGAAAATTATAGCCAAACAATGAGCTCGGTGTACCTTTGTACACCAAACATAGCAAAATAATATATCAAAACATTAGTGCAATCAAGGTTTCGAGAAAGGTATTAGACAAAGTGGCAAAAAATATTAGTTACCGAGTTCTACTTTCATGAGAGAGTTGGTTTAAGGATCCAAAAAGGGGCAACTTCAGAGTGGATCTTAACACGTGCACAATGACAAAATCAGCCTTAGAAATTTGGGGGAGCAAAATATCAATTCACTTTTTTTTTATTTAATATTGCCTTTTTTTAATTTCTCCCGATGCAACTAGGTAAACAAAAAGAAGGAAAAAATAAATAAAAGTTAAATTTTTAGAGAAATATTTAAGAAAATTTAATAAAATTCCATAATTTCTACCAAAAAAAAAATTAAATCTAAAAGTATAAATTAATAAAATTACAAAAAAAAAATATGTATATTTTTTACACTATAAAGTTAAAAATTGAAAAATAAAGGGGGCAAAATAATAAAAAAAAATACATAATTTTATTATTTTTAACACTAAAAAATATATATATTTTTTGGGGGGTTGGGCCCCCTAGCCCCTATGTAGTACCGTCACTGCACATGCAAGGTAAGGACCCGATATAAGCATTAAGAAGACATTTTCCTAATGCTAAGTATTTAGTTACATTTGAGTTTACGAAGCTAATATGTTCAAAGATGATAAAACACTAGTCAGTCTTGGATTCTAAAAGTAGAACCATTTGAATTGATTTTCCTCAAACCAATTGTAGGGGCCTTCCATGAGGATAGTGGCTTTAGCCTCAGTCTATATTGGTAGTCATTAAATAAATGATTGTCCTTGGAGAATAGAACATTTTTTACTACTTAGAGCTGCTTTCTTGGGCCTCATAATATATTGACATGTTCTTTGTAATAAGTGAACTTGATCAAGCAAAAACTTACATCATTATGACAAACAAATGAGTTATGATTCTCATGATTTAAGATAGCAATTGTACCAATTGATCTTTTCTTTTCGTTTCTTTTTTTCACTCGCTTGGATCACTGTTTCTTGATTTAATTACTTATTCCTTGTTAGGATGACTTACTTCCTTTCTATTATTTAATGTTCTAAGGTTTCAAACCCGTGGTAGTAATTGTTCTCGTATTTTTTATCCTTGTTACCTTTTCTCAATAATTTGAAACTACTAAAAACATCTCAATAGTAAGCCACTTCAAGATGAATGTATTTGACCAAAAACAAGCAAGAAGCTGATTACCACAAAGAGAAAATGGCATATGATTCATCCACAAATTTTTTTTTATATATCCAATCTCATATTCACACACATGTCTATTTGGCCAAGCCTTTGTTTTTGCAACCAAGATTGTATTTTACCCGTCCAAGCGTAAAGAACTCAAAAGAAACAAACAAAAGGTGGATTACCATAAAGAGAAAATGGTGTATAATTTATCCACTGTATTTGTTTTTTTCATATACCCAATCCACATCTCACATACATGTCTATTTAGCTGAGCCTTTGTTTCGCAACCAAGATTATCTTACCTATCCGAGCCTAGGTATAATTTAACAGATGAAGAAGTACCGTTAATTTCTTCATGCTCCGTTCCAAGTTTGAAGTACTATTTGTACAAATATGGACCCTCACCCCTCCCCATTTTTTTCTAATCTTTTTGAGAAAAATCTCTTCATAAAATATAGGAGGTAGAACTAATAAAATTTACCTTTTACAAAGATTTGAGGTCACTTCTTAAAGTTTTCTTTGTTGGTTGTATTTCTTTTTATTGAGAAATCAAAGAGAGTGAGCATTTTAGCAAATATTTCTAATCTACCTTTGTACCAATTTTTATTGAAGCTCATACTATGAGGCGGTTAAAGGGGATTTGATTGATTTAATATAAATGAAACTAGAAAAGAAGATTGAGGGTTGGAACAAAAGCATGACATAAATTCTTGGAATTTCGTGGGCATTCATAAGTCTTTCATCATTCTTAGGTAGCTTAGCCCTATTTTGAAAGAATAAATTCCTTGCTATCCTTGAATTATTTTGTATGCGAGCTATTGGTTGAAACTTCTCACAGCCAAGTAGCTACTATTCACTTTCTCTTTCCAGTGTTAATTGCTTCTTCACTCTTAATTGTAGCTACTTTGGTTAGGTTTTGATTACCATATATATTGTCAATTGACCATACCCATAATTACAACATTCAAAGGCATATACTTGTCTTCAATTTCTAAAATTGTTTAAATTTTAATGATACAAGCATTGCCATAGTCTCTTTCCATAATATTAACGCTCATTATCAAATTTTATATGCGATTATCTTGAGCACAAATACATTAAAGTAAACATGGTATTAGGTCGGATAAAATAATATTATCCGACCTAATCATTTGAAGTAAACGCACCCTATATATATCATTTTTCAAATGGTTAAGATTCTCTCAATTTCATATTTTTCATGTTTTACTTTTGGTATAACTTTTTAAGCATCGCAATTATTGATAGCATATAACTATCTCAAATTAGAATAAGAGTAAAAAGATGAGACATACACACTATATTGTATAAATTTTCGAACGTAACAATGTCCATTTGTATGGATTTATAGATCTTAACTTAATGAAGCTTAAAGAACAAGCCAGTTTAATTATTACCAATTATGTGGATCTCCTTTCTAACATAGACACTACAAAAAAATTTCGTAGCAAAAGGTATGAACATAGCAAAAATATTTTTGCGATGAAACTCATTTTATCACCTATATCGCGTTAGTAAGGGTCTTTGGCGACAAATACGACTTTCCTAAAAAAAAATAAGTTTTTTTTGTAACAAAAGTTAAGAAAAGAGATATAGCTAAGAAAATAAAATTTCTTAGCTAGAACTCTTTTGCTATAAAATTAAAATTCATAACAAAAGAGTTTTAGCAACAAAATATGTATTGACTTTTCTAGCCAAATGGTTTTAGCTATGAAAAATAATTTTGTAACTAAAACCTTTTTACTATAAAAATATAATTTCTATAAGCATTGTCACTCAAGTCGTAAGCACATCGACAAATTATCTCCCTTTAAAAATAATTTCACAAGAGGTTCAAACAATTTTCTGCTAGAATTCTCATTTTCTTTCTATATATCTCTCTCTTGCGGACATATATATATATATATATATATATATATGAGAATCAAGCCTAGTTCCCCGACTATGTCACTACATAAATGCATATCATTACAATATTCTTCGTTCCAATGTAAGATTGAAAAAAACTTAAAAAAATAAAAAATAAAAAATAAAAAAGGCCATAATCACCAATTCAAGAAAATATTATCCAAAAGAAGAAAAAATAAAATAAAAATTACATCATAGCCTCACTTACCAATGACCAAAAAAGAAACTTTGGCTCTATTTAAATAAATATTTTTTGAAAATTTTAGCATTATTTATTACTAGTAAATTTTTTAAAAAAATATCATATTAAATATTTAAATTTTTACTTTTTCTTTCCAAGATTCTCTAAACTTTCAAAGTTATTATATAAAGAGAGTATTCTTCTAGAATTGAAAACCTCTTTGGCGGCGGTGATGTTATGTTATTTATGTTGTCATATGATAGTAAAAGGTTGTCTACCCCAACACACATACAATCCCAAGACATACGTGTCCTATATTTGTTAAAAATTGACACATGTCCATTAATTGTACTTATCTACATTATATCGTGGCAACTAAAGTAACACTACTTTGGTGTTAAAAATACAATCAAATAAGAACAATTCTCACAATTAATTAAAAATAAATTAGATTCAATTTAATTAGTGTAAAAGGGTTTTGAGATACTAATGATAAATATTGTCCTGTTCCAAATTTTTTGTTATGATTTCTAATTTTGAATGTTTAAAAAAAAAAAAATGTAACTTTCCTTCCCTTGATTCTAGATTTTATTCTTTTATCATTCTAAATACAATTTATACAATTATTTCAAATAATAAATAATAACAAATTACTAAAATTGTACCACTATACGGAAAGTAAACATAGAAAAAAATTGTGAATTCAAACATTTTTTAAATCAAAATTATTATAAAGTAACAAATCAATACATTATTTCAGAATATATATATATCTATAGAAAAAAATTTTATTATTTCAATATATATCTTTGTATGTATTAATTACAAATATATCGTGCTACCATTTTTATCATTTTAGCAACTAAAATGATAATATTGTAATCCATTAAGTATAAGAAAATATATATTCCAGATTGGGATAGTTTTAAGACTCTCTTTTTTTTTGTTTGATTTTATAAAACATACCAAACACTGCAATATTTCTTTTTTGGTTTGTCCAAAACTCAATGTAATATTTCTAAATTTAGAAATAATTAATACGCAGTAATATTTATATATATATATATTAACATAATAAAAAACAAATAATCATTTCCCTCTCCATCTCACCTAAATTTTCGTGTCAAGTATAAATGTTGCACTGTGTTTGGGAGTATTATTTTATCTAATAAAATATTATTTTCTAAATTATTGTTAAAAAGAAAAAAGAAAAAACACCCACATCCTAAAAGCATTAAATAGACAAAAAGAAGTAAATTAAGAAGCATTTATATTTATTAGACAGCAAAAAACAATTCATGAATTAAAAATAAAAAATAAAAAAGCAGACAAGTGTATTGACTGCACGCACGCACGCACGCACCGATGCAGTCCCCACGTCGTCGATAGTTAACATCACCATTATTACAGCATCATATATACGTGTCTTATGCTAAGAGACCTATGCCCTCTTCAATTCTAACACAAAAAACCTCCTAAAAGGTATGCTCTAATCTATGTACTTTTCAATTTTTTTAATATATGATTACCACTATTATTCCTGTCAAAATGTAAATATATTTGCTTACTATATATACTTTTTAATATTTTATTATTATATATAGAAAAAAAAAAACTGTATATTTTTATTAACTTTTACTATAATTTATTTTTTATTTCTATCAATTTCACATCATTTTTTAATATAATTACATATTTTAATAATATTTTTTAAATTTTAAAATTTTTTTAATTTTAATTAAATTATTTAGTTATCTTATTTTTAATCTACAATTATTTTATTATATAATAATTATTTTTATCAAATACACTTCCTAATTACTTTTCAATTATATTTTACCTAAATTTATATATACAATAAAGGAGCACCTTTGGGAGGTCTCAGGTGTCGATCATGATATTTAACATTAAAAATATAAGGTATAATTTTATTTTATTTTATTTTTTGCGTAAATATGATTATAATAATATTACAAAAATACTAATAAAAATATTTTTATTTTTTTTAATTTATACTATATTTTTATATAATAATTAATATACAAATATAACCATCAAAAAATAAATAAGACTCTTGAGAGCTGCAACGGAGGTAGTAAGGATATAGTAACTTTTTCTTTTTAATACTAGTATTTGTTCTTAACAATAGTAATCATAAAATATTGAACCCAAAATAAACAGCCCTAAGATATGTAGTGGAGGTGAAATTACTGCAATTTTCAGATCAGACCTCCTCGGAGAAGATTTTAGGGTTTCTTACAGTTCTAGAATCAATGACATTAATCAAACACATAGGCAATGTAAGAGTATAAAATCAAATTAAACTAAAATTGAAGGGGACGCTACTGAACGAGTGCAGAAATAATTTGCAAATACAATAAAAACGCCCAAACAACGAAAGGAAAGCGAAACGAATTCGACAGTTGATATGGTAATGAAGATGGAGTGTCGAGAACTTACAGAATTCAGAAACGTTGGAAATTCTCGAAATAAAATTGGACCACGAAATAGCTAACGAAATATTCTCCTCCTTCGTCTCCAAATGAAATCTCCTCTTCAGAAAAGTAAGGTTGCATTGCGAAGAGAGACTGATAAAGTTCAATATATATATATATATACATACATATGTGTGAGAGAGAAGTAAAGTTATGACTTGTCGCCACCACCACGTAGCTTGGACTTGGCGGATTGTGAGCCGTTGAGATGGAATCAATCCAACGGCTGAGCGGGGTGCTCCGATGCTTCAGACGTGGCCACCTGGAACGTACGACACGTTCAAGAGCTGACACGTGCGGAGAAGCAGGCACTAGGTTGAACCTACCCGGTCCTGATGTGGGGCCTTAAAAAAATACACATGTTCATTTTTTTTATTTTATATATAGATGGGTGTGTTTGTTTGGGGGTTTGAATTTTGAATTGAGATTTGAATAATAAAAATTTTGAATTTGAATAGTTGTATGATGTAATATAAATAGGTGTTGATGTAATATTTTGAATGTAAAATTGATTTTTAGTATAATATAAAAAAAATGAAAAATAAATATTTGATTTCATATTTTTTGAGGAAAAAAAAAAAAAAAAAAAGATGAATAGTGTATTTGGAGGAAAATCCCCCAAACAAACACACCTATATAAATAAAACAAAAAGTTGCTCGATTACTAATAGATCAAACAACTTTGTTTGAAGCAGCATAGGCGTTGGCCAGTCCAAAATTTAGATTTGATCATTAACAATATCGATGATCAATGTGTAAGGCTTTGTCAAACATACGGACTTTCGATTGACCCTCCCAACTATCCAAATGCACATAGAAGAAGAAGATATACTATGAAGAAATTCGAAAAATCAGAAACGACAACTAAACCGTACGTATATTTCAAAATATATAAATATTTTATTGTTTCTATTTTATATGATTTTTTCTTTTATTATTGTATAGAGACCGGAGAATCTTCGAGAAATATTGAATTAGCATATCCATTACCGCACATTGAATTAGGTGATTAATAATATATTTGGTATGATTTATTTAGAAGATATAATGTTATTTTTCTAACATTTTAATAATTATTAAATTAGATGTTTTTTTAAAAAATAAAAAATAAGTTAATGATCGAGAAGATGTAAATCACAATATTATAATTGAAGGTAATATATATATATTTATTTAGAAGATATAATATTATTTTTTTAACATTTTAATAATTATTAAATTAGATGGGTTTTTTTTTTTTTTTTTTAATTTTAGTGAATGGCCAAGAAGATCTAAATCAAGTGTATATATATTAATAATATATTTGGTATGATTTATTTAGAAAATATAATGTTATTTTTTTAACATTCTAATAATTATTAAATTAGATTTTTTTTTTCGGTGAATGACCAAGAAGATGGAAATCATAGTGTTATAACTGAAGGTAATTTATATATATATATATATATTTTTTCATTTTGTTTCTCATTTTGTTATATTTATTGTTACAATATAAGACACATGTCTTTATTTTATATTAAATTTATTAATTGTCAATATTTAAAAAAAAATCGAGCATATATTACATATAATAACTAAATATATCATATATTACATATATTACTCACTTTGTTTAATAAATATATTATCCACTTTCTTTTATGTCATTCATATTACTTTTATTTTAATTATTACTAATATGATGTCATTTTTAAAATATTTTTAAAATGATGTAGTTACACAATTTTTAATTTCGAAAAATAACCATGTGAATTTTTTGATCAACAATAATGATACATAGCAAGATAACTATTTACTTTAGCAATTAAAAAACCGTGTATATATTACATATAACATTTAAATAAAAATATAACATATTTTTATTTATTTATTTATTTGTTTGTTTCAAGAATATTGTCCTATATTATTTATTTTGTTTAATATATTCTTGAAAGTAATTTATTATTATTATTATTACTTCATCACATTATTTCAAAAATATATTTAAAGTTTATATGTTTTCATACACGTATATATTTGAAACAAATGTCAATATTTTGTATTTATTCTTTTATTATATTTATGATTATCATTACGATGCATGCATTTGTTAATTCAATTTTTTTTTTCTATGTATTGGTACATAATCAACAATATTAATAAATTTATATTATAATATTCAATAATGTTACTTTATAATATTTTTTTATTATTAATTTATTGAGATATATATATATATTTTTGTTTAATTTATTGATATTGTTGGTTATGATCAATGCTATTGTAAACAAACATGCTATTATTTTTACTTTTGCTTTTATTTATTTGATCAATAGTATGTACATAAAGCGACATGGTACTATTTTGTTACTATTGTTTGAATAAAATTACTTCAATTCATTTAAGTTTTTAAATATAATTTGATTAATGGGTATATTATTTTAAATATTAATGTAATTTCCATCTTATTATTAAAATAATTCTTAACATGATGTTATTTTACTATTTTTCCCCCTATTCTTACAATAAAATTACCTCAATTTATTTAATTTTGTAAACATAATTTAACCGATTGCTATATCATTTTCAATATCAGTATTATTTTATAACATCAACATTATTAATATGATTTTATTATTAATATTTAATATTTTCAAGATGATGAAATTATACCATGTTCTATTATGGTGAATTATCAACACGAGATGAATCATTATATCACTATTGACCAAGGTAATATCAAATAATTAACTTTATTGTATTCATTGATTACTATGCATGCATCCCTATAGTTTGATATATATATATATATATATAGTCAATTTCTATTGTAATAGCATTATTTCATATTACTTTATTGTATTATTATTTTTGGCTAATATAGTTCCCGGACAACAAAATTCTGTAGCAGTGGACATTGTTCATGATCAACAGTCTAGGGTAATGTAATTTTTGCATTGATATAGTAAATTATTATTTGTATTTAGTTAAAATATATTTTGAATTTTGAATTTAATTTTTTTTTAAATACATATAGATATTTAGATAAATATTGATATCATTGATGAAGATACAATTGTTTTCAATACATTTCCAGAAATAATTTACAATGAGAATGATCAAGTGGAAGAAAATAATCATCAAATATGTATGAATTTTAAATTAATGTGATTGTTCATAAATTTTTCATTGTTGCACCACAAAATATTATATATATATATATTTATATTCTTCATTTAGTTTTTACATTTTCCTAAATATAACTAATATTTATATTATTTAAAAATTCATTCTATTCATATTGGATTAAACAACCAATAGGATCATTTATATTAGTTTTTTTCTTAATTTAGTTTTCAATTTAAAGAAAATAATAAATTACTATAAATTTCGTAATTACAGATATTACTTCTATAAGAGAAAATATTGGAAATGGAATAACAACACGGTTGGTTTTGGAGGAAAGAAACATAATATGCAAGTATTGTAAAGCATTCATGTGGTTAGAAGAAAAAAATGTTTGTAGTTCGAATTTGTCTCCTAAGTTCGGACTTTGTAGTCAATCTGGAAAGGTCTCCCTACCTTTATTACCACATTCCCCACCGTATCTAGCTTCCTTACTGAATGATTTCAACTTTAGAGAAAATATACGATCTTTGAATTCTATATTTTCTTTCACATCAATGGGTGGAAAAGTTGACATGTCTGTCCTCGAAGGAAGAGGTCGACCGTGCTTTAGAATTTCTGGAGAAAATTATCATAAAATTGGATCTTTGCTTCCTTCACGAGAGAAAATCATAAATTTCTCCATCTATATATTTCTAATGCACAAAATGAAGTACATCAGAGACTAAGTGTCTTGACCAGATCAAAAACGAATCCACAACTTCTGGAGTCATTTGTTACGAGTATACAAAGAATGTTAGATAGGATGAATCCTTATGTTAGGGTTCTCCGTGCTGAAAGAGATTTGTTGCATCATGACAATGGAGCTGATCTACATATAAGTATTTTATATTTTAGATGTAATAAGACTTATATATTAAACCAATTGTGGACGAAGTTGCAGCTTTGATTGTGGGAGAAAATTCTAATGCTCCACAATATCGTGATGTAATTGTATGCAAAAAATGATGGAATTTTAAAGAGAATCAATGAGATTCATCCATTTTATACTCCGTTGCAGTATCCACTAATATTTCCTTATGGTACAGATGGATGGAACCCAAATATTCCCTATAAATAATCAACTTGGCAATTAAGAAGAGAACATGTATCAATTAGAGAGTTTTGGGCCTTCAGAATTCAACATAGAACATCTGAAGAAACAACGATATTGCAAGGGGGACGTTTGTTTAATCAACTTTTAGTTGATTGCTATGCAGCAATGAAAAAACAAAGACTAAATTATATAAAAAAAAAACATTAAGCTTAAATGTGTGCAGACCTGCATCAAGGTTTAGAAGATGCAATAGTACTTGGAGATACAGATGCTACAGCTGTTGGTAGAAGAATAATTCTACCATCTTCTTTTACCGGAGGACCTCGGAATATGATGCAACACTATCAAGATGTCATGGCAATATGTACGAATATTGGACCACCAGACGTTTTTATTACATTGACATGTAATCCGAATTGGTCTGAAATACCACGTGAGTTATTACACATCACTAATCAACGCATTGAAGATAGGTCATATATTGCTGCAAGGGTCTTTAGAATGAAACATAAACTCCTCATGAAACATTTGAAAAAAAGGAAAAGTTTTCGGTGATGTAATTGCAGGTATAGTAACATATTTAATTATGACTATTATCATTTATTATATATTAAAATATTCCAAATTTGTTTACATATAATTACTAAAATATTTCATGTATTACAGATGTTCATGTCATAGAATTTCAGAAAAGATGATTGCCTCATTCGCATATATCTCTTACTTTGGCTGACGGATATAAGTCCAATTCAATTGAGTGAATTGATTCATTCATATATGCTGAAATTTCTGATAAGAATGGAGATTTCCTTGCTTATCAGACGGTCACACAATGCATGATACATGGGCCATGTGGAGCATACAATCCTAATGCTCTTTGTATGGTGGATGGAGTTTGTTACAAACGTTATCCAAAGAAGTTTTCAAGTGAAACTACCATTGATAAAGATGGATTTGTGTCATACAAACGGAGAAATAACCCCCAAAATATAGTGATTGTTAATGGAGTTGAATTGGATAATCGATGGGTGGTTCCTTACAATCGTGATCTTCTGGTTTTGTTTGATTGTCACATCAATATTGAGAAGTGTGCATCTTCAAATTTAATGAAGTACATGTACAAATACATGTGCAAAGGGAGTGATAAGGCAACAATTTTTATTAAAAATAATGCCGATGGTGCTCAGGTCAATACACGAACATACAAACAAGTAGATGAGGTAAAACGATACTTGGATTTTCGTTATGTTTCATCTATTGAGGCATGTTGGAGGATTTATGAATTTGATTTGCAAGGCCACAATCCATCTGTTGAGCGTCTGCAATATCATCTGTCAAACCAATAGTTGGTGTTATTCCATAATGACCATAACTTGGTTAATGTTGTGAATCAAGATCACACAATGTTAACCAAATGGTTTGAAGCAAATAAAAAATATGTCGAGGCATGACATATGACTTATATTTAATTTTCTTCCAAAATAATTTGGAAGCAATAGCACAAGGAGTGGGCTCTAAGACAAAAAAGGTAATTGCATTGGAAGAATGTCATATATTCATCCAATGGCTGGAGATAGGTACTACTTAAGAATAATGCTTCATATTGTGCGTGGGGCCCAAAGCTATGAGGATATTCATACATTTAATGAAATTTTATTTCAATCACTTAAAGAGGCTTGTGCACGTGGATTATTGGATGATGATAACGAATGGAATTTCGCATTGTCTGAGGCTTCGACGCGGTCATCTCCATCGAACTTATGCAATATGTTCTGTACTATGTTTATATTCTCATAGTTAACCGATCTTGTGAAATTATGGGAGATACATTGGAGTCCTATGATTTTTTACCAACGTTATAATATCATGCAGCATAACTCTCATGAAATCAGCGATGAATATTTAAAGGAATTATGTTTACAAGAAATTGAGCGCATATTGAACAATAGTGGAAAATCATTATCAAATTTTTCACCTATGCCCACACCTTCTTGCACTACATCTAGTATTTTTTCGAACAAGTTGATCTTAAAAGCTCTCGATTTTGATCATTTTTAAGAAAAAAGATTGTTTGAAGAGTATTTTCATGGATTGAACAATGAAAAATTGCATATTTACAATACTATTCTATAGTCTTACAACGAAAAAAATGAAGGATTTTTCTTCGTCAATGGGAGTGGAGGTATTGGAAAAACATACTTGTGGAGAACATTAATTGAAAATTTTCGACCCGACAAAAAAATTGTGTTAGCAGTGCCGTCCTCTGGAATTGTTTCGTTACTCCTTCCCGGTGGTAGAACAGCACACTCCCGTTTTAAAACCCATATTAATTTGCATGAGAAATCAACATGTCCGATAAATATCAATTTGATTTAGGCTAATTAATCCAAGAGGCATCTATCATTATATGGGATGAAGCTCCAATGATGCATCGATATGCTGTCGAAGCAGTTAGTGAGACTTTTAAGGATCTTTTGAAAGGGACAAAAAATTACTCTAGTGTATTACTATTTTGGGGGAAATTATGTATTTTAGGTGGAGATTTCAAGCAAATTCTTCTGGTAGTCATAAAAGGAACACGAGAGTGGATTGTTGAAGCATCTTTACACAATTCTTATTTATGCGAAATGTGTACGGTAAAACACCTTCATAGAAATATGCGTTTATTTAGATGTAACACATCATCACAATTGCTTCATGAGATACATGAATTTGCTAATTGGATAAATTGTGTCGGAGAAGGAAAAATACTTTACTAAAATTTTGGTGATAGAGACGAATCAAGTTGGATAGAGATACCAGATACATTTATTATTCCGAATACAGATAATGCTCTATCTTTTTTGATTAATCAAACATATCCAGATTTGAAAGAAATGTAGAAAGATCCTGTATTTCTCCAAGAAAAAACGATTTTGGCACCCAAAAATGAAGATGTTGATGAAATAAATACAATGATGTTCTCCATGCTTCCTAGTGATCTTCACGAATTCTATTAATTTGATTATTTATGTATAAGTGGAGCAACTGATACAGACCATTGCTTATATCCCCAAGAGGTTATAAATTCTTTGAAAGTTTCTAGTATACCAAATCATATTTTGAAACTTAAAATAGGAGCACCGATTATCCTATTAAAGAATCTAAACCAGTCATTGGGTTTATGCAATGGTACACGATTGACTGTTGTAAATTTTGGTTCAAAAGAACTTGAAGCTCGAATAATGACAGGATCACGGGTCGGTGAACATGTCTTTATACCACGGATTGTATTTACTACAATAGAGACTCAAACAATCATCTAATAAAAAGAAGACAATTTCCTGTGAAATTAGCCTTTGCGATGACAATTAACAAGAGTCAAAAAAACAATCTTTGAAGAAAGTTGGTTATATCTTCTGAATCCTGTATTTAGTCATGGACAGTTATATGTTGCATTGACTATCAGATCCTTCGGGATTAAAGATCTTGATTTGAAATAAATTAAGTATACCGGGTCACTGTACCAAACATATTGTGTACCATGTGGTGTTAGATGCAATAAAATGTTGATTTTTATTTAATTTCGAACAAATTACATATTATTCGATATTATATGTTACTTATTAGTTATATTATTTTATAATTGAATTTAAATTCCATATTGATTAAATTATGCAGACACATCAAATATCGTATGCAAGAATTTAGATTCATTAATGTCCACTGGTGAAGACTATAACATTGAAGTACGACATATAAGAATTACTGAGTTCACAGGTTTAACTTACAAGAATAAAACAATTAGACTGATCGTTGTCGACATCAAGGTATAACTTTCAAAAATTTTAATCAAATGAATTAAATAACAATATTAACTTCTTCTTTTTTTTAGGGATTTTACACGGAAGGAGTTATATTTGATGTTGACAATGTTATTTCTGCCACAACTCTTGGCGAATGAGATTTATATAGAATATATAATGTAAAAGTTATAATGGCCCCCACAAACTTATAAATTTCTTCCGCAGCTCCTAATAACAAGTACCCTCGCCACTTCTTCAACATATTGAGTTTTTCAAATCTATATTGACATACGAATGATGAAACACAACTATTTTGTATGAATTTTTTTTTTATTTAATTAAAATTTTTATTTTTAAATTTTTCTCTAATACATGGAACAATGTAGATGTATTTGGCATTGTTGCATATGTGGCGCATTCATTCCATAATCATTGCGGACAACTTACCAGAGAAATTCTTCTTATAGATATAAGGTATTACTTATATAAATATATATATTTTTTAATTATTAATATATATTTCTGTTAAATAAACTTAAAATATTTTATAATTATAATAATAATTAGTATATCAGTTGTACGGATAATTTTACATGATCAATTAGCAGTGCTGGTAGGAGAAATATTATTTTAAAATCTTCAACATAACAATGTCATTGCAACATGGGGAATCATTGTAAAAGATTCATTTGGTATGATTATTGATATTATTATTATTATTATTATTATTATTATTATTATTATTATTATTTTGTAGGTACAACAGTGATAAAAAACCACAAATGTTGGTATCATTTTTGTGTACGAATTCATTACCCACTTTAATATTAATTCAAATTTTAAATGCAAAAAGAATTTGCATATGTGATTTCAAACATAAACCAGGAGTAAGTTTTATTACTTTATTTTTACAATTAATTTATTCAACTCATAATTTCAATTTGGTATTATTGGACGAATTCAGCATATTGATGTTCAAACTCTCTGGACTGCAACTGTAACAATTGTATAAATCTATGTGAAATTCACTTCACAAAGATGGTATGTATGCGTTGCAACGATACAGTTGAAGCAAATTTAAGGTAATATATCATCAAATATATAAATACATCGCAATATTTTATTTATATTTTATATACAATTTTCAATGTAGATATGATGTTAACTTGACGGTGAAAGATGGTACCGGAAACATAAATTTAAATTTGCCACGAAAACAATCTGAGTTCATCTTTCGATGTCATTCATCTTATTTTAAAGATTTACAAGATCGGGTATGTTATATATATACAGATATACATATATATTACTTTATTGTTAATTATTTTACCATACTAATAATTGCTTTAAATATATGACAAGAAAATGGTGCATTATTAATAAATAAGTTTATTGACACTTTTATAGATCGTGCTTATATATTTATAGTACCACCTCCATCTTCATGGGCACGACTGAAAAATCGTTACATAGTAAATTATGTATTAATTGTTGATTGCTTTGAAGAATATTTGTATCTTCCCGTAAGATATTTACCAATATAAAAAACTATTTATCTAATATTATTTCAATAATTTATACAAACTGTGCAACGCACAGGTCAACACACTAGTATATTAATAGTATATCATTCTTATTTATGTTATTATTAATACTTACTCCCTTAGTCTCGAGTGACCCTTTAATTAGTAGTATGGTATTTAAGGTAATACTATTTCAGTTTCAGATAATTTGTCGTATTTAGCTTAGGCACGGACTTTTGGATTAGCAAGTAATTATAAAATATATTAGTGAAAATAATTATAATTTAATAAAAATAAGTATAAATTAAAATTAAATAACTAAATATTTAAGTAAAATAAAAAAAATTATAAATTATGAATTTTTAAGTGTATAATTATATTTTCATAAAAGAAATTAACAAATTATATGGACTTGCGGAAATAGAAATATGGGACAAATTAAGTGGAACAGGGGAAGTAATATTTAACTAAAATATCTGTTTTAGTCGCTTCTTTATTATATTTGTCTTTGCTTTTTTAATTTCTACTCTAACCATACCCGTTATCTTTAATAAAAAAAAAAAATACATTTATTATAAATTTATTACATTCTTTAAAAATTGATTTTCTTCAACAAAAATAATTTTTTTAAAAAAAAAAAAAACTTAACTTTATTTTAAAAAAATTAAAATTTCAAATTTTTAAATTCAACATAAATTACTTAAAAATATATTTTAAAAATTATTAATCAATTATCACGTTTTATCTATCATATTTTAAAAATATTTTTTCTCTATTGTTTCATATCTACTTTTTAAAATAGTAAATTATATGCTTCAAATTATTAAAATTTATATAGGTTAATACTTAAAAGTTAAAATATGTAATGTTATAAAAATGTTATTAGACAATAAAAATATAGTATAAAATTTGAATAAATAAATAAATTATTTATATATTATTATTACATAAATAATTTATTGTGGGTCCTATAAAATAGTAAAGGTAATGAATTGAAGATAATTTACTACCATGAATGTGAGTTATAATATTATTTTATTATTTTTTATATGATTAATAATAGTGATAATTTTAAAATAAATTTAATGTATATGATTAAAAATTTTAGGATATATATTTAAATATTTATAAAATTATATCGCAATAAAAAATACAAGTAAATAAAATATACGTTTTTTAAAATTATTTATGGATATCATTTTGTAGAGAATAAAATTTTTTAAAATACAAGTAAATAAAAAACATATGTTTATTAAATATGTGAAGTTTTAGATATAGATAAAAATATATGTTTTTATAGGAGAGATGTAGAAATATAGGAGTTTGGAGTGACTTGTTATATAGTTAATTAAGTTGATTTATATTTGTTAAATATGTTTTGATTTAATAAGTTTTATCCAAAAATAAAAATGTATCAATTGTTACGAGACAAAAAGAAAAATATATGTCAATTAAAATGAGATAGAAGTATTATTTTTGTTATAAATATTTTATTTTTTTTATCATTATTTACTGATTTATTGTTATTGAAAAGAATATTATTTTCTTATCAAAAAGACCTATAAACTAATAAAAAATTTCAGGAAAAAAAAAATCATGTTTGGTCTCAATATAATCAAAATTTATCAATTTTGGTTTCAATATCATAAACAAATTCAATCAATTTTGGTATCACCGTTAAAAAACTAACGAAAATTGCTGACATGAACGTAACGGATCGGAGTTGACGTGGCAGCTGACCTGGAAACTACACGGTTATGTTGTCACACGGTCATGTATATTTCAATGTACAATTATAAACGGACATGTATAATTCTACACGGCCGTGTACCTTTTTGTTTTGGCCTAAAATATTATTTTTTTGTTATATTTTTAAAAAATATATATTTTAAATTTAGAATAGTTGTTATAGTTAAAATGGAAAAAATCAATAGTAATCATAATATAATAAAAATATATCAATTTTAATTTAAATATAAAATTTATATGATACGTTCTTTTAAAAAAATTTGCCTATATTTCTACTATTCATCATATTTTTTCTCTAACAAACATTCAATTATACAACTATTTTTTATTTTTTATATTATATTAAAATATTATTTTACATTTCAACATAGACATATATAATTATATTGAAATATAAAATTAATTTTAATACTATAGTATTCAAAAATAAAAATAGTTGTGTTATTGAATGTTTTTTTTTAAAAAAATAGTAAATTATAGAATTTCAGAAAAAAAAAAATCTTCCAAAAGAACATACTCGATAAATTTTTATATTTAAACTAAAATTAATACATTTTATTTATATTAGAATTATTATTGATTTTTTCAATTTTAACTATATCAACTATTCTAAATTTTAAAAAAAATTAAAAATAATATATAACAAAAAAATAAAAGTTTACCAAAACAGTACACGGCCGTGTAAAATTATATATGGTCGTATATAATTGTACACTAAAATATACATGGTCGTATGATAACATGGTCGTGTATAATTGTACATGGTCGTACAGTTTCCAAATCAGCTGTCACATTAACTCCGTTACGTCAATGTCATCAATTTTTGTTAGTTTTTTAACGATGAGACCAAAATTGATTGAAATTGTTTATAATATGACCAAAATTTATTGAAATTGTTTATAATGAGACTAAAATTGATAAATTTTTTATATTGAGACCAAAATTAATAAATTTTAATTATATTGGGAACAAAATTGATTTTTTCCCAAATTTCATAATAATAATAATAATAATAATAATTCAATATACAATCTAAAAATCACTTGCAAATAAAAGTCAAAAGATTGTTTCTCATTAATGAAGCCCCTCGTGGTGTACCTTAGCCCAAAGCTTGTATGTATGTAATGTGGCCCAGTTCTAATCATTCCTTGTGTTTTGAACTAAAATGGTATTTTTTTATATATATGTTTTGATACGTAATAAATAAAATATTAAGTATTTTATATATTTAAATTAAAACATAAAAGGAATATTATGGAATTTACTTTATTAATTTTTGAAATATAATATTTTATATTTTTTTTTATAAATTATCAAGTTTAATAACTACTTATATTAAAAAATATGGATATACAAATACATATAAACACGAACGGATTTGTATTTTTTTTGGCATTAATTTGAATTTAAATATTTAATTTATAAAATATATTTTTATTAAAACTTATACTCACTTAATAAAATATGTTTTTTTTTTAAATTAAAATTAATTAATTAATTTGAATTTTTATGTTTAAATAATACTTTCTCTGTCTCCGTTTAATTGACATTTTTCATTAACGATGCAATATTTAAAATAATTATTTTCAATTAGTTAATAACAGTGAATTATAATAGTATTATATTATTTCTTATGTAATTGATAATATTTGTAATTTTAAAATAATTTAATATATGTATAATTAAAAAAATTAGAATATATATTTTAATATTTTAAAAATTATATAGCAATAAAAATATATATATAATATAAATATCATTTTATAGAGAATAATTTTTTTAATAAATACAAATAAATAAAAAAATATGTTTATTTATTTATAAGAGCATGTTATAGTCATTACATTTACTCTATTTCTCTTTTATCTTTCTCATCCACGTCATATTTATCTCAATATTCAAATTATTTCAGTTATCATCCGTTATAGCAAGTCACATCTAACACATGACCTTTACTATTTTTAAATTCACAATATTTAATTTATTTTTGTATATTTTTATTATGTAGATATATAAATTATTTATTTATTTATTCATATTTTTATTATCTAAAAACATTTTTATATAATAGGATATTTTTAACTTTTAGATATTAATTTATATATTTTAATAATTAAAAATATTTTCAATAAATCAACATATATATTAATTAAAAAAATATAAAAAATCATAATATAATATAAACGTATAAAATAAATATATTAACAATATAACTTAAAATTATTTTTTTATTGTCAAATCGTGTCCAACAATTTAATTTAAGAACTTATTAAAAAGATCAATATTTTCACTAATCATTTAGTTTAATTGAATATAAAAATGTAGAGAATTGGTTAATAAAATTTAAATATATTTATAAATAATTTATATTAAATTTAAACTTTAAAATTTTGAAATTTCAAAAAATTTTGGAAGATTTTTAATTTGTTTTTATTATTATTATTTTTGTTGTTGAAGGTAATGAGTTCTTGATAATGGTAATAAATTTTGATAACTGTATTTCTTATTAAAGATAATGAGTTTTATTATATTAAAAATTGAAAAAACAATGATAAGGGTAATGAAAGAGGTGACCGTAACGGATTCTCTAATTAACACAAACTAATATTATTAAAAAATGTGAAATTTTAAAGGTAGATAAATATATTTATTTTTTTAGGGGAGAGATAGAAAGAAGGGGTTTTTGAGTGGATCCTACGTAACTTATGATATTATAGATTATTTAGTTAATTAATTTGATTTATATATGTTAATTATGTTTTGATTTAGAAATTTTTTTAAAAAAAAATAAAAATGTATCAATTGTTATGGGATATACAAAAATAAAAAATGTGTCCATTAAATTATAAAGAAGGGAGTATTTTGATATAATAATTTGTGAAAAGACAATATATTTTATTAAAAATATAGTGTCTTAAATTTGAAATCACAACTAAACAAACTTTATATATATTGATGCAAAACATTCAAAACAAAATCTTATTTATTTTAAATTTAAATATAAAATCATTTAAATTATTATATGATGCTGAAAGGAATATTTTTTTTATAATTAATATAACTTATATCATATCTATCATATATAATATATCATATATTTATATATAACACAAGTCACTTCAATTGGTGCACTCTTATTACTTTGGAATTTTTTTAAAAAAAATTTAAATAATTTTACTTTTTTTTTTGGATAAATTTAGAATTTTATTTTATTTTTAAACTAATAACAAACTCATCAAATCATATCTCATAAATAATTTTTAAATCATAACTAATCAAATCAATTTACCAATCGCATTCTATATAATTATTTAATTATATAAATATATATATGATGTGCATATCTATATCTTTGTATATAATTATCCTAACCTCTTTTCCGTATATTTTTGTTATTAAGATTCAATCATTATATATATATAATTACATATACATATATTTTATTAATATTCTGTATAGTTTTCAATTTCGCGTCTCATTACATTGTATTCAACCTCGAGCATTACGCTAACTTAGAAGGTCAAAATTCGGGGAGATTCAACATCATTACTCTGTAAGATTACAAAAGATTAAAAGAGTAAGAATATATGTGAATACAGAATAATTTTGTCAAATTTATGGAAAATCGTAAAAATTATAATTTTTTATTTTTTATTTTTGAATTCCATATAGTTTTTAATTTTACGTCTCATTACATTGTCTTCAACCTCTAGTATTACACTAACTTAGAAGGGGAAATTTGAGGGAAATTCAACATCATTAATATGTAAGACTACAAAATGTTAAAAGAGTAAGAAGGTATGTGAATACAAAATAATTCTGTCAAAATTATGGAAAATCGTAGAAATTATAATTTTTCATTTTTTTTATTTTTGAATTCCATATAGTTTTCAAGGGGTAATTCGTAGGGAGATTTAGCATCATTAATCTGTAAGACTACAAAAAGTTAAAAGAGTAAGAAGGTACGTGAATACAAAATAATTTTGTCAAATTTATGAAAAATCGTAGAAATTATGATTTTTTATTTTTTATTTTTAAATTCTGTATAATTTTCAATTTTGCGTCTCATTACATTGTCTTCAACCTCGAGCGTTACACTAACTTAGAAGGGGAAATCCGATGGGAGATTCAATTTCTTTTCTTGATCTTTAATATGGTTTTCGTTGGTTGATTTAATGGCGATTGAGCATGTTTATACGTATTCTTAAAAAATTTTATTTTTTATTTTTTATTTACGCATATAATTTGTTATCGTTTAAAGGAGTGAAAGATTTTTCATATGAAAAAAATATCATTATCTCTTTTATATACAATTATTTATGCATATAATTTATTATCCTTCCTTATATAGTAGAAATTTTATAGTAAATTTTTTTCTTCGAATATTAAATTTTAAACTTTATTATATGAAAATTTTTACTAATTAATTTTGTTATCCATACTATGATACAAAAAAAGACTAAAAAAAAAGGAGAAGGAAAAAAAGAACGAGGAAAAAAAATAGAAGAGAAATAAGAGAAGTAGAAAGATTATTTATTTTATTTTATTATATGTAATAATATTATTAAATTAATTTTAATCTTCACTACAAGAAAAAATCATTTTTGTAACAAAATTTTTTTGTCTCTAAATCTATTTTTTCCGTTACTAATGACATTAGATACGGAATTAGTAATGGAATTACGTTAACTACGTGAACTTTAGGGACGAAATTCCGTTACAAATATATTATTTTTTTGTAGTGCTTTTTACTAATCGATTTTTTTTTTATTCTTATTATATTTATTTACAAATTTATTTAGTTTCGAGTATAATATTCTAGTACTTCATTGTTATTGTATATGTATTTTTAAAAATTATCTATTGTGTTATTCTTAATTTCTACTAATATAAAATATTTTCCATTCTTATGATGCATGTATTTACTATTTTATTTAATTTCTAAGTATAATGTTCTAATATTCCATTATTGTATATGTATTTTTTAAAATTATCTATTGTATTATTCTTATTTTCTACTAATAAAATATTTTTATTATTATTGATTATACGTTTTTTCTAACTGATTTGATTTCAATTATAATATTATAGTATATTTTTCAATATTTTAGATTATGTTTAAATTTGTAATTTTTTTATTTGAAAGAATATTTATAGAAATCATAAAGAAAATTATGTAAATTTTAATATATATATATTTAGTTATTACTTTTATTCTTATTATCTATGTATTTTTTAATTATATATTGTGTTATTTTTATTTGCTATTTATTCATTATTATTTAATTGATTTGGTTTTGAATATTATATTAAAATATTTTTCCTTAATTTTGTAGATTATATTTAAATTTCAAGAATATTAGAGAAATTCATACAAAAAACCTAAGATAAATTTTAGTAGTTTATAAAATTACTATATTTTAATTTTAGTATTTTTATTTTGTATGCATTCTTTTATTTATTTTTTGTTATTTTTATTTTTTACTAATCAATTCTTATTTATTCATATTCTATATGTATTTTTTTTTAATTAATTTGGTTTAAAATATTACTATTTTAATTTTTTTTTTTTGTTGAAAATTAAAATTATATTCAAATTTCGAGTCTTTTGTTTTTATCTAATACGATTTGTTAATAAGTATTTTTAATCCAACTTATATTTGATTTCACTTTTAAGTATGAATTTTGTAATTTATAACTTTTATTACTTAATACTTTGCAATATTAATTTTTACTTTTGTTAGTGTATTTGTTCTTTTTTTTTTTTTAATCGATAGATATGAATTTATTTTAAAATTTATTGTAATGTCTCATTCAATAAGATTATAAATAAATATTTTAAATCTAAATTTGGTATATAAGTTTTATTTGATTTATGATTTACTTAATATTATTTGTTTGTTTTTCTTTTCGTTATCATGTAGTATATTATTTAGTATGTAGTTTGACATTGTTTTTAATTGAAGGCTAACAACCATATATAAATGACGACAAACTTCTTTCAAATTTATTTTGACTTTTAATTTAAGAGTGATTATGAATAATTATTTTTTTATCTCTATTATGTTTGAATTTAAATTAGAGTATAAATTTATGAATTTTTTATTCGCTTACTTAATATTCTTTATTTGATTTAGTTACCGTATTTTTTATTTATAGTTTATTTTTTATATAAATTAGTTTTTGTTATCTTCGTACAAAATTTTATTATCAAAATAAAAGTTATTATTTAAAATATAAAATTATATTAATATCACAATTTTTATAATTTCCTATGCATAGCACGGGTAATAGACTATTATATGTATATATGGCTACGTGTATTCTGTGCAAGACATGAATATATATAGTACGTTTACTTTGAATAATTATAATAGATAATATTATTTTATTTATCGTAATAATATATTGATTATTAATTATTATAGCCTGTAATTACGTAAAGTTCAACACAGTAGTAGTATAATCAGATATTATTAATCCCCTTCTAGGTAAGTTTAAATACTACTAATGTAGTATTAATATTAAAAAGACAATTTTGCTTTTTATTAATAGCTAATTAATATTAATCTTATCATATAATTAAGAATATTTAAGGGAGAAAATATAATCTTACATAGTAATCAATTAAAGTAAATATTGTATTATTTTATCGTGTGATTATATAATTTATTAAGATAATCAGGTATTATAATTCAATTTTTTAAAGTAAACCCGTCAATATTGTATATAAAGGGGGTCTTTATTTTGAAAGATTGCATTATAATACTAAAGATTATTTCAATAGATTAAATAATCGAATGATTAATTAATAAATGTGTACTTTGATAGATTAAACAATAGATAAAATTATACTCCCTTCGTCCTACTTAATTTATTCATTCTTTTTATTTTTGTCTATTCCACATATTTTGTCCTTTTTTTAAAAAAAAATATAATTATAGACTTTAATAATATTTTAAAATTCATAATTTATAATTTTTTTTTATTTTAATTAAAATATTTAGTCATTTTAATTTTAATTTTAATGTATAATTATTTTTATTAAATCATAATTATTATTTTTAATACAGTCTTACTTACTTACTAATTATACAATACCTAAAACTATGTGCTTAAACTAAAGGGGATAAATTAGTTGGGACCCGGGGAATATTATATTTACTTTGTTAGATTGTATGACATAATTAATTTTTTTTACCCAAAATACCCTTCATAATCATATTATAAATTATATAATTTGTTTTATACATTTTTCTTATTTCCAAGTAGAGCAACATAATATATAATAATCCGTTAAAAAATTTAATTGCGATATCATTATTATATGTATATAATTTGATATAATGTTTTATTTTTTTATTATAAATTAAACATACTTAATTTTATCTTCAAAATTATAAATT
This sequence comes from Andrographis paniculata, assembly GCF_009805555.1. Classification (NCBI taxonomy): domain Eukaryota; kingdom Viridiplantae; phylum Streptophyta; class Magnoliopsida; order Lamiales; family Acanthaceae; genus Andrographis; species Andrographis paniculata. The sequence continues at coordinate 2,292,055 of NW_026137513.1, read as the reverse complement.
AGCTTTTGGTAATATAATATATCTCATTCGTTCCCTTTATATTTAGTTGATTAAAATAAAAAAAATATATTTATAATTATTTTTCAAATGAATTTTAAATAAATTATAAATAAACATTAAACAAAAATATTGTTATTATATTTAAATAAAATAATTCTAATATTTTTTCACTATAATTTTTATCAAATAAATTATTACAAACACTCAACAAACTCATATTACTAAAATGTAAGTTATTGATATTTTTATACATTCACATATTAAAAAAAAAAAAAAATTCAATACTTGCACATATAATTAATGAATTACCGAGAGTGAAGAAAATTGAATGGATAGGTTAAGAAAAAAATATTAAGACTAATGGTAGTATAATAATTTTATTAGGTTGTACTTCCTCCGTCCGGATCTAATGATTTCATTTACCTTTTGTGTCATTATACTTAACATTAAAAATATATTTATATTTGTATTAATTTTGTGCACAAATATCATTAAAAGATACTAATAGAAGTATTTTTGTCATTTTATCTTAATTTGTACTACATTTTTATATAATAATTAATATTCAAATATCAAACACGCAAAAACTAAATGAAACCTTAGAGTCGGACGAAGGTAGTATTAAATAATATTAGGATGTTGAACTAGATTAATAATCATATAAATTGATCTTAATGTATCGAGCCTGCGATTATCTCGGATTCAAGTATATTAAAGTAAATATAGTCGGATAAAATACTGCTATCCGACTTAATCTTTTGAATAAACGCCCCCAAAATGTATAAGTATGTATGTAATATGCGTATCACTATATGTATATATAATATATAAGCGTATTTAGCATAAGTGTGTGATATTGAGTAGAGAGGAAGAAAGAATGGAACCATAGGAGAGAATTAGAAAATTTTATTGTCTTATTTAACCACAAATTTTACACACACATATATATATATATATATATAGAATTACCTTTTCCTTCTCGATTTGCTGCCTCAGTTGTGCAAGTTCTGTTTCTTTCTTATTCTACCGACAGAAAAGAACAAAAAAAGAATGTAGCATTACCATACAGCTGATCAAGTCGAGAATAGCGATAGAATACAATCCGTGTAGTAATAATAATACCAGTAAGAATTTCAGACGCTTAATTTCAGCTTGAGTCTCCAATTCCTGAGCCTTTCATGAAAAACAGATTTCGACCAAAGTAAGTCAGCAAAAAGTGTTATACAAGAAAATATTTTTGTAGGATTCAGAACAGCTCTAAAATTGTTTAGGCATCATCGATGTGTTTATGGTAGATAATAGAAACATATGCTCTACCTCGAAATCTGAATCCTTGTCATTATATGCTTGTTCTTCAAATGCTGGATTTTCGCTCTTTGGGAGAGACAGAGATGCATTTTCGGACAAGTTTTTGATTCACTGTTCCGTTCTGATCCCTCTGTATGCCCGACTTCCAAGTTACAATCTGAGTTTACAAAAACACAAAACATAACAAAACATGGCTCAGTTTATGTACGTTGTCAACTCATTTTCGTCACTGTTCATCAACTGTATATTTTTTGGATTGAGACGAAGAGGTAACTATTTTTTATTAAAAATATTACATCAAAATTTTATTTTCTATACAAAACATTACATCTATTTGCATCACATCAAATATTTATTGTTTCTTAAACTTTTTACTATTCTCAAAATAATAACAAAATAATCAGCAGATGCTCAAAAAATATATGATAATTGCAGCAAAAAATTTGTTAATTACATTCTCCGTGGTAACTGGTAAGTTGTTTTGAGTAAAAAATCTAATTAGTTTGTAGAATTAAAACCTGCCATGCTCAGAAAGCTCCTTCATGGAGGGCACATGATTTTCAGGGAGTCCAACAGAGGATAAGAATCTCCTAATTTCATTGCACAGATCTTCATTCTTCTTCGCGTTCCTAATACTTCGAATCAAACAAAAAGTCATTCGTACCTCGTCCAGATAGATTAAATCAATAAAATAAACACTAAATCAGTTGAAACTGATACTCACCTTGGTTTCTTCGATGAAACTGCAGAAGTTCTTCAACAACAGCGGTTGAAGTGAAAATGGGACGGTTGGGGGAGGGGGAAGGGGGAATTCATGGTAAGAAAAAGTGAGAGAAGTGAAATAGGGGAAATGACAAAGGACAGCCATGAGAGGACTGCGGAAGAAGCATCGAGGGATCTGATTTCTACACTGAATTCAATGGCTTCTAAAGCCATAGTAGCTTCTACATCTTGCATTTGATCCAAAACAAATGCAGCCTCACATGCAAACATGTTTGACTAACCTATAGTGGTTGATGTACAAATGTGATATTAAATGTTGGATAGCTCCAGGATCACATATAAATGCTATAGTGCACGGGACATATGAACAATAAAATTCATCTAAATATATGCATATATAAAGTTAGCCAAGATGATAAACTTGTATGACCACATGAAAGTAATTAGCATTATCCGGAGGGAAGAACATATTTGCCTGCATTTTGGTAAATGATGGTTCCTGAAAAGGGTTGTCATAAATTAGAAAATATTGTCAATGTAATCCCAATATGTAATCAATAACACAGAATTATAATATAGCCAGATAAAATGGATGATTTATCCGCCCTGGATGATCGGCAACTTCAATCACTTGCAACCTAGATATAATCTTACCAATATTAAAGGCCTTTTGTGGAAAAAGAAATAAGAATTGAGGCTATACACACACAATAAAACATAATAAGAAATCTATGAAATTAGTTCATAAAAATTTATACAAAAAATTATTTCAAATGATGTAGCATGTGCTTCCAGATTTTGACTTTATTTTTCATCACAAAAAAGAAAATAGTTACATATTTACCTGAAAAATATTGTGATTGCTAAAGAAAGAACTCATTTCAGTAAATTAATAGTTAAGAAAACCTAAAATGGATGAATAATTATAGCATATATTGATTCACTTCAAGAACTAACAATGTTCTAAATAGAATTTACAATAAAATGCTAATTAAACATAGCAAAGGAAAAAAAAAAAAAAACTTATCAAATATTGCAATAAAATAACTTTAAGAAACAAATAAGACTAAACAACAGAAGTATTGTAGTATATCAAGTGGGGGAAGAGAATGTTCTGGAAATAGCAAAATAAAAATAAAGATATAGCACATATGAACTTTGATTAGAACTTTGCCCAAAAGCTAGTTAAATATAGAGTAGTTCCTTCAATTCAATTGTAAAGTGAAAATAGTATAAAGATGTATACTCAAACAATGGTCTGGTATTAATACATGTATGATATATGCTTATGAGTTTTAAAGTCATTGTATTTCTTTGCAAGACAATAATCAATTATATACACATGTTACAAGGATGATAAATATAAGTTGCATCTAGTTTCACAAGTCTAAATTAACTTAAAATACAATAAGTTACATGTTTTTCTTTCATCTTATTTTTCTTGCAGTAATTTATATTATCTGATGATATAATGTAATTGCCCATATATTTATAATGAATTTATATTATCTGACAATATATTATTAGTTAAAATAAAGAGATCATTTTTTAGGTGAATCTCCAAAAATTGATTATTTAATATTACTAGTATTTTAGATTATTAGATATTAAAGAAGAAAATAGTTAGAATTTTTTTTAGAGGATTATTGATGAAAAAAATAGGCAAAGATATATGAATAAGATTAGAGACATGTGGAAAATATTGTTGAAAAAAAAATGCAAATACATAAATTTTAAAAAGTAAAATTATATATAAATATTATGTTAAAATGAATAAGAATAGGAAAATAAATAATATCGTAAATTTTTTCTCAAAATATAACTACATACGCATTTTACTTTCAATTGAGATGGAAAAAAATAAAAATTAAATTATAAACCTGAACTTTACGGTAAAAAAGAAAAAAGAAAAATCAATATACTCCCTCCGTCTCGCTGCAAGATTGTCATTGGCTTTTTCATATTGATCTTTAAATATTAATTATTATATCAAGACGTAGTACAAATCGACAAGAAAATACAAGAATATGTTTATTAGTTTCTTATAATACCAATACAATGACATTTTTAGAGTAAATTATTCAAATATAAAAATATTTTAATGTCAAATACAATGACGCAAAAACCAAATTACAACCTTGCAGCGGGACAAAAAAAGTATAATAGATTAGAAAAATATATTGATTCAAGAAAAACTACTTATTGGTACTAATAAATATAGAAAAAATATATTACTCAAAGAATAAAATAAAATTTGAAATAACGAACAAAATCATCAATTTAAGTAAAATATATTATATATTAAAAAATAATATTAAACAATAAACATATATATTAATAAACTATCTATGCATATTATATGCGATATGATATTAATAAACTATACAATTTAAATATATTAATAAATATATCTTATTTTTATAAGTAATCATTATTGACAAAATCTATAAAGCAAAAATTATATAATACTCTCTTGTATTTTAATAAAAATGCATAAAATATCATCTTTTTTTTTATTTATTGTGTGAAATTCTTTATGTTAATGTAAAATTTGCACGAAACACCCTCTTGTCCAAAACTTACATTTGATTCTAAATAAATATCTAAATTACGCAAGTTTAATACAAATAAAAAACGCAAAATATCTTAAATAATTTTTTTGAAAAAAAATAAATAAATAATTTATTAAATCTTTCATTTTATGGTTTTTGAAAACAAATTATTATCTGATTTTTATAAAAACTATAAAAATAAATGATTAATCAATTATTTATTTATTTATTTATTTTGTTCAAAAAAATTATTTAAAATATTTTAGGTTTTTTTTTGTATGAAACTTGCGTAATTTAAGTCTTTATTTAGAAGAAAAAATCAGTTTTGAGCAAAGAGGATGTTTCGTCCAAACTTTACATTAACACAAAGGGGTTTCACGCTATAAATAAAACATATGATTTTTTTACATTTTTGTTAAAACACAATAAGATATTATATAATTTACTCATTTTTAAATGATTATTCAAGCATTTGTGATAATATAAATGAAATATTTTGGTTAAGGGTATAAAAGTCTTTTGCTAATACTAGCGTTTTATTAAAAAAGTGTTTGGCAAAAAGCTTTTTTAAGAGCTTATTTAAAAGTTTTTGGCCTGTTTTGACTAGTCAAAAAACTAATTTAGATGTTTGGTAAATTAGTTTTTTGAAATAGTTTATTGGTCCCAAAAATTAATTTCTGAAAAGCTATATAACTCAGCGCGTTTTCATTTTAATTTTTTTTATTCCTTATTTATCCTTAAAATGTTATTATTTATTTCACATACATATAAATATATTTTCTACTGCAGTAATTATAAATTATTTTAATATATTATTCATTAAATTATAATTTTATTTTTATAAATTTAAATTAATTAATTTATTTGTAAACTATAATTATGTTTTTATTATTATTTTATTTTTAAATTAAAATTAAATAAAATAGAATAATTTATGAAAAATTATAAATATAGTAAATTAATCAATAATTAATATAATAAATATATATACAAACATTTTATTATTTTATATTTTACATTATGTTTAATAAAAACATATACTATTATTTTTCTCACGTATAAAATTAATAAAACAAAAATATTTTATAACACATTCGTAATTTTAAATAACTAATAACAAAAATTTTAAAGTTTTTAAAACTAAAAAATACAATTAAAAAAATGTAAAAGTAAAATATAAATATTTTTAATTGTCATTTTATATATAAACAGCTAAAATCAAACAGTTGTTTTACCAAACACTTTAATACAAACAATCAGTTACTCAAACCAACTAATTGAATCATTTAAACGCTAACACTAATTGTCAAACACACTTTTAAGTATCAATTTTTTATGTTTCTGCGTTACAGATTCTGCCCGGCCAGTATTAATGTTATTTTAATTCAAAATTTTTACTATTTAAATCTTTAACTTAAAATTCAAATCTCAAAACAAACACATTAGTTCCAAGTTCGAACTCATTTCACAAGTAGAAATTATTGCTCTTAAATTTCTGTGTTACAAACAAATTTACACAAATTTCTGGAAAAGGTGTATAAGGGTAGCTTCAAACACCCCCAAAATATGGAGTTTGGTGGAAGAATATTTGTTTCAATCCACTCCATATGTATTCTTTAAAATAATAATAATAATAATAATAATAATAATAATTAATTTTTGACAAAATTGTCCATAACTCTCTTGTGGTTTCGAAACTCAGCGTAAATTCCTCCTCTACTTTAAAAATTGCATGACGTCCCCTTGTACTTTAAAAAATGATGCATGAAACCACTTTATGGTTTCAAAACTCAGCATAAATCTCCATTTTACTTTAAAAAATTGTAAGACGCTCACTTATACTTTCAAAAATATTGCATAAAACCCCCCGCTATGCAAAACATATAGATAGGAAATCATCTTCTTATCACACGAGGAAAATTTCATGGTGGTGGGGTTTCATGCAACGTTTTTTAAAGTATAAGGGGGTACCATGCAATTTCTAAAGTACAGGGAGATTTTACGCTGAATTTCGAAACCACAGGAGAGTTATAAGCAATTTTACTTTAATTTTTTGTATATTAGTTTTTATTTATTTTTTATTTTTTAAAAAAATAATATTAATTGTAGATATATAAAATTGAAAAATATTTTTGTAAGAAAATAAAATTATTATAATAATTATATTTTAAAATTAAAACTGAAATTTGTAAATTAAAGATGCCTAGATAAATCCCAAAATCAAATTCCAAAACCACGTTCAAAACACACACTTTGTCTTGTAGGGTAGGCTCTTTGCCCGGCCATTTAGATCATCCACAACGGAAGGCGTTTCCAACTTAGCGTCTCCCACGTCACTATTTTATTAAAAAATAAAAAAAAAAAAAATTGATTTGACACAGGAAACCGAATACTGCGAGGTTGAAGTTCTTTCTTATAATTCCTCATTTTGGCTGGGGCCAAGTGCTTATTTTTATATTTAATTAATAATATTAAAATTATATATATCATATTTATACTAATTTGTTTGTTTTAAAGATTTTATTTAAATTTATTATATAAATTTTATTTAATATTTGTAATAATAGAAAATTTAAATATATTTTTATTTTTATTTTAAATAGTTTTTAATGAATATTTTATAAAACATTTAATCTAATATCTACTATTAATTTAATTATAATTATTGATTAAAAAGTAATTTTTTATTAACATATATAACTTTATTAAAATTATACATAATACAAATAAAAATAAAAGTAAATGAAAATATTCATAAATTTAAAAATAAATTTACATGATTTAATTAAAATTACACACAATACAGATATTAATTGAAAATGCATAAAATTATTCATAAATTTAAATGCAAAGTTATACAACCTAATTAAAATTGCAGACAATATATATAATAATTAAAAAAACATGAAAAAATCCTAATAAATTTGAATGCAAACTTACAGAAAGCATTCGCGTGCCAACCTTTCTTTCACTCCTTTTTCAAAATCAGTCAGATTATCATCACTTTTGGCCATTAACATCATGAGCATCTCCATCTTATTTGAAGCAAGTTGTAGTCGTTTAGCATCCCGATCAATCTTCCTCGTTGTTTTTTCCAATCTTTTAGCTTTTAGAAGTGCTTCTATTTTTTCGGATTGTTGCTTCAAACTTTGTTCCTTGACTGCTGCCATATGTTCCATACTTGAGCTAAATTCGCTGCTTTTTTCGTAAAATTTTTCATATTTTTCAGTAGGATTTGAATTGAATTCCTCGTTTTGCACATGTTTCCCCCTCTTCTTACTTGCTTTAACACCGGGGGGGGGAGGGGTGGGCGAGTAGGAGGAGTTGGGTCATCCACATCAAAGTATGGTGTCGTCGGACACGAACTTGAATAACCACCATCTTCACTTGTTTTCGTTCGCTTTGAACTTCCACCACTGTTACGAGATGATTCGCAGTAACTGGCCTTCCATTTGGGCTCATCTCTGAGTATACGCCAAGCATTTTCATGGACGAAATCTTTCTTCTCACCGTCATTTAAATATATCTTCTTTGCTGCATTGAGGACATCCTTGCTTGCATGTCCACTGCCTATGTTTCGATTAGCCTCCTCATAACACCCAACAAACTTTTGCACAGCCTTACATATTTTACTCCAATGATTTTTACATTGAGTAACACCTCTGCTCGTTGCACTTTCAGGCTTGTTCTCCATGTAGTACGATGCGATTCTTTTCCAGAAAGCACTACTTGGTTGGTCAGTATTGGTTACGGCATCTTTACTTGTGTTTAGCCATGCACTGATTAGAAGTTTGTCTTCGGTCGAGCTCCACACCTTCCTTGTATCTTTATTTTTTGTATTATCAGGAACATTATCATCTGCTAAATTGATAGGTGTGTAGTATTGTGGAGTATCCATTGCTTCAGTGGCTTGCATCATGAATTGAGGAGATGATGAACTTCCGAATGCTTGAAAGTTTGGAGGATAGAAGTTTGGAGGAATTTGATAATATGGTGGAGGATTGAATGGCTGAAATGGAACATTAGATGTAGGGAACATTGGTTGATTTCCTAACATGTTCATAAAACTTGAAAATCGAAAAGAATTTTGGGGATCTTGAGAGTTGGATGAATTTTGAGAGTTGGGATCCATTCGTAGGAAATTCAGGAGAAAATATAGAGATAAGAAAATGAAGAGAGATGATTTAAGGAGATGGTGAAGATCATATGAAGTAAGTATGTAGTGTATTTATAGTAAATATTGCAATGGCTATATTCCTAACGGCTATATTCCCAACGGCTATATTCCTAACGGCTATATTCCCAACGACTATATTCTTAACGGCTATATTCCTAACGGCTATATTCCCAACGACTATATTCCCAACGGCTATATTCTCAACGGCTATATTCCCAAAGACTAGTTTTTTTATTTATATATATGTTACCAATTCATATGCACATAATTCATTTAGACAATAGTTCAATCTTTCATATTTTAAAACACATTTATTTTCTCCCAAAATAATGATGTGACCATCATGACGGAATTGGACCACAAGTCCCAAGGCCCATAAGGCCAGGAGCACTTTACAAGGCATTGGACCTCCCCTAAATTGCTATGCCTAATTGAAGGAATCCCATGAATCAATATCCCCTATATAAATGAATGCGTTCGCATCAAATAATGTCAACCCCATCCTTATCTCTGTCTGATTCATCTGACGAAGACTTGGAAAATATGTGTCAATTGGCAAAAACATATGCTCAATTGTATCAAGAGATTGAGCACTTCAACAATGAAGATGAGGGAAGCTCGCGGTAACGTCGACGGAGAACATACATAGAGAGGAATCATGAAGATGACCATACTCGATTATTCAATGATTATTTTTCTGATAACCCCGTGTATCCAAGTTCTTATTTTCGGCGTAGGTTCCGAATGAGAAAGCATGTCTTTCTTCAAATCGTAGATCGACTCTCCAATGAAATAGAGTTTTTTCAGCAACGGCGTGATACTACAGGAAGAGATGGATTGTCAGCATTACAAAAATGCACAGCAGCAATACGTGTATTGGCATACGGCACAACTACTGATATTGTTGATGAATATCTTCGTCTTGGAGAGAGCACCACAAGGGCATGTTTGAAGAAATTTGTTGAAGGGATATGTTCTCTATTTGGTGACGAATACCTGCGACGACCAAATTCTGCTGATATACAACGATTATTATTTGTTCAAGAGACACGTGGCTTTCCAGGCATGCTAGGAAGTATTGATTGTATGCACTGGGAATGGAAAAATTGTCCGGCTGCTTGGAAAGGGCAATTCGAACGTGGAGATCATGGAAAACCTACAGTTATATTGGAAGTTGTAGCGTCATACGATCTATGGATTTGGCATGCATTTTTTGGCACACCAGGTACATGCAATGACATTAATGTACTTGATCGATCTCCGGTATTCAATGACGTTTTGAATGGGAGAGCTCCAGAAGTTAACTTTGTTATTAACGGTCATCAATATAATATGGGATATTATCTTACAGATGGAATTTACCCTCCGTGGGCAACTTTTGTTCAATCAATTCGTCTGCCTCAAGGTTATAAAGCACAACTATTTGCGCAACATCAAGAAGCGGTTCGAAAAGATGTGGAGCGTGCCTTTGGTGTATTACAAGCTCGGTTTGCCTTCATTAAAACTCCATCACTTATTTAGGATATCAATTTACTAGGTAAAATAATGAAAGCATGCATCATATTGCATAATATGATTGTAGAAGATGAAAGAAACACTTACATGCATTATTACGATACATCTTAATATGATCAAGTGGAGACAAGTGCTAACTCGAATTGGTCATACAACAATACGAGACATGCAACTATGGAGCAATACCTACAAAATAGAATGCGACTCCGAGCTAGGGAAACACACTATCAACTCAAAGCGGATTTAGTTGAACACATTTGGGATAAGTTTGGTCAATCGGATATTTAATTTATTTGAAAAATATATTGTAATATTATGTTTTTTTTATTAAATTTTAGTTTTAACTTTAATTATTATGCAAGTGTGAAATTATTATTTTTATTTATTTTATTTATTTATGCTAAATAATTGTTTTATTTTTATTAAATATTATAAGAATAAAATATGATTGAAAAATATAATTTTATTTTATAAATATATAAATATTTAATGACGTGGAAAAAATAGAGTTTTTAAAAGGTTCTTTGATGTGGATATAAAATATGATTGAAGTTCTTCGTGATGTGGAGGAAAGAGAAGCTGATGTGGCGCATGAAAGAAAATGGGAAGAAACCCTGTATGAGTTTCTGCATTGCGGGTGCCCTTAGGGCATCTACATTGGGGCTTTTCGGCTGCAGAGAAACACCTGAATCATTTGTTTTATTAAGGGTGTGTTTGTTTGGGGGTTTGGATTTTAAGTTGAGATTTGAATAGTAAAAATTTTGAATTTGAATAGTTGTATGATATGATATAATTAGGTATTGATGTGATATTTTGAATGTAAAATTTATTTTTAGTATAATATAAAAAATAAAAAATAGATGTTTGATTTGATATTTTTGGAGGAAAAAAATGGAATAAATAGTGAAAATCTAATCCAATCTCCCAAACAATCACACCCTAAAAAAAAATTGAAAAAATAACATGGAAATTAAAGAAAAAGAGTTCTGGTGCTCTGCGCTGCAATGGCCACTCAATGTCAAGGTTGCTTAACTTGGTATTGCTACGTGTCCCAATTAAATCGGAATACGTGCCAAAAAAAAGTCAATAGATTATTTTATTTTTTTATATAGTTTATTTAAATTATAGTCATTTTATTTCAATACAATACTTCTGTTTATCATTTTTATCCTATTCAAAACAATAGTCTCATTTTCATAAATAATTGTATCACTATAAAATTATCTTTACTTTTTCATTATTATTACACAATTACCGCTACTTTTTACACTAATACATTCACAAGGGTAAAAAAATCTTTTACATGTACTTTTTACCTGCTACCAATATAATATCAATATTTCTTAAATCTCGTACCAAACTCAACCCGGACTATAATCCTGAGACGGAAGGGGTATATATTTTTGTTTATTTAAATATAATTAATTTATTATAATAAATAAATTTTAAATAAATATTGACATATTTTTATTTAATAAAAATTTTAATTAAATATAATCAATTAATAATAATTTAATTTTATAATTATCTTATAATATATTCAATAAATTAAAAAATAATTAAATAGATATAATTACTAATTGTAGTTTAGAAAAAAATATTAAAATAAGAACATAATAATAATAATCATATTAATAAATATTTGTTATAACATATACATTAAATTATAAAATAAATATTAATAAATATGTAGTATATTAGATAATATTATTATTATTTAAATTATTTTAAAAATTGATAATTTAATAATATATAAAAAAATTAAAATTATATAAATGAGTTTTTTTTTTATGTGAATATAAAATAATATAGATTTCTACGATGATATGATAGAGAGAATACAATACGTAGGAGAAGAGAGCAAAAAAAAACCAATCTGAGTTCATTGAAGCGGATGGTCTTATTAATCAAATCCCGACAGTGAAATTCAAGCATGGGTTTCTCACTTTATTATTACGCTCGGTCAGGTCAACTCAATCCTTCTGGATACTCTGTCCTATTTATTTATTACATTACCTAATTTACTTACACACACTCCACCAGACAAACATCGACCGTTTGTGGTCCCCACATCCAATTCTTTCTTTTTTACTTCATCGGTGTAACAAAGATGTATTACCGTGTACACGAGAATTTAGGTAAAGTATAATTATTAAATAATTAAAAAATATATTAATAAAAATAATTATTATTTACTAAAAATAATTATAAATTAACATCAAGATGAGTAAGTAGTTTAATTAAAATTAATAAAATTATAAAATTTAAAATACGATCAAAATGCATAATTATATTTCTAAAAATAAAAAAAATAAGTTATAAGTTAGTTATATGGGACGAACGAAACTAAAAAATAGGAGCAAATTATTTGAGACGAAGAAGTAACTTTTTATTTTTTTCTAACGAAATAAATTAAAAATTCGCTCAACGCACCGTCACCACATGCGCGCCGCGTCACCGACCAACCCTATTTCGCCACGTCACCCTTTGCAGGACGAACGTCGGTCGATCAAACGGATACGGGAATTTGCACGCAAAGAGGATAAGAGGCCCACGTCATCCCTGGCCCACAGCGCCAACTTTATTGCTTGACCAACCGACGGCGCGTGCACAACACGTGCCAGATAGACCATCAGGGGTTGCCCACCACGCCAACTCTTTCTTCTAGACAATGCTATATGTTTTTTCTAAAAAAATATTTTTTATTTATTTATCTAAATGATGTGGTGCCACGTCATATAGGGCTGGGATTCTCTGCGACGGTTGTGTTTTGATGGTGCTGTCCCAGCCGTCGGATCGTTAAAAATAAAGTTTTATTTGATTCGGCCAAATTTGAATTCAATATTAATTCAAAGCTAAAATTATGAGAAATTAAATAAAGTTGACAACAATAATTGCATTATTTTGGAGTGTAGTCTCTGTTAATCTATCAATCACAATCGAGTTTGCACTTTTATTTTTTGAATTTTGTTTTTTTTTTTTTTTTTGTAATTTTTATTATTTTTATTATATTATATAAAATCATATGCATCATGTGAATTGAGAATGCACTTCTCTACAAAGAGGTGGGACATCTTATAATGTTACGGGTGTGTTTCGGCTGTGTTTTGTTTGACAAATTAAAATTTTTTAAATTTTAATGCTCCTACCGTCTCATCAAAAAAATACAATTTTTTTTTATCTGTTTCAAAATAAAGGTATAATTTTCTAATTTAATAATTGTACTACCTACTTAACATAATAAATACCTTTACAACTTACCATATATTACACAAATATTATCACTTTTATAACACACCATACTAATAGAGGCATTTTCGTTTTTTTTACTACAAATTAATATAATATTAATATTAAAAAATATACGTGCAAAAAATAAACAGTATTCTTAAAGGAGTATTTAAAATTTGCATTGTTTATAGAAAAAATAATATATATATATTTTTAAACAAAATATCTTATCATATATTAGTTAATATCAAATTCAAATCAATTTTTGCCAAACTCAATAAATAATAATAATAATAATAATAATAATAAAAAACCTTAATAATGCATAATAAATAAAAAATACTCCATCCGTCCGGTAAATTTAAAACATTTAGTTTCGAGACTAAAATAAAAAAAAATATCAAAAAATAATAAAAATAAAAAAGATAGTCACAAATATTTATAGAAATTAAAGAAATTAAGGAGAAAAAATGAAATAAAAATATATGATATTTTATAAATAAGTGTTAAATAAAAAATAATAATTAAATTTTAATTTATTGACTTTATAAAAAATAAGTAATAAATTAAATTTAACAAAAAGACTAAAAAAAAAGTAATAATAAAATTAAAGTACGACAAAGAATTCATAGTGTATAATAATAGTATATAAAAATTAACATATGATGCAACATTAGTGTATCCATTATATATTACTATTGAACTCGACGGATATTGGGTGTGTTTGGCAACTATTACCTCCGTTCCACGTAATTTGTCCATATTTTTTATTTTCGTTCGTTCCACATAATTTAATTTTTTATTGAAATATAATTATCTACTTTAATCACATTTTAAGTATTAAGTTTTATAATTTTTTTAATCTTAATTAAATTGTTTACTTATCTTAATGTATAATTATTTCTACTAATACATTTTTTAATTACCTACTAATTATATTTTACCTAAATTCTCGTAAATCTATATCTACAGTAACACGCCCAAAATATATGGGACAGAGGGAGTAGTTGATAGTTGTTAGCGGTTAGTTGATTCGATTAGCTATTAGCTGTTAGCTAATTTAATTAGCTGGTTTGACTAGTTGATTTAATTAGTTGTTTGTATATGAATTAATAACACAAGACAATAATCAATATAATTATATAACATATGTTAATGTTAATCTTAACATATACTCCCTCTATCCCACATACCATATTCAAGTTGCCGTTTTTGTCCGTCCCACATTCCATGTCACTTTTCTTTTTTGGAAAATGATTACACACTTTAATCTCATTTTAAACTTTTTAATTTTAATTAAACTAATTAGTTATCTTAATCTTAATTTATAATTATTTATATTATAGGATAATTATTTTTGTTAATACATTTTTAATTATCTACTAACTATACTCATTTTAAAATACTGTGTTTACAGTGTAGTAGACACGGTATATGAAACGGAAGGAATAATTTTCTTTATTTTCTTTATTTTTTTCTTTTATGATAAAAGGATACAAAAAGTAATGTATTTTATTAAAAAAATAAAAATAGCAATAAAAAAAATAACTAAAAGAGTAAAATACTTCTAAAGCAAACGAATATATAAATGAGACACAAAGGAGTATAATCTTATTTTTTATAATAATATTTACAAAAAATATAAAAAATATTAAATGAACAAACTATCATTACAATTTTATTTATTTCTTTCATCTCGCGATGAGTGTCTTAATCACCGTAGACATAAGAATTTATGATAAGTATAATTAATAAATAATTAAAAATATATTAATAAAAATAATTAATCTATATTATAAATCACTATAGATTAATATTAAAATAATTAATTAATTTAATTAAAATAAAAAAATTAAATTAAAATAGGTAATTATTAAGAAAAAAAATGACAGAGACGTAAGATGAATAAAAATACAATATGATAAAAAGGAAAAATAAAAAGGCACATAGCCACCAATAAGATAATTACAGCGCCGCCTATTCCAGCAAAATGACGAGTTTGCCCCTACATTTGGAGCTATCAAGAAAGGAAGGCCCCGCCCCCTCTCATTCGTCACCACTTGTAATCCGAAAGACATAAGAACTTCCCACAAAGTTTGAAATCCGATAGACATCTCTCCTTCTCTCTCTCTCTCTGTTTATCCATTCGATAATCAATTCCTTTTTAGAAAAAAAAAAAAAAAAAAAAATTAAATGCAGAAAATTTGTATCGAAGAATCGATTGCGTAAACGCCCGAGTTTATCCACACGCCTCGATTTCCGCACAAATTTTCCATTGGCGTTTTAATCCTGTTGGTTTCGAGCGACGACACGATTCTGTTGAGGAATCTCGAAACCCCAGCGGAGGAGATTTGTAAAGATGATGCGAAGGCAGGCTCAGAGTCAACAGGATTATCAATCCAAGATTTTATACGAGCTTTCAGCTTTAGTTCTCAACATCATGCGATCCCCTCCGCCGTCGATCGGTTTCTCCGATCAGGCGGCGGCGGCGGATCGCCGGAGACCTGATTGGCCGTCGTTCCAGCAGATTACTCCCGCGGGGTTTGCTTCGATGCTTTTAGGGATTTCATTGGCTCTGATGCTCTGTGGATCCGTGACTTTTTTCCTTGGTTTCATTCTCATGCCCTGGGTTCTCGGATTGGTTATAGTTTTATACTTTGTTGGCGTGGTTTCGAGCATATCCATGATTGGGAGAGCGATTTTGTGTCATAATTCTGCGCCTCCTTCCCCTAGGAAGGACTATTCTTGTAAGAAATCTTCTCGCTTTTTCTGGTGATATTTACAGTTTACTGCTACTTTGCTGCTGGTTGTTCTTGATTGATTTAGTTTCCATTTGTTCTAGCCTGTTATGCTATCATTTTTGGGGTTTAGACATCTCAATTTAGCTGTTGCTGTTGAATTTTTGTCGTGTTCTGGTCTTGTCTGTTCTTGTACAATGAAAACTTTATGCTACTTTTTTGGGGTTTAGACATGTGAGTTGTGTATTTGTGCCTTTTTTGAGACAAACAAAGATTTAGATCATAGATTATTAGTTATGGAATGTTGTGGATTTGCCAAAAGTAATTGGATAACATTAATTATGATGATTACTATTTTAGACTAATTCGATTTCTTTCATTTAATCCTTTCTGGTTTATTGATCTTCTGTAAGATTCATATAAATCTCAGATTTGATTTCAAGAACTTTATTTGTTTTGAATGATCATGGCTTCATAAGAGAAGTTTGCTATTTTCTTCAAGTCCCTTTTATTAAATTTGTTGTTTTGATATTGCTCTTTGCGAACAAGAGACTTAGGATAGCAAAGAATGAATAATTCGATGGTTTTCTATTCGTTCCTGTTATTTATTTTCCGAGTTTGTATTGCAGCCTGGAAGTTTTTATAATGATCGTGGTGGGGATGGACATTGTGTAGAGGGAGGGACTTAGGCAGCGCTATGATCGTTTATTGTTGCGCTGCATCTTGCAATGTATCATTCAAAAATTCGACTTGCAGAAGCATTTCGGGTATTTTCTCTCCACTGGGATATTAGGTGAACATCGCCACATACAGCAAAAAATTCTATTCGGTTCGAGAATGAGCTTCTTTCCAAGTTGCATCATTCCAAGATGGAATATTCGACTAAAGCTCTATTTCCTGGTTATAGCTAGAAACAGGAAGGATCTATTTGTTTTGCCAATTCTCTGTTTCTTCAAAGGAATACTTTTCTTTTTCTTTTTTTTTGTGTTTTTTTTTCTTCCCCCTTTTTTTTTTTTTTTTTTTATAATATTTATGTGTACAAGAATCGACTGTATAATATTTCCTCTCCATCTGGTTTTTACTGAAATTGGCGTGAGACTCCAATGTTTCCATGTGTACATATTCTATGCCAAAAAGATTAAGTTTGAGGAATTCTTTGCTTAAGAATTCCATATCTATTGAATTTGTACCTTTTGCTTTTTCTTCATTTGGTATATTTTGCTTTTATTTGTCAATTTTTGCTTAAGTTAGGCCCTTGAAGAAAGAAAATTCGATTATTCATCTCAATTCTGTACCCAAACTATTCTGCAAATGTTATTTTACACTCTAATGTACAAAAGCTTTGCTCATTCATGGTAAGAGTTATGCAGGAAATGGATAGAGTGTGCATAAGAAGACATCCAATTGAAAGGTCTCGAATGCCCGCGATCTACCGGTAGATTTTGATCACCAAGATTCGACAGCAGCATCAAGAAGGCGGCATTTCTTGGGATTTCTCATCGGGTGTCGCAGTGTGGAAGAACTGTGATACTTCGCGATAAAGCAGATCAGCCTCGAATGGCTTCGATACGTAGCCATCCATCTCACACTTCAAGCATTCTTCGTTGGTGGCTTGAATTACGTCGGCTGTCATGGCCAAGATAGTCACGTGCCAGTTCGAGATGCTCCCGAAATCCTCCACGGAGAGGTCCCCTGACCGGAGACGGTCGTTGATGCTGGACTCGATCTCCCGGATCCTCTTTGTAGCTTCAAACCTGGAGAAAATGCAAAATACCCGTAAAACTAGCTCGAACAGGTGATATGTGTCGTGAAACTTCTTCGAAAGTATTGAAAAATCGAGGCTGATGCGTACCCATCCATTTCGGGCATCTGGATATCCATGAAGCAGGCATCGAAACGATGAAAGGGAGTTAGCAACGAGATTGCGTCCTTCCCTCTCTCCGCAAGGATTACATCGGCGCCGTAACGTTTCAATGCTCCATCGGCTACATGGAGATTCACCGGATTGTCGTCGACGACCAAAATCCTTCTCCCGCGGAGGAGATTGTTGAGGGACAATGTCTGAAGCTCGACTTTTCCTCGGTTTCCTACGCCCATGGCACGTTGTAGGGATGCTGCGAGCATACTTGCCCTAAGTGGCTTTACGACGACAAATGGATTAGGACAACCGGCGCCGGGGGAGACATTCGACGACTTGGATAAAATAAGCATTGTAGGCGCGACCGTTTGATTGGTACTTAAAGTCGCGGAAAGTCGAAGATGGATGCCCTTGTCCTTCTCCCATATCTCCTCTTCTACGAAAACCATGTTGATCGGGGTGTTTCTCGGGTTTAAGCTTGAAAAGTCTCGACTGGAGTCGCAGACGACTTCGACGTGTATTCCCAAGCGCTCGATGTGATATTTGGAGACGTTTGCTCGGATGGGATTCGAGTCGATTACCAGAGCTTCCATGCCTTGGAACTCCGATGACAGTGAATTCGACTGGCTGCTCACTTGCTGACTGATCCGGTCGTTTAAGTCGGAACATCCGTTGGCGAAAACTGCGGTGAAAGTGAAAGTCGATCCGACTTGGGGCGAGCTTGCGAGCCCGATCTCGCCGTTCATGAGGCGCACCAAACACTTGCTGATGCTCAGCCCGATCCCCGTCCCGCCGTGCGTTCGTGTTATCGAGGGTCCGACTTGCATGAATGGGTTGAACACGCGGGATTGAGCTTCGACCGGGATTCCTTGGCCTGTGTCCTCCACGGATACGATAAGGTTTATTTGTTCAGACGACAATGACGATGAAGAAGAAGAAGAAGAAGAAGAACGCACAGCGCTGTCTCGGTTGAAGCTCGGCCAACTCTCCCTGCCATTGACTACGCGCACACCGCTCAGAGTATTCGTCGTGTCGAACTCCTCATCTATCAATTTGATCACTTCTTCGACTAGATGGACTGTGACGAATATGTGTCCCTTATCGGTGAACTGCAAAGAGATGGATCGATCGTTCGATGAGAATCATTAGGTGCAGAGAGTTGAAATTTCTAAGAATGTAGACGAAGCTCACTTTGATCGAGTTTCCGACCAAGTTCATCACAATCTGTCGGAACCTTCCCGGATCGCCAACTAGTGTCGCCGGAACTCTACTAGAGACATATACAGCCAACTGCGCTCGAATAAAAATTGACCAAGGTTAGTTTAATGGGAAGGTATTCGATGGAGCTCAAACGTACATTTTACCTCGAGTCTCTTGTCTTGCGATTTCCCTGAGAACAATGTCAAGACGTCGTCGAGAATCGCTCTCAAGTCGAAGCAAACTGCCTCGAGCTCAAGTTTTCCGGATTCGATCTTCGCTTGGTCTAAAACCTCGTTGATCAGCGAAACTAAAGCCTTCCCGCTGCTGCGTGCAGTTCGAACGTAATCCTGCTGAGTTTCGTCGAGCTCTGTATCCATGAGCATATGCAGCATTCCTGTTGGGAACAAAACATATGACGATATGATTCGTGTCGATCATCTGAAACCGAAGCTGCAAGAGAAAAGTAACGCATTTTGCTCACCAAGGACGCCGTTCATCGGTGTTCGGATTTCGTGCGATACCGTCGCAAGAAACTGCATTCAAGACGAACTCATTTAGAAGTGCGATCGGATCGTAAACAAAGTTCGACAAACTACTCAAACCTGCGACTTGGCGATGTCGGCTGCCTCCGAGCGCTTCTTCAGCTCCATCATCTTGTGGTAGTCGTCTTCGACTTTGGCTATCCGGTTCACCGTGGCGTGGAAGATCTGTCCCACGAGCAACGAGATTATAAGGATGCCGACCGACGTGGTGATCGCGACCCACGGCCACGGGGCCCTCTGCTTGAACCGGCAATGCATCGCGTGTTTCCTGAACGGATCGCCGAAGTTGAGGGGGCTGACGTGGTGCAGCCCTTCCGATGAGGTGGTTGATCCGTACATGCTGATCGGGTGCGAGGAGTTCGTCATGTCGTACACATTCACGAGGATCGTTTGCGTGCTCGCGAGCTGTTGGAGCAGCTTCTCGACGAGCGATTCGATGTCGAAGATCCCGCCGAGATACCTATTCAGAAAAAAACGAACGGAATCATCGAAAATTTTCGAGGAAATCTTGCAAAGAAGCTAGCGAAGATACCCCGCCGTTTCTTGGATCCTCTCGTGAGGAGTCGCCGTAGGCGAAAGATCACGCTTGTATACGGCGAACGTTAATATCACGCCGAGGCGATTGGTTTTGAGTAACCGGAACGGCGCTGTGAGCACGCCCTTCCCGGATTCTCTAGCCCGCAACACGTTGTCTCGATCTTCCTATTAAATACACAACACCTGGTTACGCGTACTAGTCGTTCTAACTATGGGTGTGATACTCGCGCGTGTTTTTGTGTCGTAGTGCAAATTATCGTCGCACCTTGCCCGAAAGTACGTCGATGGATATTATATGCGCAACGGTGTCTTGTGCGAAGACGACGGGGGCATACTCCTCTTGCACCGGTGACGGCTCAAGGTCGGCCGGATCGTACTCGTCTTCGTGCACCGGCGTTTGCTCCACATTGTCCATTCTCTTGATGCTCCATCCTTGCCGGACCTCGAATTCGTCGCGGTCGGCGTGCAGCACCCGGACGGCGTACGCCACGCCGCTTGTTAGCGGCCGCTCGAAGCCGGTTTTCTCGGTGAACCACGCGAACGTTCTCTGAAATCCAAATTAGGATCGAAACCAAAATAAATTACGATGTTCTACAGAGCTGAGCTGTAAATTAAACAAACAGTTTGAAAAATTAGTTCATATTTTGTTTGCTAAGCTAATTAAATTAAACAAGAATATAAATTTTAAGCGAATTTGATCTTATTCGTCACCATTTAATAAAGTAATTATTAAAAAGTTAAAAATATAAATTAGAAAAAAAAAAAAAAAAAAAAAGAAAACGAAGCAAGTTCAACCATGAGAATTTCTCATTAGCAGGTCTACAGTTCCCGGATAAATACATAATTCAATAGAATTAGGGTTCCGGCGACCTGATCGACGGCGGAGGGAGACTTGCTGTGGTGGAAGGTGGAGACCATGACGGACATGGCCTGGATGTGGTTCATGCTGACGTTGAACTGATCCTGAAGCATCCTGGCACGCTCGTCGCACATGCCGGCCAGGGTCTCCTTCCTCTTCTCGGCGGCCTGAGAATTCATGTACCAGAAAACCGACAGCGCCGCCGCCGACCCGAACAGCAGCCACGCCACCAGGAGCTTCCGCCACCAGTTCTTGCTCACCTTCCGCGACCGCGAGTAGTGCTGCAGCTGCTGGATCCTCCCGCCGCACGCCGCCGCCTTCCGCCACACCTTTTCGCCGTCGACGGCGACGGTCATAATTGCCCAGCAGCCGGAAATCAAAATCAGATTGGCTGATCTTGAGGCGAAGGCGATTATGTTGAATAAATTCATACAATGATTAATAATAATAATAATAATGTAATGAAAGTAGATTGATGATTGGGGAAATGAGAGAAAGAGTGGTCACATTTTTGGAAATGTATTTTATGTGAAAATTGGAAAAGGGAAATGAAGAGCAGGACAGAGCAGAGCACGATGTGTGCAAAAACCACGAGAATCTCAGAAAGGGCGAATGTGATGGATTGGTGGTAAAAGTACTGTCCGAAAGAAAGGGGAAATAAAAATAAAAATAAAAATAAAAATAAAATGAAGGGGCCATGGGCATTATCTTCAATTTCGAATAAATCCGTCCATCACAGAAAAAGATGGGAAGATATTTTTATTTTTTAAATGAATCTACTGTGTCCGAAATGATGGAAATTTGGAAATACTTCTTCTTTCACAAAGGTGGCTTATTACAATTATTTATATATTTATCTATGGTTTTGTGACTAGGAGTGCTTCGCTTTGGTTTCGGAAAAGATTGATGAGAATACTCTGACAGAAAATATATACAGTTATGTTTATATATTTTTTGGTTTTCTAAAATTTTATTACTTGAATTATATTTTCAAGCTAAAAAATCCCACATGATCTAAAAGGATTTCTTTTTTTTTTTTTTTAAATGGTTTAATTAATTATTTTGATGATGGTAAAAAAATTCTATTTATTTTGTATTTTCAATTTAAAATATTTTTATTTTAGTAGCTTATCGGTTATATAAAAAATAATTATTTTTTAGTTATTACTTTTCTAGTGGATATAATATATATGGTATGTATTGTGTGAATATATATGAAAATTATTGTGTTTTTATAATATTAATGAGGTCATTGGTCTAAAAAAATGTAACCCCAGCTTGCAAGTCAAATGTTTTGGGTTCGTACACTGGACTCGAGGGTAGTTCTTCCAGGATGCTTTGTCCTCACTCGTGTGCACTCTAAGGGACTTTCTAGGGCAACATTACTTTAGAACAAACACGCTTAACTCTAAAGTTCTTTCGGTAAGACTTTCGAAAAAGAATGTGCACATTGTTGATACGAGTAGTCTATTCAATCAAATTAACTTTTAATCACTCTTGGATGGCGTAGCTCTGGCCCATCCATACACGGGAGTTGGCCAAACAACGACCCAACTCCGGGATATCACATTTTCCCCCAATTTTGAATGCAACGTTCACGTTGCACTTCAATGATCATCAACTGCTAGGCCCGTCAACAATCCGGTTAATGACTGCGGGCTGTCGCAGGTCGACTCTAATACCAACTGTGACACCCCGACACGCCTGGCTTAGCGTGACTTGCAGGTCGGGATGTCACAAAAAACATTCGATGAAAAAATCTAAATTTAAACCGAAGTACTTTTTGTTATTTGTATTTATTTTTATTTTTATAATAAATTTATAGAAGGTAATATATTTTATTATATAATTTTAAGAATGATATGGCATAAAAATATATATGCAATATTAGTTATATAAAGAGAAAAATATTGGATGTAGTTGTTTTTTCTAATTATTTTTTAAGAAAAATTCTAATGTTTTATAAAAAAAATAATAATTTATTTTAAAAAATAATAGTAAAAATTAAATGTTAAACAAAGTGATAAGTTTTATAAAAAAAATAATAATTTATTTTAAAAAATAATAGTAAAAATTAAATGTTAAACAAAGTGATAATATATATATCAGTGAACAATGGTATAATAGTTTTAGAAAGATATTAATAAAAATGAAAAAAATCCCCTCAAATATACAAATCTTTTTATTCTAGTCAAATTTTGTATGTAATTTAGGTTTTATTATTATTATTATTATTAACTACAAATCTTTTTATTCTAGTCAAATTTTGTATGTAATATATTCTAGTCAAATATAGGGTTTTTTTTTTTTTTTTTTTTATATAATTAAATGTGTTGATTTGAAGATTTTCTTTTTAATGTGAGGTATATAAAATTGTGTCGATAATATAAAAAATAATATTTCCATTCATCTTTGTAGGATGAGAAAATATATACATTGAGAATCATGTAAGAAAAAATTTTTGGCAAACAAATTAGTAATACAATTTGAAATCAAATTTGGCATGACTTCCTCATTTTATATTTAGTTTGACTTGATTTTGGATGTAGAACAAGCAAATATTTATAAATTTTAAATAATTTTTTAAATAAACCAATTTATAAGTTAAATAAATTGTATATTAATGGAAATTCCAATTCAAGAAGTTAGTGGAATAAAGCAAGTTGACTATGATTAATATTGTGTTTATAGGGCGTGTTTGGTTGTGATTTGCTTTTAGTTTAATTATATCAATGTTTGTAAGAGGAAATTATTAATTGACTATGACGTTTTCAAAATATAAATATTTTTATCTATTATCCTAATATTATGAGTGTTAGCAAATCTAAAAAAAAAAAAAAAAAAAAAAAAAGAGAAAATTGATAGGTATATTGATGGGTGTTGTTCACCTTTTTCTTTCTAAAAAAATATGTGCAGACAAAGAAAGCATATCAACCTTTGTATGGTTCTTCTATTACAATTGCATATGATACGGTATGATTACTCTAATTAAACTTTTTCTAATTGCACTTGATAAACCTTGTCAAATCATCCTAAAACACATACACATACATCCATAGGGTGAGCATTCGGATTTTCGGTTCAGAAATCCGAAAATTCGAAATTTTTGAAAAAACCAATCCGAACCGAAATAACCGAAATAACCGAAATCCAAAATCCAAAAATCCGTAATCCGAACAAAAAAATCCGAACCAAACCGAAAAAATCCGAAATTCTAAATATTTTTATTATTATTTTTTTAATTTTTTAATTTTATTTATTTATTATTATTTTATAATATTAAATATATATAATATATAAAAATTAAATATATTAAAATATAATTAATAAATTTGAGTTTTTTTATATTAAAATATAATATTTTCTAATAAAATATCAAATATGTATAATAAAAAAATATATTAAAATGTTATATTCGGATTTCGGATTGGTTCGGATTTTAAGTACACCGATCCGATTCGATCCAAAAATTCAAAATTTGTTAAAAATTCAATTCGATCAAATCCAAAAATCCAACCAAATTTTAAATTTCGGTTTGGTTCGGATTGAATTTTCGGACTTCGGATATTTTGGTCACCCCTCCACATCATCATCATAGTTTTGTTTACTATCGATTATTTATATTTTGTATTTTATATAATAGTTTTGTATGTTATATTTATGATATATATAATGTCGATTTATAAAATAAATATTTATATTTTATACCGAATTTAATAAATATTGTATTTTAATAAGATTATGTGATAGTTTTGGTATGTAAAAACTATTTTACCTTTCGTATATAAAGCTAATATAAAAATATTGATATAAATAAATATAAATATAAATATAAATATAAAGATATTTATAGTATTTATAAACTATTTTACCTTTGATAAACTCACAGCAGTGGTTGGAGTAAGAGATTTGCTATACCTGGAGATTTTGGAGGTGTGTATTCAATTGAAATTTTAATGAATTTTAGAAAAATCTATGGATTTATATATATGGATTTAGAAAATTCACAAAGTGTACCTTGAGTTTGATGGATTTTAGTAATTGATTTAGATGGATTTTTGTAGAATTTTAAGATAATTTTTTTGTAAATATATATTAATTATATATGTATTTACTTTTTATGTAAAATGGTTATATTAAAATAAATAAATAAATAATTTATAAGTTTTGAAAAAAAAATTAAAATAAATAAATAAATATAAATTAACGGTTCAACAAAAAATATATATTTAAATATTTATTTCACCGTTATCGTAATGATGATATAGTGTATTCGATAATTGAAAAGAAAAAATGACAGTAATATAATAATATTTTTTAAAATTATATTTATAATATAAATATATATTTTAAAAAAATCATAATAATTTGCTAATATATTTTAGTTTTAAATTATTATTTTTATTAAAAATTATAATAATAGTAATAAATATTATCATATTATTGATCATATATACAATAATAATAATAATAATAATAATAATAATAATAATAATAATAATAATAATAATAATAATAATAATAATTTTAAGAATTCATCAAAATATGTGATGGTAAAGAGAGATTCTTTTCTATACAAAATTTTCACAAAAATCCATTAGAATCCATTAAATTCCATAGACTTTCATGGATTGTTGAATATCTCAAAATTTTAAAAGACTTTTAAATATATATATTGAATACCTCATGATTTTAAAAGACTTTTAAAAGTCTGGATTGAATACCTCTAGATTTTAAAGGACTTTTAAAAGTCTATATTGAAATACCTCATGATTTTAAAAGATTTTTAAAAGTTTGGATTGAATACCTCTAGATTTTAAAGGACTTTTAAAAGTCTTGATTGAATACACTCAGATTTTGAAAGTCCAACAAAATCCTAACAAAATCTATGTTGAATACACCCCCTTTTGTCTCGATTGATGTTTGAAAATTTGGTTAACTGCAATAAGCTTTCATATATGGGAGGAAGGCTGTTGCTGGCGGAATTTGATTCCCTAGTAGACAAGGATAATTTTATGGTAAATCCAGAGTTCTCATGTCAGGAGTTAATCCTATGGAGGAAACAATGGGACTCGAACTTGAAGCTGTGTCAAAGATTGGTGTGGATTAAAGTTAAGGAAATCCCGGTTCAGGTGTGGGGGGAGCAAGCATTCCGGAGAATAGCCTATGAGTGGGGGGAATTCATTGGAATGGATAAGGATACTTGAGAGGGATCGAGATTGGACTCAGCTAGGGGACTTGTGCTTATGGGAAGGAATATAAGGGTGCTAACGACGCTTCAGGTAATTGTGGAAGGGAAGAAATGTTTGTTGGGGCTGGAGGTGGCAAAAGCAAAAGATGCCGTGAACATAGATGGATGTTGGGATGTTCCAAGGGAGAATTGAGGTCCTCTGGAGGAAAAAACTTGGGCAGTGCAATCTCAAGCATCATTTGAGTCGATTGATAAGGATATCCAAAGGAAGGATAATCAATCCAAGGGTGCACAGAACCCTACTGTGGAAGGTAATTCTGCACGGGATAATAAACTAATGCTAAGGAAATCAAGGCCTATTGAGTTAGCATTTCAAAGCCCAGTTTGTGAAGGGGAAAAAAGGTGCCTTGGAAGAGAATGAAGTAAATGTAGAGAAGTCTTCTTCGGACAATGAATAATGGCATTGGTTGGAGAGAGACGATTCCTGGGGGATAACTTTGAGAAAAAGAAATAAGCTTAAGGAAAAATATTGGGGGGAGGGGGTAAAAAGGGGAAGATGATCTCGAAATATGATTTAAGTGGTAAAAGTGATTCCTTGGAAGAGGTTGAAAAAACTAGGTCATCGGAAGAGCATAGATCCTTATGCACCCATTTCACATGTTAGGCGTAGCTGGTGTATTTGGCGGTTCCCTATTCCAGACTTTGATCGATTCCCCGACATCAAAGCACTTTATTCTGAAATACCAGATTGGCCCGTCCTGTGGAGGACCGAAAATTCAGAATAATTTTTTTAAAAAAATTGATATCTAGAGAGAGAGGAGAACTAGGCAGGAGCACGAAAAGGATGGGGCCCCAAAGTCGGGTGGTGAGAGAGGGGGAGGGGTTGTGATCGGGCTAGAGAGATCCAAGGAAGATAATAACTAAGATGGGGTTAGAAAAGATTCAAAATTGTGATAGCATTGATGTGATCAGCAAAAAAATTCATCTAAAGTAGGGGAATTTGGTGGGAAATGAGAGGTAGTAAGAACTCGGTGGTTGCGGGGGAGGCAGAACTAAAGGATAAAAATAGAAATTTAATGAAAGAAAAGGAAAATAGGAACTACGGGAAGCAAGTGGAGCAAAATAACAGGGGACAGTTGCTGGAGGGCTCAGGGAGTCATGAGGGAAGAGTGGATAAGATGACAATGTCTCACGTAACAAGGAAGATAGAACAGAGGCATAAACAACGGTTGAATTAGCTTGCGAGCTAGGAGTGGAAGTGGTGGATGTAGAGGGATTCCTTCGAGACTGTTATCAAGCGATGGTAGAAGAGAGATGATAGTTGGCGGGTCTGTACGTAGGTGTGAGACATTGTGTTAAAAATGAAGATAATTACTTTGAATGCTAGGGGGCTGGGTGGTGGTGCAAAAAGATGAGCAGTGTCAAGGTTAATGTTGTCTGAAAGTCCGGATTTATTCTTTGTTCAAGAGACGAAGATGCATATGTATGGAAAATGTCTAATCAAGATGTTATTTAGACAAAGGTTAATGAAGTTTTGTGGGGTTCCGATAGAGGGACAATCAGGTGGATTATTATGTTGTTGGGATTTGAAGGCATTGGTATTATAATTGGTGGAAGATACTCAACACTTTATTTGGTTAAAATGAAGAAGGATCGGGAAGACGGAAAGCTTAAATTTTGTTAAAATTTATGCTCCTAATGAAGTCGATGCAAGGAGACAGGTGTGAGACTGCTTGAGAAAGAAATTGGTTCAAGAAGCAGGGAGGTGGTGTTTGGAGGGTGACTTTAATTCCACGTTGTATGAAGAAGAAAGGATTGGCAATAGTGACGATGATAAATCTAGGCAGAAGTTCCTGGAGTTAGTTAATAGTATAGAATTGGTTGATATCCCAATAGTGGGTAGGAAATTTACTTGGTATGGGAACAAAGGACGATATTTTTCTCGGTTAAATAGATTCTTGTTGAGAGTGGATTGATTTTTGAAGAAAGGGTATGGTCTTAGAGAAGTAAAGACAATTGTCTATTGGATCACATTCCAATATCCTTGGAGTTAGGGGTCATCGATTGGGGCCCAAAACCATTCCAATTTTTTAACCACTCGTTTTTGGATAAAAAATTCTGTAAATTGATGGAAGATCAGTGGGGAGATGGTGAGGAGGAAAATTATAGAAAAGATGTCGGGAAAACTTTGTGGAACGTTAAAAAAATTATCAAAGGGTGGGAGGGTTGTTGTGGTGGTGGATTCAAGATCAGAATTAATAAAACATGATAGAATAGCTACAACAACATGCATGAAGTTAGTGGAATAATCTCAAATGTTAATCGTTGGCTTAAATTCTTTTGAATTGTACTACTTAGTATCTAATTTGTTTTGTAAAACTGAAATAATACTATTTTTAATTTTTTAATAACAATTTTTTATTATTATTTTTTAAAATTATTTGGTAGAGGCCTCTTTTTTTAATTTTAGCCGGTGCCTTCGATATGTTAGGAACGGACATGAGTGGTGCCTTGCGAAAAAACTTCAAAATGAAATATTTTAATTTATATAATTAATTTTTATTATTAATATAATTATATATGATAATTACCTATAAAGCCTTTCAACACATGTGCTCAATGTGGTCTCTATCAGTTCATACATACTAAAAAAGAAAAAATATATTTTATGTTTAGAAAACTAAAAATACAAAATGTATTCTTACCAAATTAGTGGAGGGGATATATTCATCTGTCAACTTCAAATGTTGTCATTTATTTTTCTGTGAGATTATATGCTGATTTAATTAAAATTATTAGATATTGATTAAGGGCTAAAATTAATCTAAGTATTATGTTAAGTAATAGGTGCATCATCACACAGCCGTAAAAATAGGTTGGTCCGTCCCATCTCACTTTTAAGGAGAGTTTGGTTATAATTTTTATTCAAGTATGTTATAATACAGATTTAAACGAGTTAAGCTATGCAGGCTGCGGATTGTAAGTAGATTAGCTCACAGTAGGGCGGTTAGCCCGTAAGCAATAAATACGATAATTAGTACTCTCTTGCTTATTTTATCATTTTCGTTTGTCATATTCAAAAATATTAATTTTCTATTATAATAAAAATAATAAAATATTAATACCAATATATATATATTTTAGATGAATTATAAACATATCATTACACATACAGTTAATTTATAAATGAGATACAAAGAGCAAGATATCAAAATCATCTTATACACTTTCTTTAATAAATAACATATTATTAGTTTTTAATCTACTAACAAAGGTATTTTTAGTTGAGATGGATAAAATATTATTTATATTATCATTAACTAACCAATTAATCAATATTGTCTACGTCGTTCATCTTCTTTTCTAACTCTGTTATCAATATGACTCTCTCATTTGTATAGATTTTTTTATAGTTTGTTTTTTCATCTTCATTTTATTGTTTTATAATTTTCTTATTTTAAAATCTATTTATAGATTTGTAAAATTAATTATGATTTATTTCTAAAAACATTTGTTATTATTAATTTTTTAAATACACAGGCTAATAATAGTTAGAATTTTGAATTTTTATATTATTTATTTATTTTAAAATATTTATTATTTAAACTTTACTGTAAAGTTATTTTTTTGGATATTAATTATAAAATATCTATAATAGTAATATTGTTTTAATATTTTAAAAGAACACATGGGTTAACCCGTTTAGCGCACCATTCCCCAGTGAAAATAGGGTAGGTCAGGCCGAATTTTGGCTAAATAGATCTGACCTATTTTTAAAATAGTTGGCCTAAGCAGCTTGAACAATTTTTTTTTTTTAAAGTCCAGTCTGGTTTACAAGCATGTTTAAAAGATTATATAATATTTTTATTTATTTATTTATAAATTTAGTATTAGAAATTTTTTTTTAAAAAATATAATTATTTAATATATATAAAAAGTTAATAATTATATTTTCATAATAAATTTATAATTAAATTATTTAATAAATTATTATTCGATAGAAAGTTAATCTTAATATTGTAATAATGAAAAAAAGATTTTTATAAAAAACTAATAATAATAAATATGTCGGTCTGTTAATTAATTATTATTTTTTTAAGCCTAAACCTGTTTTATTTAAATAAGAAAGCTTTAAAAAAAATTTTGACCAAATTTTTTTAATAAATAGACCAAGCCAGACTAGTTCTTATATAGACCAGGTCGTAGGCCCCTACAGCAAACCTGGCCTATTCCCATCGTAAATTGACTTGGACGGACTAAAATTTAATCCCATCCCTGTAAATTGACTTGCAAATAATTCGATTATTTGGGAGTTAATCCGCTCATTAGTTGCCTTTTTTGTTAGCATAGGGTTTAAATAATACTACACTATATTTAATTTTTAACATAATTTTTAACATAATTTACTATAAAAATATTTACTTTTTTTTTGTACTTACAATAGTAAAAATATTAAAATAATTTTATATATTTTTATTAACTAATAAAATATTATTAATTTTTAATACTTCCTCTACCCATGTAATATGAACTCATTACTATACACACGAGAATTTAGGTAAAGGATAATTAGTAAACAATTAAGAAGTGTACTAATAAAAATAATTATTATGTAGTAAAAATAATTATAAATTAAGATTAAAATAACAAAATAGTTTAATTAAGATTAAAAATATTATAAAATTTAAAATTTAAAATGTGATTAAAATGTATAATTATATTTCTAAAAAATGAAATGACAAATTATATGAGACGAACGAAAATAGAACATGACGAAGACGCCAAATCTTCAAGCATTCAAATGCCCGTGGGACCCATCACTCGAAGCCGAGCTCATCAGTCTCAAAAATCCATCACTGCATTGATCAGACGATTTTTCATGAAGAATCAATTTAAGGATGATGCTTGGAGACCACTTAGCCCTCACCTGATGCTCCTTCAATGGGACCCGCAAGAATCCCAATTGAAAGATCAAGAGAATCGCTAATCATGGAAGGTTATCAAGGGAATCATCACTTATGGAGATAATCACTAATCATGGAAGTATAGCAAGGGAATCCTCACTTATGGAGAGAATCTCTAATCATGGAAGTATATCAAGGGAATCCTCACTTATGGAGAGAATCGCTAATCATGGAAGTATATCAAGGGAATCATCACTTATGGAGAGAATCACTAATCATGGAAGTATATCAAGGGAATCATCACTTATTTCCTTTTATTATAAGTTTCAATATAGTATAATTCCATATCTAAAACTTTCCTAATTATTTATTTCCTTATAGTTAGACTTACCTTTTGGTTTGTTTCCTTTATTATTTGTTGCCTTTTATTTTCCTCAAGGACTTCTATATAAGGTCCTTGCCTATCATTGTAATGAGGACCTTTTTTACATCTTGAATTGAATTTCACTTTTATATTTTCTAGTGTTAGGGAGTGATTTCCTCGCATTTAGAATTTCAAATCGGGTCTTTGGAGTGATTCCATCGGTTCGTGGCTTCCAATCCTTTGCAGTGGGATTTAGCCTATTGTTTGTGCTTTACCTATAGATTGATTTCAGGTCCGAGACTTATTCTCGTGGTTGGTTATCATCTATACTAATTCACATTCTCTGCACTATCTTTCTTCTTCTTTCTCTTTTCTTTTATACATATTCTTAATCCATTTGTTCTATTGAACTTTGTGGGTAAGAAAATTATGTTGGTTATAATTATACGCGGCCGGGCCGTGTCATCTGGTATCAGAGCTAGTTGATACAATCTCTTGATTGATATCACGGTTCTTATTTGAAAAAAAAAAAAAAAGCAAAAAAAAAAAAAGCAAAAAAAAAAAGTCAAAAAAAAAGCAAAAAAAAAAAAAAAGTCGAAAAAAAAAGCAAAAAAAAAAAAGGTCAAAAAAAAAGCAAAAAAAAAAACAAAAAAAAAGGCAAAAAAAAAACGAAAAAAAAAAAGTTATTATCAAATATAAATATATTTGTTATTTACTTTTAGTTTTCGAATCATCTTTTCTTTTATCAAAAAAACAAAAAAATAATCTATTTAGATTATTTGTCTTCTACCTTCATTCTGAACTTTTATTTCTTTTGGTTTCCGTACTGTTTTGGATTTTTTGGCTATCGTCTTTGGGAGAATTCCATTGATTTGATTTGAGTCTTTTTTTTGCGAGACGGAGAGGTACATAAGGTGTGGAGTGATACACGAGAGTTCTAGTGAGGTTATTTTCTTTTTTTTCTTCTATTTCTAATGGCAGGGGGTGAAGGATCCAATTCTCAACAAGTTGATGTACAAGGTCTTCTCAACACCATTCTACAAGAGTTCAAAACTCTTCACTATTCTCGATTGGAATTGATGAATAATAGGATGGATCAACTGGAAGAGAATCAACAAAAGTTGCAGGAGAATATCCGACCGTTACCGGAAACTCAGAGGCGAAATGATGTTCAACCGCATTTGAGGCCAAGACGCAACATCCGGCCCCCACCCCCACACAACTTTGACGAACCCGATGATGAGGAGTTTGAAGGAAATTGGGAACGACGTAGGCATCATAATAACTATCACCAACGGGATGGAGATGAGGCTATCAACTCGATCAAGTTTCAAGTGCCGCCGTTTCAAGGAAAATCCGACCCTGAAGTATTTTTGCAATGGGAACGAAGGTTAGAATTAATCTTTGATGTTCAACAATTAACTGACCAACAAAAACTCCGTGTGGCTGTAATGGAGTTTTCAGATTATGCCCTTGCATGGTGGGACCAATTGAGCATCAATCGCCGCAGAAATAGGGAGGCTCCAGTGCGTACTTGGACAGAACTTCGTACACTCATGCGGAAGAGGTTTGTTCCTCCTCATTACCATCGTGAAGTATTGCGGAGATTGCGGAGCATACAACAAGGGTCTCGGTCAGTGGAGGAGTACTATGAGGAGCTTGAAACACTTCTTCGACAAGCCGATATTCATGAAGATCAGGAGCAAACGATGTCTAGATTTTTGAATGGGCTTCAAAGGGATATTGTTGATGCGGTAGAGATGTACCAATACGTGGACCTCAAGGAGATGGTACACTTGGCCATAAAGGTGGAGAAGCAACTAAAATCAAAGAGGATGCAAGGTAATCCGTTTAAACTTGCTCCAATTGTAGGGTTACCTAAAGCGCCGCTTCCACAACATATCAACAAAGGAAAAGAGGAGTCCAATTCGAAGTCCTCCTTAGAATCACCCGCAACAAAAGGTACTCCGGATACAAGTGCATCTACTCTTTCATATAGCCTAACTACCCCTCAACCTCTCAAATCTTCATCCTCACCAATAAATACATCTGCCCCGAGCCACTCTCAAATACTCTACCCTTCTACTCAAAAATCAAACACGAGTGTAGTGATTCAGGGTGAAACCAGCTGGAATCTTAAACACGAGAGTGAGAGGTCTAATCTTTTTATGTGTAGGAAGGAAGCTTTACGATTAGAACATGGAGTTCATTGTCTGCTATTACTTTCTAAACCTTCTTATTTTTCCATGAATGACTCTAACAAACTTCCATCTAGTTTTTCTAACTTATTGCAGGCGTATGATGACGTTTTTCCTGATGAAGTACCTCATGGTTTACCACCCACTCGTGGAATTGAGCACCAAATTGATTTTGTCCCGGGAGCATCAATTCCTAATCGGCCAGCCTATCGAGCCAACCCGGATGAGGTAAAAGAAATACAAAGGCAAGTAGAGGATCTTCTGAGCAAAGGTTGGATTCGTGAAAGTCTAAGTCCTTGTGCTGTGCCTGTCCTATTGGTGCCAAAAAAATATGGAGGTTGGCGCATGTGTGTGGATTGCCGAGCCGTCAACGCTATAACAGTTAAGTATCGTCATCCCATTCCTAGATTAGATGACATGCTTGATAATTTGTGTGGTTCTGTAATTTTTTCAAAAATTGATTTAAAAAGTGGCTATCACCAAATTCGGATGAATCAAGGTGATGAATGGAAAACTGCCTTCAAGACTTCTTTTGGTCTATATGAGTGGTTAGTTATGCCATTTGGACTTACTAATGCCCCAAGCACATTCATGCGATTGATGAATCATATTTTAAGGAATTTTATAAATAAGTTTGTGGTAGTATACTTTGATGACATACTTGTTTATAGTACTTCTATTGAAACACATGTTGAACATTTACAAGCAGTTTTAGATGTTTTACGGGCTGAGAAGTTATATGCTAACTTGAAAAAATGCGACTTTTGTGTCGACAAGTGCAACTTTTTGGGTTTTATTGTAGGAAAAGATGGAGTATGTGTAGATCCTGCGAAGGTTGAAGCCATCCAAGAGTGGCCTACACCTACTAGCGTACGTGATGTCCGCAGTTTCCATGGCCTTGCAAGTTTCTACCGTCGATTTGTGCGGAACTTCAGCACTATTGCAGCACCCTTAACAGCAATTACCAAAAAAGAGGATAAGTTTGAGTGGGGAAGTGAACAACAAAATGCTTTTGATACTTTGAAATCGAAACTTACATGTGCACCCGTACTTGCTTTACCTGATTTCTCTAAACCGTTTGAACTTGATTGTGATGCCTCTGGTGTAGGTATTGGCGCCGTCCTCTCGCAAGAAAAGAGACCTGTTGCATTTTTCAGTGAAAAGCTACATGGCCCTGCGTTGAATTACTCAACCTACGATAAGGAATTGTACTCCTTAGTGCGGGCCCTGCAAGCATGGCAACATTATGTACGTCCTCCCGAAGCTGAAGGTGCAATTCGTCGGTGTACAACGTGCCTCTCGTTGAAGTCTACTGTTCATCCACGCGGTTTGTATACTCCCCTACCTATTCTTGAATCCCCTTGGGTTGATATTTCTATAGATTTCATATTAGGTTTGCCTAGGAGTAGGTTTGCTAAAAATTCAATATTTGTTGTGGTTGATCGCTTTTCAAAAATAACACATTTTATTCCATGCACAAAAACCACTGATGCTAACCATGTTGCTTCATTATTTTTCAAAGAGGTTCTTAGATTGCATGGTGTTCCAAGATCCATTGTTTTTGATAGGGATTCTCGACTTTTAAGTTATTTTTGGAAAACACTTTGGGCTAAATTAGGTACACAATTAATGTTTTCCACATCACACCACCCACAAACTGATGGTCAAACAGAAGTTGTTAATCAAACTGTGGGAAGCTTGTTACGTGCCTTAGTTAATGAGAATTTGAAGAGTTGGGAAGAATTTTTAGCTCATACTAAATTTTCATATAATCATATGATTCATAGCTCTACAATTTGTTCTTCATTTGAGGTTGTTTTCGGTTTTAACCCATTAACTCATCTTTATCTTATGCCATTGCCACGCAATGAGCACGTTTGTTTTGATGGCAGAAAAAAGGCTGAATTTGTCCAACAACTTCATTCTCAAGTTCGGGATGACCTACGAAAGGCAGCTGACAATTACGCAAAACAAGCTAACCGTGGGCGCAAGAAAGTTGTATTCGAGATAGGAGATTGGTTTTGGCTACACTTAAGGAAGGAAAGATTTCCAGAATTGCAAAAGTCAAAACTTACTCCCCATGGCGATGGGCCTCTTCGAGTGTTGGAACGCATTATTGATAATGCTTACAAACTTGAACTCCCAGGTGAGTACCAAGTTTATGCTACTTTTAATGTTTCTAACTTAAGCCCTTTTGATGCAGCGGATGAATATCTTGTTCGGGAGAACAAGAAAGCTTTTCAAGAAGGAGGGAATGACGAGGACGCCAAATCTTCAAGCATTCAAATGCCCGTGGGACCCATCACTCGAAGCCGAGCTCATCAGTCTCAAAAATCCATCACTGCATTGATCAGACGATTTTTCATGAAGAATCAATTTAAGGATGATGCTTGGAGACCACTTAGCCCTCACCTGATGCTCCTTCAATGGGACCCGCAAGAATCCCAATTGAAAGATCAAGAGAATCGCTAATCATGGAAGGTTATCAAGGGAATCATCACTTATGGAGATAATCACTAATCATGGAAGTATAGCAAGGGAATCCTCACTTATGGAGAGAATCTCTAATCATGGAAGTATATCAAGGGAATCCTCACTTATGGAGAGAATCGCTAATCATGGAAGTATATCAAGGGAATCATCACTTATGGAGAGAATCACTAATCATGGAAGTATATCAAGGGAATCATCACTTATTTCCTTTTATTATAAGTTTCAATATAGTATAATTCCATATCTAAAACTTTCCTAATTATTTATTTCCTTATAGTTAGACTTACCTTTTGGTTTGTTTCCTTTATTATTTGTTGCCTTTTATTTTCCTCAAGGACTTCTATATAAGGTCCTTGCCTATCATTGTAATGAGGACCTTTTTTACATCTTGAATTGAATTTCACTTTTATATTTTCTAGTGTTAGGGAGTGATTTCCTCGCATTTAGAATTTCAAATCGGGTCTTTGGAGTGATTCCATCGGTTCGTGGCTTCCAATCCTTTGCAGTGGGATTTAGCCTATTGTTTGTGCTTTACCTATAGATTGATTTCAGGTCCGAGACTTATTCTCGTGGTTGGTTATCATCTATACTAATTCACATTCTCTGCACTATCTTTCTTCTTCTTTCTCTTTTCTTTTATACATATTCTTAATCCATTTGTTCTATTGAACTTTGTGGGTAAGAAAATTATGTTGGTTATAATTATACGCGGCCGGGCCGTGTCAGAACATATGAACAAATTATGTAGGATGAAAGGAGTATAATTTATGCTTACTAATGAACATTGATATTTTGTACTGTAAGGTTCCTTTCTGCCATTATTTTTAAATGAAATAATATTTTTATGTATAAGATGAAAAGTTGTATAAAAAATATAAAATATATTATTTTAAGTTGAATATTTTATTTTTTTAGAATAAGTATTAGAATTTGTTTTTGGACTTTTTATTTTTATATAAAATATTTTGTATTTATTATTATTATTTTTGAAGAATTACAATACAAACAATAGTGCTTGGAAAATAGAACTAAAACTTACCGTAAAAATAATTATTATTAGTTAAAGATGTGTGCATTGTTTGTATATCATTCCCATTCTACAATTATTTTTTTAGAATAAAAATTTATTTTTAAGTAATATATCAAAATTTTATTTTTTATTTGAAATAGTATTTTTAAATTATATTTAATCTGTTTACTCAACATTTTTCAATAAAATAATTTTTTATAAATATTATTAAAAATATATATATACACATACATTAATATAATATATATTATCTATTCATAAAAGTCAATTATTAATATAAAATATTATTTTTTATATTACCGACACAGTTTTTATACCACAAAAAAAAAAAAAAATCGTCTAAAAACACTTGAGTGAACATTGATTGTTACCTTAGTGTTTACGTACTAAATTTGAAAATTTTAATATTATATTAATTAATATTAACTTTTTTTAAAAATACATCAAATAGTATCTATTTTATGTTAATAGTATTAAAAAATTAATTTTTAGTATTTTCAAAATTATATGAAATTGCAACTTTGATAAAAACAAAGTCATAAATGCTCACAAATGTGTTTATAGTCCTCATATATCTACAGCGTGTTCTAATATATAGTATTTTGTTTTTGTTATTTCTTAGATAAAAATAATTATTAAATATCAATATTTAATACTCTCTCTGTTCTAAACCAACATTTTATTTTTGGTATATCCCAAATATCCTGTAATATTTTCAAAATAGGAAATAATTAATTATATTTAATCTCTATCACACATTTTATCCCATCATATCACTCAAATAAAAAAAATAAAATATACATTTCTCTCTCCATCACATCATCTCATTTCTAAATTATCCTATTTAATACTATTCACCTAAAAATTCGTGCTCAAAATAAATATTACATCTTATTTGAGACGGTTGGAGTAATAATTAATTAAATACAACTCTAAAAAACACTAAAAGAGATGGGTAATTAGTGGGAAAGTAGTGAAAAGTTAAGATTCCAAGTCAAAGTTTAGTGGATAGTGTAAAGATGACTTTGCTTTGCTGTCTTTATGTCATTGGTCGGCCGCTATCCCCTTTTTTTAACACCCCATTATCATAATACATTCGTCCATTAATAATTTTTCTATTTTTTTATTTTGGTATGTCTTATAA
Organism: Andrographis paniculata; assembly: GCF_009805555.1. Classification (NCBI taxonomy): domain Eukaryota; kingdom Viridiplantae; phylum Streptophyta; class Magnoliopsida; order Lamiales; family Acanthaceae; genus Andrographis; species Andrographis paniculata. The sequence continues at coordinate 2,253,491 of NW_026137513.1, read as the reverse complement.
TAAAGTATTAATTTTTTTTTAATAATTATAACATTACAAATACCCTTCCAATTTACAATATATTATACAAATATCACTCTCTTATATCATACAATACTAATAGGGGTAATTTAATCTTTTTATTTTTATTTTTACTTTATCTCAATATAATACTAATATTTCTAAAATTTCGTGAAAAAATAAATGAATATATAGATATCTGACGAAAGAAGTATTACCTAAATTATAAAAACCATATTATATTAAGAAATTATAAAAACCATAGGACTATGGAGTATTATATCATATCACCAATATTGAATATATTCGTTATATCAATATATTATCTTTAATAAAATTTAACAGTATGTTTTTTTTATAAGTTTAATCATTATTCATTAGTAATATTTAGTAAAAATTATTATATTAGATATATATTTTATTTAAATATTATATTGACAATATTTCTCCTCTGTCACTTATAGATATGCTTAATTTTTTGGACACAAATTTTAATGTATTGATGTATTTTGGTTACATTTTACTTTCTACGTAAAAAAATATAAAAAGTTATATAATTTTTTATTAAAAAAACAAAAAATTTTTAGGTAAAAAAAATGAACACAAATTTAATTAACAAAGAGAATATATTTTGTTATATATAAAAAATTATATTAAATACTTATTACTTTTCTTATTAACAAGTTTTCTTTTATGGAGTTTGATTTTTTATTTTTTGTGTTTTAATTTTTTATTAAAATAACAGTTTAAATATAATATTTTATAAAAAAGAATACTTCCTCATTTCACTTCGATCTAATTTGTCCATTATTTTTATTTTCGTCCGTTCTACATAATTTATCATTTTTTTTGAAATATAATTATACACTTTAATCACATTTTAAAATTTTTAATTTCTAATTTTTTATTTTAATTAAACTATTTAGTCATTTTAATCTTAATCTATAATTATTTTTACTAATGCACTTCTTAATTACTACATTTGTTCGGCTTTAAAGGTCTCGTTTACTTTTTATGTGTAGATTTTTGAATATTAATTATTATATTAAAATGTAGTACAAATTAAGGAAAAAATGCAAAAATATTTCTATTAGTGTCTTATAATACTATTATAACGACATTTGTGCTAAAAATTATACAAATTATAAGAATATTTTTAATACTCCATCCGTCTCATAAAGAAGCATCCATTTGCTTTTTGCATGTAGTTTTAGAAATATTAGTATTATATTGGGATATAGTAGAAATAAAGTAGAAATGACTAAAATAACCTTATTAGTATGTCTGATATAAATGTAATGACATTTGTGTAATATATTGTAAGTTGTAAGGATATTTGTAATGTTAGGTAGATTATACAATTACTAAAAAAGGAAATGAAAACTTTGTTATGGAACAGACTAAAATGGAAAAATGAATATTTTGTTATAGGACGGAGGGAGTATTAAGTACAATGGCTCAAAAAATTAATGAGACTCTTAGAATCGAACGGAAAGAGTACTTACTAATTACACAATATTTAAAACTTTGTGCATAAATAAAATGAGACAATTTAAGTAGGATAGAAGAAATAGTATATTTGTATATAAAATTGTGACGATTGCATAAAAAAGCGACAAAGACCAAACTAAAAAAAATCATAGAAGCTTGTTTTTTTTTTTCTAAAAATAAAAGAAAAATTACTATTTGAGTTATGAGTTTTTCAAAAAAAATATATACATTTTTTATTACAAAATATCATATTAAATATTATTTAAATATAAAACATAAATAAAGTATTTGATTGTTAGAAATCGCATGCATTTTATGTTGATATCATATGCTATATTTGAGTGATTTTGATTGGATTCTACCTAATTTATATGCATATTGTTTATTTGTTGTATGCAGAGAGCAAATATCAAATTTGGCATAATTGACAGAGAAAACAAAGAAAAATTCAGATTTGCACCGCCTAGTTAGTCATGGCTAAGACTAACTATACCCTCATGATATGAGAATTTAATTAAAGACCAAAAAGCACAACTACAAAATAGTTAGGGCAAAAATTAACTAAAAGGGGAGGGATCACACATTTGAAGCATAGAAGACGGCGAGAAGCAATACGCACAAGAGCAGAGGACTGACAAACTCATAGATCGCGCAGGAGCAAATCGACAAAGAAGATTTTCCCTTCCCAATATGACTTTATTTTTCTCTTTTTTCTCTTTGTTGTCTAACCCCCGGGAAGGAACTATTCAACCCAGTTGTCACCTATTCAAGTGCGAATACAATTACGGATATCCTACCAGAATTGACTTTAGATTATTAGACTAATTCAAATATGGGTACCAAAATATTCAATCAATCTAACAATCACAAACGTTATTCTCAAAATTAGACAAATATTGATAATAAAAAAGAACTTTTATAAAGAAAATTAAGAATCTCCAAAAAAAAAATGACCGAAACATTATCACCCATCAAACCATAAAAGTATTTACTTCATAATCAAATCTAATTGCTCATCTTAGGTAGTAATTGTTTTGAATTGGGTTTCCTAGATTAGAATGCGATTAAAAAATATTTTTTATGGGCGCACTTAAGTTTATTTGCTTAATTAGAAATAGTTAATGGTCGTACCTTAATTACCTGTACTGTAAGAAAAAATTGATTGTCAGAGCTTGTTGATAATTATAACCAATTTATTGATACTTTAATAAGAATTAACTTTATTGAATTAATAATAAAACACAAGTGTCATAATTTTATCATCCCTAGACATCTCCTTAATAGCTAGTTCTCCCTTGATTTAATTGCTTTGTTATTTTATTTTCATTAGATAATAAAAAAATTTTTTCTACCTTTTATTTAATGCATTAGAACACGGAATAGTGAATCTCATAATCTCAGTGGAGACAATCACTTTCTCTGTATTATATTAAATTATGATTACGAAATAGGTGAATTATTTGATTGACCGGGAACATATCAATATTAATAGTCCAAATCCAAATAAACACATGCTCCATGATTTCTGAGCATAATGTAGACTGACATACTACATATATAGTTAAAAAAACAAACAATATCATACCAACTTTGAGACCACAATTAATTAATTGTACATACAACATCACAATAATTGGAATTTTGGTGGAATTATTTTATACCAATAATCATTTGATGTGATTGAAATGACATTAGTGGAGGATAAAAATTTTCACCAATGTAAATTTATATGTATATATAGACACACATGTGATTTAAAAAAGAAAATACATTTGTTTTTATAAATAATCTTTTTTTTGGCAACAAAAAAAATATAAAGTTTATTTTTTCGTTGTCGTATTTAATAATAAAAATATATTTATATATATATATATGTATAATTTATTCTATAAATATTATTGTATATTTATGTTATAAAAAAATTAATATATATTTTTATTATTTTTTAGTTTATACTTATATTTTAATATAATAATTAATATTTAAATAAAAAAATAATTATATATTTTTTATGGAATGGAAATAGTATTTTAATAAAAGTCAGATTGTGTTTGTTTGAATTTTTACTATTTTCAATTCAGAAATTCATAAATATGATTTATAATTACAAATATACTTTTATTTGTCTGTTAAACTTATGACATTATTTTTTTATCCGATAAATGTGTATAATTTATTTATAATAAATAATTTTTTTCGGTTATAATTGTATTATCTTTCTGGTGCATGAGAAAATTAAGCATATTGATGTAAGATTGAGTTTTATTCGAATTGTTTTGAAAGAAAGATTTTTTATTCAAAAAATATCTACATAACACAATCCAACTGATATGTTGACAAACAATATTATTATTATTATTATTATTATTATTATTATTATTTATAAACTATTATGTCAAATTGTTACATGAATTCAAAATACAAACACACTTTCATACCAAACACACTATAAAATATTTAATATTCTTTTGTCCGAGTTGTATATATGGTCCCATTTTTTTTTCTTTTTTTTTATTTATTTACAATAGATTAATAAATAATAATAATATTATATTGACAAATAAAATACTTTGAATTTAATAATTTTAAGAGTGAATTGATGGATGATATTGAATAAATAAAAATAAAAGTAAAAGTAAATTAATAATAAGATAGAAATCATATCAACTGCATATTTACTAGATAAAAAAAATAAAACAATACATATTAGATGAGGGAATACATAACAATTTACATAAATAGTAAAGGAGTGCAATCAAATTATCTTACAAGTGTTAGTGGTGAAAAGAACATTTATGTAAAATAATTACATTATTCTATTTTTAATTTATGAAAATAAAATATTAATATTAATCAAGTCTGGGGTTTAAAATTTAAATAATAAATTTAAAATGACAATAATTATTTTTTCTCAAATTCTTGAAACAAACACAATCTAGTAGTTATTCGATAAACCAAAGTAATCATATTACTACAAAAGAAAATTAAGGACAAACATTAAGTTTCACTATTTATTACTCCCTCCGTCCACAAATTAACGTGGAATGTCCAACAATTATTGTCATCCGGCTATTTTTATACATAAAAATTACCTTTTTATCTTTACTTTATTTACTATTTTATTTTCTATACACAAGAATAAAGGCAACTTTGTCATTTTATAACAAAAACTCTAATTACCTAAAAATACGTGTAAATATCAAACAAGATATTAGAAAATGAACATTAAAAAATAGATGGAGGGAATACTATATACTCAACTAAATGCTTCCCTATAGTGATTATATTAAATAATATTCTATCATTTTATCAAGTTATAAATTCTAATATGAGCTGTTGGCAAATAATAGACTCTTTTATCGTTAAATTGTGTGCTCATTCGAATGAATACGAATTTTAAGAAAAATAGATAATAAATTTTTTTTATTTTTTTTGGTAAAGAAAATGTGAAAAAATTGGTATTTTTTTACTAAAATAAATAAAAAATAAATTTAGACGACAACTAAAAAAAAAGAAAAAGAAAATAGATTTTGATGACAAATGGGAGTATTAATTTTTTTATTTAGTAAAAATGTAATTCTCAGATATTAATAAATATCATTATGTCATCTAAAATTACAATTATAATACTTTATATCAGGCATACTTTCAAAATATTTTAGTCGATATACTCTTACATATTTATTCATCATTGCACATTATTATGTAAAGAGAGTTTTATTTTATTAATATAATCCTTTGTTTAGTTATGTGATTAAAATGGAGGACAAGTATAAATTAAACCTACTTTATGTCAAAATAATGATCCCGTGTAATATTCATTACTGTAAACATTGTATTATTATCTTGTGATTGTATTTATAAGGTATCAAAAGAACAAAAATCATCAGATGAATGTGACCAAATATGAATTCAAATGCTAAAATGGAATTCGAAAATTAATTGAAAAATTCAAGCAAACAAAGCCTTAACAAAAAATTTGAGGTTTGGCTTGTTCCAATAGCAACACACAAAGGACTTGTTTATCTAGAAAACAGTTCAATAATTATAAAAAATTGTTATAGATTTAAATTACGTGATAATTAAAAGTTACTAATAATAATTTAATGACAATATTATGTCATAACTTCTATTTTTTTTTTGTTATCCGATTATGTCATAACTTACTTGCTAGTTGCTCTAACTATTTTGTGTCAAATAGTTATAGAAAAAGTCACAAACTATTTAAATTAGCTGCCATAAGTAACAAAAATATAACTGTTATGAGAAAACGAAAAAGAAAATAAATAAAGAGCACAAAGATTGTACGTGGTTCGGTGACGGTGTGTCAATCTATGTCCATGGGCAAAACTCGAAGAGATTTTATTATACTGATTCAGAGAGTTACTATCATTGTCATTCGGCTAGGAACTATAGTTATCTATTTATAAGCGCTCAAAACACCTTAAATCCTAAACTCATTTGTTATTAATTAGGATGGACCCAAAAGGAACTCTTCCAATTAAAAAAATCCTTTCGCTTTGGTTCCGAGTCAGATAGACCGCTAAATCTAAGTCCCGTTTCAACAATCTCCACCTTGACTTAGAGTTTCTCTAACCGCCAAAGGTTCCTCAATATCTCTCAGTCGTCTCCTTCCTGCCAGATGTCACGAGGGGACTTTACTTCATGTGAATATTCACCAAGTTCAAGCAGTGCTCGAACTTCTCCGTCGATAGCGTCTTTGTCAACATATTAGCTGGATTGTGTTCTGTAGCTATTTTCTAAATAGAAAACCTGTCTTCTTCCAAAACAACCCGGATAAAATTTAACCTTACATCAATATGGTTGGTTTTCTCATGATACACCGGATTTTTAGTCAAACTCAAAGAACTCTGACTATCACAGAATAACACTGGTTTCTCCAACTTTAGACCCAACTTTTGCACCAAACCATGTAACCAGATACCCTCCTTAATACCTTTAGTTATTGACATGTATTCCACCTCAGTCATCGACAGTGCAACCGTAGGTTGTAAAGTAGACTTCCAACTGACTGCACATCCAAACAGAGTGAAGATAAAACAAGTCCGTGATTTTCATATCACCAAGTCACCCCCGTAATAAGAGTCTGCATAGCCAACCAGACCATCACCATGGCCTTTATCATCATATACCAGACAAATATCAGACGGTCATTTCAAATATCGCAAGATCTACTTTACAACTCCCCAGTGAGCATTATCCGAAAGCTCTACTGAAATTTTTTTAGATTTAAACGTGTTTGCTCTAGAGTAATTTGAGGATGAGTGACCCCCTTGGAAATTTCCTTGGGTGCGCGTGAGTAAGAATAGAAGCGCGTTAGAAAGACCCGTGTTGACTTATGTCGCTATTTCTTTGTACCAAACACTCCCTTAGTATAAAATGTATATCCATACAACACATTTTATAAATATTAACAGGCAATATATATTTTCAATAACAATTGTATTGTTTAAAAGACGTGTGTTGTTCCCAATCAACACATAACTAGTCACATTATTAGCATATTAATTTTTAGAATTATCTTATACTTTCTCCATCCACCAATTTTACACCCAGTTGTGCTAAACCTTGATTTTAATGAATATAAGTATTATATTGATTGATTGTAACATATTTTTTAAAATCTATATATATATATATATGAGTGTAGTAATAAAGTGAAATTTTAGATGAATTGAATGTGTTAATTATAGTGACTTATTTATAAATAAATATAATATTAGTATAAAACAATGAACATGTAATTTTTTTTAATATAAATAAAAAATATATATTTTTTTTATGTAAAAATGAACAAATAAATATATATTTTATGAGAAAATAAGTACACAGCTCATTAACCTCATAAATCAGCCACTCTTATACCATCCAATGGGATAATGTCATCCGAATATTTATTAGTAATTTTTTTATTAAAATTATATTTACTGCATAATTGTATTTTAGTCCTTAGTTATATACATAATTGCACATTAAAATAAATAATTAAAACAAAAGTGCATTTAAATTGAAATAGGGTTTAAGCACCCAAGTTAGTTTATCTTTGCCCACGCGACCAAGTGCTACGAAGATAATGGGCAACCAATAATAGGATGACGATAGTGTCCTACATTGAGAGTACGCGATGAAGATATTTACTCATCATTGGTTTCTAACGAAAATCAAAGTATGCAAATGTAAATTTCAATTGAAATTTTCAGAAATTGACGAAAATTTCAAGTTGATTTTTGCTTTTTGAAATTTGATTTAATTTTGTTGTATTGTTATTTCTTACTTATGTTTGAAAACAAGGCTGTTTTTGTTATATAAATAATAATATATAATAGTAAGTATAATGTATATGTACGAAGGTGTTTGCGAGTGTGTTATATATATATATGTAAAGTATATATGTTGATATATTATGTATGTTTATATATGTGTGTGATGATGTGATTGATATAGGATAGAGAGAGAAATGAGATAAATGCATTTATGAGTATCAAATCCAATGCATACATCTCTTATATTTATAGCCAGTGAATAAGGGTACTAATAGTTATAAAGCATCCACATCACTTATGAGTAGTAGATATGTGTACTCTACGTGTACACTTTGTAATACTATCTATTGGATGTTTTTATACAAAAAATGTGTCTCGTTAAAACCCTACTATGGAAAAACTCTGTGGGAAAAAAATCATAGTAAAGGAAAAATAGTACATCATTTTTGTATTAATACGTTTCCCTGTTTTGGACTTTATTTGATGTCCTTCATTCGATGCACTCCAATTTCTTGCACCAATTTGTTGAATGTTGCATTTGGTAGCACATTTGTAAATAAATCTGCAAAATTTTCAGATGACCGAATTTGTTGCACATTAATTTCACCACTTTTCTGAAGATCGTGAGCGAAAAAGAACTTCGAAGATATGTGCTTTGTCCGATCGCCTTTAATATATCATCTTTTTAACTGAGCTATAAAAGCTGCATTATCTTCAAATAAAATTGTATGAGGTAATACATTATCATTAATCAAGTTACAATTTTTCTAAATATGGTGAGTCATAGACCTCTACCGAACACATTCATGACTGACTTCGTGAATTGCTAAAACCTCAGCATGGTTTGAAAAAGTAGTTGTTATTGTCTGTTGAGCAGATCTCTAAGAGATTGCGGTCCTATCACAAGTAAACAAATAGTCAGTTTGAGATTTTTCTTTGTGTGGATCAGACAGATAACCAACATCAACATAACCAATTAATTCATTTCGAGATTCATTCGAATAAAATAGACCGAGGTCATGCGTCCCCTGAAATTAACGAAAAATGTGCTTGATACCATTCCAATGGTGCTTTGTGGGGGATGCACTAAACCTTGCCAGTAAATTTACTGAAAAAGATATATCTGGCCTGGTATAATTTGCAAGGTAGATTAATGCGCCAATTGTGGTGAGATATGGTACCTCGGGGCCAAGTGTTTCTTCATTTTATTCTCTTGGTCTAAATGGATCTTTACTGGGATTAAGGGATCTGCCTACCATTGGTGTACTCAAAGAGTGAGATTTATCCATATAAATTTATTTTAATATTTTTTGGGTATATGTGGATTGATGGATAAATACTCTATTATTAACATGATTCACTTGTAATCCCAAACAATATTTTGTGTTTAAAAAATCTTTGATCTCAAATTGTTCTTTAGATATTCAACTGCAATTTGAATCTCTTTTGGAGTTCCAATTAAATTGAGATCATCAACATATATTGAAATAATGAAAAAATTTGATCCATTTTTCTTGATAAAGACGCATGATATATTAGATCTTTAGTATAATATTCTTTTATTAAACAGTCATAGAGACGGTTATACCACATTCGCATTGATTGCTTAAGTCTATACAATGACTTTTTCAATTTAATGGAATATGATTCCCTTGGGTTTAATTTGAATGCTTCAGGCATATTGAATCCCTCATGAACTTTCATATAAATATCAGTATCCAAGGAGCCATAAAGATATGCAGTAACTACGTCTAAAAGACGCATATCGAGCTTTCCCCGCACTGCTAGGCTCACAAGGTATCTAAATGTTATTCCATCAACAACTGGAGAGTATGTATCATCAAAATCTACTCCAGGTATTTGTTAGAATCCCTGAGCCACAAGACAGGCTTTATATCTCACAATTTCATTATGTTCATTTCTTTTTCGTATAAACACTCATTTGTATCCAACTGGTTTTATACCATCTGGTGTTTGAACAATTGGTCTAAAGACCTCCCTTTTGTTTAATGAGTCAAACTTTCATTGAATCGCATTTTCTCATTTTGGCCAGTCATTTCTTTGCTGACATTCATGAACCGATTTTGGCTCTGGATCCTAATTTTCTTCCACTATATCAAGTGCTAAACTTTATGCGAAATCATTATCAATAATTGTTTCTTTACGGTTCCAACATTTAGTTGATTGAGTTTTCGATAATCTCATAATGTTCTTCAAGATCGTGTTCTTCTGGAGCAATTATTTCAGGGTTGACTTCCTCATTAGATTGAGGTTTGTCAATGTTATTCTTCATATTTTCATGATTATCATCATTCATTCATCTTTTCTTTCGAAGATGTTTTTCTTTGGAACCGAGTGGTCTACAACGCTTTAAGCGTGTCGCTGATTCATTAGCACTTGCTATATATGATCGAGTGACTTTACTCGAGTCATTGAATGCATCCAGTAACTGATTTGCAATATTTTTCAAATGTATAATGCGTCAAACTTCTAGTTCACACTGCTTTGTACGAGGATCACAAAAATTCAATGGGATTTTCTAATTAATGTCCCTTTTTGGTTCATTTATGTCTTCCCCTAATGTCGAAAAATATGATTCGTCAAAATGACAATCTGAAAATCTTGCAGTGAATAAATCACCCGTTATAGGTTCAAAATATTTTATAATTGATGGCAATTCATATCCGATATAAATGCCCAATCTACGTTGAGGACCTATTTTTGTACGTTTGAGGGGTGGAATAGGAACATAAACGACACACCCAAGAATACGTAGATGAAATATATTTGGCTCGTGATCACATACTAATTGCATAGGGGAATAGCTATGATAGCTTGTCGGTCTCATTCTTATTAATGTTTCTGCATGTAAGATTGCATGCCCCCAAGTTGAAATGGACAACAAAGACCTCATCAGTAATAGTCTAGAAACCAATTGCAATATTTTAATAAATGATTCTGTCAGGCCATTTTGTGTATGAACATGAGCAACTGGGTGCTCTACATTAATTCCCATCGACATGCAATAATCATCAAATGCATTCGATGAATATTCACCAGCATTATCCAGATGTAAAGTCTTAATTGGATTATCGGAGAATTGTGCCCGTAATTTAATAATTTGGGCAAGCAATCTCGCAAATGCCATGTTGCGAGTAGATGATAAATAAACATGTGACCATATGATAGATGCATCAATAAGCACCATAAAATATTTAAATGGCCAATATGGTGGGTCTATTGGTCCACATATATCTCCGCGTATTCTTTCTAAAAATGTAGGTGATTCAATACCTACTTTAGTTGGCGATTGTCTGTTATCAATTTTCCCTGACTGCAGACAATACAAGTTAACTCATTTGAGTTTTAACACTTTTTGACCTTTTAATGAATGATCATGCGAATTCTCAATTATTCGCCTCACCATTATACTGCCAGGATGCCCAAGGCGATCATGCCATATTTGAAAATTGGTAGTCTTTTGATCTACCGTGAGGTGTGTTTCAACAACACCTAATCTGGCATAATATAAGTCAGTAGATAGTGAGGGTAATCTCTCAATGATGTATTTTTTTATATCAATGATATTGGTGATCAATAAAAATTCGCCATCGGTATCACTCATAGTTTCAATTTGATAACCATTTTTCCGAATGTCATGAAAGCTCAGTAAATTTCTTTGAGCTTTAGTGGCCAACAGTGCATACTGTATCACAATTTTCGTCCCCGCGGGGAGAAATATAATGGCTTCTCCAGAGCCTTCAATTAATTTCGCATTACCACTTATTGTATTGACATTTATCCAATCCATTTTTAAATGGGAGAAATATTTTTCTTATTTCAATATAGTATGTGTCGTTGTACTGTCAATAAAATACATATTTACATCATTTTGATTGACATCCATTTAACCAAAAATAAAATAGGCAAGAGCCTTCGTGTTGATAACGTGTTATATAAATAACAATATATAATGATAAGTATAATATATATGTATGAAGGTGTCCGGGACTGTGTTAATGTATATATGTTGATATATTATGTATGTTTATATGTGTGTGTGATGATGTGTGATAGTTAGAAATCGCATGCGTTTTATATTCATATCATATGCAATATTTGAGTGATTTTGATTGGATTCTACCTAATTTATATGCGAATTGTTTATGTGCTGTGTGCAGAGGGCAAATATCAAATTTGGCATAATTGGCAAAAAAAGGGAAGAAAAATTCAGATTTGCACAACCTAGTTAGTCATTACCATGACTAACTACACCCTATTGATATGAAAAATTAATTAAAGGCCCAAAAGCCCATCTACAAAATAATTAGGACAAACATTAAATAAAAGGGGGATCACACATTTCAAAAAGAGAGAAAGGCTAGGGTAGAAACGCACAGGAACAGGAGACTGACAGATTCATAGACCGCGCAAGAGCAAATCGACAGAGAAGATTTCCCCCTCCCACTATGACTTTATCTTTCTCTTTTGTTCTTTGTTATTTGATTATGGAGTAAACACTTTTCTGGTTTGAGGGGTGATAATGTTTTGGTTTTTTTGTTTTGGAGATTCTTGATTTTCTTTATAAAAGTTCTTTTTTATTATCAAAATTTGTCTAATTCTGAGAATAGCATTTGTGATTGTTAGATTGATTGAATATTTTGGTACCGATATTTAAGTTAGTCTGATAATCTAAAGTCAATTCAGGTAGGATATCCGTAATTGTATTCGCACTTGAATAGGTGACAACCGGGTTGAATAGTTCCTTCCCGCGGGCTAGACAATTAAATCTAATTGCTCATCTTAGGTAGTAATTGTTTTGAATTGGGTTTTTCTAGATTGGAATGCGGTTAGGCAATATTCTTATGGATGCACCTAGGTTTATTTGCTTAATTAGGGGTAGTTAACGGTCGTACCTTAATTACCTACATTGTAAGGAAAAATTGGTTGTCAGAGCTTGTTGATAACTATAACCAATTTATTGAAACTTTAATAAGAATTAATTTTATTGAATTAATGATAAAACACAAGTGCCATAACTGCATCATCCCTTGAGCCAGGCATCCCCTTGATAGTTAGTTCCCCCTTAATTTAATTGCTTTGTTATTTTATTTTCATTAGATAATAAAAGAAAATTCTCCCTTTATTTACTGCATTAGAACACGAAAGATTGAATCACACGATCCCTGTGGAGACGATCCCTTCCCCTATATTACATTAAATTGTGATCACGGAGTAGGTGAAATATTTGATTGACCGCGAGACAGGTTAATTTTTGGCGCCGTTGATGGGGATTGGCGCTTTGTTTTACTCTTCTCGTACAGGTGAACTGATATTTAATCTTGAGATCGAGAAGGTTGAGTGAAAGCTACGAAAGAAAGCCAAGCAACGAAAAGCTGCTCAGGTTGCGAAGCTGGCAAAATCCTTAAACCACCTCAAAATATCTAGCTCTAATGTAACACCCCCAGTTGGCTCATACTGGAAATGCTACCGCCACACTGCATCATGAGGTCGTCACCTCCTACTTCGGGCCCCACAACACAGTGTTAAGGCTAAAATTAATTATATAAGCATTTTATTATTCCCAAAAAAAAAATAGTTTATAAATATTTTTAATTTTATCGATATTTATCCATTTAACAGTCTATTTAATTATAACTAATATACAAAATTGGAATATAATTTATCCCAAAATATTAGTTTCTTGATTCCATTACTATTGTCAAATATTTATTTGCTATAATAATATTATTTTATACATTCCGAAATCGGGGCATTACAATCCACTCCCCCTTAAAAAGATTTCGTCCCCGAAATCTAAACTCAAACACATAACAAGGCAACTTAATTAAACAATTGTGGGTATGCTTTGAACATTTCTTGTTCTACTTCCCACGTGGCCTCTTCCGCTCCATGTCTGGACCACATTACTTTCACCATACGAATATCTCGATTCCTCATGGTTCGGACCTTTGTGTCCATGATCCACAGAGGCTTTTCTTCATACGAAAGATCTTCATTCAGCTCTATCTCATCTGGAGATAAAATATGAGAAGGATCTGCAACATACCTACGAAGCTGAGATATATGAAACACATTATGGATACGCTCCATAGAATTTGGAAGTGCCAACCGATAGGCCCAATCACCAACTCGATCGACAATTTCATAAGGTCCAACATAACGCGGACTCAATTTTCCTTTAATCCCAAACCTTCTAATACCTTTCATTGGGGATACTTTCAATAAGACAAAATCTCCACTTTGAAATTGACCCTCACGTCGGGCTCTATCGGCATAACTCTTTTGACGATCTTGAGCTGCCTTCATCTTTTCTCTGATAATTCGAATCTTATTTTTCGATTCCTCAATCATTTCCGGACCCAGTATCAGTCGATCACTCATATCGTCCCAACTCAAAGGAGTTCTGCATTTTCGACCATAAAGAGCTTCAAAAGGAGCCATTCCGATACTTGCTTGATGGCTATTATTATATGAAAATTCCACTAAATCCAAGTGGTCTTCCCAACTCCCTTGAAATTCCATAGCACAAGCTCTTAGCATATCTTCCAGAATACGGATAGTTCTTTCTGACTGACCATCAGTCATAGGATGGAATGCAGTACTCATATGCAACTGAGTACCAAAGGCTTCCTGCAATTTTTGCCAAAATCGAGATTGAAAACGTGGATCACGATCTGATATGATCACCTCAGGAATACCGTGTCGTTTAACCACATAATGAACATATAATTTGGCCAATTTCTGCATACTCCAAGTCATACGTACTGGAATGAACACTGCTGACTTGGTCAATCTGTCTATAATTACCCAAATTGCATCTGTTCCCGACTTTGACCTTGGAAGTCCTGTTACAAAATCCATTGCGATAGAATCCCATTTCCAGAGTGGAACTTCTAAAGGTTGTAGCAACCCCATTGGTCTATGATGTTCTGCTTTTACCTTTTGACAATTTTAAACATCGTGCAACAAATTTGGCTACATCCTTCTTCATGCCCTTCCACCAAAAATGTTGACGTAGGTCATGATACATTTTATTTCCCCCCGGATGCACTGAGTATGGTGTATTATGAGCCTCACTCATAATCTGCTCTTTCAAATCATTTCGATCCTTTGGGATACACCACCTCCCGTGAAATCGAAGACTCCCATCTGGAGCAATATTAAAATTTTGAGTCTGACCGTACTGAACTTTCACTGCAAGCTCAACCATTTTATTATCTTCCATTTGAGCCGCTCTAATGCGATCATAAATTTCAGGCTCAACTTGTATCATTTGCAAATATCCCCGAGTCATACCCCGTCCAAGTACCTCAATTTCCATCCGCGCTAAATCTTGGCACAGTTCATCAGCAACCGACATGAAGCCCAAGTTATGCCTTGGTTTTCGACTTAAGGCATCGGCTACAACATTTGCTTTGCCTTCATGATACACAATTTCAAGATCATAATCCTTCACCAATTCTAACCATCTTCTTTGTCTTAAATTCAATTCTTTTTGGGTGAAGATATATTTCAAACTTTGATGGTCAGTAAATATTCTGCAATGGGCTCCATAAAGATAGTGTCTCCAAATCTTCAAAGCAAACACCACTGCTGCCATTTCCAAGTCGTGTGTCGGATAATTCTCTTCGTGAGGTTTTAGTTGTCGTGATGCATAAGCAATAACTCTTTGATTCTGCATTAAGACACATCCCAATCCCTGCTTCGAAGCATCACTATACACTTCAAACTCCTCACCTTCCACTGGTAAAGCCAAAATTGGCGCTGAAGTTAATCGATGTTTCAATTCTAAAAAGGATGACTCACACTCGTGATCCCAGTTAATCTTTGCATCCTTTTTCAGCAAATTAGTTAATGGTTTTGCAATCTTCGAAAAATCAAGAACGAATCGCCGATAATATCCTGCCAAACCCAAAAAGCTTCTTACTTCTGATTGATTGGTAGGTCTTGGCCAATCCAAGATTGCCGCCACTTTAGAAGGATCTACTGAGATACCCTTTCCAGAAACAACATGCCCCAAGAAAGCAACCTCCTTCAACCAAAACTCGCATTTGGATAACTTGGCATATAACTTTCTTGCACGCAATATGTTTAATATTACATGCAAATGTTTTGCATGCGTCTTTTTATCTGGGGAATAGACCAAGATATCGTCAATAAATACCACCACAAACTGATCGAGGTATGGTTGAAAAATTCTATTCATCAACTCCATAAATGCAGCCGGGGCGTTAGTCAACCCAAAGGACATAACCGTGAATTCATAATGCCCGTATCTAGTCCGAAAAGCTGTCTTCGGAATGTCATGCTCTGCAATCCTTAGCTGATGATATCCAGATCTCAAGTCAATCTTTGAGAATATAGTTGCACCTCTCAGTTGATCAAATAGATCATCAATCCTCGGAAGAGGATATTTGTTCTTCACCGTGACTTTGTTCAGTCCACGGTAGTCAATACATAACCTCAAACTTCCATCCTTCTTTTTCACAAATAAAACTGGAGCTCCCCAAGGCGATGTACTAGGCCGAATGTAACCCTTATCTAGCAATTCCTGTAGTTGCAATTTAAGTTCAGCTAGTTCTAAAGGTGCCATCCGGTATGGAGCCCTTGATACTGGCTCAGCACCCGGCACAATATCAATAGCAAAATCCACCTCACGAGCTGGTGGCATACCCGGAATGTCATCAGGAAATACATCAGGAAAATTTCGGACTACAGGAATATCTTGCAATCGCTGCTCCCCTTGCGTCAAATCTCTTACCTCACACAGATATACTGGAAACCCCTTACGAATAAATGATTGAAATGATAGGGATGAAATTACCTTCATAGAAGGTTGTCTGGCAAATCCTGCATAATTCACCTGTTCGCCCATCGCTCCAACCAGCGAAATTGATCTTTTTCGACAATCAAATTGAGCTTGATATGCCACTAACCAATCCATCCCCAATATTACATCGAACTCGGATAGCTTGATGCCCAACAAGTTAGTAACAAAATCAACCCCTTCAATACTAACCGGAATCTGCATATAAAGCTCTCGGCATTCCAACACTTCTCCTGATGGAAGTAAAACTTCCACTACCACTTCTACTGATGAATTCAGACCCAATCGTCTAACTAGACGCTTAGATATGAACGAGAACGTTGCACCCGAATCGAATAACACAAGAGCAGGAAAACCGCAAACCAGAAATCTACCCGTTAAAACCTCACCTGGATGATAATCAGCTTCTGCTTGGGTAAGAACATTTATTCGTCCACGCTGGTCAGGTCCTCTGCCTGGCTGCCTAGATGACGAACGTGACTGACTTCGTCCCCCTCGCCAAGATGATCCTAATCCTCTCCCTTGTGACTGCGAAGACGGCGGCTGCCATGGCCTAAACCTCGGTTCTGGAAACTCCCTTGCAGTTACCACACTTGGACATAACCTGGCAATGTGACCACTACCACCACATTTAAAACATGTCAATGGAACTTTATCACAACGAGTACCTGGGTGGCTTGTTCCACAACGCCGACAAACAGCCCCCGATTGCTGAGACCTCTCCTGACTCGGTTCATTAATCGAAATCCCCTTATACGATGGCCCAGACCTGAACATTTGCCACCATTTCTTTTTACCCTTGGGCTCATCCTCCACTTTAGCTTTTCCCTTATCTCGAACCTGATGTTGATAACCTATTTCCTTCTCACTCTCCTTTTGTCTGACTTCCTGCTTCTGATAAAATCGGGCAGCATGCTCGTAAGCCTCATACAATGAACTGATATCCAACACCGCTAAAGCTTCTTGAATTCTGTGTTGCAACCCGTCTACAAAATGGTCAATTCTGTCTCGCTCACAGGAAAAGTAGTCAGGAACATACATCTCCAACTCATTAAACTTCACAAGATAATCCTCAACTGACATCGAGCCCTGCTTTAAGTCCAGCAATTCTTGCTTCTTCGCTTTTCGAATATGCGACGGCATAAACCTAGCCTTTAACTTTGCTTTAAATTCATCCCAAGTCATATCCACTTGGTCTACACCTGCAGCTTCTTCACCTAACCACCACCGATTTGCTCGGCCTTCCAAGAAATAGGCTCCAATATTAACTCGTTGATCTGGCGGAACCTGAACAACACGAAATATCTTTTCCATCTTTTCAACCCAAAACTCAAGGACTCCTGGCTCCACTGAACCAGAATATGTTGGTGGGTTATGCCGCATCACAGCATCAATGAAACTCCTCTGTTGAGGCATCATCGCGGCCATAAACTGCCGAAAGAAATCCTGACTAGGTGCCTCTGTTGGTACATGCGCTGGCACAGGATACTGTGACTCATCAGACGAAGGATCAAACTCTGGGCCTTGAATAGCCCTACGTACACCACCACCTCGAGAATTCGACATACTGCCCCCAATTTTTCCTGATCCAATATCAATTCAGCACACAGCTAAACCAAGCATAACAATAAAAGATAGATCACATTAACATGAATGCACCCGCAAAACCCAAACCTCACCAAACCAATTCAATATCATTATTATTTTCAAAACCTTTTTAATTCAAAGAGCCAAAATCTATCAAACCTAGGCTCTGATACCAACTTGTAACACCCCCAGTTGGCTCATACTGGAAATGCTACCGCCACACTGCATCATGAGGTCGTCACCTCCTACTTCGGGCCCCACAACACAGTGTTAAGGCTAAAATTAATTATATAAGCATTTTATTATTCCCAAAAAAAAAATAGTTTATAAATATTTTTAATTTTATCGATATTTATCCATTTAACAGTCTATTTAATTATAACTAATATACAAAATTGGAATATAATTTATCCCAAAATATTAGTTTCTTGATTCCATTACTATTGTCAAATATTTATTTGCTATAATAATATTATTTTATACATTCCGAAATCGGGGCATTACATCTAACGACTCTGAAAGTGATCAAGAGACTGTCATGGCTGAGGATACCCGCACTTTAAGGGAGTTGGCTGCCCCCGACTTGGCGCAGCAGCCCTTATGCATTAACTTTCCAACTCTGAATTACACTATTTCTTTTGAACTAAAATCTGGCTTAATCCATTTACTGCGTTCTTTTCATGGACTTGCAGGTGAAGAACCTCATAAACACTTGCAAGAGTTCGACCAGCATGAAACCACCAGGTGTTACTGACGAACAGATCAAACTCAGAGCCTTCCCATTGTCACTCAAAGATGCTGCAAAGGATTGGCTCTACTATCTCCCACCTGGAAGCATCGACACGTGGAACGACATGAAGAAGAAATTTTTGGAGAAGTATTTTCCAGCTTCCAGAGCTGCGATCCTGAGGAAGGAGATATGTGGCATCAAGCAACAATCAGGTGAAACGCTCCATGAATATTGAGAGCAATTTAATAAGCTTAGCATTAAATGTCCACAACATCAAATTCCCCCTCAATTATTGATTCAATACTTTTATGATGGTTTGTCATTGATGGACAGGAACATTATCGATGCTGCAAGTGGTGGAGCTTTAGTAAATAAGACGCCGGCACAAGCTTGGGATCTTATTGCGAGGATGGCTGAAAATACGCAGCAATTTGGTTCAAGAGATGTTGGACATATGAGCGGAAACAACAACGACCATGCCATCCAATCGATGCAACAACAACTTTCTGAGTTGACGAGCTTCGCAAGATGGTCGTGGAAAAATCCAACCCGAGTGTCCATGTCAAGGCGTGTGGAATATGCACGAGTATAGGACACCCTACAGATGCATGCCCGACCCTCCAAGAAGAATGTGCAGTGGATGTGAACGCTGCAAACTACGGTATGAATAGACCTCCAGCGTACAATCCATACTCCAACACCTACAATCCAGGCTGGAGAGATCATCCAAACCTGTGCTATGGAAACGCACACCAGAATCATGGTCCTCAACCATTTCGAGCCACAGATCATATGCAATGGCCTCGCCCTTACGAGAAACAGCCGCCCTAAGCACCCACAAGCAACTCTAGTCCATCTTTGGAAGACTTGGTGAAGTCTATGGCTACCAGTACCCTGCAATTCCAGCAAGAGATGAAGTCAACTTTCGACAAATTACAAGGTCAGATCAATCAAGTGTCAGAGGAGGTAAAATAGCTACGTGAAAGAGGAAAGTGGCCTGCTCAGCCTGAGCCAAATCCAGCAAATGTCAGCGCCATCACTATCTGCAGTGATACGATGATTGAATGTTCCTCCTAGCCTAATCCAAAGAATACGAGTGCTATAACCCTTCGTAGCGGAAAGGAATTGGAAGGTCCACCTCCTATCTCAAAGGAACAAAATGAAGATCAGATTGAGATGGAGATTGAAAAAGAAGCTGAACTTCACGAAAAGGTACTTCATGACTATGCTCCTCTTACTGAAACTAAATCAACTCATTTTCCTGACAGGTTGAAGAAACCACAAAAGGCAAACAAACGAAAAGAGATGATGAAAATATTCAAGAAGGTGGAACTTAATATCCCGCTCCTGGAAGCTATCAACCAAATCCCCAAGTACGCAAAGTTTTTGAAAGAACTGTGCACCAACAAAAGAAAATTGCGAGGGGACGAACATATTATAGCGGGTGAGAACGTTTCTGCTGTTATCAAAAGAAAGGTACCACCTAAAACAGGTGATCCAGGTATGTTTTCTATCCCTTGTAAGATTGGAACAACTGAGATAACTAAGGCTATGCTAGATCTAGGAGCTGCTATTAATGTCATGCCTCGATGAATATACGACTCTTTAAATCTAGGGCCTCTAAAAGAAACAGGAATTATTATTCAACTTGCTGATCGAACCAATGCTTATCCTGATGGTATGATAGAAGATGTACTAGTTCAAGTGAATGAATTGATTTTCCTGTTGATTTTTATATTATGGATATGCATTATGCGCACTACTCTAATCCACCGCCTCTTTTGTTAGGAAGACCTTTTATGTGCACTGCAGGAACAAAGATAGATGTTAAAAATGGCACACTTAGCTTGGAGTTTGATGGAGAAGAATTTCATTTCAATATATTTAATCTCGTCAAATGTCCTGTTGAATCTGAATCGTTATATGCAATTAATGTTATTAATTCTGTGGTGCAGGAAACTTGTGAAGTTGGTAATGAGAATAAACGAAGAACTGTGTTGACAAAACAGTTAGAGAAAAGACCAACTGGAGAGAGTTAGAAAAGAAAAAAGATTGTCAAAAAGTGGAGATGGATTCCCAAGGGATCACCATTGCTGGCAGCAAAAAAATGTCATAAGGAGAATCAAAATTCTAAGCCGAAGAAAAAGTGTGTAGCCGATAGACATCGCTTCAAATTATACCACGAGGGACCCTCATTTGATCCTATAAAGCCGGCACCCGTTGCCGATTTCAATGTTCAGAATTGATGCGAGGCGAAGTCTAGCTCAAAGACTATAAATAAAAGCGTTTTTTGGGAGATAACCCAAACCGTTTAATTGCTTTCTTTAATTTTAATTGCTTTTTGTTTAATTGCTAATAATATTGTTGATTATTTTGTTTGATTTGATGCAGGTCTTTTGGAAAATAATTCAGATCACAAGGTGCCATTTAGTCATGATCATGACTAAATAGCACTTATAACACTGCCTAATCCCTCCAATTTCCAGCATGCAAGGTAGTCTTTAGTCATGACCATGACTAATAACCACTTATCACACTGCCTCTTCCTTCCCTCTATCCACTTTTAACCCTAAATCCCCAAATAAAATAAATAAATAAAATAAAATAATTCCCCTCTCTGTCCCTTTCCCTCTCTCTTTCTCTCTTTCCTCTCTTCCCCCCACCCTCCGCCGTGACATTCCTCTGCCAGAAGTCGCCGCCGGTTCACCCTCCCTCCGCGTCGTTCTCTTCTGCCCAGACCTTCTCTTTCTCCTCCAGCAGCCCACCAGTCCAGACCAGGCGCCGTCGCCTTCCTCCGCCGATTTAGACGCCGGCGATCATCTTTTTCCTCCGCGTCTTCTCCTTCTTCTTCTTCTTCTTCTTCGCTGATTTTATTCCGCCGCCGAGACGCCGCCTCTGCCAGAAGATGACCTCCAGTAATGCCGCCTGTGTTGAACCAGTCCTTCCGACGCCCAGCGCCCCCTGCGACTCCACGCCGCCACAGATTCCACACTTCCAGCCGCCGCCGAACAGCCCTGGGCCACCTCCAGCCAACGCTGATCTTCATTCTTGGATTGGGTATTATCTATTCATCCCTACCAATACTTTCAATTTTTCAATAATATGTTGAGATATGGGATTGATGTTTTAGAATTGCCACTTTATGGACTCCTGCTACTAGGAAATTGCTGTGAACTTGGTGTTGCATAGTAATGTTCGTAATGTTACGCTTGATTTGTTTTGACGTAGTTCTATTCTTGGATATTCTGTCTTGGATTAGTTACAGTGATGTTCTGAATTGCATTGCCTAACATTGTGACTGACTATTGGTTGTTGGTTGTTATATAGGACTGTTTTGAATACAATGATTTGGTTTGACATGTTTGAATTGAAGATCGCACTTTCTTTGCATAATCTTGTTCTCGTTGTTGTGGCTGATTTTTTGGTACAATTGGGTTTAGTCACTTGAGTGAATTACTTTGTTTGAATACATTGTTGCGTTTGGCTAATTGTTTGCAAGGATAAAATTCAAGCCTCCCTAAAAATCACGATCAAATGAAGAGGTGTTAACAAAGCTCCCAACTATTACACCCCCTATGGACTCCAGGGAAGTTCCTCTCTTCTTTCATTGCTTTCTTTACATTGAGGACAATGCATACTTTAGGTGTGGGGAGAGTTATGCAATTTTTTGGGCAAAATTTTCATTTTGTGCTATTTTTATGCCTGATTTGTTGTCTTTTCGCATGTTTTTTAGATTAGTCTGAAGTGGGTCAAAGGTGATTTGTGTGATAGGTTAGTTTGGCATGACTAATGACATTTGATTGGTGATATGTTGAGTCAAGTTGACGTTTGAACCCTATGAGAATTTGAGCCTATGTTCCAAAAGTCACATTAGAAAATAAATTGCATATATTCAAGCTTTTGGAAATTTCTTTCATGTGTGATTTGTAGTGCTCAATTAGATGACCTAGAACTTGAATGATTATGCATGTTGAACTTGCAACTATCGAGTCTTGCGTTTTGAAAATGATAAGGGCATTAGGTAACCCATTAAGCCTTTCTTTATTACCCAGCACAATATATTTCCCTAGTTAGCCCATTTGAGCCTTCTTAGCCTATTTTTTTCTTTTATATAATAAACTATTTCTTTAGCCTCATACCCTTCTTTCGATTGAGCCTTCTCCGATTTGAACCCCATGTTAGAAAGAATTACTTTAAGTCCATGTTGTGATGAACTTTATTTCCTCGACACTAGTTAGAAACGAACTTTGGGTATGAATAAGTTATAGTATGAAGGAATAACTGTGGGTAGTGTAGGTGTATATATATATATATATAGGCAAAAGCCAAAAAAGAAAAATCAAAAATCAAAAAATCAAAAAAAAAAAAAAACAAGAAATAGAAAAAAAAACATAAAAAAAACAAAAAAAGAAACAAAAAAATAATACATAAATAAATAATTATCTTAATAAAGTATTTTCATTTAATTTCATTATTAAAGTTTGGGTAGTGAATAGAGTAATGATTTCATTGTTTATGTCGATTTGTTCTTCATGCGCTAGCATCATGTTCTTATTGTGTTCTTTTCTGACATATTTTAGCCCTTGTATACCCTTTTTCCTACCCTGATCATAAGCCCCGTTACAACCCTTATTGAAAGTCCCTTTGATTCTTTATGCTAGATTCGAATATTTTAAGCAAGGGAGATTTGATTTTTACTCAAGCCTATAGGATAATCTTTTGTTGCACTACCTGAGTGTTGAACCAATTATACACTTAATTCCTTCAGAGAGCATGTGCGAATACACTTTATCTTGTGAGGTTGACTTGGCTTGATGTGTTAAAATTCGGATTGAATTGGTTGTGTTAGATACTCTTGTCATATCGAGTTGCCTGCGATTTCTTTGGCTTATTTCGAATTTATGCTTGAGGGCAAGCATGATCTAGGTGTGGAGAGAATTGATAGTTAGAAATCGCATGCGTTTTATATTCATATCATATGCGATATTTGAGTGATTTTGATTGGATTCTACCTAATTTATATGCGAATTATTTATTTGCTGTGTGCAGAGGGCAAATATCAAATTTGGCATAATTGGCAGAAAAATGGAAGAAAAATTCAGATTTGCACAACCTAGTTAGTCATGACCATGACTAACTACACCCTCTTGATATGAGAAATTAATTAAAGGCCCAAAAGCCCATCTACAAAATAATTAGGGCAAACATTAAATAAAAGGGGGATCACACATTTCAAAAAGAGAGAAAGGCTAGGGTAGAAACGCACAGGAACAGGAGACTGACAGATTCATAGACCGCGCAAGAGCAAATCGACAGAGAAGATTTCCCCCTCCCACTATGACTTTATCTTTCTCTTTTGTTCTTTGTTATTTGATTATGGAGTAAACACTTTTCTGGTTTGAGGGGTGATAATGTTTTGGTTTTTTTGTTTTGGAGATTCTTGATTTTCTTTATAAAAGTTCTTTTTTATTATCAAAATTTGTCTAATTCTGAGAATAGCATTTGTGATTGTTAGATTGATTGAATATTTTGGTACCGATATTTAAATTAGTCTGATAATCTAAAGTCAATTCAGGTAGGATATCCGTAATTGTATTCGCACTTGAATAGGTGACAACCGGGTTGAATAGTTCCTTCCCGGGGGTTAGACAATCAAATCTAATTGCTCATCTTAGGTAGTAATTGTTTTGAATTAGGTTTTTCTAGATTGGAATGCGGTTAGGCAATATTCTTATGGGCGCACCTAGGTTTATTTGCTTAATTAGGGGTAGTTAACGGTCGTATCTTAATTACCTACATTGTAAGGGAATATTGGTTGTTAGAGCTTGTTGATAACTATAGCCAATTTATTGATACTTTAATAAGAATTAATTTTATTGAATTAATGATAAAACACAAGTGCCATAACTGCATCATCCCTTGAGCCAGACATCCCCTTGATAGTCAGTTCCCCTTAATTTAATTGCTTTGTTATTTTATTTTTATTAGATAATAAAAGAAAATTCCCCCTTTATTTATTGCATTAGAACACGAAAGATTGAATCACACAATCCCTGTGGAGACGATCCCTTCCCCTATATTACATTAAATTATGATCACGGAGTAGGTGAATATTTGATTGACCGCGCGACAGGTCAATGTGATTGATATAGGATAGAAAGAGAGAGAAATGAGATAAATGCATTTATGAGTGTCAAATCCAATGCATACATATCTTATATTTATCGGCAGTGAATGCTGGTAATAATGGTTTAAAGCATTCACATTACTTATGCGTAGTAGATATGTGTACTCTATGTGTACACTTTGTAATTGTTTTCTAATTTATTTTTTTAAACTTTTATAGATTAAAAATGCAAGGGTATGTATTTTTTCTTTGTTATAATTACGGTGTTTTTATAATGTTAGAAGTATTGATTCGATCATAGTGGACTGCATTTTAGTAATTAGTTTTAGGGTTAAAATTCTTATATTTAAACTTTGTTACAGCTTAATAAATATTACCAAACTCAACCCTGGGCTAGGGAGAAGTCCTTGTCATGAACCCATATTTATATTGTTGGATTTTCAATCCAAATGGATTCACCACATATAAGACACATACACACTTTAAGTTGCAGCCCATTCAAAGTTGGGCCTTGGCCCATGATCCGCAACCCACTTTACCTTGGCCCGCAACCTTCTCCTACATGTGACCCGTCGACCCGACCCCGTTATGAAGATCCATGTCCCTTTATTATTAGACTAGATCTCAACCGTCCGATTTAGGGTTGAGATCGTGGCCGTCTATTCCTTTTTAACCTACATATATATATATATATGGAGAGAGAAACGCCGTCTCCCATAATCCATTTTCACTCTATATCTCTCTCTCTACTCTCCCTCTCTACAACTTTCTCTCTGTCCTCTCAACAAAATCTGCCTCTGGTAACCTTTGGCGACTTCCGACGAGCCATTTTCTTCGGTAAGTTTTGGAGAATAGGTGGTGCTTTCAGTCACCCTTCTCGTTTTTGAACTGAAAAGGATTCAATTCGAGGTTTTGTGATTAGTTTGTGTGGTTCTTCCCATTTCGGCCACTGTGTAGCCGTCAGCTTTGTTTTTCCGTTGTGTTTTGTGGGTTTCGGGTCAGTTTGTATGTGTTCGTCACGATTATAGTGTGTAGTGTGTCGATTTTGTGTTTCTGGGTTTGTTTGAGTCTGAGCCTAAACCTAAACTAGTTCAAAGGTTCTGTCGATTTCTTAATAAAATCTCTATCTTTTTCTTTGTTTTTAATAACAAGTGGTATCAGAGCTTTTTGGTGTGATTTGTTTTCAAAATTGTGTTTATATTGCATTTCTTGTTAAGTTTTCGTTGTAAATCATTTAAATCTAAAAGGATCTGGTTGAATCAGACTTATTTTATTGTGTTCGATTCTTTTTCTTTTAGATCCGTGCTAAAACTGGCCATATCTTACTCGATCTTTGCTATTTAGCCTCGGTCGAGTGTTATTTTGGTAGATTTGGACTTAATCTCTACAAATCCGTGTTATTTGGTTAAGTTTAAGTCTATTTTTGGTTAGTTTGTTACAAAACCCTTTCTATTTTTTTTATAAAACGAGTTTTTTTTTCAAACTTCCTTTAATAATAAAGTGTAAATCGGGTTAGTTGTCTCTGTTTTGGTATAGATCTTTTAAAATCTTGTTGAATCTATTTTTTGGGAAGTCAAAATCTAAAAGATTTCTTAAAATTTTAAAAGTTTGGTACATATATTTTAAGATCTATAATATTCAATGTAGATCTCGTTTAAAATCTTTAAGCCTTGCATTGTTCTTGTTCGTTTGTGTCAAATCTGTGAATATATATCACTTTTGTTCCATTTTCGGTGATTCTAACATTTTGTTAGAAGAGAAACATAGTTTTTGTTTCTGTTTTTATATAATCGTAGGCTAACCCCTATTATGTAAAAGAGAATATGTTTGTTTATGAATTTCTCCTACTGTTTTGCAGAAATATATTTTTGTTATGTGCTATAAGCGTAAACCCTAAACTTACACTATTTACTATTTTAGTGATTGGTTTAATTTCTACATTTAATTTTTGCGCCTAAACAATTGTAAAGGATATTGTGAAACAAAGGTTTCTAAACTCCGATCCTCACTACCGTGAGTGATTCTCGAGTACTTTCGGTTAAATAGTCACGAATTTATGTTGTAATAATTAGGTAATATATTGTTTGATTATTCTTCGTTACTTGCTGTGATTATCCGTTGTTGTGCAGTAATCTATATTTTTTATTGTTTTGTTTGCATTGTTTTCCAAATTGTATGTTTTTGTGAAAATTTGAAAGCTAAATAACTGTTTTATGAAATTAAAAACAGAATATTGTTTTTGAAATTAATTTTTTTTCCAAAAATAATAAAATGGATGGACATTCTGTTTATAATATTAAACATTTGATGACAAAATGGATTTTACAATTTGGAAATAAAAAATGATAAGTATTTTAGTTACCCCAAAGATTAATTAGAGCAATTGAGCCAGATTATGCAGCTCAAGTTCCTCTTGAGATAAAGAATGAGTTGGATGAAATGACTACCTCTATTAAAATATTGAACTTGGCTGATCATATAATTAGAAAAGTAGGCAAGCAAGAATATGCTATGACATTGTGGAAAAAATTAGATGAACTATACACTCAAACTTTACTTCATAGTAGGTTATATTTGTTAGAAAAAAAAATTTAGTTTTAAACTTCAAGATATAAAACTTACTGGTGATAGAAATATTGATGATTATAGTGCTATGGTTTTGTTAAATGCTATACTTAACTCATACTCGGATGTTAAATCTGCTATTAAATATAGGTGTGATAATATGATATTAGATGTAGTTATTAATGACTTAAAATTTAAAGAATTAGATTTGCAACTTCATAAATCAAATAAGTGTGAAGTCATGTATATTAGAGGTATGTCTCCTTTTAGATCAAATAAGAAAAACAATTATGGTAATAATAATAATAATAATAATATTAATAATAATAATAATAGATCTAAAAGTAAAGGTAACAATAGATCTAAAACCCCTGATAGATGGGGTAAAAAATATTATAATTCCAGTGATCCTAACCATTTTATTTGTGATTGTTCCAAGAAGAAGAATAATAATAATACAAACAATAATAATAGTAATAGTAGTCAACAACATGCTACTGAGTTAGCTAGTATGACATTACTTGATCAAAATTGTGGTAACGTGTTTAATGTTACATATAACTGTTTGAATATGAATAATATATGTGTGAATGAATGGCTTGTTGATTCTGGTTGTACATGTCATATGACTCCTTTAAAATCGAATTATTGTGAATACTAAACCTTAGAAAAACTGCACTATTTCCATGGCTGATAATAGTGTTTCTAATGTACTTGAAATTTGTACTGTAAATTAAAATTTAACACTGGTTTTGTATTGAAATTAAATAATGTGAGACATGTTCTTGGTTTATCAAATAATCTATTATTTTGTGTTTCCCTAACTGATTTAGGCTTAGAGGGAAAATTGAGAATTGATTCCATGAAAATTACTAAGGGTTCATTAGTAGTGTTTAAAGGTGTAATTCGTAACACTTGTATGTTACTTCTGCTGAACCAATTAATGTGCTTGTTAATACTGTAAATTCGGTATCTGAAAGTTGTGATTTGTGACATAAGAGATTAGGACATTTAAGTAATAAAGGCTTAGAATTTTTACATAAAAATGGATATTTTGGAAATGTCAAATTTAATCATGTGTCCTTTTGTGATAATTGTGTTTATGGTAAACACCGTAAAATCCAATTTCCCCATCCCCTAGTGAAAAACAAAATTTGTCTAAATCTGTTTTGGATTATTTACATGCTGATGTGTGAGGCCCAACTAGTGAGCTCACACATAGAAGGTCTAGATATTTTCTTATCTATTATTGATGATTTTTCAAGAAAAACGTGGATATTTCAAATGAAAAATAAATCTGATGCGTTTGAGATTTTCAAAAACTGAAAAATTAAAATTGAAAATCAAATTGGAAAAAAAATTAAATATTTAAGAACTGATAAAGATTTAGAATTTTGTAACTCTTGATTTGATGATTTTTGTCAAGAAAGTTGCATAAATAGACATAAGACTCTCCCCTATACACCCCACCAGAATGGGGTGGCTGAGAGGATGAATCGGACCATTTTGAAAAGGGTTAGAAACCTTTTGGCTACCTTCGATTTGTCTAAAAAATTTTGGGGCGAAGCTGTTATGGCTGCATCTTACATAGTCAATAGATCATCTACAATTCCTTTGAATGGCGTTTGTCCTGAATTTAGGTGGACTAGTAGGATAATTGATTTTTCAAATATTCAGGTATTTGGATGTTGTGCTTTTATATGTGTTAATAATGACAAATTAAACACTAGAGCTGAAAATTGTGTTTTCTTGGGTTACCCGGAGGGAGTTAAGGATTATATATTGTGATCAAGATCTATGTCTAGTTTTAAAACTGTTATTAGTAGAGATATTATTTCAATGAAAATGAAATACCCTGTTTAAATACTGAAAAATCTGTTTTGGATAAATATGAAATTAATGTTGAAATTTTAGACTCTAGTAATATTCCAAATAAGGCGGAGCATAATATTGTTAGTATAGGAGAGGATGAAAATACTGAAAATAATGTTGAAATTCGTGTAGAATCTGATGTAAGAAAGGAAAATATTTCTAAAATTGATAATAATATTTCTGAAATTGAAAATGAATCTGATTTTGATAATATTAATCAAAATGAGTTAGAAAATTACCAATTAACTAGAGATAGAGATAGAAGAGTCCCTAGGTTGCATTCAAGGTTTGGTGATTTTGATTTGTCCTTTTTGGGTTTTAGTGTGTTTGAAAATTTAGATGGTAATGAACCCAAAACATTTAGGGAGATTATGAATTCTGAAAATACAAATCAGTTGTTAAAAACCATTAAAAATGAAATAGATTTATTGTATGATAATAAAACTTGGTGTTTAGTCTCTAAACCTTCTAATTGTTTTACTTGTTGATTGTAAATGGTTTTATAAAGTTAAATAAGAAGATAATGAAATTAGCTTTAAGGCAAGATTAGTAGCTAAGTGTTTTACCCAAAAAGAAGGAATAGACTATAATGAGATTTTTGCTCATGTTGTCAAATTTACCACTGTTAGAGTCATGTTAGCATTAGTTGTTTTTTATGATTGGAAGTTAAAATAATTAGATGTTAAAACAACTTTTTTAAATAGTGTGTTAAATGAGAAAATTTATATGAAACAACCTAAAGATTTTGTTGATAAAAACAAAATGAATCATGTTTGTTTGTTAAATAAATCATTGTATGGTTCAAAATAGTCACAAAGACAATGAAATATTAAATTTGATACTTTTATGAAAACCCTTGAATTTACTAAAAGGAAATTTGATTATTAATTGTATTTTAAAATGGATAGAAACCAACATGTCTTTTTTTTCATTTATGTTGATTATTAGTCAATGTTTAAACTAATTGATCAAGTGACTAAATGTTTGTGTGATAATTTTGACATTGAAATTGTTGGGTGTTGCCAAAGTGATTTTAGACATGAGTATCACTAGGATCGAAAAAATTTAAGGTTGTTGAACCAGTCAGCCTAGTTTTCTATAAGTGATGCTAAATCAATTTTTGTTCATATGACTTCTAATTTTGTGTTAAGTATGGATCAATGTCCTAAGTCAGAATCTGATTGTGAATATATGAAACATGTGATATATTGTAATGCAATAGGTTTCATAATATACATAATGGTTAGTACTAGGTCAGATTTAGCCTATGCAATTAATTAGTTAAATAAGTATATGTTGAACCTGGGTTTAGAGCATTGTCAAATATTTTAAAATTTTATTTTTAATTACGTTTAATTAGACCTGATAAAAATAAATATGATTTAAAAATATAAATGGTGCGTTTGACAATTAGCTGATAGCTTTTAGCTGTTAGTTAATTCAAATAACTGTTAATTGTTAGTTGATTCAATTAGCTGGTTTGACTAGCTGATTAAATTAGCGGTTTGTATTAAAGTGTTTAGTAAAATAATTGTGTAACATTAGTTGTTTATATGTAAAATGACAATTAAGGATATTTATACAATATTTTATAAAATTTTTAACTTCTTCATTTTGATTTAAAATTTTTGAATTTTTTTTATTAATTATTGCAAATTATAAAAATATTATAAAATATTTATTTTTATTTTTTAGATTTGAGAAAAATATTTTTATTAAAAGATATTAATTAATTTTTATTGAAATTGTATAAAATATAAGAGAATAAATCTTTCGTATATATTTTTATTATGTTAATTATTATTTATTAATTTATTCTATTTTATTTATTTTTAATATAAATTTTATATAATAAAAAAATATATAATTAATAATATTTGTCTTTTCTATTTGATTTAATTTTAATAAATTTATATATTTTATAAATAAAATAATTTATATGTAATAATTAATAATAATTATTATTTTAAATTTACAAAAATAAAATTATAGTTTAGTAAATAAAATATGTTAAAATTAATTAATAAATAATGCAATAAAAATATACTTATTATATGTATGAAATAAATAAATTGTTTTTAAGGATAAATAAGGAATAAAGATAATTAAAGTGAAAAAATCTTCCAAAATGTTGGGTAGATTAGTTTTTCAGAAATTAGCCTTTTGAGTTCAAAAAGTTTTTTCAAAAAAGCTAATTTACCAAACACCTAAATTAGTTTTTTAACCGGTTAAACAGCTCAAAGTTGTTTAATAAGTTAAAAACTCTTCAAAAGCTCTTTCTCAAACACCCCAAAAACTCAACTCGGATATGATATGAAAATTTAGATGTAGGCCAAACGTAGCTGAAATTTTTAGAAAATAAAAATAATTTAAAGTTTAATATTTTAGATATTCTATAATTAATAAATTTTAACGATGCATTTGGTTTTAGATTTTAATTTGCATAAATAAAAAAAATTAATTTGAATAATTTTTTGATTTAATATAAATATGTATTAATACGATACTTTCAACATTAAATTAATTTTTAATATAATATAAAAATAATAAATAGAAATTTAATTTAAAAATTTTTAGAAGAAAAAATCAGTAAATAGACTCGGGTGTGTTTGCTTAGATTTTGAATAATATATATATTTTAATTTAAATATGTTGTTTGATATAATATAAATATATATTGAGATGATATTTTGAATGTAAAATTGATTTTTAATTTTATATCAAAATAAAAAAAAGTAAGAGTTTAATGTGATAGTTTTAGAAGTAGAAAATTAAAGAATAAAATCTAAGGATATATTTTGTTGGAGGTTTAAATATTGGATTTGGATTTAAATTTGAATAGTAAGATTTTTTTAAAAAAAAAATTAAATATTTTTTATGTAAATAGTCATTGATGTGATATTTTTTATTTAAAATTAATTTTTAGTAGTATATAATATATATATATATATAAAATAAAAACTAAGATTTTGATTTAATATTTCTGAAGAAAAAAGTCGGTGCGTAAACTTAACAATGTGTTTGGTTTGGGTTTGGATTTCGGGTTTAAATATTGATAGTAAAATTTTTCAATTTGAATAATTATTAGATGGTATATGAATATTTATTAACGTGATATTTTGATATAAAAATATTTTTTAATATAATATAAAAAATAAAAAAATTAAAAGTTTAATTTGATATTTTTTGGAGAAATATTATGTGAATAAACTCTAACTATGTGTTTGGTTGGGTGTTTAAAGTATAAAATGTAAAATTATTTTTTAATATAATATAAAATTTCGACTTTTATTTGATATTTTTTAAAGAAAAAAAAATTGATGAATAGTAAAAATTTTGGGTAAATCCAATAAAACACATTTTTTTAAATTTATATTTTAAATAATAATCTGCTATAAGTAATTCAAATTATTTTTTTAAAAGAGATAGTATTATTACAAATAATTATATTAATTATTTGTCCAAATACATAATTTATTTATGCCAAAATATTTAATATGTATTTTTATTTATAAAATATTAAATAAATTAATATATTTTACTCTATTATAATTCTTATATCAATTAAATTAAACATACTTAACTTTTTAGAGCACCCGCTCTAGTTATGTCTTCTGTTTAATTATTTTTTTTTTATCTCTCTCATCTATATCATATTCATTTCAATATTCAAATTACTTTTTTTATCCTTCATTATAGTAATCATCTTCAACACATTACTTTTTTACTGTATTATAGACCTACAATAATTTATTTATTTATATATATTTTTATTACATAATATATATATATAAATTATTTATTTATTTATTTATACATATTTTTATATAAAATTATGTTTTAATTTGTAATATTAATCTATATAAATTTTAATATATTAAAACATATAATATACTATTTGAAAATTTGAAATTACTCTAAATAAATCAAACATATATATATTTATATATATTTATAGATAATTCTTATTAAATTTAAAATTTCAAAATTTGAAATTTCAAAAAAAATTTAAATAATATTTAATTATTTTTTTATTTTATTAAAGATAATCCATTTTTTATAAAGATAATAAATTTCTAATAATTGTATCTTTTTATTAAAGATAATGTGAAAGGTAACTAGTTTTTATACTTAAAACTACAAAGACAATTATAAAGATTTTAACAGTGGGGGGCATGCATGAAACGGAGGAAGTATAAGTTTGGTCTTTCGTGAGCCTTTTAATTATCCGGCCCATAAGTTTTTATCTGTTAGATCAAAGGTTTGTTTTTCCCATTAAACTATTTGGAATATTTATTATTATTATTGAGAATTGAATTTTACAAACGATGACAGCGAATTGGATTTTTGCAATCGATAGAGTTCCGGGCTTCAATTTGGTGGACGAGCAAAGCAATCCTGTTTCACGCATATGGCAACCCTCGGTTTTGCTTAAGATCTGTTGGTGTATTTTTTGGAACTGATGTTGAGTTTAGGGTTTGTATTTCTCCCGAAATGAATGTGATTCTGTTTCCGGTGTTAATTTATGTGAAGTTCAGTATTGAGATCGTTTATTTTGGTATTGTTGTTTTCCCGATTATGTTTTTTAATTCGGTAGTATATGATATGAATATCTGTTTGGATTTATTTGTCTGTGGTTTATATGTGATTAGTTGGTTCGATGTTTGAATTTGTATTGTAGTATTCAGATTTGAGTTAGAGATGTATGTGTGTATGTTGTTTGGGGGATTTATAATAATACCATTTGTGTTTTTTCCTACATACATGATTTCATTTTTCTGATTTGTGTGACTTTTGCAAATCAAAACCTTTTGATTTGTATACCTGAATGTTATGCCATTGGAATTCGACTGATGGTTTGGAGTTTTGAGTGATTCTCTGAGTTGGATGTGTATGCTGCCTCAATATTGTTTTGAAATAGTGTGAGGTGGTTTTGTGTGGACGGACTGTAACAGAGATAAGGCTTTGAGAGCGAAAGAAATTTCCGAAAGGAAGTTTCTGGAAAAGGACATCAAGGGCCCGAAGAAATTTGCTCTCAAGGCGCAAAATTTGTATCCCGAGCCAGAGGGTATATCTCAATAGGTGGCAAATTTTGAGGTGTATACGTGCATATGGATAATCAAATTGGTACGTTGTGCTCGGCATGTCTTCTTTAGAAGATGAGGGGACTATATGGAAACAATACATGAAACTGGCTCTCATGTTTCATCTTGATAAAAATAGATCTGTTGGGGCTGAAGGGGGCATTCAAACTAGTCTCGCAAGCATGGAGCCTACTGTCGGATAAGTCCAAGAGAATAGTGTATGACAAGAGATGTGCAAACAAGAATAAGGCGAAGACCGGGACTCATTCTCAACAGCCAGAACCGTCATCACAAAGTGGATTCTATGATTTTGCAAACTCTGCAACTTCACATATGAAAACTAATAGGAGTAGTAGTAAGAAGAATTCTTCCTCTGCTGCCCATTCATCGTGTAAGAAAGAGCGAAGTACTTTTGGACGGTATGCTATTGGTGCAAGATGCAATAAGAATACCTCAGAGTGTATCTCAATCACAAATCTTTTATGCCCAAATTTCAAGGGAGCCTACTTTGCGATTGAAATTAATCCTCCATCAGCTAAAGGTACAAAGGTATCAACCAAGTCGAAAATTCTCAGCAATGGAAGAATTTGAGCAAGAGATTTGATGCTACGAGAAACTCGGCTACTCCAACATAGAGTCCAATGCTAATGAGTTCTAGTGGGGTTCTTTCTCCAAATCAGATGGCACCAGATCTGCTGCTCAAGCTGCAAATATGGTTCAGCAGGCATACGATAAAATCAAACAAGAAAGGATAAAAGCACATGCCGTTGCAAGAAAAGAGACAATATTACAAAAGAAAGCTCTCGGGTCCAAAAGATACTCACCTAGGATAATTATTATTTTATTTCTTATTATTTTATTTACTGTTTAATTCTTAATTATGAGTCTTGGGTTTGGCACATAAGTCCGTTCATATACTGGACACATCTACATATAGTTAGGTTAGACAGTCATTATTTTAGATTTTAATTACAGAACGGATTGATTTTTCTCTGTAGTTTTCTATCTTCATTGATTCGAATAAAGTTTTTTTTCAATTAACCCTAAGTCATAATAAGTTGTCATGAGTTGGGTAAGGTTAATGTCTTTATTAGAAGATGGAGAAACACCGTACTTTTATTATTAAATTTACTGTCTAATTCTTGATTATAAATCTTGGGTAGCCCATAAGTTTGTCTGTATATATATATATATATATATGGTGCATCTAGGTCATGTTAGACTAGACCGTCATTATTTTGGGTTTTAGTTACAAAACGAATTGGTTTTACTCTGTCGTTTTCTATTTCCATTGATTTCGGGTGTAGAATCTTCGAGGCAATACAATGTTGCCAAGAAAAGAAGAGGGGTCGATGATTGTGGAGCAAACAAAGAGTCTGTGAGTTAGCTAACTACAAAGGGTAACTCATCACTCTGTACTTAAACATGATCGCCTGCAGAAGTGTACAAGCATGCGTGATGGTGTATGTTATGTTGATTTTAAACAATTGTTGATGGTTAAAGATTGTGTTCAAATATTTAAAAATCTGAACGAGAGCACTTCAACTATTGCAAAAAAGAACGAAGCTTTTGAGAAGGTGGTGGCTATAGTGCTGAATGTAAAATTCAGCATTATGCTAAATAACACATTCTGTGCTACCTAACAGCACACGGTGTTTCCACGGACAGCACACAGTATACGTTAATATAATACAAATACAACACATGACTTAACAACACATAATTTAGTCTCACACAACACATACAATACTTAATTTTAACACATGATATACTCAGCATACGCTGTAATTATGAACAAACAACACATGTCTTTATTACATACACCATGTGATGTTTGTAATAAAATCATGTGCTATTTATGTATTTAAATTCAGCACCCTAACATTTTCCTTATGAGAAGGTACGTGAAAATATCAAAGAAGATGAAATGGTAGATAAGAAAAATGGAAGTATTGAGCATGGTCCTCCGAGTAAGCTTGATGATGGGTCTTCAGGCTGTTGTCGCGACACAAAGGTGGTCACAAAAATGTCTATAATGCCACGATTTCGGAGTGTATAAAATAGTATTATATAAAAAATAAATATTTTTATAATATTTTGAAATCAAGAAATTAATATTTTAAAATAAATTATATTCCTATTTTGTATATTAATTACAATTTTTTTTTAAAAAAATTATTAAAAAGATAAATATCGATAAAGATAAATATGAATTATAATATATAATAATATAATATATTATATAGATAATGTAGAATATTAATAATATATATATACATATTAGATTCACAAGAGGATGGATGACGATTATGATATAATAATAATATATATATAAATGTAAAGAAAGATGAAGAACAACCCAACCAACAAGAGAAAAGAATAAACGAATAGAAACCAGAATATTCTGGGTGTTTTCTGTTATTAAGTAAAATGAATAGATTGTACATATATATATATTACAAGAGAAAGAAGAAAGCGTAATTACACTTTCTTGAATTAAATAAAAAACAAGTAACAACTTTAAAATGCAGCTGTCATTCTCTGTTAATAGCCAATGTCTCATGTATCTGTAGTATTACTTGCCTTTACATCCCTCTGCAAGCGAAACCCTCCAAATTGAGCTTGCCACAATGCCGGAGAAAAAGAGGCGCGCACAAGCTTTTTGTGAAGATATCAGCAACCTGTACAGTAGTGCCAATAGAAGTAGGGAGAAGGAAACCTGATTGATAGTGCTTACGGATAAAATAACAAGAGATGTGAATGTGTTTTGTCCGCTCATGGTGAATCGGGTTGCAAACCAACGTTATGGCAGATTCATTGTCACAGTACAAAGGAATGGGACGAGGAACCGATACACGAAGCGACTCAAGAACATAATGGATCCAAAGGAGTTCCGAGATTGCCACAACAATGTTGCGATACTCTGCCTCGGTAGATGATTTAGACACAGCCTGCTGCTTTTTAGTTTTCCATGCAATCCAGGTACCACCAAAAAACACACAGTATCCACTTAACGAACGACGAGTATCAAGACAATTCCCCCAATCTGAGTCACAGTAACCAGTAAGCTCCAAGGGACTGCGGGTTGGAAAGAAAAGACCAAGCGACGAGGTGTTGCGCAAGTACTGAAGGATGTGAGTGGCAGCGAGCCAATGGTCTTCTGTCGGGGCATGCATAAATTGACTGAGTTGTTGCACTGCAAAACTTAAATCCGTGCGAGAAAATCCAAGATAAATCAATTTTCCAACCAGTTTTCGAAAGAGATGTGGCTGGCTAAAGAGAACGCTATCGCGGTGCAGCGGCTTTATAGTGCCAAGAGGAGTATGAGCACGAAAATTTTGAGACACCTGAAATTCTTCGAGGAGATCATTAGTGAATTTGGATTGAGAAACACGAATTCCATCATTACCTCGTCGTAATTCAAGACCCAAGTAATAGGAAGCAGCTCCAAGATCCTTTATGGTAAATTGTTCATGCAGTGTCTGCTTTATTTCGACAATTCTGTGTTCATCTTTCCCTGCAATTAGAATGTCATCAACATAAACTACCAAGATAACTGGACCTAAACCAGTGAACTCCACAAAGAGACAATGATCGAATGGAAGTTGTTGTAATCCCAAGGATAGAAAAAAGGCAGTGAAGGTAGTATTCTACTGCCTCGGGGCCTGCTTGAGGCCATAAATAGACTTGTTAAGTCTACAAACCCGATCTAAAGGTGTTTGCAATCCAGGTGGATAGACCATGTAAATTTCTTTAGTGATATCCCCATGAAGAAAAACATTATTCACATCTAATTGATGCAAGTGCCATTGTATGGAGGCAGCCAATGCAAGAACTAATCGGACTGAGATCTGTTTTGCTACAGGAGCAAAAGATTCATGATAATCTTCTCCAAACTTTTGATGATACCCCATTGGCTACAAGACGAGCTTTTTACTTGAGAATGGAGCCATCGGGATTATATTTCACCCAGAAAACCCATCGGCACCCAATAGGTTTCTTCAAAATGAGGCAAAGTGACTAAATCCCACGTACCATTCCGGGCCATAGCATCAAGTTCCTCAGCCATGGCTGAATTCCAAGCCTGTGATTGACTAGCTTCTCCAAAGGAAGCAGGCAGCTGCACTTCTTGAGTTGTGCAGATAAAATCCCGAAATCTAGCAGGCATTTTTCTTAATTTCTACGGTCTGGTGGGCAATGACACAGGGGAGATGGAAATATAAGTGGAATGAGTTGAAGTAGAGGCTGGAAAAGAAATAGATGGAAAGGATTGGGGCGAAGGATCAGAGACATGAGAAGAATTTGAAGCTAAGTCAAAGACAATAGATTTGGGTAAGGCAGAGGGACAGTCATTAATATCAATATTGGGTGAAATTATTGGCTCTAAAACATAAGTAGAAGGAGTAAGGGGGCAGACATTGGACGAAAAAGGAAGTATGGAGTCATAGAACACCACATCTCTAGTTATATGGATCTTATTACTAGAGCAATCCAGGACTTTGTAACCTTTGTATGTCCCACTGTATCCCAGAAAAACACCTTTCAACCCTCTAGGATCTAGTTTACCCTACTGAAATTTAGGAGCTTTCATGAAACACAAACAGCCAAAGACATGCAGTCTATCAAAATCTGGTTTAGTGTTATATAAAATCTCATATGGAGTTTTCCAATTGAGTATAGGAGTGGGCAGTCTATTAATCAAATACACAACTGTAAGAACAGCCTCATTCCAATAAAATTTGGATAAACCTGAATGAAAAAGCAGACACCTAGCAACCTGAGTGATATGTTTGTGTTTTCTCTCGACTCTCCCATTTTGTTGAGGTGTATAAACGCAACTCCTTTGATGCACTACCCCAAGCTGAGCAAATAATTCTTCACAAGCAGTGTTACAAAATTCAGATCCATTATCACTACGAATAACTTTCACTGATTTTGAAAACTGAGTATTAACTAAATCAGAAACTTAGACAACAGATTTGCTACTTCACTTTTGTGCTTTAACAAGTATAGCCAAGTAGCTCCAGAACAGTCATCAACTATAGTAAACATATAACTATTATTTGTGGTGCAAGGATGCAAGAAAGGACCCTATAGATCAACGTGAATAAGATCAAAAGTATTAGTGGCATGAGAAACACTTTTATTGAAGCAAAGTTTGTGAAATTTGAAGTAGAACAGACAATACAATGTGAGGAATGAAAAACAGTAAGTTCCATAGGTAAGTGTTTCATAACATTCCAAGATAGATGGCCTAATTTCTCATGCCATAATAAGGTATGAAATAAAGGATCAGAGTAAGCAGTGGAACATAGAACCTGGGATGATAAGCTCGAGTAAAAAATATAGAGATTATGATGAAGCTTGGCATGTAAGAGAGTCGAGTTAGTCCTCAGGTCCTACAAGTCACAGCAAGAGGCATCAAACTTAGCAAGGCAACCTAAATCAGCAACCAGTTTGCTAATAGACACAAGGTTCAGGACAAAACCAGGAATGTAAAGTACATTTTATGTATAGTAATAGAGGAATTTAGAATAACAGATCCGGAATAAGTAGGAGATTTAGTGGTTCCATCGGGAAGATGAATATTAGTGGATGAAAATATAGGCTTAGGATCAACAAGCAAGGAAATAGATGAGCACAAATGGCTGGAAGCCCCTGTGTCAAGGATCCACACACCGAGAGATGTTCCAAAAAATGAAGAGTTACCTAAGCAGCCATAAACTCCTGCTACATAGTCAACTGGAGAAAGAGCAGATGTCTGCATTAACCTTTTGAATATATCTTCAATCTCAGATTTGGTGACAAAAGATTAAGGCTCTTCACATTTGATCTCTTTTTTAGAAGTTGAATTGACCACTACAGCAACAACACTTTTCCCTTTTTTCTTATCGATGAACTCTTTATACCAATCCAGCTCACTATGAAGTTTGAAACAAGTTTCCTTGGTGTGTCCAGGCCTTTTGCAATAAGCACAGATGCCATTGGAAGGTTTCTTCTTAAATAACTTCTGAGATGTTGGGTGAAAAGGCATAACAGCAGCAGACATAGCTAAATCAGGAGTGACGGA
Source organism: Andrographis paniculata (assembly GCF_009805555.1). Lineage (NCBI taxonomy): Eukaryota > Viridiplantae > Streptophyta > Magnoliopsida > Lamiales > Acanthaceae > Andrographis > Andrographis paniculata. The sequence goes on along the minus strand of NW_026137513.1, from coordinate 2,212,830 downwards.
ATTAGACAGAAGAACACCACGCTGTGACTCTATGTTGCACAACATTCCATAAGCAACACTCACAGAGGGCAGAGGATCAATCATGAGAATTTGATTGCAGACATGTTCATAAGAAGGATTCAACCCCATTAATAATTGAACCAATAGCATCCGCTCATCTTCAATTCTCAATAGTTGCAACACAGATTTATCACAATCAGGAAAAGGTTGCAAAGCACGAAAGTCACTCCAAAGAGATTTCAATGAACCAAAATACTTAGTGATAGTGTTGTTACCTTGGGAGAGATTAACAATCTTCCTCTTAAGCATAAGAAGTTGAGGTCCACTTATACAACCGAACCGATCTTCAAGTTCGAGCCATAAATCATGAGCCGAGGGAGTGTGAACAAAGGATTTGGCAATTTCAGGCGCAATAGAATTCTTAAGCCACATGAGAACCAAATTATCAGCTCTACGCCAATACCTGTATTCTGGATCAGTCACCAACGGTGGAGTAATAATACCATCGATAAATCCTTCCTTAAATTTGCAGCTTAACGCAGCCTTTACTGCAACCTTCCAAGCGATCCAGTTGGAAGAACTCAACTGAATAGTGATGAGAGCTAACCCTAGGTGGTCACCAGAGAAAATCAAAAATTTCTCACGAATAGGAGAGTTACTAGTTTGTTGAACTGTAGAATTAGCAGACATGGCAGCTTGATTGTGGAGTTCAGATGTCATAGAAAAGAGAGCTAGAGGAGAACCTGCTCTGATACCATGAAGAACAACCCAACCAACAAGAGAAAAGAAGAAACGAATAGAGACGAGAATATTCTGGGTGTTTTCTGTTATTAAGTAAAATGAATAGATTGTACAGATATATATATTACAAGAGAAAAAAGAAAGCATAATGACACTTTCTGGAATTAAATAAAAAACAAGTAACAACTTTAAAATGCAGCTGTCATTCTCTGTTAGTAGTCAATGCCTCATGTATCTCTAGTATTACTTGCCTTTACAAAAGAAAGCAAATCAAATCCATCCATCGAAGGAAAGGAAAGAAACACCGGGGGAAGAAAAGGAGAAGAATAGAAAAATAGAAAAAAAAAAATTAGCTGTTTGATTTCAATTTCGACTTTGGTATTATCCATCTATAAAATAATTATATATTTATTTATGATGTATTTTATTCTCAATTATTTTTGTTATTTTATTTTAATAATCATAATCTATATATGTTTAAATAAATAAAATAAAAAATATGATATATATATATATATTCTACACATGGTTTCAAATAAATACATTGTAAAATTAAATAGAAAAGATCATTAATAAAGAATCAAGAATTTAAAATATTTTTTTTAAAATTAATGTCGCTTTGTTATCTTATATAATTAATTCTTTTACATTACAAAAAAATTAGAAACCAACAAATATATTTATACAAAAATTAATTGAGACATACATTTCGAACAAAATAAAAATAAAAATTTCTTATATCTTATATGTACCAAGAAATACGAAAAAATATTATAAAATAATTTAAAAAAGTACAGAGCTTATATTCTACAATTGCATTAGGAGATATATTAGTATTCTTTACATAAATTGTAAAATATTTTTTTGTTTACTATGTTAATTGGCTATTATTTTAATAATACTGTCATAAAGAGTCAAATAAATAAATAAATAAAAGTGAAAGATCATATGTATTAATTATTCTTATTTTGTATTATTTAAATAATAGTCAATAAAAAATTTAATGACCGAAAGAACCTATAGAATAAAACAAAAATTGATTTTTCACATAAAAAAAAGGTTTTTAGAAAAATAAAAGCAATCAAAAAAAATCTCTATGATTAATTGTACTATAATAATATACTTCAAATAAATTTAATATTGTTATATAAAATAAATTTAATATTGGGTATATAATAAAATTAATAAAGCTAATAATGTTGAATGAAATATTTATAACAAAATAAATAATTATATTAATATAACTTTTTGGAAAAGGGTGAACAAAAAAAAATAGATTATTGGATTAAGGGTATTAACGTAATTTGATGTAACCATAAAATTATATATGCCTTTAAGGCATATATATGTTATAGAATATAAAATTAATTTATTCACAAAAGTGTAAGAAAAGATTATATATTTATATACTCCCTCTCTCCACCGTCAATTTATTTATTTTGCTATTTTAGTTTGTCCATCGTAAATGTATCCATTTTCTTTTTTAGTAAATGTATCTTCCACTAAAATATAAAATTATCACACCCTTTATACAATATTACACAAATGTCATCAAATAACACCATTTAATACCATAAATATTAAGGGGTAAAATAGTCTTTATGTATATAAATTGTACCACATATCAATATAATACTAATATACTAAAATATACGTGTAAAAAGTAAACGGATAGATAGGCGGTGGACGGAGGGAGTATATTGTTTATGTAAACAAAATTTGTTCATATGATATGCATATTCATTGATACCTGACCAAGCATACATACCCTATTATTTAAAGCTATATAAAGATAAACATTGGGTCTGTTCGTCCACCCAAGTTTTGACATTACGATTCCCAAAAAATAATATTTTATATTTTTTATACAATTTTTTATATCACACATCAAAATAAATTTAAAATTAAGTTAGATACTTATTATAAAAAGTCAAAAATATCGAATATTTAATTTAAAATAATATATTTTATATTTTTAATACAATTATCCGTACAATACACTAAAAATCAATTCATCTAAAAATATCGGCGAGCAGAAATATTATTTTTAATTGTATTCCACTATAATAATTAAAGAATGCCTCAAGTAATTATGTGAATTTCATACCATGAGACGAACCATTACGATGTTGGGTATTAATGCTTGATATTGGAGTAAATATGTTATTCTATAATATTAAAAGTTTACAAATTAACCAAGAAGAATCATAAAAGATCAATATTAGATAAACAAATAATAAGATATAAACCTTTTGTTTTGGTATTTGATCATCTTGTAATGTAATGTTGCATTTTTCAACATTTGTTTCATTGATAATTGACTGAAAATACAAATAATAGTGTTATATTCAAGCAGCATAAAATTGTGAATTAGAAAAAATAAAAAATAAAAAATGATATTTATGTATTTGTGTTTCGAATAAAATTTTATTGTTTTGTATTTCACTTTTTCTTTTATACTTTATATTTTTTCAATTCGTTTTTGGTCTTTTACCTGAGCATATCTTTGATTTGATTTTTATTCCTTTCACTTGTATCGATTCATTAACTCCATATTCACCAACTTTTTCCGATGTCTACATGAAAGAATTTTTAATCAAATAATAAGTTTCTTAGTTTCTGATGCTTTTGTCACCAGCTTGTTGAAGAATATCCTCAAATCTTTATATATATATATATATATGGTGCTTATGATTTTGTTTGATCTATATCATTATTATTATTTTTTTGTAAAAGTCATTTCTCAATAAATAATGGCCGTTGTAAAACAGTTTCGTTCATCTCTTTAATATTTATTGCTCAAGAACACTAAATACATCATTTTTTTATGAGAATTATCCTCCAGTGAGAATATAATATACCACCAAACTCAAACATTTTGAAATTACAAGAAACATTTTTATTAAAAGAATTATATTTTTTAAAACTGAAATTGAATTGAATTTAAATTCAAGCAGATCGATCCAAATCCGTGGTTGGATCGAGGATGCGGGAGTGAAGCCCTTGCCAAGCAATTGGCAATCAACAATCATCTTTCTTCGTTGTCTGAACTTGACACAGAACAAATAGCTCCAAAAGTAATGTGACGGGCTTTCACCGTGGCACACAAAGCAGGCCAGACTCATATTGTCCTAATAACACTTTTTCAGCAAGACATTATCCTTAACAGTATTTGTCCGACTGGTTGCGAATTGTGAATTTAAAGCCCATTGGAGCAGACAATAAGCTACCTCAAAAAATCAAATATTGGAGTGGAGCAGCTGAATAATTTCCGATTCCTCGGACAATTATAGTGTGATGAGTGGCGATGACAGAGGGTTATTATTCCTGGATGCGTTGAATCTCGAGAAAGAACATCTTTTCTTCAACTTTGACTATATATTTGAGTATATATATAATTCAAAGGTAAAAATTGGGATCGGAATCGCCAACCGACGCGCCCCCAATTTAAAGAAAAATTTTAAACAGTAGAGTCTTTATTTTTTTATTTCTCTTTGATGTTTCTTCCCTTTAATCCAAACTCATTATTTTTCAAGTTCCAAGATATTATTCTTGCAAATTTGTGGATTTGTTCTAGAAAAATTATATTTGACTATATGATTTTTTGTTTTTTCAAGATAGCTAACATGATCCATTGTTTCCGTTTCAACTATTTTATGAATAATCCCGATGCAATTATGAGCTTTCCATAAGAGTTTTTTACTTGCTCTAAAACCAGCTTTTATCCCATCATATCACCGAGATTCAATCAAATTTTTAAACCGTTAAAAAAAATAGATTTGCAAAATTTTCTTAGAGTTGACATATCTTTTGATGATACTATTTATACTTTTGTTTCATTGTGATGTAATAATATCTGCACAAAAGAACTTACAACCATATACCAATGTCTATTTCTTTTAACTCTAAATATTCTCTTCAACCAGTCGTTTTCCACAGTATCATTCTTCATCAAACATTTCATGCAATTCATGCAAAAACTCTTCTTCTTCTTCAAATTCATATATATATATATATATTCCAAAGTCATATGCAAATTTTTTAAACCTTTCAAATACACTACTCAAATATATTGCTACATTTTGGTAAATGTGTCAAATGCTTAATATATGATGAGTCTTAGGCATCTTGAAGTCAATGTGGGATCTTGATTAATCAAAATAATAACATATTTTCTTTGACACATGGTCTTAGAAAATATGTCAAATAACCATTTAAAAGATGGAATTTTCTCATCATATAAAAGTATTGCACGGAAATTAATGATATTCTTGTGATAATTAATAGTCATAAACAAGACAAAATGACAATTTTCCTTATTTTCTTTCTATATATTATGTTGAAACTGACTACATCTTCAAAGTCAGCATAATCAACTTTCATTTTGTCATTTATAAAAAAATATATAATTGTTATCATATCATATTCATCCATTTGAACAAAATATGAAGAACCTGGATCTTTGCATTGCATTTCGTGCAAATACTCAAGTAATCCACCAATATTTTTAACATTCATAAGTTTTCTTCTCTTTGAATATAAGTAAACTTTCTTGACCACCAGCTATTCAAAAGATCATGTGCAGCTTCTGGAACAATTCTCGCACTTTCAGCTATATAAATTTCAACGCCATGAGAGTAATTTATTCTCCTATAAGAAAATAGTATTTTTGTAACAAACAATTTTTGTCCTTAAATTCACTTTTTCTGTTACTAATAATATTAGGGAATTTCATCCCTAAAGTTTACGTAGCTAACGCCACCGTCCCTAATTTCCGTTACATATATGTTATTTTTTTGTAATGTAATGTTAGTAATTTGATATTTATCATTAGCCCTCAAATGAATTTTCATTGTTGCCTTGCAATCAAATCTTGTTATTGGGTATGGTGCTTTTACGTTAATATTTTTTTTAGATTCTCCTTTTTTTTTTTCCTTCAACATTACAAGAAAAGTTATAAATGTTATCTTGTCATCTTGATCTTTATGAATCTTATGTCTTTTTTAATTTCAAACTCTAATTTCTTAGCATAATTTAAGTTAAAATTATATGCATATTCCTCCGAATCATTTTTCATTCTAATTTGTGGAAGTTTCCCTAAATGGATGAAAAAATCATCCGAATGATCAAATGTTGATACCATTTGCACCAACATTTTGATATTCGTCTTATATATTCTCAAAGTCCAATACACGTGAGTTTGGAGGTTTATTCATTATTAATCTAAAAGTTAGGTAGTTATAAAATATGTCCATAAAACACAAGAACATAAATCAATTAGAAATTAATATTCAACCATAAAAGTGGTAAAACATAAAGAATGTTATCTCAAATACATCCCTTTAAAAGAAATAAGTAAATAAAAGATGATATTGATTTGTGTAACATAACTAACTTAAGTAACAATTCCAACTTTCATAGATACATTACACAAACATTATGAACTTCAACTCTTCAGACAAATATAATAAGAACTTCAACTCTAAACTAATTACTACAACGTATCCCACTATGATCGAACCAATTCTTTTAAAATTAAAGAAAAACACCGTACTCATAACAAAGAAACAAATATATATACCATTGAAAATGTAATAAAAAATATATATACATTCAAAAACTACTAAATTTTGAAAAATAAGTAAAAAAATAACAACACAACACAACAAAATAAAATAAAATTTTAAAAAGCAAAATTGAATTTTTCGTCAACTTCTTAAAATTTCAATTGAATTCATATCGACAGACCTTAATTTTCATTAGAAACTAATGATGAGTAGAGGTCTTCCTCGCGCACTCTCTGTTCAGCACACTGTCGTCGTCCCATTGTTGGTTGTATGTCGTCTTCAAAGCGCCCAGTCGTCTAGGCAAAGAGAAAGTAACTTGGGTACTTAAACTCTAATCCAATTTGAGTGCACGTCTATTTTAATAATTTGTTTTAATGTTCAACTAGTGTGTAAACTCATGCTATGCACGAATATATAATTAATATATTAAATAATAATAATAATAAACACATAAATATTTTGTATATAAAAATATTATATAAGTTTAAATAAATGCAACAAATATAATAAGAAAATCTATAGTAATAACAATATAAAATACTATAATGCTTTAAATATATAGAAAAATAAGAGAAAAACCCATTCATAAATAAAAACTTACATAATCTTATAAATTATACCCAAAAAAAAAAAACTTTTAAATAGATGTATATATTATTCACACTAATTTAAAAGAAAAAATTAATTGTGTATGTGTCTCGTGACTAAATTTTCAAAATATGGATTCAAAAGCTATAAAATTATTAGTAAATAATCATGAATTAACTCAAAATCGTAATTTTTTTATAAAAGAAACACTAAAATAAGAAATACGAGAAGAAAAGGGGCTCGGCGTGTACATGAGAGAAGCAAGGAGGTCAACCTTTTTATTCGAACCCATAGCTGATGATAGAACTATAATAGAGATTTTTTATTTTCTACTCACGCAAGCCCATATCCTTGCTTTTCTATCAATCTCGAATTTTGATCTTCCTCTCCAATCTAATATTATGGTTCAAAATTTCATATGTATGTTAGTAAAAGCTTATTGATTTTTAAAAGTTTATTTCTAAATACTACTATATATAGAACATATATATATATTAAATTTAAAAATAACATAGAAATTTTTTAAAAAGAAAAACATAAAAAATATATTTAAAATGATTTTTTTTATTAAATTATTTATGCATACATGAAAATATAATTTGGAAATTAAAGTACAATTCTAAAGTTGTAGGTTGATGATATGGTTCCATTGTACAATTCTAAAGTTGTAGGTTTCGTTCACGCAGTGTTTTTATATGGATTGATTTTTTTATTTTTTATGTGTGGTATTAGAGATTGTGTACTATAAAATATATTATTTTAAGTTGAATACTTGACTTTTTGTAACGAGTATTTGAATGTTTTTTTTTTTACTTTTTGATTTTTGTAAAAAATATTTTATATTGTTTATTATTATTTTTTAGAAATCGCAATTGAAAAATAGGGTTTGGAGTACAGAGCTATAGACATCTCACATATTTACATTTTTTTTTTTTTTTTATGTTAGAGTATCCATTAATACTTTTATTTTCTTATTCGTATTTGTATGTTAATCCATATAATTTGTTATTTAAATAAATAAATAAATTACATGCAAAATATTTTTAATTAAAAAAACTATAGAAAACAATTATATTATTCAATATATATATTTTATATATGAGTCTATATGTTTAAATTTTTTTTTTTTTTGGAAAATTGTCATTATGATTTACTTTAAATACAAAAATTTAAATTATGAACTATAATTAATATTAAAGATAAAAATAAATTTTTAATTTTAATTTTTTTATTAAATATCAACAAATAAAAAGAATTATCAATAGAGATAACAATTAAAAGAATCTTCACAAAACAAATGACAACCGATTTGAAAAATATATGTAAAAATAAAATCATAGTATTAAAATATTTATAAAAATTTTTAAGTAAAAATGAATTATTTTTTAACTACATATTTTCCATAATTGAATATCTTTTCAAAAATAATAAAATACAACAAATAATTAATATATTGTTTATGTATACCTATGCAAGTTGATTCCTTACTTGGGGTTTAAGGTGTTATGATGGAAGATATATATAGAATGAACACTAATAAATTTGAATAACAATTGTGAACTATATGACACTCAATCTTGATGACATTATTACGCAATGAACCAATTGATTCAATAACGAAAATTCATACCATAACAACTAAATAAAAAAGAAATACCATATATATATTTATAAAGAAATATTGGTTTCGATAGAATAAAATATATGTAAAACAATAAGTCATATTTCAAATATCTTATAAAGTACTAGATGCATCATTAAAAGGTATTTTAAATGAATTCAAAAATTATAAACCTTCATTTGACAAAATATATTTTTTTAAGTATAAACAACAATTTAGTTCATACCAATTTAATGCCAAAAATTAAACATAACTAATACTATCTGTCATGCTGAAATGTGTCATATTTGTCTAGATGTTGAACCCAAATCAATATTAGAAGCCACCTAGCCATAGGTTCGACTTTGATGCGTGAAATTAATGCTCGACTATAGTAGTTTAAGTTGGCATCCCTAGGTTCATTATCAATTGTCAAAAAAAAAAAAACCTAATGAAAAGTGATATATTCAAATTTTAAAACTTTGTACTTCAATTTTCAATTTTCATTGTCGTCGATATGTAAAAATTATAATTTGTATTGTTGTATCTGTTGGCTCCAAATTTACTCAAAACCAACAGAGACAATCACTTTCAACATGATCCAATATTATTCGTGTGTAAAATTTTGGATTATATAAATATAAATAAATATATATATATATATTATTTTGAGGGTAAAATAGGATATTTATAGATGAATTTTATAAATAGAGAGTTATAGAAAATAAATACTAAATAGGGGAGTTGGAAGGAAAAAAAAATTATAAATAGGAATATACAAAGAAATAAATTGAAAGTTGGGAATTTTAGTATAATTAACTTTATAAAAATAATGCAAAATTATATTTGATATTTTATTAATTAATAATAATTAATACTAAGAATAAAAATAAATAACTTTTTATGTGTAAGAATTACTAGCAAACAAATAAGAACCATGCAAAATATATCAAAAATAAAATTATATCAATTTATTTATATATAATAGAAAGTAGAAATCAAAGTAAAAATTGATATAAATAAATACTCACCCTAATAACATGGATAACAAAATCATATAAAATTCATGCAATATGAAATTTAAATACTTAAAAATTAAGTAAAAATCACATTATATGCAAAACTTATTAAAAAGTAATAATAATAATAATAAAATTATATCAAATTATTTATACAAATTAAAAAGTAAAAAATAAAAATTATTATAATACTCAATGTGACCGAATATCTTCTTGAAAATGATAAAATTAATGATTCTTATGGGAAATAAATTCATATAAGAATAATAAAAAATGTATTCAAATACTTTAGTAATTTACATATAATTGATACTAAAAATAAAAACTAATCACTTTTATATGTAAAAATTACTCACAAATAAATTAAAACCGAAATATTGTAAAATATATAAAAAATAAAATAAAATCAATAAATTTATATAGAATAGAAAGTGAAAATAAAAATAAAATTATAAATGAATACTCACCATAGATCAAACAAATTAAGATAAAGAATTTCATATAAGAATCATGCAACATATGATTTGAAAATTTAAGAAATTAAGTATAATTAATATTAAATACAAAAGATAAAGTATTTTTAATTTTACCTTATAAAAGAATTTTATGTAAAACAAATAACAATTAAAGTAAAACTATAAATAAAAAAACATACAAAAATGTATTATTTTTATTTGGCTAAATTATAGTATATTGTTCATGTTTAAGTAATTACGACAATATCAATAGTTGTAAAAATTGTATTTTATTTTTTAGAAATTTTAAAAGAAATATAAATATATATATATACGAGAATAATTCAATTTTTTTTAATGTAGTATATATACATTATCTAAAACAAATTATCTAAAAATTATTTTAATATTTCAAAAAGAAAATTAATGAATTTAATTTCAATTTCTCCATATTTATAGACAAAAACCTTCATGCAAATATTATAAAAACTTCAATAATATTTATAAATATTTATTATTATTTATATCATATTCATATACCTTAGTTTTTTCTCCAATTTCTTTCATCTTCTTTATTAAAATTTTTCTAATGTTTTGTTATCCATGAAAAAATAAATTAATAAAATTTTTTGACAAAATAGTTATAAATGTGCTGATACAATCTAATCATACTTCATAGTTTTGTTATCCATGAAAGAATAAATTAATGAAAAAATTTGACAAAATAGTTATAAATGAGCTGATACAATCTAATCATACTTCATATATTAAATTTTCATAAAATTGTCGACACAAATATATAAAAGATATTAATGTAAAAATAAAAATATCAAAATTGTTCATAAGATTGTTGATACAAAGTAGTTTAAACATTTTTTTTTTTCACATATAATTTGAAAACTTCGATAACAAAATCAACTGTATCCAATGTTAAGACAATAATCTTCTTGGACAACAATGAATATAACTTTGGGAATACAAAAGTATTTGGTAATGAAAATAAATCAATAAACCTAACCAAAATTAAAAAGTAAAGATCACTAATAAAACAAAACACAAAATAAATCACAAAATTTTGACATAATAATAACCGAAAGCACTGCTCCGGCAAACGGTTTCCAACGTCCAAGCGATAGTCTCCTCCAAGATCCGGTGTCTTACTCCTATAATAAAAAAATATTACGTTAAAAAATAATTTAATTCTAATCGAGAATTGGTTCCAAGAAAATATAAAAATGATGAGAATGAATTTTTTTATAAAAAAAATTAATTTAAAAATTAGTAGATTAAAAAATTGATGGGTTGAAAATAGTAACTGCAACAAACAAATTGTAAGATTAAAAAAAATTAAATATAAATTTAAAAAACCGTAAATATCGACTAACACACCTAAAAACTATATAAACTTACAATTTTGAATACCTATTAATGCACTTTAAAAAATAGAAAAAAAAGTTTAAATTAAAAAAATTATAAATCAAAAAATGCATAAATTTTTTTTATGTGAGCTCCACTAAATTCTTATATATAATTATACATTATACATTAGCTATGACTCAAATTTAATTATGTAGTAAATATAATTTTAATAAAAATAAATAAGTAAATATATGGATATCATTATGTCTTTGAATGGTATAAGAGAGATTGACTTAAGAGGGCAGGTGAACTGTTATCATGTTTTTGCATCTATTTTCAAATTATTTCAAAACATTTTTTAAAAAAGAATTTAATCATTTTTATTAAAATTATAACTTAAATATCTCTATTTCACATTAAAAAAATAGATTAAAAGTACCGGAGTTGAAAACAACATGACTCCATCGGAGCAAAAAAACGGAAGCCGAAATTAAGATGACTCTCTACCGGAACCGAAAACAACATTACTCCACCGAAGACGAATACGACATGACTTTTCCTAATTTTGAGCACACACAGTAGTTGAATAATATAAATATCTCTGCTGACATATAAATGTTACGTGTTGATGAGAAATATCAAAGGGTAATAAATTTTAAAATAGATTTTTTTATTGTCGATTTTAAATACCATTGTAGACCAAAATTTTTGCCGAAGGTAAGGAAGCCATTGACGGGTTGAGAAAAGTCTTCGACAAACAATCCACTGTCAATACTCTAACATATAAAATCAAATATTTTGAATAATAATTTTAATTTTAATTTAACTATTTTAATTATAATTTAAAAATATCAATTTCAATTTGAATGGCCCAATTATATTTATTTATTTTTAATATATTTTTACTTTCTAATCTTTTAAATTTTCAATTTTATTAAAAAACTGCTAATTTCAATTTCAATTTTATTTTTATATATATTTATTATGTATTTATTGTGTAAAAATTATATAAAAACAGTAATTAATTAAATTATTACAGTATAAACGATAATTAATTAGTAAGTTTAATAAAAAATTAAATTCAATTTTGAATTAAAATAAATATAAGTAAATTATAAAAAAAATATTTATGTTTAAATAATAATACAATTAAATACTGTATAATATAGAATAAAAGGTTATAAAATTTAAAATATAAATATATATTATTAATAATTATTTATTATTTATTAATATTAGTATTATTTTTATTTTTATAAATATATAATAATTTTTAGTTATAACTAAATTATTAGTATTATTATTATAAAATATTTTGCCCCTAATTAAGGCATTACACATCCACAGCGCCGCTGCAACAGGTTCTTTCCCTATCTCTTCTCTTCCTCCCTCATTCTTTCCTTTCATCCTTCCTTTTTTACCTCCTTCTTCTTCTTCTTCTTCTTCGTTTTCACCCACCTGCTGCTCCGCTCCGGTGACGGAGAATTAATCGGCGGTCGAACCGCAAACCCGACGGTTTACGGTTTGGAGAGGAGAAATGAGGAACTGTTCAAAACCGGTTCGGTTCTATTCCACCGGAACCACCGGTTTGAACCGGAGGACCGGAGTTTGGAACCGCCGGTTCGAAACCGACTGGAAGTAGTCGAAGACAAAGGGCTGCCCGAATTGTGCCTTTTTTAAGTGTTTTTATAGCAGCGGCACCTTTTATTTTTTATTTTTTATTTTCTTTATTTTTATCGGTGAAAAAAATTAAGGTGCAATTGCTAAGTCGGAGGCGGGGGATTTTGGGTTTTCTCAGCGAGGGATTTCGAATTTTGTTGGGAATTTGGGGCGAAGTGGATTTTGCAATCGATGAAGTTCCTGGCTTCAATTTGGTAGACGAGCCACACAATCCTGTTGCACGCATAGGGTAACCCTCGGTTTTTGCTTCAGATGTATTGGTGTTTTTTCTGGAACTGATCGTGAGTTTAGGGTTTGTATTTCTGCCGAAAGAAATGTGATTCTGTTTGCGGTGTTAATTTATATGAAGTTCAGCATTGAGAACGTTTATTTTGGTATTGCTGTTTTCCCGATTTTGTTTTTCAATTCGGTAGCATATGATATGAATATCTGTTCGGATTTATTTGCCTGTAGTTTAAATGTGTTTAGTTGGTAAGATATTTGAATTTGTATTGTAGTAGTATTCAGCTTATTAGGATTTGAGTTAGGGATGTATGTGTGTATGTTGTTTGGGGGATTTATAATGCCATTTGTGTTTTTTTACTACAGACATGATTTCATTTCTTTGATTTGTGCAACTTTTGCAGATCAAAACCTTTTGATTTGTATACCTGAATGTTATGCCATGAATTCGACTGATGGGATGGAGTTTTGAGTGATTCTCTGATTGCAAGTTTGCAGTGAGTTGGATGTTTATGTTGCCTCAATATTGATTTGAAATAGTGTGAAGTGGTTTTGTGTGGATGGAGTGTAACAGAGATGAGGGGTTGAGAGCAAAAGAAATTGCTGAAAGAAAATTTCTAGCAAAGGACATCAAGGGGGCGAGGAAATTTGCTCTCAAGGCGCAGAATTTGTATCCCGAGCTAGAGGGTATTTCTCAAATGGTGGCGACTTTTGATGTGTATATGTGTGCTGAAGAGGATAAACCAAATGGAGAATCAAATTGGTACGGTGTGCTCGGTGTGACTCCTTTAGCAGATGAGGAGACTATAAGGAAACAATACAGGAAACTGGCTCTCCTGCTCCATCCTGATAAAAATAGATCTGTTGGGGCTGAAGGGGCATTTAAACTCGTCTCGCAAGCATGGAGTTTACTGTCTGATAAGTCCAAGAGAATAGCGTACGACAAGAGATGTACAAAGAAGAATAAGGCGAAGACTGGGGCTCCTTCTCAACAGCCACAACCGTCAGCACAGAGTGGATTCTATGATTTTGCAAACTCTGCAGCTTCACACATGAAGACTACGAAGAGTAGTAGTAAGAAGAATTCTTCCTCTGGTGCCCATTCGTTGCGTAGGAAGGAGCGAAGTACTTTCTGGACGGTATGTCATTGGTGCAAGATGCAATATGAATACCTCAGAGTGTATCTTAATCACAATCTTCTCTGCCCTAATTGCAAGGAGGCCTACTTTGCTATTGAAATTAATCCTCCATCAACTAAAGGTACAAAGGTATCAACCGAGTTGAAAAATTCTCAGCAATGGAAGAATTTGAGCAAGGGATTTGATGCTAAGAGAAACACGGCTGCTCAACAAGGAACTTCTGGGGTGAGTCATTCCAATGGGTCCAATGCTAATGACTTCCAGTGGGTTCCTTTCTCCGAATCAAATGGCACCAGATCTGCTGCTCAAGCTGCAAATATGGTTCAGCAGGCGTATGAGAAAATTAAGCGAGAAAGGATTAAAGCACATGCTGCTGCGAAAAAAGAGGCAGCATTACAAAAGAAAACTCACGGATACAAAAGACCACAGGGTGCAGAATCATCGGGGCAGTGCAATGTTGCCAAGAAAAGAAGAGGGATTGATGATTGTGGAACGAACAAAGAGTCCGTGAGTCAGGTGAACTGTAAAAGTGGAACTCATCACTCTGATCTTAAACATGATCGCCTGCAGAAGTGTACGAGCATGCATGATGGTGTATGTCATGTTGATTTTAAACAGTTGTTAATGGTTAAAGCTTGTGATGAAATATTTAAGAATCTGAATGATAGCACTTCAACTACTGTAAAAAAGAACGAAGCTTCTGAGAAGGTATGTAAAAATATCAAAGAAAATGAAATGGTAGATGTGAAAGATGGAAGTACTGAGCATGGTCCTCCGAGTAAGCTTGATGATGGGTCTTCAGGCTGTTGGCGAGACACAAAGGGGGTCACAGAAATGCCAGTAAATGTCTTAGGTAGTGATTTCTACAACTTCGATAAGGACAGGACAGAAGAATGTATCAGGGACAACGATGTCTGGGCTGTATATGATGGTGATGATGGGATGCCGCGACTCTACGCCTTGATTCACAATGTAATATCTCTGCATCCCTTTAAAGTGAAGATGAGTTGGCTTCATTCTCTAACACACTCCGGGCTGGGACATGTAAATTGGTTCTTAAATGGTTTTTCAAAGACATGCGGGGAATTTGGAATTGGCAGGCCTGAAATATTTGACTCGGTGGACTCATTCTCACACCGTGTTAGATGTACGAAACGCACCTCGAAGACCTTTCAAATATTTCCAAAGAAAGGGGATGTCTGGGCTTTGTACCGAAATTGGTCGCCTGAGTGGAATGAACTCACCGAAGATGAAGCAATACATGAATACGACTTTGTTGAAGTACTGGAAGACTACGACGAAGAGTTGGGGGTAATCGTAGTTCCCCTGGTTAAAGTTGCTGGCTTCAAAGCAGTTTTTCATCAACACATGGATTCATCGGAAATAAAAAGAATTCCAAATCAAGAACTATCCCGCTTCTCCCATCAGGTGCCATCCCGCCTCCTCACTGATCAAGACCGACTGAGATCTGCCAGGGGTTATCGTGAGCTAGATTCGGCAGCCATTCCTCCAGAAATCCTTCAAGCAATGTCAGACGTCAAAGGAATTGAATTCACGGAGTCTGATGATGATGATGGTGTTGAGTTTGTGAAAGCAGTTGATGGCAATGGAAACACCACCACCGAACAGGCCGGAGTTTCTGAGTCAGGAGAAGTGGAAAAAAATTAACTTTAAGATGAATTCAGGAAGGCGTGTTGACGGTAAAAATTTTGTCCGGAGATGGATCAAGAACATATACGAGGATGACAGAAAGGATGAACAGGCACCCGAAGAATGATTTAAAACGGTCCATCCAGAAGTTCTCTTCTTGTGGCATCGGCGTGGAAGCGAACAGAATACTGATCTCGCCATTCTGCCCTCGCACCATCGGATAAAAGCTAGCTAGCGATCTTCGGCCGCCACCAGAGACTACACAGTTATTCAGGTTAGTGAACAGCCTTTTGATTTAACTAATATAACATATACTGCCTGCCTGTATTTTACTGTCTTTGTATCAAGTCAACAACAACAACAACATTGCTTGAACTTGTATCTCCTCTGATTATCATATGTTCGAAATGTTTTGTCGTTGCCACCGATCTTCTCCGAAGATTAGGGTGACGACATCTGTGTTGTTTTGTTTATCTCTGTGTCTTTGGATTTGATCTATTTGTGTTCCTTTTGTCCTGTTTTTACTGAAACAAGAATGGGGATAGGATTAAATGCATTTGTTGGCATGTTGTTGATTATGTTGTTCGTATGTTTATGGATTTTGCTATATATATTTAAATTGGGGATGATAGAAATATTGCAGTATTGGAGTCAAAAAAGCATAATGCTATGTTACAAAATTGAAAGATATATTGAGGAACTGACTGTGAGGGTAGGGATTTTTGCTCATTGTTGTGTTGGCAGAGGTTTTTCTGATAACTATGACTATATTGTTTGATTATTGTGTATGTATTTTGATGATGTAACCATTGTCATTAGTCATAAATTTTAATGAATAATGTTTTAAGTTATGGCATAAACCATATTACTTGTTATTACCATAAATAGTATTTTTATGTGAAAATAATATACTTCCATAACAAGAGTATCATTAGCGTTTTGTGCGTCGATATTTGAATATTAATTATTATATCATGACAAAAGAAGTTTTATAAGTTTTTTATAATACAAATACAATTTAATTATTAAAATATAATGATATTTTTAATGCAATCAACTCATCACAAATGATGCTGCTCCTTTTGTATATAATATTGGTAGTAATTATTTTGATTTTATACCAAAATCAAACAAATTGTTATGACTCAATTTATGTCATTCTTAAATGCCCGGTGGATTTTGTGAAATGTGATAGAATTAGTGATCTCAATTATCACTCCCTCTCTCCTCTCTCGATATCTCTCTAGATTATATATATATACATACTTTATTACATATCTATATATATATTATAATATCTATATTATTATTATTATTATTATTATATGTTATTATTAGTAGTAGTATTTTGATATTTTGTTTTATATTTTATAACACGTTATCAGCACAAGGTTTTGCCGAAGAAGTGCATATAAAGATAGCGTATTTCTTTTTTGTTGTTTTTTTTGTTGTATATTTTTTTAGGTTACTCGAAAGGGTGCGAAATTTTTGGTAAGTTTATTTATTTTCTTTTAATCATGTATAATATAGAAAAATTTGAATTTTCCCCACTAGTAATTACCGGAAGTAATTATATGCCGTGGATAATGGATGTCGAAATGCATTTCGAATACATGAGGCTTTCGAAAACAATAATTAGTGAAAATGAATGCACAAATCTAGAACGTGCAAAGACAATGATTTTCTTGCGTCATCATATTGACGGAGCCCTCGAAATGAAATATTTAATGGTGAAAAATCTATTTGAATTAGGGACAAATTTGAAAGATCGATTTGGACACTTGAAATATGTCATATTGCCAAAAGCAAAGCACGCATGGCAACACTTGCGGTTGCAAGATTTTAAAACAGTTTCCGATTATAATTCTATGATGTTCAAAATCACGTCCCAGTTAAGATTTTGTGGAGAAAATATTACTGATAAGGATATGTTGGAAAAAACGTTCACTACGTCTCATGCCTCTAATATAGTTTTACAACAACAATATTGAGAAAGAGGTTTTAATAAATATTGTGATCTTATTACTTGTCTCCTTGTTGCTGAACAGAATAACGAATTATTATTGAAAAATCATGAATCGAGGCCAACTGGTGCAAGTCCATTCCTTGAAGTGAATGTGACTCAGTGTTTGAATAATATACCTAGATTCTACCGCGAACAAGGCAGTGGACATGGATTGAGTCGTGGATGCGGAGCCGACTGTGGACGTGGCAGGTTTGTTTCGCGTTACTACCGTCAGGGATATTTTGATGATCAGGAACCAAATAGACCCCTGAAGCGGCCTCAGAATGATGTTGGTCAGAGTTCAAAGAAAATCAGTGTTAATCGCTGCAGAATGACAGGACATTGGTTCAGAAATTGTTGTTCCAATTTTTATTTCGTTGAGCTGTATCAAAATTCCCTGAAACGGAAAAACAAAGTAACATTGTCAGTGGTAGTGGGGGTGATAAATATACTGATAATACACAATTAGATGTATCTGATTTTCTAGTACACCCTAAAGGTGGATACTATGAAAATCTCGAAAGTGCGATATAATAGTACATATATAGATATATGTCTATATTTTTGTAACACATGTAGTTCTTTGCTCCCTATATTTTGTAATAATATGACAGCTATGTATTTTCTTCAAATTTCTGATATATTTATTCTTATATTTCTCCCAGAAGAAGAGTATGAATGCTGAACACGCTATAATGAATAATATGAAAGACAATTCATGTCTCATTGATAGTGTATCAACGCACACCATTTTGAAAGATAAGAAACATTTCACCAACCTGAAGTTGGGAAAAATTGAGGTGAATATTATAAATGGTTGTGCAAAATTAATTGAGGATTATGGAAGAACAATAATATTTCTCCCTGAATAAGTAAAACTTGATATCCAAAGTGCACTATATTTTAGTAAATCTCAAAGAAATTTGTTGAGTTTTAATGATATTCGTAGAAATCATATTGAGACATCAAGTGAGACAAATAATGAATTTTTGTTGATTACAAAATTCATTGATGGATATAAATATATATTAGAAAAATTGTCTTCATTGTCTTCCGGATTATATTACACAAAGATTAATGCAATTGAAACATATCTGGTAGACTAGAAGTCTACAGATGTTATGATTTGACATGACCGGTTTGGGCATCCCAGTAATACTATGATGAGACGAATTATTAAAAATACCAATGACCATAACTTGAAAGATCAAAGGTTATTAAATACAAATGAACTTAAATGTGTTGCTTGCTCAAAAAGAAAGTTAATAACTAAACCATTACCAGCAAAAGTGGGAACTAAATCCCCTTCATTTTTAGAAAGATTTCAGGGTGATATATGTGAGCATGTAGATCCACCATGCAGACCATTTCAATATTTTATGGTACTTATCGATGCATCTACTAGATGGTCGCATGTGTGTTTATTATCCACCCGCAATTTGGCATTTTTGAGGTTGCTTGCTCAAATAATTAAATTACGAGCTCAGATTCCAGATCATTCAATAAAAAAAATTCGTCTTGATAATGTTGGTGAATTTTCATCCAAGACGTTTGATGATTATTGCATGTTTATTGGAATTAACATTGAACATCTTGTACCTCATGTACATACTCAAAATGATCTAGTTGAATCACTTATAACACGGTTGCAGTTAATTGCAAGACCTATGTTGATGAAATCCAAACTTCTTGTCTCTGCTTGGGGATATGCAATTATGCATGCAATAACACTGATCAAATTAAGACCGACAAGCTATCATAGCTACTTCCCAGTACAATTAGTGTACAATGAAAAACCCAATATTTCACAATTGAGAACTTTTGGGTGCGCAATTTATGTGCCAATTGCACCGCCCCCAACGTACAAAAATGGGCCCCCAACGGAGATTGGGGATATATGTCGGGTACGAATCACCATCTATCATTAAATATCTTGAACCATTAACTGGTAATTTGTTTACGGCTCGTTTTGTTGATTGTCATTTTGACAAGTCACATTACCCGACATTAAGGGGAGAAACTGATCAACTGAAAAAGGAAATTACTTGGAAAATACCATTAAGTTTTCTTGATCCTCGTACAAGTCAAAGTGAATTAGAGGTGCAAAGAATTTTACATTTGCAGCGAATAGCAAATCAGTTGCCTGATTATTTTTGTGATGCCAGCAGGGTCACTAGATCTTATATAGCTGCTGAAAATGTACCTGCTAAAATTGTTATTCCTAGAAACAATATACAAAGTGCTAATGAATCAAATGCACGACTAAAGCGTGGCAGACCTGTAGGTTCCAAAGATAAAAAAATCCTCTAAAGAAAAGATGAATGAATGAAAGGGTTGAGGATTTAAATGTTAATCAAAATCCTCAAGAAACAGATAGTAACATGGATCAGATTTATGAAGAAATTGATACTGATAAACTTGCTGAGGATGTTAATCCTAATAAAATTTCTTTTGAAGAGAATGAAATTATTGAAAATTCAATAAATTATGTTATTATTGCAAAGTATTAGAACCGAAATGATACAATTATGGATAGTACTTTTGTATATAATGTAGCACTTGATATAATGGAAAATGACGATGATCCAGAACCTAGATCAGTTGATGAATGTCGGAAAATAATAGATTGGCGAAAATGGAAAGATGCGATCCAGTCTGAATTAAATTCACTGGCAAAACAGAAAGTTTTTGAACCCATCGTTCAAACACCTGAAGATGTTAAGCCTGTTGGCTATAAATGGGTATTTGTTCGAAAGCGAAATGAGAATAATGAAATTGCCAGATATAAAATATGACTTGTTGCTCAAGGTTTTTCACAAAGACCTAAAGTTGATTTTAATGAAACATATTCTCTAGTAATTGATGGAATAACATTTCGATATCTTGTCAGTTTGGGAGTACATGAAAATTTGGATATGCGTCTGATGAACGTTGTAACTGCCTATTTATATGACTCGTTAGATAATGATATATACATGAAAATCCCTGAAGGATTTTGTATGTCTGATGCATACAAATCAAAGCCAAAAGAATGTTATTCTATTAAATTACATAAGTATTTGTATGAGCTCAAACAATCTGGTCGTATGTGATATAATCGTCTCAATGAATCATTATTGAAAGAGAGATATGCAAATGATTCTACTTGTCCGTGTGTTTTTATAAAGAAATATGGGAGAAATTTTGAAATAATAGTTGTTTATGTGGATAACTTGAATTTAATTGGAACCTTTGGAGAGGTTAAAAAAACTATTGAATATTTGAAAAGGGAGTTTGAAATTAAAGATTTTGGGAGAACAAAATTTTGTCTTGGTCTACAAATTAAACATTTGAAAAATAGAATTTTGATACATCAATCTGCAGATACCTAGAAGGTATTGAAACGATTTGCAATTGATAAACCACATTCATTAAGTACTCCAATGGTCGTTAGAACTCTCGATCCTATTAAAAATTCTTTTAGACCAAAAGAGGTGAATGAAGAAGCACTTGGTCCTGAAGTACCATATTTAGGTGCTATTGGTGCACTAATGTATCTGGCTAACAGCACTAGACCAGATATAACATTTGTTGTAAATTTCTTGGTCAGATTTAGTGCAATGTCAATACAACAACATTGGAAATGAATCAAAAATATTCTTCGTTATCTCCAAGTATCTATTGATCTCGGCCTATTATATCCAAAAGGATCTCGACATGAATTGATTGAATATGCAGATGATGGGTATCTTTCTGACCCGCATAAACTCAAGTCTCAGACTGACTATATGTTTACTTGTAGTGGTACAGTGGTATCTTGGAAATCCACTAAACAAATATTAAATGTCACATCTTCAAATCATGCAGAAATAATAAAAATTCATAAGGCCAGTAGAGAGTCTGTTTGGCTAAGATCAATGATCCAACACATTTTACATAATTGTGGTTTGAAATCTGAAAAAGATAATCCTCCTACTATTTTGTACGAATATAATGCAACTTGTATAGCGCAACTGAAAGGGAGATAAATCAAGGGAGATAGAACGAAACATATTTCACCGAAATTTTTCTTTACTCACGATCTTCAGAAAAATGGTGAAATAGATGTACAACAGATTCGATTGGACTAGAATTTAGCAGATTTATTGACCAAGGTTTTACCGACTGCAATGTTCGAGAAATTGGTTAAGAACATTGTGATGATCGGCTACGGGATTTCAAGTGATGTTCACATCATGAGAGCTAAAATTCAAGTGATATCCACATCAGGGAGATAATTTTTAATGCATGAATATCGTACTATTTTTCCTTCACAAGAATTTGTCCCAATGAATTTTTTCCTAGTAAAATTTTAACGAGATGTATTTATTGCAATTAATGACATATAAGAGGAAGTGTTATGACTCAATTCATAATATGTGTCATTCTTACATGCGTGTCATTTAATAGCTTTGACAAGTCATTGATTTCAATGACTAATCCATTTGTAATTTTCCTATAAATAGGCTGATGGATTTTGTAAAATATGATAGAATTAGTGATCTTAATATCTCCCTCTCTCTCTCAGAACTCCGTCTCTCTCTAGATTATATATATACATACTTTATTACATATATATACATATATTATAATATCTATATTATTATTATTATTATTATTATTATATGTTATTATTAGTAGTAGTATTTTGATATTTTGTTATATATTTTTGTTACGTATGAAATTTAGAATTAGGTTAAAAAGCCCAAGGTAAAAGAAAAATGGGCCTGGCAATAGAGTTGATTGAACTGGCTGAAGGACACCGTGGGGAACTCAAGGAAAATAGGTTTATTTCTAAGGAAAATACAGGTCGGGAGATCCTCAGGTCGGGAGGTCCTCAAGACGGAAAGTCATCAGGACGGAACGTCCTCAGGTCGGGAGGTCCTCAGGTCGGGAGGTCCTCAAGACGGAGAGTCATCAGGACGGAAAGTCATCAGGTCGGGAGGTCCTCAGGTCGGGAGGTCCTCAAGACGGAGAGTCATCAGGACGGAAAGTCGTCAGGTCGGAAGGTCCTCAGGTCGAAAAGTCCTCAGGACGGAAAGTCCTCAGGTCGGGAGGTCCTTAGGTCGGGAGGTCTTCAAGACGGAAAGTCATCAGGACGGAAAGTCCGCAGGTCGGGAGGTCCTCAGGTCGGAAAGTCCGCAGGTCGAAAAGTCCTCAGGACGGAAAGTCCTCAGGTCGGGACTCTGCGGCTGGACCAATAAGTCGGCTGGTCTGTTAGTCGGGAGGTTTGTAGTTGAACCAAACAAGTCAGATGATTTGCAAGTCGGGAGGATTGGCAGACGGACCAACACGGTTGTAGATTGGCAGTCGGGCTAAAAGGGCGGAAGGTCTGTGGTCGGCTCAAAGAGTGAAATATAGTGATAATTTTGGTCCGCTGAGGACACGTGTCAGCAGGAGAAGGGTTGGAAGACAGTTGGAAAGGAGACGTTGTAACCGTTCGGGCGACGGTTTTCAGTACAGTTTCTTCAAAGAATATTTAAGGATTTGGATCATCATTTGGCAAGACATCTTCAATCAACTTCAACAAAGCAAAGTCAGATTTGGGGATCACCACTTTAAATTTCAGTCTTTTATTTTCCAGTTTATTTTCTGTACCATACAGTGTTTAGAGATTCCTAATCTCAGGCACTAATTAATCAAGTTTAAGGATATTTTCTATATCTTTGAATTTTACTTTATTTTTGTTGAAAAATTACATCAACAAATTGGCGACCACAGTGGGAGCAAGACAAAATTGCTCATTCCAATTCCGGCGATAATTTCATACGTCTTAGATCCGGCCGTATCATCGGAAGGGTCTATATGGCAGGTTCACAACCTCAATCATCTTCGGCACCGGTGGGAGAATCCGTTCCACCACCTATTGTGCCAAATGCTGGGGAAATCCCACAACCACCAACTGATTGGAGGTCTTATGTTCAACAAATGAACAACCAGCAAACTTTGGTTATGCAAAACATGTTGCGTGAGCAACAGAATCTGATGCAGAACATGTTAGATCAAGCACTGTCAAGGGTTAGTCTTCAACCCACTCAAACTCCACCAGGAGTATCACCATCCAGACTACAGGCAAATTTCGCAGGGCCATCATTCGTGGATAGTGCATTTCCAAGTGCCACAAATCCCAACCGAACGGATAGGGGAAAATCTCCTCTGACTTTTCCCAACACTGTTCCGCTGGGACCAAGGGTTTCCAGTCCGCAGCCTAACAATACAAGGGAGGACAGGCCTGGAGGATATATACATGATCCTATTCATATTCCTGTGCAGGATCCTTTCCATGTTCCTGATCATCAACGCTTTCATGTAGATCCTGATGAGATTGCACATATATTAAGGGATCAGTTTGGGTTAACTCCTCAGATGGCTAACCGCCCTGCATATCAGAGACCTTTCCCAGAAAGGATCATTAATGAACACCCCCTCCCAATGAATTATCGACCACCCGATTTTCATGCATTCTCAGGGGAGGACGGATCTTCCACCATAGAACATGTTGGTCGTTTCACAGCACAATTGGGAGAAGTTGGTAATAACCCTTTTTATAAGTTGCAACTGTTTGGTTTATCTCTTACTAGAACAGCGTTTTCGTGGTTTGCAAGTCTGCCTCCTGGACAAATTCAGACGTGGGAAGGACTGGAGATGGCATTTCATGCCAGATTCTTCAATCCTTTACCAATTGTTTCTTTAACTGATTTACTAGAATTGAGACAGTATCCAGAAGAATCTGCTTCACAGTTTATAGAAAGGGTGCGATTGATGAAAGGGCGATGTCCTACGGTAATCAGTGAGAAAGAGATGACCAATTTAGTGGTCCGGAATATGCATACTCGCTTAAGAAAGGCACTCACTGCCCTGGACGTTGAGGATTTGGCAAGTCTTGCATCCAAGGCTGGACGTTTAGAGTCTTTGTTCAGAGAGGAAGATCAGAATAACAGGCGTAATAGAGGCCAACATATGGCGAGTATGGGAACAGAAACATGTGACTTTGATTTTAATCAGTCAGAAGAGATGGCAGCTGAAATCCTTTCTGGAAAACCTTATGTATGCCCCAAATTGAAGCCAGTACCAGGATCTGAAGGAAAGGATCAACCGACGTTTGATAGTTCGAAAGCTGACGAAATCTTTGATATCCTGCTGACTTATGGCCAGATCCGTATTCCAAAGGGGCAAAGACTGACCACTAAAGAAGAAATCAAAGGGAGACCATACTGCAAATGGCATAATTCTTTCACACACAATACAAGTCAGTGTACTCATTTCAGGAAGGAAATTCAAAAAGCCATCAAGACAGGTCGGCTCAAGTACATCACTTTAGGTGTAGACCAGCAACCGTTTCCGAAAGTAACAACGGCAATGGTTGACATCCAACCAAGTTCGGAAACAGAAAAAAATTCGGCCAATAGTGGACAAACAGGGGAACAAACTCAGGCAAGCCCCGGAACAAAAAGAGGAAGTCAGCCAAACAGTGGCCGACCGGAAGAAAGACTCAAAGTTTGTGAAAAGCCAGTCGCTGAAAAATGGGACCATCCAGACGGTTCTTTTAATGTGGAGGTGAAAGAAAAGGTTTTAGTGCGTGACCACCCGACCAGAAAAACAGGGTCAGTCGGAAACAATTGGGCTCGAAATAAAAAGCCTTTACCAGTTGATATAGATCCTCGTTTCCCAGGTATGAATCGTACACAGATTCGTAATGCCAAACGCAGGTATGCTGCGAAGTATGGGAAACGAGTTCCTTCAGCAAAACAACTAACCGACGAACAAAAAGCAGCCGACCACTCGGCAGGAGATCAGTCCATTAGAGTCTTTTCAACAGAACAAACAACCAACGAGCAGGGAGCAGCCATTCAATCTCCAAAAAATCGGTCCATTCGGGTCTGTTCAAGAAAGCAACCGAACGACGGATTAGGCGTTTCGGAGTATACCAAAGGAAGTTTGTCGGGACAGGGGAAAGGTAAAGGAATATCAGATGAAATAATTAGAGGTTTTAGATGCCAACATTGTGAACGGATCAACATCAATCCATCTCCTGAAGAATTCCGTATAGAATCTTTGACGGTTCAATCTCGGAATAAGACAAAGGAAGAAGTTGTAACTACAGAGGAAAATTCGAGATCTGTTAAATCTCGTCTAGGGCCACGAATCCCTTGTCGAATGACAGAGATTAATCAGATGAGAGATGAACCGATGTGGGCGAGTCTGGTAGATGATCCTACGGACGAACCTTTATGGGCATTCTTGGCAGATGACGAATTGGAGGAAACAGAGTGGGCAAAGGCTTCAGATCCCGAGTCTCAGTCGGAGACACCTTCGATAGTGTTTCCTCCTATTCCAGAGGGTGCGATCTCCCATTTGAAACCTCTGTATGTTAATGCTCACATTTGCGGGAAACCAATCACAAAGGTTTTTGTGGATAATGGAGCAGTCTTTAATG
The DNA here is from genome assembly GCF_009805555.1 of Andrographis paniculata. Taxonomy (NCBI): domain Eukaryota; kingdom Viridiplantae; phylum Streptophyta; class Magnoliopsida; order Lamiales; family Acanthaceae; genus Andrographis; species Andrographis paniculata. Next base: position 2,186,350 of record NW_026137513.1, on the reverse strand, counting down.
TTATGCCATTGAAGACTCTCAAGAAGCTAGGGAAAGGAATTCATGATCTGTCTCCTGTGGAATTCGAAATGACAAGCTTTACAGGGCAGCCGACCAAGCCTGAAGGTATGATGGTTGCCACAATTGAAGTCGGACCAAAAAAGATCTCCACTGTTTTCTTTATTGTGGATGCAGATACTACATACTCTCTCTTGCTGGGAAGAGACTGGATTCATGCCTCTCAATGTGTGCCATCAACACTGCACCAACAATTAATGTTCTGGGAAGGAAATCAGGTCTTCAAAATGGAAGCAAATGACAACCCATTCGATGTATCAGAACAAGTTGAAGAGTCAGTTTTTTATTCCAGTCATTTGGCTCCGATGTCTCAGTTATATATGGCCAGGGAATACCCAAACAAGGGTTATAAAGTCACTGGCCAGAACTCGATGTTCTATTAAAAGAACAACTTTATTGTATGGCTCATGATAAAGCCACACCTATTCTCGTATAATTTGTCTGTTATGGGTGATACAAGTTTAGAAGTATGTAGTTCTCTTATTAATAAGTTCTATTTAAAGCAGTTATTACATAAAGCAGAAAATAGTAAAGAGATTCTTGATGTTCACCTCCAAGAAGATGAACAATTTCGTTGGCCTGATTTATTAGAAAAAACAGAACCAACAGCTTCATCACAAGACCCATTATTGGAGTTTAATCTAGGAACCGAATTGGTTCCAAAAGTGATCAGGCTAAGTGGTTATTTGTCTGAAGAGCAACAAACAATGATGCTCGAAGTTATTAGAAACAACATTGATTGTTTAGCATGGGATTATTCAGAAATGCCTGGTTTGAAAAGAAGTCTAATAGAGCATCGATTGCCTATCAAGGAAGGTTGCAAACCTTATAAACAACCCCCAAGGCGAATGAGCCCGGATCTGATGCCTCAAATCAAGGAAGAAATCCAAAAACTTCTCAAAGTGGGTTTCATTCAGCCTTGCCGTTATGCGGAGTGGCTGGCTAACATTGTACCAGTGGTCAAGAAAAATGGTAAGATAAGGATATGCATCAATTTCAGGGATTTGAATCTAGCTACCCCTAAGGACGAATATGTGATGCCTATGGCCGACATGTTGATTGATGCAGCAGCAGGGCATAAAGTCCTTAGTTTGATGGATGGTTATGCAGGTTATAACCAAATATTTCTGGCAGAAGAAGACATTCCTAAGACAGCATTCAGGTGCCCAGGGGCTTTAGGTATTTATGAATGGACAGTCATGCCATTCGGGTTAAAGAATGCAGGGGCAACTTACCAAAGAGCCATGAATTCAATCTTTCATGATTTAATTGGCAAATCTATGGAAGTTTATATTGATGATGTTATTGTTAAATCCTCCAGTTTTAACGAACATTTGAGAAATCTTGAAGAGGCATTCGGAAGAATGAAGAAGTACAAGTTGAAGATGAATCCAACCAAGTGTGCTTTTGGAATATCAGCCGGGAGCTTTTTAGGATTTTTAGTTCATGAGAGAGGAATTGAAATCGATGCTAATAAGGCTAAAGCCATTCTTGACAGTCGGCCACCCAAGACGGTTAAAGAAATCCAAAGTCTTTTGGGTAAGGTGAATTATTTGAGGCGTTTCATCTCTAATGCTGCTGGCAAGGTCAGACCAATTACTAAATTGTTAAAAGCTGGAAAAAATGCTTTTGAATGAGGTCCAGATCAACAGACGGCTTTAGATGCTATCAAGCAGGCATTGGTTCACCCTCCAGTCTTAATGCCTCCTAAACAAGGTCGGCCGCTCAAACTTTATTTGGCAAATACACATGAAGTGGTTAGCTGTTTATTGGCACATGATGGTGATGACGGGAAGGAAAGGGCAATTTACTATCTCAGTAAAACCCTTACAGGACCAGAACTGAATTACACTATGCCAGAAAAAATGTGTTATTCATTGGTTTTCGCTTGCACTAAACTCGAGCATTATTTGCTACCCAGAAGAATTGAGGTCATATCAAAGGTGGATCTCATCAAATTGATTTTACAGAGACCTACTATGAAGGGCAGACTCATGAAGTGGGCCATCAAATTGGCTCCTTTTGATCTCCAACATTCCCCTTTGAAGGCAATCAAGGGACAAGCAGTAGCCGACTTCTTAGCAGAATTCTCACAAGTCGGATATTCCTTTTGTGATAGTGTCCGACCACTCAGTTATTCATCATATCTGAATAATCTACAGGTCGGATGTGTGCCTTATATAAGTACCAGAACATGGTTGATGTTCTTTGATGGTTCCACCTCTGGAAACAAATCAGGAGCAGGGGTCTTTTTGCAAGGACCTGACGGTCAAAAGATCAATTTACAACTACGATTGGAAGCCATGACCCATAATTCGGCAGAATATGAAGCTTTAATTTTGGGTTTGGAGGCTTTAATAGCCAGGAAGGTCCAGTCTGTAATCATAAGAGGGGATTCTCAACTAGTAATCAACCAGGTAAACAATCAATATGTTTGCAATTACCCTCATCTTCGCAGATACAGGGACATTGTGGGTCGGTTACTGACAAAAATCTCAGAAGTAATAATTGCGTTCATTCCAAGGAAAGAAAACCAACGTGCTGATGAGTTGGCTCAAAGGGCCTGTAAAGGAATTCTGGAGGATATGTGTTCGAAGGTCAAGTCGGACATAGAAGGAAAGACAGACCAAATATGTGATCGAATGGTCGGACAAGAGACTGTCGGACAGGGGCCCGACGGCGTAGTTACTGTCGGACAGGAGCCCGACGGCGTAGTTACTGTCGGACAGGAACCCGACGGCGTAGTTACAGTCGGACACAAAGATACTAGTGAAACAGCGACCGATTGGAGAACAGAACTTATCATGTATTTACAAAATCCAGGTGCGAATGTTTCAATTGCGATACGATTGAAGGCTTTACGTTTTCAATTGATAGATGGAATTTTGTATAAGAGATCATTTGAAGGTTTACTTTTAAAATGTTTGGGGTCTAAAGAAGCTCTAGAGGTAATGACAGAAGTACATAGTGGGATATGTGGAGCTCATCGGGCAGGTCTGAATATGAGATGGGCCATTCATCGTTTGGGTTTTTTCTGGCCAAAGATTTTTGAAGATTGCATACAATTTGCCAAAGGCTGCCAGGAATGTCAGAGACATGGAAATTTAAACCATTTGCCAGTAACCGAATTGCAATCTTTGGCAAAACCATGGCCTTTTAAATCATGGGCTATGGATATCATTGGTAAGATACATCCTGCTTCATCGAAACACCATTGTTTCATATTGGTCGCGACTGACTACTTTACCAAATGGGTAGAAGCAGTTGCTTTGAAAAATGTAGGTCAGAAAGAAGTGATAGACTTCGTTTTGAACCAAATTATTTACAGATATGGTATTCCTCAGTCTATAACAACCGACCAGGGCCTGGTTTTCATAGGGGAAAAGTTCTCTAGTTTCTTGGCAGAATTTGGTGTTCGGTTACACCATTCGTCACCTTATTATCCCCAAGCCAATGGACAAGCGGAAGCAGCAAATAAGATCATTATTGGGATTATAAAGAAGATGGTTGAAGGGAACCCAAGAAAGTGGCATTTGTTATTGTCTCGGGCTTTATGGGCACACAGGAATACCAGAAATACGGCCACAGGGTTCTCACCGTACCAACTCACTTTTGGCCAAGATGCTGTTTTACCAGCCGAAATCCGAGTATCGTCTGGCCGAACAGAATTTACTGATGGTGATCTTACAAAAGAATACCAACAGCTTATGTTGCAACAGTTGGAGGATTTGGATGTTAACCGACTCCATGCAATAGGTCAAAGTGTGAAACAGAGTGAAATCAGAGCAAGGAATTACGGAAAGAAAGTTTTTTACAGGACATTCCAAAAGGGAGACCTAGTCTGGAAGACCATTCTTCCTACATATAAGAAAATTGACCAACTGGGAAAGTGGTCACCGAATTGGGAAGGACCATACATTATTCAAAAAGATATTGGGAATGGCGCTTTCATTATTGTAAATCATGAAGGTAAGAGAGTACATGATTGTATTAATGCTAAATATCTGAAGAGGTATTATCCTGCCTTTTCAGATAAAAAAACTGCATGAAACAAAATATTATTCAGAACCCATTTATGGGGTTCGAACCTATTTAAAGGTTCATTTCTGTTAGTCATCATGTATTTGTGAGAAATGTTCTGCCTCTGGATCAGAATTTTCATCCCAATGAGTGGATATTAGTTCTGGTTCTTCTTCAATAAGATCTTCCAAATCTGGTCGGTACCTCTCCCATTGGCTTTGCATTTCGTCTAAATCTTGATTGGTACGTGCTTGCATGTCTGTTATGGCTTGATATTCACGGTCAACAATGGTACGCAATCTTGAAAAGACTTTTCGTTGATTGGAAAATATATTATCCCAACCAAGGTCTGGAAGTATGGTTGCTGCGTGATGTTCAATCAATTCCATGTAATGATGGAGGTCAGGGATGCGGCCAAGGAATTTCGGGATTCCAAAACTTCCCTCATCCGATTTGAGTCTTCAGGAGTAGTGCAGTATGGTCGGATGATCGGAGTTAGTACTTTCGAGGCTGAAAACGGGCCCTCTGGGAGGGTTCCGTCGAAGGGAAGGGCAGGAATGTATCGATTCGCCATGGTTAGAGTGGTTGAGATTGTGATTCACAAAGGCTCGTATGGAAGAAAGGGAAGTTAATCAGGAGTGTTGCAGTAACTGGTGCAGTTGCTAAGTGAATTTTTCAGGAGGGTTGTGATTTATGAACTTCCAAACAACGATTGATAAATGGCGTTTGAAAGTCCCTTGGCGGCGGGCAAGTTGTTACGTATGAAATTTAGAATTAGGTTAAAAAGCCCAAGGTAAAAGAAAAATGGGCCTGGCAATAGAGTTGATTGAACTGGCTGAAGGACACCGTGGGGAACTCAAGGAAAATAGGTTTATTTCTAAGGAAAATACAGGTCGGGAGATCCTCAGGTCGGGAGGTCCTCAAGACGGAAAGTCATCAGGACAGAACGTCCTCAGGTCGGGAGGTCCTCAGGTCGGGAGGTCCTCAAGACGGAGAGTCATCAGGACGGAAAGTCATCAGGACGGAACGTCCTCAGGTCGGGAGGTCCTCAGGTCGGGAGGTCCTCAAGACGGAGAGTCATCAGGACGGAAAGTCGTCAGGTCGGAAGGTCCTCAGGTCGAAAAGTCCTCAGGACGGAAAGTCCTCAGGTCGGGAGGTCCTTAGGTCGGGAGGTCTTCAAGACGGAAAGTCATCAGGACGGAAAGTCCGCAGGTCGGGAGGTCTTCAAGACGGAAAGTCCGCAGGTCGAAAAGTCCTCAGGACGGAAAGTCCTCAGGTCGGGACTCTGCGGCTGGACCAATAAGTCGGCTGGTCTGTTAGTCGGGAGGTTTGTAGTTGAACCAAACAAGTCAGATGATTTGCAAGTCGGGAGGATTGGCAGACGGACCAACACGGTTGTAGATTGGCAGTCGGGCTAAAAGGGCGGAAGGTCTGTGGTCGGCTCAAAGAGTGAAATATAGTGATAATTTTGGTCCGCTGAGGACACGTGTCAGCAGGAGAAGGGTTGGAAGACAGTTGGAAAGGAGACGTTGTAACCGTTCGGGCGACGGTTTTCAGTACAGTTTCTTCAAAGAATATTTAAGGATTTGGATCATCATTTGGCAAGGCATCTTCAATCAACTTCAACAAAGCAAAGTCAGATTTGGGGATCACCACTTTAAATTTCAGTCTTTTATTTTCCAGTTTATTTTTCTGTACCATACAGTGTTTAGAGATTCCTAATCTCAGGCACTAATTAATCAAGTTTAAGGATATTTTCTATATCTTTGAATTTTACTTTATTTTTGTTGAAAAATTACATCAACAATTTTATAACACAAATCTATTATTATCCATCTTTTTGTACTTTTTACTCGCCTCAATGTAAGGCTATGAGAACATGATTTTAGAATTTGAAAAAATAATAAAAATAAAAATTGTATGAAATGTTATTATTATTATTATTATTATTATTATTATTATTTCAAAACTCGAAGGGTGTGTTTGTTTATAAGTTTTTTTTTTTGGATTTTACTATTTTAATTTTTTTAAATATTAAATTAAATATTTATTTTTTAATTTATTATATTAAATTAAAATATAAGTTTACATTTAAAATATTACATCAACTTATTAAGGTTAACATTGAACCTGATCTAAAAAAAATCGAATCGGTTCAATTTAAAAAAAATTAGATTTAAGTTAGAAGTGTTTCAGTTTTAAAAAAACCAGGTAGGTTTGAAACCAAAAGGAAAATTTTAAAATATTGGATTGGATCGGGTTGCATGTTGGATTTGAAAATTTTTAGGTTAAAATATAAATGTTTCACGTTTTAAAAAAATCATGTAGATTTGAACACAAAAAAAAAAAAAAAAACAAGGGTTGCACCATATAATTTAAAATCCAAACTCTGACATGATTTTAATATGAGTTCCTAATTAAAATTATTTTCCTTCAAAATGATTAAAAATACATTACAAAATAAAATAATATAAAAAAAATTGTAATTATAAAAAAATAAATAATACACTAATTATATATATAATCAAATTTTTGGATCTGTTCGTATGAGGTTTTTTTTTTAATAAATTTAAAAATTTTAAGTTTTTAGATTTGTTTTATGTCAATTTTCAAATTTTTGTATTTATTACATTCGAGTTATTAGGTGATCTGAAATAAAATCAAATTGACAGATTTAATTCAATTCTAAACATGACCTAAAAACACAAATTGATATCAACATATATTTATATTATAGTATCACATAATTATTTCAATTCCAATTTTACAACTTAAATTTCAAACCCAAAACTAAACACGCCCTTAAACTCTTTGTCTAGACGAGCCTAAACCTTTGGATTTTTTTTTGATGAGGTATAAACAATTTTTTACATAATTCATCACGTTTTCCTTCAAAATATATAAAAATAAACGATATAGGTTTAAACCCTCGACCCTCGACGTCTTAGACCATCTGCCACACATGGTTCGCCTAGTGTGACTTGCGCATCGGGCCTAGTTTGCATGGTATTAAATTCGACCGTAGATTTACCCAATGCGCACTGCAGATTCCCACATCATAAAAAAAAAAAACGACGATATAGTAAACTATTTTTAATAAATAAAGTATATTTATTCTTATAATAAGTTATATATATTATTTAAATATTATTTATTTATATTTTCTTTCTTATTTTTGGGGAATATAAATATTTCATTATTTTAACTATGAAAAATTATGTTGGTAATATAAAATACGCAAAATAGCATAAAATTTCCATGTGGTTTAATAAATTTGCTGAAACCTCATCTGGTTTGAAAATTCCATAAAACCTACTTGTAGTTTTGAAACCGTTGCAAAAAACTCCCTTTCCATTAGGACTTAACGGAAAGTGCGTCTCATGCGCTTAAACTGAGATTTTTTAATACAAAAATTGATATATAATTATGTAAAGTTACAAAAATACCTCTCTATAGGCCTCTCAAAATATATTAATTAAGGAAGATGACTATTTTAGTTATTTTAACTACATTAAAAAACCTAATTAAATAATAATAATAATACTACTAATCTAATTTCCAATTCATCTTCATCGATGGAACAAATCGAAGAGCGCACCCCTCTTTTTCCACCGTCCACCGCCGATGACCGCCACACATCACCGGTCACCAATCTTCTTATTCTCCATCTCCTTCTACTTTTCCTTCTTCTTTTTCTTTTCTTTTTTTTTTAAAAAAAATTCAAATACATTATATATTATTGAACAAAAATTGTTGGTTCAAACAACAAATCATTTTTTGAACAAAATGGAAATCAAACTCAAAGACAATCGTATTAATTTCAAAATTTGACAACCTCAAATCCTTTCTTATCACTGAGTCAGAAAATTTGTACTAATTTCACAGGAAATCCAAAAAAATTTCATGGAATAGAAAATTTTGGAGGAATTAATAAATGAAATTGAGACAGGAGAGAGAGAGGCGGCAGAATGAACAGTCGATCAGGGGGTGCGCGGCGGTGGCTGGCAACAGTGATTCGTGGCTGAAGAAAGGAGTTGTGCAACGCGACTGAAATCAACGGAGAAGGGTGGCGCTCGCGGTGGTGATGATGGAGGAAAAAGAAGACGACGCTGGTGGGTGGTGGTTGGCGGCTGCTTGTGCGCGCAGTGGATGAGCGTGGGTTGACAGAAGAGAGAAAGGGGGAGAAGATGCGTCGGCGAAAGAAGGGGTAAGGAGAGAGAAAGAGGGATAGGGTAGAGATATAGAAAGAGATGGGTTTGGGTTTGGGAATTTAATTTGGAATTAAAGTTTAATTTTGGGATTTAAATAAAACTTAAAGTAGGGACATAACGGTCAGTTTATATAAAATTTAACAGCGTCAGTGCAAATTAAAAGAAAGAAGCGAATGTGCAACATTTTAAAAACTACATGTAGGTTTTATGGAATTTTCAGATCACGTGTGGTTTTCAGCAAATTCATCAAACCACGGGGGGGTTTTATATTATTTTGCTTATAAAATATATATATATATATATTTGAATGATTGATTTTTTTATAAGTGAATAAGTATATTATATATTATGTTAATGAAAATATTATTTTTTAATAATATTTATAAAAAAAAGTGTTCCACCTAAAAATAGGTGTGTTTGTTTTGTGAAATAAATTGAATAATTATCTTTTTATGTGAGGTATGAAAATTACGTAGAAAATATAAAAATAATGAATGTGTGTGATATATTAATATTTTTTAGAAAACGTGTGATAAAAAATAGTGGAAGAACACACCGTGAACATATTTATGGTATAAAATCAATTATAATTTAATTTTTTATTATTTCTAAAATATAGTCAAATAAATTAATATTTTTACAAGTTGGTTGATTTTTTTTTTAAAAAAATTATTATATAAAATATCGACTAAAAGTACAATTTGTTATATAATAAATAATATAAATAAATAGGTAAGTTTTGTAAGTATGAATATATAGTATATATATGTGATGTGACATAATATAACTTTGTATGTATGGTTATATATATATGTAATAAAGATATGTATGTATTAGTAATAAAATGAATGTGCAGAGACAAATTGAGAAGTGCGCATAGAGAGACTGAAGAGAATTGTGTGTGGATTCATTTCACTCATTATATGTATTTATAGATACATGTAGGTAAAATTGTGTGGTTATAACAACATCCACATTTTGCATTCGTTTTGCGTATGTGTACACTACATATACATTTTACAACACTCTCCCTTGGATGTTTTATATAAAGAATGTGTCTCGTTAAAACTTTATTATGAAAAAACCCTGTGGAAAAATAGCATAGTGAAGGAAAAAGAGTACACAATTCTTGTATTAATACGCTTCCCCTATTTTGGACTTTATTTGATATCTTTCATCCAACGTATTCCAATTCCTTGCACCAATTTGTTGAATGTTGCAGTCGGTAGCGCCTTCGTAAATAAATTTGCAAAATTTTCAGATGATCGATTATTTTGCACACTAATTTCACCATTTTTCTAAAGATCATGAGTGAAAAATAATTTCGGAGATATGTATTTTGTCTGATCGTCTTTGATATATCCCCCTTTTAATTGGGTTATACAAACTGCATTATTTTCAAAAAGTATTGAAGGAGGTAATATATCATCAGAAATCAAGCCACAAATTTTCTGAATATGGTAAGTCATAGACCTCAACTAAACGCATTCACGATTGACTTCTTGAATTGTTAAAACCTCAGCATGGTTTGAAGAAGTAGTTGTTATTGTCTGTTTAGCAGATCTCCAAGAGATTGCGGTTCCACCACAAGTAAATAAATAGCAAGTTTTAGATGTTTCTTTGTGTGGATCAAACAGATAACCAGCATCAACATAACTAATTAATTTATTTCGAGATTCACTCGAATAAAATAAACCGAGGTCATGAGTCCCCTGAAGATAATGAAAATTGTGTTTGATACCATTCCAATGGCGCTTTGTAGGGGATGCGCTAAACCTAACCAATAAATTTACTGAAAAAGATATATTTGGTCTGGTACAATTTGCAAGGTACATTAATGCGCCAATAGCGCTGAGATATGGTACATCAGGGCCAAATATTTCTTCATTTCTTCTCTTGGTCTAAATGGATTTTTATTGAGATCAAGAGATCTGACCACCATTGGTGTACTCAGTGAGTGAGATTTATCCATATAGAATTGTTTTAATACCTTTTGGGTATATGTGGATTGATGGATAAATATTCCGTTATTCACATGATCCACTTGTAATCCAAGACAATATTGTCTTTCCAAAACCTTTGATCTCAAATTCTTTCTTTAGATATTCAACTTCAATTTGGATCTTTTCAGGAGTTTCAATAAAATTGAGATCATCAACATATATTGCAATAATGACAAAATTTGATCTATTTTTCTTGATAAAGACGCATGGGCATATTGGATCATTAGTATAACATTCTTTTAATAAACATTCGTTGAGACGGTTATACCACGTTCGCGCTGATTGTTTAAGTCCATACAATGACTTTTTCAATTTGATGGAATATGATTCCCTTGGGTTTAATTTGTATGCTTCAGGCATAATGAATCCCTTAGGAACTTTAATATAATTATTAGTATCTAAGGAGCCATAAAGATTGCAGTAACTACATCTAAAAGACACATATCGAGCTTTTCTCACACTGCTAGACTCACAAGGTATCTAAATGTTATTCAATCAACAACCGGAGAGTATGTTCCATCAAAATCTACTTTAGGTCTTTGTGAGAATTCCTGAGCTACAATACGGGCTTTATATCTCACAATTTCATTATGCTCATTTCTTTTTCGTACAAGCACCCATTTGTATCCAACTAGTTTTATACCATCTAGTGTTTGGACAATTGGTCCGAAGACCTTCCTTTTGTTTAATTAGTCATGCTCTGATTGAATCACATTTTTCCATTTTGGCCAGTCATTTTTTTGCCAACATTCATGAACCGACTTTGGCTCTGGATCATCATTTTCTTCCATTATATCAAGTGCTAAACTGTATGCGAAGGCATTATCAATAATTGTCTCCTTACGATTCCAAAATTTTCTTGAAGTAACACGGTTGATTGAGTTTTCAATAATCTCATCATGTTCTTCAAGATCGTGCTATTCTGGAGCAATTATTTCAGGGTTGACTTCCTCATTAGATTGAGATTTATCAATGTCATTCCTGATATTTTCATGATTATCATCATTCATTCCTATTTTCTTTCGAGGATGTTTGTCTTTGGAACCGAGTGGTCTACCATAGGGATAGAGAAATTTACCGAACATACCGAACATACCGACTTATCGTACCGTATCGTGTCAAAAATACCGAAAATTTCGGTACGGTATGGATATCATACCGAAGTTTTCGGTACGGTATCGGTATAAATTTTCGGAAAGTTCGGTATTTCGGTATACGGTATCGGCATCGACCCGTATTTTCGGTAAGGTATGGTATGTCATGGGAAAATTGCAAAATATCCCACACGTTTACCTCATTATCACTTTTGTCCTGTATTTATCTCTCTGGCAAAATATATCTCATATGTTTTCAAAAGTCGCTATTTCTATCCTTTGACTACGCGTGGCCGCGCGTGATTGCGCGTAAGGGCGCGTGGTGTGAATTTCACGCGTGAGAAAAGGACATAAATAATGACTTTTGTAAACATGTGGGATATATTTTGCTAGAGAGATAAATACATGACAAAAGTGATAATAGGGTATAAGTGTGGGATATTTTTTGCAATTTACTCGGTATGTCATCCCTAGTCTACCACGTTTTAAGTGTGTCGCTGATTCATTAGCACTTCCAATTTGTCCATCAGGGACAATTATTTTAGCCAGAGCATTAGCAACTTAAATATATGATCGAGTGACTTTACTCGAGTCATTGAATGAATCCGGTAACTGATTTGCAATCTTTTGCAAATGTATAATACGTTGAACTTCTAGTTCACACTGCTTTGTACGAGGATCACAAAAATTCAATGAGATTTTTCAATTAATATCCCTTTTTGGTTCATTTCCGTCTCCCCCTAATGTCGGAAAATATGATTCGTCAAAATGACAATCTGCAAATCTTGCAGTGAATAAATTACCCGTCATAGGTTCAAGATATTTTATAATTGACGGTGATTCATATCCGACATAAATACCCAATCTATGTTGAGGACCCATTTTTGTACGTTTGGGGGGTGGAATGGGAACATAAACAGCACACCCAAAATTACGTAGATGAGATATATTTGGTTCGTGACCAAATACTAATTGGATTGGGGAATAGCTATGATAGCTTGTCGGCTTCATTCTTATAAGTGTTCATGCATGTAAGATTGCATGCCCCCAAGCTGAAACATGCAACATAGACCTCATCAGTAATGGTCTAGAAATCAATTGCATTCTTTTAATAAGTGATTCTGCCAGACCATTTTGTGTATGAACATGAGCAACTGGGTGCTCTACATTAATTCCAATCGACATGCAATAATCATCAAATGCATTCGATGTATATTCAACAGCATTATCCATACGTAGAGTCTTAATAGGATTATCTGGGAATTGTGCCCACAATTTAATAATTTAGGTGGGATTATCATAGCCATCAATAAAAATCACAAAATAATGAGAACCGTTCACAGACACAGTGGGCGAAGGTCCCCAAATATCCGAGTGAACTAATGAAAATGGTGTATCCGCAACGGAAGTACTATGAGGAAATGACAAGGCAGGTTGTTTTCCTAACGAACAATCCACACAATTAAAAGGCTCAAACTTGACAGAACCTAAACGACCCTGACTAATCAAAGACTTAAGTTTATTGGAGGACGCATGACTGAGACGATGATGTCACTGAAGGCAGGATGGTGTAGAGGTGGTGGCAACCGAGATAGAGGGACGAGGGAGCTGGAGTGACTCAAGTTCAAATAAGCGGCCCGTATTCCGGCCCTTCCCGAGGGTCCGCCCAAAATCGATGAAAAACTTTCTGATAGGTAGGAAATTATGACGGATTGTTATGGGGGATATAGTTGCTCCAGTTTCTATAGGAGAAGTTGCACCTACCGCCAAAGTTGTTGAATCTTATATTGAAAATTTGGAGGATTGGGATAGTAAGAACCATCAAATTCTCACTTGGTTGCGCAATATTTCCACTCCGGCGATACATGTGCAGCTTGCCCAATTTGAAACTGCCAAGGCGGCGTGGGATTTCTTGGCAGTCCACTTCCGTGCTACTGGTTTGGCACACTATTATCAGTTATGGAGCACTCTCCATGATCTAAAACAGGAACCAGGACAATCTATCAATGACTTCCTTGCGCAAGTGCAACCCCTTTGGCATCGGTTGGATCAAGCTGAGATCAGTCCTGATCATCTTCGCCTCATTCAGGTCTTGATGGCTTTGTGTCCAGAGTATGAGACAGTTCGTGCCTCTTTGTTACATCGGCATCCACTTCCTACCTTGGATGCAGCTATTCAGGAGATTTTTTTTGAGGAAACTCGTCTCCACCTAGTCAACGCTCCTCTACTTGATTCTGCTCTTGCGGTCATTGCCCGTATTCCTACTCAGAGTCGTTCCCATCGCTGCAAACGATGTCAGTCTTCTGATCATGACTTCGGTTATTGCCCCAAGGTGGAGTGTCACTACTGTCATGTTTTAGGCCATGCCATGCAATATTGTCCTACTAGGCCGTCTCGCTCATGCAGTAGTAACTACAAGCCTTGGCATATTCGTGGACCTCCTCAGTCTAATACCTCCTTTGTCACAGCCTCTGCCACGCCTGCGCCTGCGCCTCCTACGATTCAGGACCTGGAGGCTCTTCTTAAACAGGTTCTATCTTCCAATACCGTCATGTCTACCACATCAGGTAACTCTCCCTGGTATTTTGATTCTGCCTACAGTAATCATATGACCTCTGATATACGCCTTATGACCTCTACATCCACCGCACCATCCCTACCTCCTATCCTTACCGCATATGGTACCCATATGCGCATCACTCATACTGGACATACATCCAACTCGTCCTTATCCCTCCTCGACACATATTGTATTCTCCAATTAACCTTAAATCTGATTTCCGTTGGTCAATTAGTTGATCAAGGTCTCACAGTAATTTTTTCCTCTGATTGGTCGCCATCTTTTCTATCAAAGCCCTCGCTTCTGAGGCGCAGCGCCCCATCAACGAGCTTCCTGCCGCTGCATCTAAGGACATTCTTAGTTTAGGAGTAATTCCTGAGTAGAAAATTTGAAGCTCCATGAAGTCTGGAATTTCATGATGAGGGCAGTTGCGGAACAATTGTTTATAACGGCTCCAGGCTTTGGGAAGGGTCTCGTCACTCGCCATCTTGAAAGTGAGAATTTCATTCCTCTGGCGAATGGTCTTCGAGACAAGATGGTATTTGCTCACGAAGGCCTGCGCTGCTTCCTTAAATGAGCCAAAAATGGGATATAGGTTATCAAACCACTTCCTGGCTTCTCCTAATAAAGAAAAGGGAAACAGAATCAGTTTGGCAGCGTCCTCCGTGATGCCGTGAGATTTGGTGGTGGCAACGATCCTATTGAAGTTCTGTAAATGCTCATAAGGGCTTTTGTTGAGCAGCCCATGAAATTGGCTCTGGCTCGTCAGGCTGACGAGCGCTGGTTTCACCTCATAATGGCCAGAGCCTCTGGGTGCAGAACTTGTAATTAAAGTATGATCCATAAGGGACTGGTAATGAACGTCCATGGGCTCTTTGGCAAGCGGGCGATCAGCAGCCCTGTGTCCCTCAGCCCTCTGGTTAGGCTTAGCAGTAGGTGATGGAGGAGTGATGGCAGTGGGGATCGTAGCAGTGTTGGCAGCTTGAGCCACTTGGGAAGCAATAAACGCCCCCTGCGCAGCCTGGGCTTTCTTCACTTGAGCGAGGTGCGCTTGCAGCCCCGCCATTCCTTGTTGGATACTACCGAGGGCTCTCATGAGCTGCTCCTCAGTCGATGTGAGCGCATGGGGAATGACAGTAGGGACCACAGTGGGGATGTGGAGCGGCACCTCCTGCGAAGATGCAGATGTGGTAGAGTTTGAAGATGTCACAGCGGCAGTCTGGAAAGCTGGGACGACTGTAGAAGGAGCGGCAACATTTCCTTGGTTCGCCGTAAGTTGTTCTCGCACTTGCTCTCTACACAGACGTCTCTGTGATCGAGCGGAAGGAGTGACTTGGGGACGTTGAAAACCCTTCGGACCCCTACATAATGACAACCACACCAAAGAAAAAGTTAGTAAAATTAGTAAAAACACAAGAATGCAAAAACACAAAATAAAGTAAATTATGGCGCTTCAAAAGATTTCCAACAGGTACTTTTCATGAGTTTAAAATCCCCGGCAACGGCGCCAAATTATGATAACAAAAATTTATGATAGTTTTTTTATACAAATCCACAGGGAATTTATATTCGGGAATCAGTGAGTGGAGATTTATAGAAAAGTGATCAGATATAGTAATTGTGGTTGTAGACCTTGAGTAGTTATCAAAATTATTTATACTCTTTTTACTGGTGAGTTTCAAGGTCGAACACAAGGATTTTAAGTCATGAATTTCAAAGGTGAAGATCTTGAAGGAAGCGACGAAAATGCAGAAGAGGATCCGCTGCGAAGTTTAACTACGGAAAGCAGTAAATAAAGTGGTAAAGTTGAGGTGAGCGGAAGCAAGCGAAACGAAGGCGGAAAGTGAAATGCCAGCGGTAACCAGATGATTGGGACATGAGCGGGAGTGGGGACCAGATGAGCGGGACATGGATGAATCGCGGTTACCGAGTGAACGGGACATGAGTGAGCGCCACATTGTATATGTATATATATAAGCGACATAGGGTCTATGAGAGGTGTTGTGTCTGATCTGTGCGTTACTAAATGGATAGATTTTCCTAGATGTAGTGGGCGAATGATGTAGGTGTGTTATCGGAAGAATATATGTGTATTACGGAAACGGTTGGAGGAAGATATTGTAATTATATAAACTGAATTGTAAAGAACTCATAACATTGGAATTTTGACCTGAAGGGATTTACAACAAGACTTCAATGACACCTAGAATCGAGACATTATAAGAAAGAAACCCTACTGTCACTAGGAATCTCTGCGACCTAATAGACCACCGCCTATGTCTCATTAATTTTCCCAATGTCTGCCTCATTAGTGGCTTTAATCTCTGTGTTACTACTACTTAATCAAAATCGAATTCAGAACAGTAGTTAAGCAGGTCGACAAGGCTCTCGCGTACTTAACTACATTGAACTACCTTGAGACCGCTTGCAGCGTAACAAGGCTCGGATAATCGATTCCTCTCACGCTCTAACCCAGTGAAATGAAATCCTCTAAATTCAGATTTATATAAGTGTGGAGAAAGTGTGGAAGAGTTGAGTTTGAAGAAATGGATGATATTTCATCATATACTACGAAAGCGTAAAAGATTATAACTACAAAGCTGTAAACGAAAGCAGTAATCTAGTCTAAAAAAAAACAGTAAAGACTTGGCCAAGGGAGAGGGGACACCCTACTCCCTTGGCCATTCCTGTGGGGAACTCCCTTATAGGGTTAGAGCTCTCTGAGACAGGAAGACGACGAACGCGAAATTGCTAGAAGTATTCTAAAATCACAAAAGTATCGATCTTTTTACATAAAGATATCTGGCCCTATTTATAGCAGGTGAAAAGGGACGGTTGTAAGCAGTTGCCAGGTGGTTCCAACCGCTGGGCAGTTAGGCGGTTGCTGGTAGTTATTCTGTTGAAGCAGTTGCTGGCCATAACTCCCAAGGTGCCCGCTTCGCTTGCGTTGAATTTCAAGGGCTTAGATCTTCCTCGCTTGCTGGAGAGCTGGGGGGCATCAACGCAGCTAGGCTCGCTTGTGCTGGCTGGAATTGGAATGGTTGTACCGCTGCAGTTGGAACACTTAGTTGAAATCTGGAGACGATCTGCAGCGGTGGGTGTCTGGCTGTCGTTTGCGAGCGGTGGAGACTTTCGCTTGCCTCTCATGCCTTAGTCTTTTCAGAGGCTGTTCTGGGCGCTTGTGAGCGGAGGCGGCTGTCGCTTGCGGCGTCTGCCTTAACTTTTCTGATACCAAACTACCGCTTAAGAAGGGCAAAAACCGTTAATAATCTAAACAACGAATTCTGGATCATGCCAAGCGATATAGATCAATAATGTATGCCATTTACAAGTTATTTTGATGGTTTTTATACAGAAATTCGAGTAATACACATTTTTGTCAAGCTAAGAATATGTTCATATTTAGAGTCATCATAATATTAATTTTATATCTAAATGTTTTCTTCAACAACTAGAACACATATAAAATATTAAAAAAATTACTCAAAATAACACAATATAGATATATAAAATACTCCCTCCGTCCCAAACAAGGTGCAATATTTCCTTTTGGCACGGGTTTTTAAGTGGGTAGTATCAAGTAGGATAATTTAGAAATTAGATGATGTGATAGAGAGAGAAATATATATTTTATTTTTTTATTTGGATGATGTGAGGGGATAAAGTGTGAGGTAGAGATTAAGTATAATTAATTATTTCCTATTTTGGAAATGTTGCAGAGTGTTTGGAACATACCGAAAAAAAAAAAAAATTGCAGGATATTTGGGACGGAAGGAGTACCGGCTTACGACCCCTAATATGTGCGGGTTTATCAAAAAAAAAAATAAAATTAAAGTATCATAAAATAAAATGTGTAATCAAATTAGTTTAACATCTTACAATCCATGCGAATAAAATATTAAAAATACATCTTCAAATATATACAAAGTATAGGATATTTTTTAAATAAAACAATACAAATATATAATAGATAAATATATATTTTTGAATTTTTTGTATATATATAAATAAAATACTATAATGTATACAAACATATATATATAAAATTAATTTTTTTTTCATATAAATTCTAAAATTAATATAAATTTCCATAAAAAAATTACTTCATCTCTCTCAATTCAATAGTCATGTTTTATTATTTTTGTCCGTCTCAATTTAATAGTCTCATTTTCATAAATTATCACATAATCATAAAATTATTCCTAATTTTTTATTATTATTACAAAAATGTTACTATTTTTTATATTTTAACTAAAATACAATCACAAGTGTAAAAAAAATCTTTTACCCATTACCTATCAATGAAATATTAAAATTTTTTAATCTCATACCCAACACAAATAAATCCTTTTCTTTTTAGACGAAAAGAATATTGATTTTTTATTATTATTTCAAGATAAAATTGGAAATTTTCAAATATAAAAACTTAATTTTTAATATAAAGCTTTCAAAATTTTGATGGGTTAGGAAATGAGTATAACGGGTCCCATACAAATTTCCATTATAAATTTTAATTTTAATTTAATTAAATGAAATTTACATTGTAAATTTTAATTTTTTATATGAATATTCAAAATTAATAAAAATTTATGAAAAAACAACATAAAAAATATCAATATACATATTTTTTTTTTGAAAAATTAATATATCATACAATTATTATTTTTATATTCCATATAACTTACATAAAAAAATATATTTTTCAAATAAATTTACAAAACAAACACACTTGCGCTCATATATATTGTTTTTTCTAAAAAAGAAAAACAACACATTAAAGAAAAAAAAAACTAATATACCACACATATTCATTATTTTGTGTTTGTTTGGAGATTGGATTTTAAATACACTATTTATCCCATTTTTTTTCCCAAAAAATATCAAATCAAACACCTATTTTTCATTTTTTATATTATACTAAAAATTAATTTTACATTCAAAACATCACATCAACACCTATTAATATCACATCATGCAACTATTCAAATTCAAAATTTTTACTATTTAAATCTCACTTCAAAATCCAAAACCCCAAACAATCTCTTAAAATTTTAATATATATATAATGACCAAATTACAGAGGCCCCTGCCCCCACCAATCCCTTAAAATTTTAATATAATATATTTATATTTTAAATTATATATAATAAAAAATAATTAAAAACTATAAAAATTTGATATATAATATTTCATCCATCCAGCTAGAAAATATACATATTTCTATATTGGGACTTCAAATTACAAAGTCAATATTTCATTAAATACCTTACTTTTTTTCCATAAATACTCTTAGGGTGTGTTTGTTTGGGGATTTGGATTTTGAGTTGAGATTTGAATAGTAAAAATTTTGAATTTGAATAGTTGTATATAAATAGGTGTTGATGTGATATTTTGAATGTAAAATTGATTTTTAGTATAATATAAAAAATGAAAAATAGGTATTTTGATTTGATGTTTTTGGGGGAAAAAATGAGATGAACAGTGGAAATCTAATCTAATACCCCAAACAAACGCACCCTTACTTTACACCACATCATTACTTTTACACCAAAAAAATAAGGGCAAAAATGTCATTACACTACTTTTAACTACCCACTATAATTAAAATACGATTATTTTTTAAACATCGCGGCAAAAGTAAATGTATACTTTGTATGTTGACAGAGGGAGTACATTTTAGTACCAAAATTTTCTATTTTTTTTATCGGAACTTCGATATAATATAATACTATATGAATTCTTTTAGGTACAATAACGATATATAATTTGATAATTTAATATTTAAAATATTATCATATACCAATAATTTAATATATTGATAAAAAAAAAATATTATTTTTAATTGTACTATTTGGGTATAAAACTCTAAATTTAGTATCACTATATACTATTATCATACCGATTTTTCGGTATATTGCGAATTTTTTATAATTAGCCCCCCTTAATTCGAATGGCAGTTCCGCCGCTGTGATCTTTCCGATTTTTTAGATGTGATTTGTCTGTTGTCCGATTTTTGCGATATGTTTTGCAATCTGTCCGATGTTTGCGATCTGTTTTGCAATCTGTCAGATGTCTGCGATCTGTTTTGCAATCTGTCCGATGTCTGCAATATGTTTGTTATTTGTGATTTGTCCGATGTCTGTTATCTGTTTATAGTTATCCGTCTGTGTTTGACTCTGATTCCATTCAGAGTCCTGTCGTTTTTGGCTCTGATGAAGAGTCATGTCGTTTTTGGCTCCGATGGAGAGTCAACTGTTATTTTCATTTGCATCTCTTGCGTCTATATTCAACTTTTTTTATCAAACTTAAGTTGGTTTTTGTTATACTACTTGAGTTTGAGGGGAGATGTTGAGATATTTTAGATATTTTTAGTTTTAGATTTAGTAGATTTATATTTAGATTTGGTCTATCGAATTTGTTTTGTATTGCCTATATATAAGCTCTTATTTTGATGATTAATAAAATAATCTCATAATTTACTCCAAAATTTCCTACTAGTGCTAACGCATTGGCGGTGGTGACTCCTAATAAAGTGGTAGTTTCATAGCCTCCGACTGTTGATACTCTTTCGGGGGCGATTGCTCCGTGGCGCCACCTCCTACAGTGTCCCGTTAGATTACTCGCAGTCATTCCCAGCTGTAGGAACATGGGCGGTTCTTAGCAGGACCAGAATGAACAACTGCTTAGGGTCCTAATTAATAGATGGTCCATATTTTAAAATATTATTTATTATTATTATTATTATTAAATTTTAAATTTTAAAATTAAATTTTAACTAGTTTATATTTTTTTTCTTTTCTTAATTATCTAATTTAATTTTAAAATTAAATTTAAACTCATCATATATATTTTCCTATATCTTCTTTCTAACCATGTCTCTTCTCATCTTTTCAAATTCAATCGCGGTCTACACTTCTTTATTTCACACTTTGTCACACTGCACCCACCCATTCACACCAAACCCGTCTCACATTCTCTCTTTCACTCTCCCTCAGTCATTTTTGCTTTTTGAATCTCCAAACAGTCCGTCTTTCATCTTTCTTTTTTTTTTTCTCTCAAATCGACATTGCCCAAACCGTCATGTTCAACCTCTTGTCCAATCGTCGCCAATAAATGATATTACTTTGAAAATAAATTTCAATAACTTGTTTATAGGGCCTATAATTTATTTTTGCTCAGGGCCCCAAAAAAGTCTGAGACGGCCCTGCTATGCACGCCTCTCTTCTATTCCCCGATAAAGGATTTCTCAATATTGGTATGGAACCTACGGGGATAGGAAAATCCTATTCTCAGAGGGAGGTCCGGTGGTTGTTCCGCGAGCATCAGGCTCGGATTCTTGTGTTGTTGGAGCCGATGGTGGATGCGGATCCAATGCATTTTTATCTGTTGGGTATTTAATTAAATAAGTGAAAGAGGAATAAATTATTTGTCCCACATTTTATTTGATTAATTTATTTTAATTTGAAAAAAGAAATAAATAAATAATCAAATAAAATAGTTTGTTGCAACTGAATGCAACGTGCAGAAGTGGGCAGTTTTTTTTTCTCTATACGTGATTAAATACAAAATAATTCTCCATTTTCTGAAATAAGGAAAACTTCTTTCACGTGAGTTCTTAGAAAATTTCAAATTTTCTTCCAAAAAGTTTTCTAATTCGATTTGCTGAATATGTTATTCCGTTAACAATTCGTTCTATCTTGGGAGGCGATCGGTGAAGAGCCGAATTCGCTTCAACGAAATTGCGTACAATGCGAGGCTCGAATTTGATTTCGCATCTATGTGATTTTTTATTTTCGCCGTATCTCATATTTCGCTAAAATATTTTCCAACACTATCATCGTCTCGGATTCGACCGGATGATTGGAAATGAAGCGAACACTATATGGATATTTACGGATAGTTCGTTTCAGACCCAATCATTGGAAGATTTGGATCAGTGCCTACATTTACAGGTTTCACCGTTGTTAGGATTAATTGAATAAACTATATTTTCATTGTTTACAATTAGAGTACAATATTATATTTATACAAGAGATATATTAGGCAGGGATATATATATATCTAAATATATACAATATATATCAACATCCCCCCTCAAACTCAAGGTGGAACGGTGGAATCCAACTTGAGTTTGCTCAAGAATGACTGAAAACGGCCGGGAAGATAAGGCTTGGTGAATCCGTCGGCAGTCTGATCAGCAGAGGGAATGGGAGACAAGGAGATGTTTCCATGAGCAACGTGATGACGTACAAGGTGACAGTAGATCTCAATGTGCTTCGTACGCTCGTGCAAGACATCATTCGTCGAAATCTTCATGGCGCTCTGACTGTCGCAATGGATAATAGTGGCAGAGGACTGAGAAACTCCGAGATCAGCCAGCAGCCAGTGAAGCCATAGAAGCTCGGCAGTAGTGTCGGCAAGAGATCTATATTCGGACTCTGCACTGGACCGGGAGACAACCGTCTGTTTCTTGCTGTGCCACAAAATAAGCGAGTCGCCAAAGAAGAAGCAAAACCCGGTGGTCGAGCGGAGATCAGAGGGATCTCCCACCCAGTCAGCGTCAGAATACCCGGTCAAAACTAAGGAAGAACGAGCAGAATAATGAAGCCCATGAAGGAGAGTGCCTTTGATGTATCGGAGAATCCGTAGAACAGCAGAATGATGAGTCGTACGAGGAGCAGACATAAACTGACTGATGATATGGACGGCATAGGCAATATCCGGTCAAGTGACAGTCAGGTAGATCAGACTTCCCACCAGCTGACGAAACAGAATAGGATCATCAAGGGGGACGCCGTCCATCGGAGTAAGACGACAATCAGAATCAAGAGGCGTAGGGTCAGTCTTGGAGTCAGTGAGACCGGCACTAGACAAGAGGTCGGAGGCATACTTGGCTTGAGAGAGATAATATCCGTCGAAGGTGTCGGAGATCTCAAGTCCTAGGAAGTACCGAAGAGGCCCTAGACTCTTCATCTCAAAGTGGCGGTGTAGATGAGCCTGCAGCTCAGAGATACCTGATGCATCATCTCCCGTAATGATCATGTCATCCACATAAAGTAGTAAAATAGTAATTCCAGCTGACCCACGTCGAAAGAAGAGAGCCGAATCATGGTCGCTGGAAGTAAAGCCAAGCTGGAGTAGAGTAGAGCTAAATTTCGAAAAATCAAGCTCGAGGTGCCTGCTTAAACCATATAGGGCACAATGAAGTTTACATACCTTGGAAGAGGTAGGAAAACCAGGAGGATGAGACATATAGATTCCTCGGATAAATCACCATGCAAGACCGCATTCTTGACATCGAGCTGGTGCAGGGGCCACCGACGAGCGGCAGCGATAGCGATAAGACAACGGACAGAGGTGAGACGAGCAACCGGGGCAAATGTCTCCCCATAGTCTATACCATACTGCTGGGTGTAGCCTTTGGCTACCAAACGCGCCTTGTAGCGCTCGATGGATCCATCAAAGTGAGTTTTGATTCTGAATACCCACTTGCAGCCAATAGGTTTCTTGCCAGAGGGAAGATCAACCATATCCCACGTATGGGTTTTCTCCAAAGCCTGCAACTCCTCAGACATAGCCTGCCGCCACAACGGATCCGCATACGCCTCACGAAAGGACCTGGGCTCATGGTGGGACAAGGTGGCAGAGAAGCAGTGATAATCAAGTAAGTGAGTAGGAAGGTGACTAACCCGAGTGGAACGAAGAGTGCCAGGATCAGGGTCTGAGAACGAAGTAGTGTCAGGCTCTGGTGATGGTGATGTATCGGATTTGAGAGTAGGAGTAGGCTCGGGGATCAGCGTCGGTTCAGGAGGCGCAACCGGGACAGCGTCAGGAGAGGGGGACGGGGCCGTGTCATCGGAGGGGAATAGAGGTGGAGAGAACAAGGCAAAGAACGGAGACGAACGATCGAAGGGGACACGAAAGTGGGACAAGGTAGAGAATTTAGTATTCTCCTAGAATGTGACATGACGAGAAATACGTAGTCTATTGGAAATGGGATCCCAACAACGATAACCCTTATGCTCTAACCCGTATCCCAGGAAGCAACACAGACGCGTGCGAGGTTCTAACTTAGTGCGCTCATGAGGAGGGAGGAGGACAAAACTGACACAACCGAAAGGGCGGAGAAGACAATAATCAGAAGCACAATTAAATAGTCTTTCAAATGGACTAACATAACCCATGATAGAGGAAGGGACACGATTTATAGTGTGGACAACAGTGAGTGCGGCTTCCCCCCAAAAGCGATCCGGACAAGAGGCAGATAAGAGAAGGGTGCGGACTGTATTGAGGATATGTCGGTGTTTACGTTCGGCGCGACCATTTTGTGGAGAGGTGTATGGGCAGGAGCATTGGACAACAGTACCCTGATCAGAGAGGAAACGAAGGAAGGATGAATTGGTATACTCAAGAGCATTATTTGTGCGGAGAGTTTTTATGGTGGAGGAAAATTGGATATGTATCATTTTAGCAAAGTCCATAAAAATAGATGGAAGTTCAGAATGTTGCCGCAGAAAGTAAATCCATGTAAAACAGCTTATTGCATGTCTTTTATTAGCTGAGCAAAATAATGAGTTACTGATGAAAAATCATCAGTCCCGGTCCACTGGTTCGAGTCCGTTCCCTGAAGTGAACGTAACATTTTCTGACCGAGGCCGAGGACGTGGTAGAGGCCGTGGACGTGGTCGCAGTCATGAGAGTCAACGCGGTCGATATACCCCTTACAATCACCGCGGTTTTGACATTAGTAGGAAACAGAGTAAACCTCAATATGGGGATATAGCCGAAAAGGCTAAATAGGGAAAGAGACAAATCGGCATTTGTAATCGGTGTGGCATTAAAGACCATTGGGCCAATACCTGCAGAACAGCCAAACACCTAGCCGATCTTTATCAAGCCTCACTGCAGAAAAAAAGAGAAAGGGGTCGAGACTAATCACGTTGATAACGATGACGACCCTGATGATGATCTTTTGGATTACTACACAACGCATCTTGATATAACCGATATTTTCGTAGATCCAACAAACCCCCAGTGATGGACATATTATGTCATTTTATATTTTGTAATATTTAAATTATCACATACTACCTTTTTGTAATGCATTTTGTAATATTTATATTTAACTTTAGTAATACTATGTTTATTTATATTTGAAGGTTATATGGATGCCAAACAAATGATGCAAATATGTGTTTCATTGACAGTGCAACGACACATACTATATTGAAACACAAAAAATATTTCTCTCATTTGACAAGGGAAAAAATGAATGTCAATACAATAAGTGGCAGTGCGAAATTAATTGAAGGCTCTGGAGAAGCCATTATATTTCTCCCCGCGGGGACGAAAATTGTGATACAGTATGCACTGTTGGCCACTAAAGCTCGAAGAAATTTACTGAGCTTTCAGGACATTCGGAAAAATGGTTATCACATTGAAATTATGAGTGATACCGATGGTGAATTTTTATTGATCACCAATATCATTGATAAAAAAAAAGCATCATTGAGATATTACCCTCACTCTCTACTGGTTTATATTATGTCAGATTAGGTATTGTTGAAACACACCTCACGGTAGATCAAAAGACTACCGATTTTTATATATGGCATGATCGCCTTGGGCATCCTGGTAGTATAATGATGAGACGAATAATTGAGAAGTCGCATGACCATTCATTAAAAGGTCAAAAAGTATTAAACTCAAATTAGTTAACCTGTGTTGCCTGCACTCAGAGAAAATTGATAATCAGGCCATCACCAGCTAAAGTAGGTATTGAATCAATCACCTACATTTTTGGAAAGAATACACGGGGATATATGTGGACCAATAGACCCACCGTATGTGCCATTTAAATATTTTATGGTGTTTATTGATGCATCTATCAGATGGTCACATGTTTTTTTATTATCTACTCGCAAAATTAAGACTATACGCCTAGATAATGCAATTGATTTCTAGACCATTACTAATGAGGTCTGATACTAGTTGTGTTTTACATCATTCGTTCGTAGTTTTTATTTTTATCCGTTTTTTATAATTTGTTTATTTAAAATAATTATATATTTTAATATTCTCTCCTTCTCAAACACCCTCCAATATTTTTTTTGGTATGTCTCAAACATCCTGCAACATTTTCAAAATAGAAAATAATTAACTATACTATCACATACTTTATTCCCTCGCATCATTCAAATAAAAAAATAAAATATATATTTTCTCTCTATCACATCATCTAATTTCTAAATTATACTACTTAATACTACCCACCTAAAAAATCGTGCCAAAAGCAAATGTTGCACCTTGTTTGGGAGGGAGGGAGTAGTATTTTAAATTTTAAATTTTATAGTTTTTAAAAATGACATATTTGCCTTATTTTTTTGGTATAAAGACCTATTCAAAATTCATTAAAAAAAATTATTTTTATATCTCTCTTAAATAAACAAATATATTTATATTCATTCAAAACTTCATATTTATGTGCAAATTGATTTTGTTATTTATATTTTTATTTTTAATAAAAAATGATGTGATATATATAGATTAATAATATTAATATTGTCTATTTCATATTTATTTTTTAGAAAAGTAAATATTTTATATATAAATAATAATTATTTAATTATTTTAAAGTTATAAAAATAAATATATAATTTACTGGAAGAAAATATAGGTTTGTTATCTTAGTGAAATGGAACAAATGATATTTTAATATAATTAATAAATAATATAACAAAAATATATTAATATACGTGTATAAATAAGATATTAATGTATAAAGTCAAATTAAGAATAAAAAAAAAATAGAATCTTCATGCTTATGTATGTGCTTTAGAAATTAGCTTTTAGAATAAATAAGCTTTTTAAAAAAATTAATTTACCAAATACTTAAAATTGTTATTTGCAACTTAAAAGGTATTTAATAAATTAGTTTTTAAACACCATTTTAATATTTCTTCTCAAAGTTAAGCCGATCAATCAACGGTGTAACTTAACCGATACTTGAGGTTAAACGTTTGATCTTTATAAAATACGTGAGAATGTGCATGTATGGATAAAAAAAAATAAAAAAATTAAGTAAATCAAATACAAACACAAATTTTAGTTCATTAATTCACAAATTAATTTGAATTTATTCACAATTGTTCAATAATATTAGCAAAAAATTAAAATAAATAATAATTTTATATTTAATAAATATATAACATTATACTTAACCAGGACTTGAGGAACTATACATTAGGCACATTTGATTAGTAGTCTATCCAAAACAACTTCAGGATCGTAAACATGCAGCTACTCGCCCTCTAGGTTGTCGGGTAAATAAGGCTCGATTGGGTGATCGCCCAACACTTGACAAAGTTGAGATACATGAAACACAAGATGGATACAGCTAATAGCCGGCAAATGCGGCTTATATACGACCTTTCTCACACGGCGAATGACACGGAATGGTCCATAAAATTTGGGCATGAGCTTGTGATGGATGCCCTGGCGCAAGCTACCTGGCGAAAGGGTCTGACCTTCAAGAATACCAAATCACCAACCTGGAAAGTGAGCTCACGGTGATGGCGTTGGCTGCCAGGACCATGTGTTGTTGAGCACGCTCTAAGTGGTGTTTCAACCGTCAAAGTACTACCACGCAACCGCCAAGTAACTCTGAAGCTGCAGCAACTCGACATTCATCTATACAGTGTGGGGAGCGGTCGGCCATAGACGGTCGAGAAGGGGGTGGTGGTAGCAGCAGTGTGGAAGGAGGTGTTGTACCATAACTCAACCCACGAAAGGCAAGTTGCCCATTTTCAGGGCTATTCCGAGCAAAAACAACGAAGGTATGTCTCCAGTGTGCGGTTCAAGACTTCAGTTTGGCCATCAGTTTCCAAGTGGTATGCTGAGCCGAAAAGTAATTTTGTGCCCTGCAAACGAAACATCTCTTGCCATAAACAACTCATAAAACTTGGTCACGATCTGTACACGACATTCCATGTAGATGAACTATTTCATTGACAAAGATCTCGGCAATGGACGTGGCAGTGTAATGGCGCCGTAGTGCAATAAAGTGCCCATATTTACTGAAATCGGTCAATGACTACCAAGACACAAGAGAATCCCAACGATTGAGGAAGGCTAGTGATGAAATCCATTGCTAAATCTTCTCAAACTTTCTTTTAGAGAGGGAGGGGTTGCAGAAGCCTCCAAGAGAAAGCCTTTTGGCAAGTGAGGCATTGTTCAATATATTCGCAAACTCGGCGATACATTCCTGCCCAATACACATAATCTGCCAATCATCGGTAGGTGTGGTGTACTCCCGCATGACCACCAAGTGGGGTGTCATGAAATTCCTTCAACAATTTTTCTATTCATTGGGATGTTGCCGACAACACCAGATGCCCCCGATACAATAGAATTCTTTGTCAATATTCATAATAGGAATGCGATATGTTTTATGAGACAAGATCTTGGATAATCGTCTATAATGCCTGATCATATTTTTGCTCGGCCACGAGCTCGTCTCTAGCTGGCCACTGAAATGAAGAAATCGCAAAAAACTTGGTTGTTTCGGTGGGAACCAGCCTCTGTGCATGATCAGTAGACATCAATGAAAGCTCATGCTGATGGGAGAGGGAATCAGCAGCATTGATACGACCTGGTTTATAAACCACATTGAAGGAATACCTGAGAAGTTTGACTATCCAAGACTGCTGAGCATAAGTACCAATCCTCTTAGAGAGCAGATGACGCAAACTATGATAATCCATATGCACTATGAAATGACGGCCAATTAGATATGGACGCCAATGTTGGATGGAAAATACTAAACTCATTAATTCTTGTTCATACACTGATATCCCCTGAGCTCGAACTCCCACTGCTTTACTAAGTAAGAGATACACCTATGTTCTTGCAAGAGAACCGCACCTATGCCGGAGCTAGAGGCATCACACTATCCGATGAACGATTTGTTAAAATCCAGCATTGCAAGCACATAAGTTGTGATAAAGGCCTGCTTTAATTTATCGAAGACATCTTGTGCAGATGATAGCCAAGAAAACCTCTTTTCTACGGCTTTCTTCCGTAGGAGATTAGTCAATGGGTGAGCGATGCTATCATAGTATTGCCCAAAGCGTTGTTAATAGCCAGACAACCCTAGAAAACCACAAACAACCTTAGTCGAACAAGAAATTTCCTAGTCCCAGACAACTTATATCTTAGCCGGGTCCATGGAGACTTCATCAGAAGAGATAATATGCCCCAAATATTCCACTTTTGGGCTGCCAAATGTGCACTTCTTGCGATTTTCCACAAAATGATTCTCTTGCAGTAACTGAAGAGTTTTAGTTAAGTGCTGCAACTGCTTCTATAAACTTGGGCTATATATTAGTATGTCGTCAAAGTATACCAAAATATATTTACGCAAATATAGTCGAAAGAGATTGTTCATTATTTCCTGGAAGATGGCAGGAGCATTGGTTAATCCGAAAGACATGATTAAGAATATATAGTGTCCGCTATGATTCTGAAAAGTAGTTTTATGCACATCATCCGGTGCCACTCGGATTTAGTGATAGCCTGAACGAAGATCGATTTTAGAAAATATTGTTGCATCGGAAAGCTCATCTAACATTTTTTGAATCACTGGGATTGAGTATTTGTCGACAATGGTGGATTTACTGAGCTTCCGATAGTCAACACAAAACCTCCAACTCCTATATTTTTTTTTACCAATAAAACGGGGCTTGAAAAAGAGCTAGTGCTGGGACGGATGATTTCTGCAATAAGCATATCGTGTACCAAAGTCAGTACCTGTAGGGGCGTACATATACTGGTGCTGCAAGGGTTTCAATGGAATGTGGTGGTCGCTATGGCGAGTCGATGGCAATTCATTCGGTTATGCAAACTCCTCAAAAATCTGCACAATTTTCGGAAATAGTACAAGCTATTTCTCAGGACTGTCGTGGCAACTCTTGATGTCTGAACGTAAAAGTAAGGCATTGAATTCCACCTCCATAATATCCAACAAGTTCCGAATAGATTCCAGGCCTCGATACAGCCTTGGATCGCTGCGCAAGGCACCTGCTGCCCCGTTAAGTAATACTGCATCTCCAAAGCTTCCCAATCCATTTGAACTTTTCCTAGTATCCAGAGCCATGCAACACCCAATATTATATCCACCCCACCAAGAGGAAATATGTGACAATCTGTCTGCACTTCTACTCCATCGAATTGTATACGAAATTTCGAGCATGCTCTCGTACTTTCCAAGGTAGGTTCCATCTCCTCAGTAAATTCACCCTCCCTTATCTCACTTAACTCCGCAACCTAGTTGCCTAAATCATCATTCACCATGACATTAAAATATTTACTTTCGCATTTTTGGAGTGGACTATAAGGTTGTTTGCACTTATAACAAAGGCTTTTCTTTTGACACTCGCGATACTCAACCGCGGCTTAATTTTCTTGTGCTTCCCCGCGAGGAAAGGGTTGAAGTGACTGATCGCTACCACCCCCTGCAATACTGCTGCTAGTCGAATGACGGTTTTCTACTCTCCAACTGTGTTTGAAGAGATATTGCTTCCAACCCGCCTAACCAAGTTACTTCGTAATGTTAAAGAGGTTTTTTTTACAAGTAAAATTCTATTCCATTTTTCAACTCCCATTCAATGCTTCTACTGACACGGATTATGGGTTCGAGATCCGGGGGCTCCACTACCCTTAGTTTATTTCTGATAATTCGTTTCAAGCTCCCTAAATAACACCCTAAGGCTTGTGCTTCTTTCAATTGTTGAGCCTAAGTAGCAAGTTCAGTGAATAAATTGATATATTCGTCAACAAAACCTATTTGCCTTAACGTTACCATCCTCTCATGTGGATTCCCAATGAATCGATTGTCAAACTTAGTAACCAATGCCTATGAGAATTCGATCCAAGAGGCAGAAGCATGCTTCATCATATGCCAACGGGACCAATGGAGCGTCACATCTTCCATCGCCACTCATACAAGAGTCACTTTTATCTCCTCGGGGACTCCGTGTAATACAAAGTGTTGTTCGGCCCTAGCAACCCATCCCAAGGGGTCGTGGCCATCAAAGCTAGGGAGTTGTGCATCCTTAAGCTTGAAATCGGTTTGAGGAGAAGTCCAGGTTCCTCCAACATCCTTAAACAAACATTTTGTCCCGCTGATGCCGGCAGCCCTTGTCGACAAATCCGCTACCTCTCCTCCTTCTGCCATATCTCCCTGAGCAGTGATCAAGCCCCTGATAGGTGTGGCAGGCGGCCCATGTGGAAACAACCCAACAATCGTATCCCACATGGCTGTTGAAAGTTTTGTCTTCAGAGTATCCACTTGTCTATCCACCTTTAATTCGAGGCGCGACAATCCTATATGTTGTGCTTCCACGCCTGTTTGAAGTTCCTCCAGGCTTCCTCTAAAGCTTCAATGCGCTGCACATTTATTAGCATCATTCCTCCTCCGCTGAGATCTGGCCGGTTGGATCAATTTGATATTACGAAAACTTAAGAGAACCAAAAGACTAAACTTTATTGATAACTAAGGAAGATCTACTCTTCTCGAACCATGCCGAAGCCGTGAAATTGAAGAAAATCATAATGACTAATAATTTCTCATAATAATACTCCCTCCGTCCCAAAATAATAGGGACATTTGGGATGAGTACGAGAATTCAAGAATAATAGTACTATATTAATAGTGGGTGTAAAACTACTTTTAAAAGATCAAAATGCCTATAATTAAATGGAGAGTTAGTTACCAAAAATGAATATGAGAAAATTGTTTTGAGATAGAAAGAGTACTTAAATACTATGTCAAAACTACTATGGGTCTCAGTCCGACTAACCTAACAATTTATTAAAAATAATCAAATAAGAAAAATAAAGAACCTAAAGTACTTAATAATAAAAGTTTTGAGTCATTGTTACAATTAACCCAAAACACACTTGCTTTTTCCTCTCACCGCGCAAAATTGATAATAAAGAACCTATAATTAGTTTTTTTTTTTTAAGGTATGACCAAAATTAATTAAAGTTATTTATAATGAGACCAAACTTGATTGAAATTATTTATAATAAGACCAAAATTGATGAGATTTTTTTTTTTAATGTTTGGACAAAAATTGATAAATTTTAATTATATTGAGACCAAAATTAATTTTTTCCCTAATTTTATTAATAAATACCAATAGTTACTTAAAAAAAAAAAATCTATTATTTTAAAAGTATTAATACAAAAGTGATTAGCATGTAATTTTATTATAAAAATCAAATCATTAAAATTATATGTATAGCTTTTGAACATATGTAGGATTGTGTGGAGATTTTTTAAAATAAATAAAAATTTAAATTTAAATAAGTCTTTAATTTAATAAAATAATTTCTAATAAAATATTCAATATATGTTTTCTATCCAAAATAGTATATCTGCTCTAATATCAACACAATGATCAAAAGTCAAAATCATATGTTTACTCGTGAAGTTTTGGTTTTGAATTTTGAAGATGTAAATATATATTGATATAATATGAATGTAAAATTAAATTTTAATGTAATAAAATTAATATTTGATTTAATATTTAAAAATAAAATAAAATTAAAATAGTAAAATTAAAGATAAAATCACCCAAGTAAACAAAGCCATTTTATCTTAGTTTAAAATACAAAATTAAATCCTATTCTACTTTATTTATTTTTTCACTAAAAATTTCTTTTTACTACAATATATTATATTCTATTTAAATCAAAATCTCAAACTAAACACACCCTCACATTCCGTTTACTTGTATATTGTTTTTATTGTTTCTTTACTATACAATCTCATTATCATTATTAATGATAAAAAAAAAAAAAAAAAAAGTAATTTCTTTGCAAATTATTATTATATATTGTATAAACTATTAACTTAAACTACTATTCAAACACAAAATACCGACACAAAGCTAAAGGAAACAAAACCTGCCATACTATTAATTTTTATTAATACAAATACTAACACACGAAGTGAAAAAAATGAAAATAAAAAACATTACAGCTTATCATATATATACATATATATATATATATATTCCATAGATAGATTCATATTTACTTAAACAGCTTTGCATGACATAAAACAAAGGCTCAACATTAACACAAAAGAAGCATACTTTTGTGTACCACAAAGAAAAAATATTATATACCCAAACAACACCCAAATTAAATACAAAATGAATGTGACATCTTGGGCCAAAACTCAGCTGTCATGTCTAAAGTATTATTATGAACATTAATGAAGTTGTTTGGTTGAATTATTAAACCATCAAAATCCAGGGCACTGCCAACAGGCAACTCACCACATACTCATCCCAACAAATTCTTTCACTGGAAAGTAAGGAGATAGAGAGACATAGGAAGAAATGTTGTGGCCTAAAATCTCTTCAAAACTCACACGTAACTTTTGTCTAAAGAAATTTCTTCGTTTGAATAATTAGGGGCTATATATTTAAAATTTTGTCGAATTATGAACTGCATGAGGGCAACAAAGATATAACATCTATTGAAAATAATAACTGTGATAAGGATAGATCACCGGATGATTAGCCTAGCCGCCACTCTGAGTTGAGAATTGAGGCACTCGACCAAGTGGGATGATCAAATCCTTCATTAGCTCATATTCTTCGGTACTGATATGTGCTCCCTCGAGTACCTAAGAGAGAAAATAGTAGCAGCAAGAATAATTTTGGACTTGCACCATATTGCAATAAAGAATTATTTCTTTCTTAAAGGAAGTTTACGTAGTTGTGTTATTGCGGCAACAATGGTAAAAGATTAGTTTGCAAGTTGTTCATACACTATATAGTACACACATGCCCTTTCCTATGATTAGTCAGGTCTTTCAGGAAAACAGAAAAAGCTCAAGCTGCATAACTACAAAACATGCCAATTATTAGAAGAAAAAAAGAAGAAAAAATTGTAATTTGTTCAAACCATTTATGGAAGCAACTTTCTCCATAAGCAATAAAGAAATTTTTACTTTTTCAGTGCTTTAAGCTAATTCCAGTTAACGGTACAAAATCCATTTCTCCTCGTCATTTCAACAGCAGAACATAAACTGCAATCAAGATATTCACTACAATGAGGATCCATTTCTATTTAAAGCTTGAATTAGAATTACTATGTTAACTTCAAGAAGTGGGTAAAAAATGCATATAACTTAAATAAATTGAAAAAATTGTTAAATTCAACCACCAAACATAAAAAGTTATAGGTGTGGTGGGTTTTTTTTGTGCTTAGACTTTGAAGTGATTATTTTCATTCCTCTTCCATCTTTTGCTATCCAATACGCATGCAGATAATCACTATCATATAGAACTAAGAGAACTAAATGTGTGTGTGCGAGCGTGTGTATTTATGCCCTCCAGGACTAACCTTGGAAAAAAAGTCAAAGAAGTTTTAGGTAAACCATTTTCATATCCATGATTTCCTCGCCTCTTATACATAATTAGAACCCAGCACAGGCCAAAGCTGATTTACAAAAATTATAAAGTCGTGCACTTAAAATACTAGAGAAGTACACACGTTTCACAAGGTAACATGCTGATGTTCCTACGTTTGTTCATGTTACCACGAAATACAGCTAAAAAAGTAAGATCATTCACAAAATCAACTCTTTATACAGTCTAAAGATATTTTAGAGATAAGTGTAAAAAGAACATGGAAGTCACAAAGACCATACATCCAACAAGTACATTAAGAAATTCAGAAAATATAGAAAGGCAGAGAAGTTTAATACCCTGGGAAGATGAATCCTTGAGCCCATCAAATATGGGGCAAGTGTAGGGATTCTGCTGACAGAAAGAGCATCCAGAAACAACAGAATTAGAACTTGCCACTGCTTCATCCGGAATCCGGGAAGAGAATCAGTGAAAGACATTGTCTCTAATAAGCGTACCTGCAAAAGACCGAAAAACATGGTGTTGATGATGACAAAAATGACTGACAATAAAGCGAACAAAATTTATTAAGCCAATATAGGTCCTTCCAAGCAAGAATACCTCATTGCACTCATGTTGAGGTAGTGTTTCTGGATGAAAGTACTTCACAAATTTAAGACATATAATAGGTTTCTGACTGCCAACATTCAGGCTGTGTTCTTTTGTGGATTTTACTATGGGTTTTTACTATTGAGATTTTTTTCTCTCCAAAATCATCACATCAGACAATTACTTTTCTTTTTTTATATTATACTATAAAATTATTTTACATTCAAAACATTATATCAATATTTATTTATATCACATCAAACAACTATTCAAATTCAACTTTTTACTATTCAAAAATCCAAACCCAAAATCCCAAAACCCACAAACAAACACACCCTCAATCATACAGAATGCAATTCTGAAGTACTTACACCGTCATCACAAGCAGATGAATGGAAGTGATGTTGCTTTCACTTTTTCAGTTTTATGACTTCGCTAAAAATTATGAATTTTTTCCTGTACTCTATGCTTTTCATGAATCAAATTAGGAAGCCACTAAAGTTGGAAGAAAACAAATTCTTTATCAAGGCAGATTCTCAAAAGACTTTCAACCACTAACTATAAAATCAATTATTTACTCTTCATGCGATCAAAATAAAAAAATATATTGACTCTTCGTTTCCGATCAAATATATAAATATATATTTACTCTGCATATCCAATTCTCCTCAAACTTACAATTCCTTGCTCCAGGATAGATATTGGAATAGGAAGCCTGATTTCTGCAACAAGTCCAGGCAAGGCTCTCGAAAGGCAATCAGCTAGAGTTTGCTTAATTTCAGAGGACCGGCCATCGGACAATACTATCTTGCGTGGATACTCCCTTCCATTCACAGATAAGTAATCCTCATGAAAACTTTCCTCCTTTCCGTATATATAAGCTAAAGAGGATGATGATATCCAGGCAAAGATTGCCATAAACATTGTAGAAAAAGACGACAGCTGAAACAAAATCAAAGTTGATTACCAACTTCATAATTATTAAAATAATTTTTTTTGCAATTTTATACTTTGAATTTGCCTTTAATTAAAAGAACTTACATTTAAATTGAACCCATCTGGGGGACTATCATACCATGAATCCTCAGAGTCCAATAGATCATCATTTGAAGTACCTGGTTTTGGAGGCCACTTCAGTGTAACAGGGT
Source organism: Andrographis paniculata (assembly GCF_009805555.1). Classification (NCBI taxonomy): domain Eukaryota; kingdom Viridiplantae; phylum Streptophyta; class Magnoliopsida; order Lamiales; family Acanthaceae; genus Andrographis; species Andrographis paniculata. The sequence goes on along the minus strand of NW_026137513.1, from coordinate 2,150,222 downwards.
CGGTGTCCACAATTTCCACACTTTTGTCAGATTTAGATTCATCCAATCCAAGGGAAGGTGGCAATATTGTCACACCTGCTTCAGACACTAGATGCAAGAAAGAATGAAACAAATGAGAAGTCAGATGCATAGTTGTATAATAAATGGAACTGGGATCAATACCAAGGAGAACTTCATACCAGCATCGGATACATCAGATTTTCCGGATGAGACAGCTTCCTCAGCCTCACTTAGAGCTCTTGCACAGGCTTCAGCAGATGCTAATCGATATGATTCCTCACTCGCTTCCTCATTCATAGAATAAGATTCGGCTGCAGCTCCTTTCTCATCATCATTCAATTTTCCAACACCTTGCCCATCACCATTACTTGTATTGTCAGCCCAGGTAACAGACCGGGTTTCTTTTTTTGAAGCTTTCGTCCTTAGAGAAGATTTCAGGAGAGAAGGACCAGCTGCAGGTTGCTTCTCCATTAATCGTTTATGTTCTTCCTCCGAAGCACCATTTTGGCTAGGTCCAGCTGCAAATGGCTTCCCCAATTGGAGATTCTCTTCCTTTGTAGCATCGCTTTGGTTAAGACAAGCTGCATCTTCTAATACATTGATATCTGTTGCAGGCAAGTTCTTATGTTCATTTAACTTCTTGATTTTGGCATCCCGAGCGTTCACCAAAGAAGCAGCTGGCTTTTGCTCTGTTTTTCCAAGACTATTGGGCTCTTTACAGATAGCTTTTCCCCTTGGTTCTTTAGCCTTTGTAGGGGCAACTGCCTTTGAAATGCTATACTCATCTTGAGTTATGATAGTACTAGTGAAGTCCATGTCATTGCCCAGAAAGTCTGCTACATTTGGCAGATTATACCTATCTTCAGGAACTGTTGATGTACAATGAGATCATGAGCCAACAACTGGGTGTCAGAAATAATGGCATTTAAACAACAGAGTTAACACAAAACTTACCAACTCGTTTCTGTTTTACATCTTTTTTGAAACTATTTTCTTTCTGAGATTCCAATTTCTGATCTCTCTTTGGTACGTATCCATCAATAGCATTTGAGGGGCCAATCCATTCATCCAAAGAGACTTCTGCAGTTTTCGTGTCCGCTTTCTCGTGAATCTTCAGATTTGAAATTTCTAAATCTCCATCCTTTCCCATATTCACAGCAGATTCTAAACCTAAACCATCACACAGATTTAGAACTTTTTTTATTTTGGCAGTGTTCAGAGTTGATGATCTCTCCTCTAGCAAACTTGCAGAAAAGGCTCGACTATGTATCAAACAGGTGGCTGAGCAATACATATATGTTTCTTGAAGATCATAGACTTTATGCTCCTTCAGTGAGATACGGTAGCGGCCCTTCCGTGGTTGCTCGGAAGGTAAAGAATTGCTGCAAAGCGGGTAACCACACGTATGGGCTATTGTGCGCTCAGTCACCACATCTTGATAGTCACTTCGTGACATCAATGAACCAGCTGCCAATAGTTGTTTCTCATTTTCTATTCCTTCGAGAAGATAAAGTTGAAGCTTATGTACTGCATCCTTTACAGTTAAAACTTCATTTTTTGCCATCTTCGTTACCTGGTATGATAACTTAAGTACATGAGCTCAAGAATTTTTCAACAATTAAGCAATATTGAATATCATTCTCCAAACAATAAAAATAAATAACAATGAGATTTCTTGAGCCATGCATCTCATTTAGTTTAAAAAATGAAATTCACACAAGATACGTGTTATGCTTAGGTTCTCTTGATGCACACCCTATGAGTTCACTTCCTAGCGAAAGTTTTTGGTCAAAGCTTATTGTTTTAAGAAATGGAAACTATAAGTTAGCTTCAACCAAGTGTCAAATAAATGCATCAATTGGGACCATCCCAACAACTTTAAGGCAATAATTTACCTAATAATGAGTAAAAGAACAAGCACTAACACATTGTTATAATATCCGAGTCGACCAACATTCATACCTAAATTCGGTTTCTTAAATACCTTGAATTAACAGACATAGCTTTTGTCCGAAATTCAGTAACATGAAACATACAATCAAATTTAACCCACTTTTGATAGCACATGATTCTGAAAATATTATTAGATTTAACCCTTTGTGTCCTATAATTCACTGATTACGCTCTCAGTTATATTAAGACATGTTTTCATTAAGATGTGTGAGCTGTCTAATTTGGACCTGAAACATGCTTTGTCAAGCATGCTGTATTCATTATTGGTATTTTTTCATAAATAATTCAAATATCAAATCCTAGTCTCACCAGATATCTGATCATTAGATCGTTCCAGACTAAAAATTTAATTTTGTTTAAATTTTATTTATTAAAATTTAATCACATTTCTGTCCACAATTGTTGCTTCAATGTCCTACAGGATGTATACAACCACAATAGGTTCAGCACCATTCACAATCAGGAAAGTAAAATACTTGCCCTACACAACTATTTACCCAAACATATAATCTTACAATACACATTACCACATACCTTATCATTGTGAATTTTCATGTCGCTCATTTCCTCAAGCAAACTATCAACCCCTACAGAATTATTACTCGACTCCCTTGGGCCAGAAGTAGGTGCCACACCCACTGAAGCCATCTTGAAAATATCCAGCTGAATTTATATCCTTAGAAAATTCACCTACAGAAAAAGAGAAACAAAATGTGAGCTATCAACCATGTGCATCTGTATTATGCGGTTTCTCGTCAAAATGCATCAAGTGCACATATTCTACAACAAATAAAAATGGTGTACCATTTAATGGCCTTGTTTATTATGAAAATCCCAAGAAATCTTACTAAATCCACGTAGATATTGAAAGAAAAGAGGGAATAGCATCACTTCTAAGACCATCAGAAATGGCTAACCACTGAGTGAAAAAGGGAATTTTAGTCAGATGGTTAAGCTGAAAAAAGGCCTGCCATACCACAAGATAGGCACAGCCTTATGTCCAAGAACATTAAGCGCTCGAAATTAAAAGGTGGGTGTTTGAGAAGGTGATAGGCGAGCATATGTGTATTAAATATACTTCATTTGTCTATAACATATGCTCCCTAAAAAATATTCATAAGTAATGAAATGAGAGAGTTTGGATTGACAATATATTTTTTAAAAGATTGGATGGTAAGGCTCTCATATAATCAATTGCATTTGTCAACTCATACTTGTTATTTTTCGATTGAATATATTTAGTTAGACACGAACAGATTCATTCAGCTTTCATATTCCAAATCCAGTATCGGACTTCATACAAAGTTGGGCCTTTGTTTGTGCAGATGCCTTAATTTATCACTCGTGTGTGCTTCGAATGCCACCAAAATTTCCTCTATCTATACCTCTATAAACTTTGAGCTGCTAAGTTCTAAACCAAGTCATCTACTTGCTCCAACACCTCAATCAAAGGACAAAATTGCAATAACCCCAATCCTTAACAGCTAAATTGACAGGGTAATATCAGAGACCGAAATCCCTAGGGCAAACAAAGAACATCCTAAAAAGGGAAGATAAAAATCCCGTGCAAATTCCAGCAAAAAAATCAAACAAAGCTGTTATTACTGATCCAAGATCCAGTAGACTATATTCTCTCGAATCAACATCAACGTAAACTTCAATTTATTACGGAAGCAACGATTCGAACTCAGTTTACCCTAATATCAAACCAACCGACGTCAATCACACATCCAAGACCCAATCACAAATGACACGCCACGAAACGCAACAAACACAGCTAAACCGAAACCCAATATAAGGTAATATTGCCGAAATTAAGCCTCATCCAACTTCAAGGGGGTGACATGCATCGATGGAGAAGGAGAATTTCCCAACTCGCCGGACAGATTCACCGGAGAAAGGACGAAGAGATCGATCGGAACGCATCGGCGCTAATCGCGAATCGAAGAGGATCTGTATTCGAATGAAGTCAGTGAACCGGTTCAAGGATCAGAGCGAGCAGACCGGCTCAGCCCAGATCGGTTCAAACCCAGGCAGCCTATGATCCGACGGATCTCTCAAAGATTCGGGTTGGATAGCGAGTTGCCGGATCGGAACTTCAAGTTGGGCTGGTCGATGGCGTGCTAGCCTTCTTCGATAATCACCGACCAAAATATATAACAAAAGCAATAAAAAAAACCCGCCCCACCCACCCTCGACGCCAAGCACACGAAGAAAGAATAAAAACACGAAATCTGCAAATCGCTTGAACGCAAAAGAAGCCGCAAGTTTCTTTAATAAAGGGGGAAATTGGAATGGAAATGAAAATGTAAAAGTGCAAAGAAAGGAAGAAAAAGAGGGAGCAGTAGCTGAACGATGAAATTAGGGCAGGGCAGCGGCCATGGCGATGAGCATCGGTGACTGGCTTTGACGCAAAAAATTGAGGAACTGAAGCTGGTTCACTTACACCGAATCCGACGACCCTTCTCTGATTCCCTTGAATGTTTGAAGAAGAAAAGAAAAGAAGAAGGAGACGAACGAGTTGAAGAAAAAAATGGAAGGAATTGGAAGAAGTAGGTGCAGGCGGTGGCTGTCCGCTGTGTTAGTGCATAAGTTAAAATTGTTATTTTTTACTTGGCGGAACAAATCATCCAATTATTGACTACTTGCCCATTCGCTTAGGATCCGCCGGTTCGGTTCAAACCGAAACCGTTTCGGACACAACTCGAACCAAAACCGTTTTTTCTACGATTCGGTTTAGGTCTGTGATTTTCTCAAATCGGCGGTTTACGGTTGGACCTGCAGGCAGCCACCGGGGGTGCAAACACGGGGAAGCAGCAGAAGCATGCCAGCGGATAGGTGAAAACGTTAAGTGTATTTTATAATAATAATAATATGTTTATAATTAATATTTTTATATATCATTAAACTTTTATAAAATAAAAATAATACTAATATTACCTTTTTCATCTCATTTATCATGTTCAATTTTTTGTCATTTTTTTTTCGAAAAAAAATTATACATTTAATCTTATTTTAATTTTTTAAATTTATAATATTTTTAATATTAATTAGACTAATTATTTATCTATAATTTTTTTTCACTAATTATTTATTAATTATATATTTCTTAAATTTTTGTGTCTATAAAAAATGAAACACGATAACTAGAACAAAATAAATAATAAAAATAAATTTATTTTTATTATTTATTTTGTTCTAGTTATCGTAATTATTGGATATATATCCAAAAGCACCTGAAAAAAAATACGAACACAAAAGGCAGCAAGGGCCTGTGGAGCTGTCTAACGGCAGAGGCCCAATGGAACTTGATTGGTTAAGACTCAATCTTAACTACCAAAAGCATGGAGTACGTGGTTCAAGTACATGTTTGGTGAGTTCGAAACAATAATTAGAACACATTTCCTATAATCAAGGGTGGTTGCTTATGTTCGACGGGTTCCCACGTCATTAAAAAAAAAAAAAAAAAAAAAAAAAAAAAAAGAAAAAAGAAAAAGATGATGGTTGCTTATGTTACGATGAATATGGCAAATAAATCATTATGCACGATTATCATTTTTAACAGTTTATCCATGAATTTTAAGAGTTTTATCCGTTATGGGAAAGGATCTGGTACTGATGTTATAGTATAATTCAGCAATGTTGAATCTGATCTTAATCATTCATTATAATCTAACGACTATAATTAGTGAAGGGTATTTTAGTCTTTTTATTAAATTACTTTCTTCTCCTTCGTTCGCAATTCGCTGAATCGATTCTTGACCTTTTCGCAATCTTTGTGCGCTGAATCGATTCTTGCCTTTAGTGCGATTCTCTCGTCATTCAGATTCTCTCAACCGCCGGCGAGTCCTCTGGTGCGAATCCAACATCAAACTTCAATCTAATTATGTTATGTGACATAGACATTTTGATTCATAATCTTCTTGCTGCGAACTCCAACACTTCGATTCAGAGTTCTCACTCAAACTTAGGTTGTGTAATTTGTATAATGTGTTTCTTGTGTTTTCTAATGTGTTTCAATCTTAAGAAAATTTGCAAACTAAGTTTGTATAATATATCTTTAGGGAAGAAGTAGCGAGTATAGTTGCCTATTTCTACATTAAGGTTGTCGGAGCTATAATGTAAAAGGGATGCCTTTTTTCCTTTTTATTTTTGGTCTTCTTTTACCTCTAGTGTGATACAAGAAGTCGTATATGTGGTTACATATGATATGTGTGTGTATAAGTTCAACCCTTTGATGAATTAGGGCATCGGAGCGTTGGGTTTCCCATTACTGGGTTGGTTTAAGTACAAATCCATTTAAGATAACACCAGAAATAGAGGAGCAGGGGACATAGGTAGTTGGGCAAACTGCATATAACATGACAGGACTAATAGTAGCAGCATGTGATGTGAGTTCATTGCAAAGCTAACTAGAGTCTGCACATCTTTATGAATTCATGACAGGAAAAGATATCTACAAGAAAGTAAATATGTAGTTAGTTTGTTGTGTTGCAAGAAGTTGGTATTCGGGTATATAGTGTATGTAAGTAAACGAGATTGTATTAATTTTATATAGAATGTTTTGTTATTTGACATTTGATATAATAGTTTTGTTATTTGAAAGTATTGGTTTGTTGTCGATATGTTACTTTGTTAACATAAGTAGTTTATGTTACTTAGATATGATGTTGAAGTGTCATCCATTGATCTGAAAGTGACTTTTTTATTTTGGTTGATCTGCAATGGCTTATTTTTGTTTATTTATTAATTTTTGTAGTTTTTCTTCCCCCATTGCCGACATGAACATTGGGTGCTCTTTTATATTGATATACCAAGACATAAAATTTGGTATTTCAATTCACTTAACCCCAAAGAAGGTTGGATTACAGACAAGCCAATAATGAAAATGTTGTGGTATTATTTTAGGACCATTGTTTGACATCATTTAGCTAATGACACGTAGAAATGGAAGTCTTGAATAATTTTTCTTAAGAATTTTTTATAACGAAATACCAATCCTTGTTGTGTATTACAGGTGTGAAGGAAGTTTTGAATTTGTTTTTCCTAATCATATCCCAAAGCCAGATACCCGTTCTTGCGGTGTAATAGTGGCTTTATACATGTATTACTTCAATGGCCATATTGCAAATAGTGTCTTGGAGCAATTCAAAGATGTGAATAATTTGAATGCAAAAAGAGCAAAGGTATGTGCGGAGTTACTTTTGCAAGATGCTAATGAAAAGAAATCTAATCTGTTGGACAGGTTAAGAATTTACAATGAACAAAATAAGCATGTGAGGAAATGAAACTGTAAATATATTTAGACGAAGATCAAGGCGGAAGTTGTGATTTTTTCAACCGTTTGTAGTTTCTACTGGTTATTTTTTAAATAGACAATTTGTATTAGTTGTTTCTAATTGTGATATATTGTATTACTATTATTATAAATGGATGGTGTGTAACCGAGGATGTGCCTGATGGAGCCGCAACTTAATAAAGAATTGCTGAAAAAGCACATGATGGTGATGAGAAAGTTGTGGCAGCATTAGCAGCAGTACAACCAGCCTTTCATCAGATTGTGATTGCTGATGGCCAACAAATCAGGATCGCTTGAATGTGTTCGAGGCAATGGAGAATAGGCGGCAATGGAGCAGTTTCTACAGAAAATCGTCAGCGTGTTAATAGGTGAAAATCTGTTTGCTTCACAGGGGGCTTATTATAATATCTCAGGTTCGTGCATCGTAAGCTCTGGTCTCGATCAACCTTAAGTTTAAATCGTGCAATAATTTGACTCTTCTTCGACAGGTTTGAAAATGAATTTGGGGCACCAAGGATAGGTTCTCGGGCAAGCGGCAATTCTTACATGAATTGGGTGGCAAAGATGGCTGTCAGATTAGATACCTCATCCACCGTTGCTTTAGGTCTCATTCACTCCCGGGAGTTAGTCTCACGAAGAAATTCAAAGCTTGTTGTGTGTGTGTCCTAGGTTGTAGCTTGTAATTTCTTACGTTGGTAACAGGGGAGGAAGTGTTGATAACACTGGTTTGTAGCCGTTGTTATTTATAATTATTATTTTGTTAGTTGATAGTTTCGAATATGTTATATAGTTTCAAAACAATGTTTATATGAGAGCCTTGGCTGATTATTCATTTGATTTGCTATACATACAAGCATTTTATTACATTTGCAGTGAGAGTCATAACAAATTGATAACTGCATATCTATATGCCATATCAGGTTTTGAAAATATGATTAAAAGAACAACTAAGTGTGACTACTACAATTTTGTTCCTTCACAAATAACAATCTAAACCCCACATATTAATTTTGATTTTTGTGTTGTTTAATGGTTAAGGCAAGATAATCTTTGTATATATATATATATTCCCAGCAACGACGAGCTTGAGGGACCACATTTTCGGCAACATCTGCCATCATATATATATTGTATATATTGATTTCTTTCTCCACAAGAACATGATCAAATGTGTGAATAAAAAACACAAGACATGCACAAGAAACTTAAGCAACACACAAACCACACATAAAACAATTAAGTTAAAAAAAAAAAAAAAAAAAAGATCATAGAATGTGAGGGTTTACAAAAAATATCATCGAAATTTTCGTTCTGGTGCAAGAAACTCTCCATTTCCTTGTTTTGTGCCTCATTAAATATAGTAAGATCATCATCCTTCTCCAACGATCGAATCCCGCTTTTCAAACTTCAACAGTAATTTAGGAGCGAAGAGAGCTACAAGAAGCCGGTATCTTCTCAAACACAAGGAGAAGTCGTTATTGTTGATTTGCCCATCGCAGTCCACATCAAGCAGACCGTAAAGTCCATTAATCTGCAAAAACATTACAACCAACAGATTGAAAGGCTCGCCGCTGTTCTGTTATTATTACACAACTCAAAATAAACGCAGGTTAATTCTGTCACAAATTACCAAATAATGATGAGAAATCTTCATCGCAGGAGATGCAGGCATGGTTGGACTCCACACCTCACAAATCAATTACCCCCACAAAGCTTCAATCAAATCCTTTCAGAACTTCAAACATGGTGAAGATCAAATAAACCAATCAGCTGCTAGTTTTCGAAACTACAAATGGATTATTCTTTACCCTACACCAAACCCTTTACCCTACACCAAACCAAAGAACTCAAATCCAATTCACATTACCAAACAGTGAACTGAATTAAATAACAATGTGGATCAAGCAGCTGCTCTCGCCATGATTAATTTGCAACAATAAACATAGCTTCAGAGTACATATTAACAACTGCAATGCATAGATTTTGGCATCATAACAAACTGAACAACATAATTTAGGGCAGCCGAGGATGAGCCTTAAATCCTGCCTCTTGGCTAGTCCCTGAATGCTGCTGTTAGAAACTACTATATGTTGTTGCTTCTCTATAATCTGAACCACTCTCTGATCAGTTTTCAGGAGCCCTCATTACTGGTCCCTTCATGATCCTTCATTCATAACAAAATATTGAATAGAAAATAACAAATAACAAAGTTACAAATTTCTTTGTAACTTTGAATATTCAGACAATGCACCTTTTTCAAATTTGCACCATTTAGTTTTCTAGATCCAAGATGAACACAACAACAATCAAAATCGAATAAAACTTTTTTAAAAAAAATAAAAGAAACATATATTACTCCAAGCATACATAAAACTTATGTTCTTATTCACAAATCAAAGTAAAAAATGAAGAACTGAAAGGACAACCAGATTTTATATTCACAAATAAGGTTCTGAAACTTTAAAGAAAAACCATAAGATGGAACCAAAAAAACAAAACAGAAAGATTCGTAATAGATTTTTAAAAATCTAAACCAATTGTAGGCATCAAACCAAGAAATATGAAGGTCCAATTCTGTAAAAAAAAAAAAAAAAAAAACCTCAAACTGTTAATCATAGTTACTTTTAAAATATTAAAGAAGAAAAATACAAACAAAAACATAAACATCAAATATACTTCCATTTATACTTACTGATGCATATTTGAGTTAACATCAAATTGGCTTCTCTCACTGTTCTAACTCATCAACTTCTTCATAGTCTTGCAAATAGATTATATCCAAGCCATGAATAACAAACCTTTATAACTATTTAGCATATTTAAATTATCAACTAACAAACACAAAACAAACCTTTATAACCACAATCATTCATTCATTCATTTAGTCAAATAAGTCTGCCACATATAAACAGCATCTTCCACCACCTCATCATTCCTACGAAGATGCAAACCTATAAAAATATCAAAAAATTGTTAAACATAATTATTTTTCATATATATATATAATAAAGTAAAAAACATAAAACCAAATGCATTTCCATTTATACATACAAACACTCAATTTTTGTTTTTACCGGATGGAAACAACTATAACTCTTTCGTGCCTTTTGTGGATCCATTCAGTTTCTTCAATTTAGCCTTTTTTATGTCTCGAGCTTGTTTTGATATTGACACTAACCTCTTTCTGCCTTTCGAAGAAACTGCATTACTAATTCTCTTTCTCTTTTCCAATCCATCTTCTGTAATCACTTGATCAACAAAATTGATGATGTTATTTGTTGATTGGACAACATTTTTCACCATTCGGTGGAACTCAGAGACAAAATTATCATACAATTTCTTCTCCTTACTTATTGTTCCAGTTGTACTTACCATCATCAAACACAAATTTTTGTATCTTACATTATAATCCTCTCCCTCACTTTGATGATCAGAAATTGACAAATCTAAACAAACATCTATCTTTGCATCTTTAGTCCATCTTTTCCAGATGTAATAGTTTGGGATAACCACAAAACTTTCCAAACCCATAGCATTATTAACATCCATCACTCTTAATGAATGGCAGCATAAGATTCCTATATTGATGAACATATTGCGGTCACAATGTATTAGTCGTTGACCAAAGTCCACCATGACATTATGCACCTTATCTTCATATTGATCTGAATTTGTTTTCTGGACAACATAGTGCTGAACATAAGTTTGGAAAATTTGTTGCCTGTTGACGGTCACGAGCATAGAAGTCATGCAGAGCTTCTTCATTTCTTCGGCTATCAACCACCCTTTCAAAATGACTGAAAAATTGTAGTAAATTGTGTTCCGGTTGCAAATACTTTTTTACAACCCCATTTACTGATTCACTAAGTTGGGTAGTTCTCATTCCTGCTATGAATTGTTGCATCATCCATGCAGAAGACCATTTATGCCTCAGTGTATGTATTGAAGATATTCATTTATGAGCTCCATTTGGAAAGCATGTTGATAGCATTAAAGATCATTCTAGATCAAACTCTTGCTCATTGTTGACACAATATATTAGCTTGTGGAAAAACCTTGCAAAACTACAACAAAGCAAAAAAATAGTGTTAGTATATAACATAATGTCATATCTACTATGTAATATTATCAGACAACAAACTTGATAACATTGAAATATATATCTAAAACGATCATAAATATTACCTTTCTGTGTATGCTTTACTCAAGTTTTTTTTAGTATTCTCCAATATATGCCAAGTGCAAAGTGCATGATATGTGCATGGCATTGTCTGAGCTATGGCTAAAGATATTGCTCCATCTTGGTCAGTAAAAAGTGTTTTTGGATGCTTGTTCCCCATGCATTTAATAAAGGTATTGAATAACCATTCAAATGATAATTGTATTTCATTCAATAAAAGTGCAGCTCCAAATCTTCAACTTTTGCGATGGTGGTTGAATCCAACAAACACAGCTGAAATGACCAAAGAAAATTAGTATAATTGTTATATAAAATAGTAAAGTGAATGAAAATAAGCACATATTAAAGATATAACCTAACGGCTCGTAACTTTTATTTATCCGATACGTGGTGTCAAATGTAACCGCATCTCTAAATATTGAATAGTTCATTCTCATTTGAGCATCAGACCAAAAAAATATTTGTAATTTTTTCCTCATTGTCCAATGCATATTCATAATATAACTATGGCTTTTGAATAGATTGTTGACTAAAATACTTCAAAATTGCATCAGCCTCACCTATTAATAAAAATTAAAAGCATTAACCAATAAAATAAATATATTACATAAAAAAAAAATAAATAGATTAGTCTTAGCATGCTCTAATGTGCTACTTCTTCTTGTACGTAAATAATTTTTTAAGTCTAATTTAGTGAAGCCCACTAACTTTGATGACCCAGCTGCCCGTTGCATCATTTCATATGAAGCCTTTAATGGTAAACTTACATCCTCATTTATTTGAACTATTAGCTTATGTTATTCCTCAATTTTCCTATTTGACTTCAACAAATGCTTATGTTTAGGAGAGTGCATAGCATGATTATGCTCATCCTCAAAATGTGTGACAACATATGTGCCATCTTCTTTATTATACTTCAATTTTATCTTTGCAAGACATCCAGTTCGAGTAACAGGTATATATCTTTAGCTAGATGTTTTTTTGTTGATGAAAACTTGAATCATGCCTTATTGCAATTGTACTGTATATACATAATTTTATCATCTTCTCCTTTTTTCTGATAGTTTATTCACACCGAAAAGCCTTTCAAATGTGCATAATTAGTGTAGGACATGAAAGCATCATTTGGTGTTTCAAATACTCTCGCTTTAAATCCTGTTTATATTGAAAAGATTAGTAATATTAAAATTGATAATTTTGCTTGCAATAACATTCATATATATATATAAGAATATATATAATCCATGCATACCAAACCAACCAACAAACATTGTATGCCAAATAACAAAATAAAATTTGTAAATAACAAATTTTAAATCTCAAATAACAAATAGAAGCCACAAATATGAACCTTTATATTACATAAGTTTAAGTAATAATAACAAACTTTAAGTAATAATATAAGATAGTTTGAGTATCTGAGTAACAAACTCAAAGCAACAATTAACAAAAATATGTAATATTTAGATAGATAGTACTATCATTGATCTTGAGATGTGTAATTTGTGTTTCATCTATTGATTCAACTGAAACTTCATCCATATGATGCATTGGAAGTCCATCCTTACATTGAAATTCATCCATGTGAATTAATTCTGGCTTTTCCTATCAACACAAGTCACCAACATTGATATTAAAAAAAAAAAAAAAAATTATTAGTGCACAAATATGTAAAATTTAGATAGAAGAACTGTTAGCTATAAATCAACATTCAAATTTCACTTATTTGGGGGCCATGACAGCAGGCAGACAGATCTTCCCTAATAGCCATAACCAATTTCATGAGTTCACCGACAAATCTTCTTTTTTGCCATTCAAATTAAACCTCTCATCACCTCCCAATCCTAAACCCCGAACACACATGTATTCAATTAATCCCTTATCTGCCTTGCCTTGCCTTCCTTTTCCCCAAATTTATGTATATAATTTACCGTAATTTACTTATTTGAGTTGTATAATTCAATCAATATTTCATAGTGAATTGCATTGAACTCGAATACTAGAAGGATTACAAAAATATGTAAAAATAAGTTATATTGCAGCTAACTAGATATTACAACAAATTAGTGAAGTTGAAATGTAATTTGCAATGGAAAAAATTAGGGCAGAAATAGAAACTTTAAGAAATGAAGATGAAATAATACAGGGAAATCTTCGAGTGAAGCTTTTTCGACAAGGCAAAATGCAATCGCAGTTCATCGGCGTCGAAGATCTCTTCTTCTTCTTTAGCGCTTCAGTCTGCGCGTTCTTCTTCTTCAGTGCTTCAGTCTTCGCGTGTGAGTGAGTATTGCTAGTTATGTGAATTGAAAGCGATTAGAAGCTTTTTAGTATAATATATGATTTATTATAAATTACATTATTACCCTTCAATTAAATCTCCACCATTAAATATTAAATACAATTAATGGTAGAGATTAATTTCAACATTGCTGAAATTAGTGAATCAGCACCCGATCCAAGTCGATCCATTATATTCTAATTTAACTTGTCTTTTTAATCAATTCCAACATATATTTATAATTATAAATACCTATATAAATAAAATAAAAAACATAATTTATGATTTTTGGGAAAAAATATTAAAATAAAAAAGTAAATAAATATAAATTAGCGCCTTCAACGAAAGATATATAATGTATTCGATAATTGAAAAAGAAAAATTGCACTGAAATGACAATATATTATGGAACATTCAATAATTTAAACGAAAAGAAGATAGTAATACATATTTAGTATGATAATAATATTTTTTAATATTAGATTTATAATATAAAAATATATATCTTCCAAAAAAATTGATAATAATTCGTTAATATATTTTAGTTTTAAATTATTAATTTTATTAAAAATTATAATAATATTAATAAATATTACCATACTCTCCCGTCTAGCTAGAAAGTATACATATTTCTATTTTGGGACGTCCAATTACAAAGTATCAATTTCATTAAATACTCCATTTTTTTTTCACAAATACCCCTACTTTACATCACATCGTTACTTTTATACCAAAAAGATAAGGTCAAAAATGTCATTTTACTACTTTTACCTACCGCCAAAAGTAATTGTATACTTTTAGCTTGGACGGAGGGAGTATTATTTATCACTTATACAACAACAAGAAAAACAATAATAATAATAATAATAATAATAATAAGAATAATAATTTAAAAATTCATCAAATATTTTCAGAAAAAATTTTATACAATACGATTTTTCACAAATTCCATTAAAATTTATTAAAACTCAGACTTTATGAATGGCTAAATACCTCATTATTTTAAAATATTTTAAAAATTTTGGATCGAATACCTTCAAATTTAATAAGACTTTTAAAAATATACCTCCAAATTTTACAAAATCTGAATTAAATACATTCATATTTACAAGTCCTAACAAAATCCTCAATTCCTCTGTCAAGTACAGATTTGATGAGAAATGGAATATTTGCAATGCATAGCCGTTTATACAATTTTATTAAACTTCTACTATTCATTAAGATTTTTTCCTTTAAAAAACATCAAATCAAAATACTTATTTTAACTTTTTTTTATATTATACTAAAAATTAATTTTACATTCAAAATATTACATCAATACATATTTATTTTACATGATAACAACTATTCAAATTTCAAATTTGTATTATTCAAATTCCAAACCAAAATCAAATCTCCAAACAAAAAAACTCATAATTTATACCTACTAAAAACACAAATACAATTATTTACAATAAATAAATTGTACATAAATTTAACTAATAATAAAAAATAATAATAACATAATTAGAAAAAAAAAAAAAAACACTTAGCAAAATATTGTACCTTGACAATGTACAAATAAATACTTTATATTCTTAATTAAATTCTTAATTTTAATCGAATTAATTGATTATTTTAATTTTAATTTATAATTATTTATAAGGAAAATAACAACACTAACATATCCTAATGAAATATCCCCTCATTTCAGAAGGCAAATACCCCCAGAGAGTCAGTCAAAACGAATATTCCAAAATGGAAGAACACTCCATGCTGAACATCCTCAATTTGCATCCATCTCTACTATTTATTGCTACAACAATAAAAATGTGTATGCAAGTATAATTACCCAAAAAGATCGTCGTCATCGATGAAGAAGATCTTTCTTTCACCGTACGGTAGAGTAAGTGATGAATTCAGTAGAAACGAACTGGAATGGTTGGTGTGGGATGGGATTCCTGCAATAACAACACCATTTGTTATAACCAATTGAATTTAGAGATTGCGAGGAAAATCAAAACAATCGACTCACGGTTGAGGCCCATAAACTTTGATCTGGCGAACATGAGTATCCCTTCCATTTAGATGATTCGAGAGCACTGCGATTTGCAGCATGAAAGTGTTCACGAACGTTTCCCTGAGACACCAAATGATTTCTTTAGTCTGAGCCGCCTCGACAAAATATATTTCAGAAGTTCTATGCCCATGAAAATAAACATCGACAGACTGTTCAAAGGAAGTACACATAAATATTTACATTTTTGCATACATATAATTTCGAGATGAATGATATCCTGTTTTAACACAGCCCTCTTATGGTATTTAACATATTCCAAGTCCATTTTTGTTCATCATAAATGGAAACAAAGGAAGAACACAAGCATATAGAATCCACAATATAAAAAGAACAAAGCCCGGGAGGATCGTGTTACATTGCAAAAAAATAGAATAATTAAGAAACTAAAGAACATTATTCGAAAATATGAAACCTCAAAATGAAAATGGTATATAGTGGCTGCAACAGCTTTTCAATTTTTAGAAATTAGAAAGACCTAATACAAAAAGATCCATCAGATAACTATCACAATGTTGAAAGAATTACATCGAATTTCATCTAAATAGATATTAGCTAGGGATGCGACTGAAGGCCCTATGTTGCAAATTAGAATTATCACATAATACCAATTCTGTAAGCACAATGTACAAGAATTAACCAACCCCTTTAATCCTGCTGTGAATATTAATGCGAATTGCGCAACAGGTAAATGTCTACATATCGTCCGCTTCACTAGAGTTATATTAAAGACATGATATTCACAGTTTCAAATGAAAAAAATCAAATGATAACAATGCGCACCTTGGATCACTACCAGACAATGATATGTGCACCCAGCCGAGTGGCTTTACCAGCTCGACTACCTTTATCTCCTGAAGAATACAACGGTTAGATCAATCCTCTCAATAACATAAATTAGAGATAAAACTGTATGCTCACTAAATTACCTTCAAGTTATGGAAACCATCACCAGCACGAATCGACACCTTGCTAGGCGTGTAGCTCTCATCAAGCTTGAAATCCACATACATAACGACTAATTGCAGTTTAACTTTCTTTTGGAACTGGATATTCACGAGATGAGGCTGTGAACCATCTGACCTAATGAAAAATCACTCGTTAAGGAACACACAAATAATCATCACGATGTCGGATTGTTTATCCAGCATTGAATCAATGAAATGGGAGAAATTAGAAATGTCACTAACTGCCAATAGGTATCGAGATTATCGTCACGAAGGGAAGCGACGCCATTGCCTGGCTTGCAGGAGCTGACACTCCAAACTGCTTTCTTCGCCATCTCCCTTAGATCACCATCCACCACAAGTTGCTGTTCTCCGCCAGTTAGCTTCCCTTCTTCCTCTCCCTTCAATGAATCCGCCATTTACGGAGGTTTACTGAATTACAGAATAAATAACATCAATCAGATTCAGTTAAATACAAATATATGAATATGCTTTGAATGTACTATTTTCTTACTCTTAAAAATTCAAAAAATCTGATTTAGCATCTACAATTTTTTACAAACATATGCAGAATTAAAATGATTAAATCATTAAATTAGTCCCAAGTAGAACACGTTTACAAGAAGTGAAGAACGCCTACCACCGTCACACCGCCGCACCGCTCACCACCTCACCGTCAAATTCTAAGACTATAGATACAATTATTCCAACATTTTCACTCACTACCAAATCGCCTAAATGATAGAAGAAGAGTGAGAAGAAGGAAAGGAGAAACAGACCTCACCCACTGCAATCGGAGGAGAGGAAAGTGAGGACGACGCCGGAAACAAAGATGGAGAAGAAAGAGGGGGAGAATAGAAGAAGAAGAATTGAGGAAGTGGGGTTGGGCGGCCTAGACCTGCTCAATCGGTTTCGAACGTCCGGTTCGACCGTTTCAAATCGAAAGTTTCGTTAAACCGGAATCGTCATCGAACCGAAACCGATTTTCTTACGGTCCGGTTTCGATTTCCCTTTCATCCGAACTGCTTGTTCAAACCGGCGGTTTTCAATTCCAACGGGCGATTTTGTTATTTTTATTAAAAATAAATAAATATTAACATTGTTTTTTTTTTGGAAAAGAGATGCGGACGACTGTCAACGTGAACATTTATTAATATTATTAAAATTTTATAAAATTAAGTAATATCAATAAAAATAAGTATTTTTCCGGCAGGCAACAACAGCTGTAAAGGTTTAATGAATTGATAATTGATTTAGGAACATTCGTTATTAGTATTATTAAATTTTTATAAAATTAAATAATAGGGAAAAAATCAAATCAGGTCTCAATATAACTGAAAATAATCAATTTTGGTCTCATAATAAAAAATTCATCAATTTAAATTCTATTATAAATAATTTTAAATATTAAAAAATCAATGAAAAATGCTTACATGGCAATTGGCTGGGATGCGTGTGCTAAATCAACACGATCGTATACCATTTCCTTCATATTCTGATTGTTACTATTTCTTCCTCCTTTGTATTCTTCTTTACAGACTCCTCCGCCTACCTATCACTATCACTGTCACAAGCTCTTCATCCCCAATCCTAATCCTAACCCTAAATTCTCATTCGTCTTCCATCCTCACCTCTCCTCCAACACAAGATAGGCACCCAAGAACATTAAGCGCTCGAAATTAAAAGGTGGGTGTTTGAGAAGGGAAATATAGACAAGCATATGTGCATTCCTAATTATAAAGATACTTCATTTATATATATATATATATATATAGGTAATTAGGATAAGTATATGGCACTATACAACATCATAGGATCAACGATTGAGACCATGCTTACAAATACTACATTTAAGCGACTTCACAAATCAATACAAAAAATGTACAAATTCCAAATTAAACTACCACAGTTTATCTTTCCAAACCTCACAGACTCATTTACCTCACCACATTCTCATTGTTCGAAAAGGTCTTACTATTCACACAGTCTGACCCAGCATGTATTTTTAAGAACTACCGCTCCTCAAGCAGATGCACACAACACAACAACAGCTCAACTTTTTTAACCACTACCATTTCCTCTGAAAATTTATTAATTACACTAGAGAGAGTTATGCTTTCGCGGGTTGTAGGTATGACTTAAATCTTGGCTCTTCATTACATCTTACAATATGCTAAAGGGCAAACTATGTGTATTGTGCAAACACCAACTGAATAGAGGTTTTAAATAACAAGCGAGCAAACGGCCCACGGTAACACTAAACATTCCACCATATTGGCCGCCTGCAAAAAGGGACAATTGAATATGCCCTTTGGAAGAAACACACAAAACAAAAATGATCACCAACATGGCCAACAAACTCTAGTTCACATGCCCACTTAAGCAATCTCACATTTTACCAAATTTCTCCCCCAGATTTCAGGATACATAGAGATCCTTGCATCTTGCAATGATCCTACCCATTGTTGGTGGCTAACTTTTGCATTCAAATTCAATATCTCGACAATAAATTAATAATATTGCTTAAGCATCCATAAACTCATTGCTTCAAATATGTGAATCGCTATGAAAACCAAAACTACATTTGTTAACTCATAGTTTTTTCGATTAAATATATTTACCGAAAAGAATTCATCAAGCACTAGATAGTTATATAATAATTCATCTATTTGCTCCAACACCTCAAACTAACAAATCTCCCATTCCCAGGCTCTTGTAATTCAGATTGCCCCTTGTTTTAGCAGAAAAATTAGCCCTCCAAAGAGCCAAACTTCCATAATTTTATCCTTCACGAGATTAATCGTACACAAGAACTCAGCACAAAACAGCCATTTCAAGAGGCATTCTAACAACAAACATCATCAGCATATATTTACCACACAAAAACGATAATAAAATTATAAAAAGGAACCAAACAAAAAATCCGAAAACGGCAAAACAATCAAGGGACAAAATTGCTATAACAGCTAGAGTAACAGGATAAAATCAATCCAAATCAGAACCGAAATCCCTAGGGCAAAGAAAGAAAAATCCTAAAAAGGGAAGAAAAAATCCCGTACAAATTCCAGCAAACAAATCAAACAAGGGAATCGACGGATCCAGGGCAGCAACCCCCACCCCGATCCACCCTCGACGCCAAGCAGACGAATAAAAAATTAAAAAACCACGAAATCCGCGAATCGCTTGAACGCAAGCTTTGAAAAGAAATATGGAAATTGGAATGGAAACGGAAATGTGAAGAAAGGGCAAAGAAAAGAAGAAAAAGAGGGAGGGAGCGGAGCAGTAGCTGACCGATGAAATCAGGGCAGGGCAGCGGCGATGGCGATGATCATCGGTGAGTGACTTGGACGCAGAAATTAGAGGGCTGAGCTAGAGGACACCACAACAAGAAAGAAGAAAGAAAGAGGGAAGGAAAAGGACACCAAAATAAGAGAGAAAGAGGAGTGAGAAAGAGAGAGAGAGAGAAATGTGGTCTGCTTTTTTTGTGATGTCTGTACGTTTATTTCTTTTATGCTTTCTCTCTCTCTCTCAGATTATGTTATTATAATAATAATAATATTATTATTATTATTATTACACTGTAATAATATATTAATAATTATTATATATTCCTTTGAATGGTGCAATAATTGGACTGCGTGACAGTAAACCCTCTCCACTCTGAAATTTTATTTCTTTTTTTCTTTTAAGAAATTATTTTACTAATTTTTTTTTTTTTTTATTTTTTATAATCGGTAAAAATAAATACTCGTTGTTTTTTACATCATTCGTTCGTAGTTTTTATTTTTATCCGTTTTGTATAATTTGTTTATTTAAAATAATTATATATTTTAATATTCTCTCCTTCTCAAATAGCTCGCAATATTTTTTTTTATATGTCTCAAACATTCTGCACCATTTTTAAAATAGGAAATAATTAATTATACTTAATTTCTATCACATACTTTATTCCCTCACATCATTTAAATAAAAAAAATAAAATATATATTTTCTCTCCTCCATCGCATCACCTAATTTCTAAATTATCCTACTTAATATTACCCACCTAAAAAATATCGTGCCAAAATCAAATGTTGCACCTTGTTTGGGAATGAGAGAGTAGTATTTTAAATGTTAAATTTTATATTTTTTAAAAATGACATTTTTGCCTTTTTTTTTTTTTTTTTGGTATAAAGACCTATTCAAAATTCATTAAAAAAAATTATTTTTTATCTCTCTTAAATAAACAAATATATTTATATTCATTCAAAACTTCATATTTATGTGCAAATTGATTTTGTTAATAATAAATAAAAAAATTTTATTTATTTATTTATATTATATGAAATTTTGTTCTCTAATATTTATATTATATATTTTATTAAAATAATTAAATACATATTTTTATTTTTTTAATCTTATATGTATTACATAATAAATCAAATATTAATTAAACAAATCACTCTAATCCAACTTTCAACTCAATACTCCAATATGGTAATCAAACACAAAAAAAATGTACATCACAATATTTCATAATATTTTTTTCATTTTAATTTTATTTATTCATAATTTAACCCTTGAAATATTTCAACATATTTTTCCAAAAAAATTAATATACTACACACTTATTATTTTTATATTATCTACACAAATTTTTATACATATACAAAAAAATTTCTTCAAACAAAAACACAAAACAAACACACCCTAAAATTTAGTATAGTTATTTTTATTAGGTTGATTTTTATTAATTTATTTTTTGATATACTTATAATTTTAAATAAATTTATTATAATATATTTATTTTTAATGATATGATATATATATATTAATAATATTAATATTGTCTATTTCATATTTATTTTTTAGAAAAGTAAATATTTTATATATAAATAATAATTATTTAATTATTTTAAAGTTATAAAAATAAATATATAATTTAGTGGAAGAAAATATAGGTTTGTTATCTTAGTGAAATGTAACAAATGATATTTTAATAAGATATTAATGTATACAGTCAAATTAAGAATAATAAAAAAAAAAAAAAATAGAATCTTCATGCTTATATATAAGGTGCTTTAGAAATTAGCTTTTAGAATAAATAAGGTTTTTTAAAAATATTAATTTACTAAATACTTAAAATTGTTATTTGCAATTAAAAGGTATTAATAAATTAGTTTTTAAACACTATTTTAATATTTCTTCTTAAAGTTAAAGTCGATCAATCAACAGTGTAATTTAACCTTGAGGTTAAACGTTTGATCTTAATAGAATACATGAGAATGTGCGTATGGATAAAAAATAAAAAATAATTAAGTAAATCAAATACAAACACAAATTTTAGTTCATTAGATTCACAAATTAATTTGAATTTGTTCACAATTGTTCAATAATATTAGCAAAAAATTAAAATAAATAATAATTTTATATTTAATAAATATATAACATTATACTTAACCAGGACTTGAGGAACTATACATTAGGTACATTTGATTAGTAGTCTATCCAAAACAACTTCAGGATCGTAAACATGCAGCTACTCGACCTCTAGGTTGTCGGGTAAATAAGGCTCGATTGGATGATCGCCCAACACTTGACAAAGTTGAGATACATGAAACACAAGATGGATACGGCTAATAGCCGGCAAATGCGGCTTATATACGACCTTTTCCACGCGGCGAATGACGCGGAATGGTCCATAAAATTTGGGCATGAGCTTGTGATTGATGCCCTAGCGCAAGCTACCCTGGCGAAAGGGTCTGACCTTCAAGAATACCAAATCACCAACCTGGAAAGTGAGCTCACGGTGATGGCGTTGGCTGCTAGGACCATGTGTTGTTGAGCACGTTCTAAGTGGTGTTTCAACCGTCATAGTACTGCCACGCAACCGCCAAGTAACTCTGAATCTGCAGCAACTCGACATTCATCTATACAGTGTGGGGAGCGGTCGGCCATAGACGGTCGAGAAGGGGGTGGTGGCAGCAGCAGTGTGGAAGGAGGTGTTGTACCATAACTCAACCCACGAAAGGCAAGCTGCCCATTTTCAGGGCTATTCCAAGCAAAAACAACGAAGGTATGTCTCCAGTGTGCGGTTCAAGACTTCAGTTTGGCCATCAGTTTCCAAGTGGTATGCTGAGCCGAAAAGTAATTTTGTGCCCTGCAAATGAAACATCTCTTGCCATAAACAACTCATAAAAACTTGGTCACGATCTGTACACGACATTCCATGTAGACGAACTATTTCATTGACAAAGATCTCGGCAATGGACGTGGCGGTGTAATGGCGCCGTAGTGCAATAAAGTGCCTATATTTACTGAAATCGGTCAATGAATACCAAGACACAAGAGAATCCCAACGATTGAGCAAGGCCGGTGATGAAATCCATTGCTAAATCTTCTCAAACTTTCTCTTGGATAGAGAGGGGTTGCAGAAGCCTCCAGGAGAAAGCCTTTTGGCAAGTGAGGCATTGTTCAACATATTCACAAATTCGGCGATACATTCCTGCCCAATACACATAATCTGCCAATCATCGGTAGATGTGGTGTACTCCCGCATGACCACCAAGTGGGGTGTCATGAAATTCCTCAAACAATTTTTCTATCCATGGGGATGTTGCCGACAACACCAGATGCCCCCGATACAATAGAATTCTTTGTCAATATTCATAATAGGAATGCGATATGTTTTATGAGACAAGATCTTGGATAATCGTCTACAATGCCTGGTCATATTTTTCCTCGGCCACGAGCTCGTCTCCAGCTGGCCACTGAAATGAAGAAATCGCAAAAAACTTGGTTTTTTCGGTGGGAACCAGCCTCTGTGCATGATCAGTAGACATCAATGAAAGCTCATGTCGATGGGAGAGGGAATCAGCAGCAACATTGATACGACCTGGTTTATAAACCACATCGAAGGAATACCTGAGAAGTTTGACTATCCAAGACTGCTGAGCATAAGTACCAATCCTCTGAGAGAGCAGATGACGTAAACTATGATAATCCATATGCTGCCCCATTAAGTAATATTGCATCTCCAAAGCTTCCCAATCCATTTGAATTTTTCCTAGTATCTAGAGCCATGCAACACCCAATATTATATCCACCCCACCAAGAGGAAATATGTGACAATCTGTCTGCACTTCTACTCCATCGAATTGTATACGCAATTTCGAGCATGCTCTCGTACTTTCCAAGTTAGGTTTCATCTCCTCAGTAAATTCACCCTCCCTTATCTCACTTAACTCCGCAACCCAGTTGCCTAAATCATCTTTCACCATGACATTAAAATATTTACTTTCGCATTTGTGGAGTAGACTATAAGGTTGTTTGCACTTATAACAAAGGCGTTTCTTTTGACACTCGCGATACTCATCGCGGCTTAATTTTCTTGTGCTTCCCCGCGAGGAAAGGGTTGAAGTGACTGATCGCTACCACCCCCCTGCAATACTGTTGCTAGTCGAATGACGGTTTTCTACCTCTCCAACTGTGTTTGAAGAGATATTGCTTCCAACCCGCCTAACCAGGTTACTTCGTAATGTCAAAGAGGTTTTTTTCACAAGTAAAATTCTATTCCATTTTTCAACTCCCATTCAATGCTTCTACTGACACAGATTATGGGTTTGAGATCCGGGGGCTCCACTACCCTTAGTTTATTTTTGATAATTTGTTTCAAGCTCCCTAAATAACACCCTAAGGCTTGTGCTTCTTTCAATGGTTGAGCCTAAGTAGCAAGTTCAGTGAATAAATTGATATATTCGTCAACAGAACCTATTTGCCTTATTACCATCCTCTCTTATGGATTCCCAATGAATCGATTGTCAAACTTAGTAATCAATGCCTATGAGAATTCGATCCAGGAGGCAGAAACATGCTTCATCATATGCCAATAGGACCAATGGAGCGTCACATCTTCCATCGCCACTCACACAAGAGTCACTTTTATCTCCTTGGGGACTCCGTGTAATACAAAGTGTTGTTCGGCCCTAGCAACCCATCCCAAGGGGTCGTGGCCATCAAAGCTAGGGAGTTGTGCATCCTTAAGCTTGAAATCGGTTTGATGAGAAGTCCAGGTTCCTCCAACATTCTTAAACAAACATTTTGCCCCGCTGATGCCGGCAGCCCTTGTTGACAAATCCGCTACCTCTCCTCCTTCTGCCATATCTCCCTGAGCAGCTATCGAGCCCCTGATAGGTGTGGCAGACGGCCCATGTGGAAACTACCCAACAATCGTATCCCGCATGACTGTTAAAAGTTTTGTCTTTAGAGTATCAACTTGTCTATCCATCTTCGATTCGAGGCGCGACAATCCTATCTGTTGTGCTTCCACGCCTGTTCGAAGTTCCTCCAGGCTTCCTCAAAAGCTTCAATGCGTTGCATATTTATTAGCATCATTCCTCCTCCGCTAAGATCTGGCCGGTTGGATCAATTTGATATTATGAAAACTTAAGAGTACCAAAAGACTAAACTTTATTGATAACTAATGAAGATCTACTATTTTCGAACCATGCCGAAGCCGTGAAATTGAAGAAAATCATAATGACTAATAATTTCTCAAAATAATATTCCCTCTGTCTCAAAATAATAGAGACATTTGGAATGAGTACGAAAATTAAAGAATAATAGTACTATATTAATAGTGGGTGTAAAACTACTTTTAAAAGATCAAAATGTCCATACTTTATATAACTTTGTATGTATGGTTATATATATATATGTAATAAAGATATGCATGTATTAGTAATAAATGAATGTGTAGAAAGAAATCGAGAAGCACGCAAAGTGAGAATGAAGAGAATTGTGTATGGATTCATTTCACTCATTATATAATACACATTTGTATTTTAGTAAAAATGCACAAAACACCCTATATTTTATTTATTACGTGAAACCCCCTGTGTTAATGTAAAGTTTGCACGAAACATCCTTCTTGTCCAAAATTGATATTTGATTCTAAATAAAGACTTAAATTACGCAAGTTTTATAAAAATATAAAATATAAAATATTTTAAATAATTTTTTTTGAATAAAATAAATAAATAAATAAATAATTGATCAATAATTAATTTTATAGTTTTTATAAAAATCAGATAACAATTTGTTTTCAAAAACTATAAAATCAAGATTAATCAATTATTTATTTATTTATTTATTTTATTCAAAAAAATTATTTAAGATATTTTGGATTGTTTATTTGTATTAAACTTGTATAATTTATGTCTTTATTTAGAATCAAATATCAATTTTGGACAATAAGGTTGTTTCGTGCAAATTTTACATTAACACAAGGAGTTTCACGCAATAAATAAAACAATATTTTTACTAAAACACAAAGGGTATTATATAATTTACCCTTTATAGATACATGTAGGTAAAAAATTGTGTGCTTAAACTAGGGGTGTGTTACTCCCTCCGCGAGAGACTTCATCAACTCTTCACGCAACTCCTTCTCGACCTCGTCGATTCTTTTGTTTGAAGATTGTTTTGAGGTTTGAATTTTGAATTGAGATTTGAATAGTAAAATTTTTGAATTTGAATAGTTGTATAATGTGATATAAATAGGTGTTAATGTGATGTTTTGAGTGTAAAATTGATTTTTAGTATAATATAAAAAATGAAAAATAGAGGTTTGATTTGATATTTTTAAAAAAAAAAAATGGAAAAAATAGTGTATTTAAAATCCAATTCTCCACACAAACACACCCTAGGTATACATTTTACAACACAATTTAAATTTAAAAAGCATATAAATTAAAACAAAAACTAAATAAGTTCTCATAAAATATTACTATATTAGTATATAAATTAAATTAAAATTCACAAAAATCAAATTTAATCAAACAAACTAGGAGTGTGTTTGTTCATATTTATTTTTTAAAAAATAAATAAAAAATATTATTATCTCAATTATTTTTTTTAATAAAGATATAATGTATTTTTAAATAAAAAAATTATACTTAAAAATACAATTTAAATCTAAGTTACAATTTAAACCAAAATTAATCACAGTTAGATTTGCCGCCTTAAAAAAATAAATAAATAAACAAGAAGCTGGAGTGCATGTTGCCAGCACAGAAGAAGCCATCCAATGATTTATCGCCACGTAGGAAATAAACGCGTTGGACTCCAATCACGAGCCTCGATGACGAGACTTCGCCACGCCACGCCACGCCACGCCCCCCGTCTATAAATACCCCAAACACCCAAGTCTCTGCCTCATTCGTAATTTGGGGATTATAATAATAATAATAATCGGCGAGAGTAAACAAAGGGATCTCTGTCCAGCTGTCTCGCCGGAGACCCAAATCGACCTTGAATCTTCGGCGATCCTGGTCATCAATTATCCGATCTCATCCTAGCAATGGTAAATTTTGATAGTCTTGTTCTGATTTGTCCTGGATTTGCGTACCTTGCGCTTTTTAAAATTTTGGTGTAATGTGATGGGCGATTGTGTGATTTCTTTTAACCTAGTTTGTTGTCTGTTGATTTCATGTTCTAGCGGTTTCGACGGCGTTTCTGTGTGGATCTTACCTAAGTGTATGTGTTTTGAACTACTTTTTAACGATTCGAGGCTTGATTTGCGAATTAGATTAGATAGTTAAAAAGCGGTGGAACCGACATGTTGATTTGCTTCTAAATGGATCACTATTTGGAATTTGGGAAAGTTATTGCGTAGTTAGACTGACTATACATTAAATTTTAGATTACTGCTGTGGTAGAATGTAGATCTTGTGAGTAGGTGGAGGTGCGGTTCTTCGTTAGGTGAAGAAACTTACAGCTTGTAGGACCTGTAAACTCGAATATTATCATAAACCGTGGGCATAATTGTTCCCTGATCTTGAATTGCATGATTTGCACCTGTTAGATTATGAATATAAAACAAATTAGAACGCCTCGAGCAATAGCCTGTCTCCTAACCCTAATTCAGCAGACGCTAGAGAAGCTTATGTCCTTTGGTGATAGATAAGGCTTTCTTTGGGTGGTTTGATAGGAAGAGAGAGATCCAGTTTGTGGTTTTAGGCAGATAAAATCACGTTCTATTAGAGGTGGTTTAAAACCCTGTTCTTAATTTCGCCCGTTAATTAACCAACATGGCCACTCTTACAGGACTATGTTGTGGGAATACTATAAGAATAAAATAAAAAATAAAAAAATAATAAAAAATTTCACACCTGGTTAAGCAATTAATTGGAATACTGCTTATTCAAAAGGACAGCCTGGTTGAATGCATTTTGACATTATGATTATTATAGGTTTCACTTGCAAATTTTTTGATAAAGCTGTTCGAGTTGCTTTAAATTAAATTTAAGTTGTTTTGAGATATTGATCTGAATTGCTACAATTAATAACATCCTTTGTTAAATGCATTTGATTTTTACAGTTTGTTCTCGTTGTATTATATGATCTCTATCCCCTAATTGTCTCTATAACTTGATAATCTCTCCTTTCAGCATGAGTCTTCTTTAATTTTTTATTCTCACATCATTTCAGACAACTTCAAGGAGACTTGCTGACAGAAAGATAGAGAAGTTTCAGAAGAATATTACCAAGCGTGGCGCTGTTCCTGAAACTAGCACCAAGAAGGGAAGTAACCTTCCAGTTGGCCCAGTCCTAATTGGGTTTTTCATTTTTGTCGTCATCGGATCATGTAAGGATTCACTAATCTCCCCCTTCTTCATTACCAATTAAATCAGTGCCATTTTGTTGACCCAAACCTGACATTATTGGATTTTGGATATCAACCAATGTTTTAGTCCTGACTCAACATATCGAATCTCTGTTCCAGTCTGACCAATTACAATAATATACATGATTAAATTCTTGTTCAGACACTGGACAGCCATTTTAAAAACTCTTCTTTGTTGCTTTTGAATTGAAATGGTGGAACATAGTTATAATGTTATGTAATATAAAAATGTCGAACAATCCTCTTGTGTCGATAATCTTTTGTTGCTAGGTGTAGCTAAGTTTGGAATTATGTACACATGTTCTTGCTGTGCCCTTATCCTCCTCTAATATTGTTTATTTGCACTATTCTTTCAATTAGTTAATACCTTGTGTTTGTTGATGTGCAGCGCTGTTCCAGATAATAAGGACGGCAACAAGCGGAGGGATGGCTTAATAAAAACTATGGTTTGTCCTATATCTTATGTGCTACCTCTCTTTGTTCATTTCAAAAAACACCCAAGATGTGTAGTTGTAGACATGATGCAGAACAATAATTATCTAAATAAAAAAGGCTTCATGCCTTGATCTTCTACCAGCTATATCTAGACTCTTCTGCCCCGCATTCGATTCTCTTTCCCACCCAAGTTTTTTGTTCATCTTTTACGTGCATGCAACATTACAACGAGAATCTCACTGATAAATTGTTTGTGCTAAGATATTTTTAAGTTTCAGGTGAGAATTTTTGTAGAAAATTCGGCATTCCCCTACCCTCGACTCTATGGTAAAATTCGGAATTTGTTTGTTTACTTAGTTCGGATTCCTTGAATTAAATTCTGCTGCTAGGGATTATGATCCAGTCTACTTATCGATATTGTACAAAAATTTCGAGCTCTGCCCGGCCATTGCCTCAAACAAACATTTCATTTTGTGATAGGGAAAATATACCTTCTGTCTCCTTATTTACTTTTTAAGTTAAATAAAAAAAATAGAAATAGAAATAGAAATATTTAACTCTTTTTATCATTTTTGTCTGTTTTATTCAAAAATATTTTTTTTTATTTTAGTAAAAACAATTATATATCAATATCCAAATACTTTTAAATTTTATCTAAATTACAGATATATTATTTACTCTACTATAAAATTTCAAAGGGTCCCTTGGTTCAGGACAGTGGGAGTTTTTTACTTAAAAAATAAAAATAAATTTTTAGAGAGTATTTTGTTTTTAGAGAAAAAAATATAATTTTTTAAAAAAAAAAAAGAAAAAAAGAAATTGGGAGATTTTGGATAAATAAACATTTAGAGAGATTTATTAAGTGCATCTGTGAAGAGGCAGCCAAGTTGTTTGGTATGGTAGGATGTTTAAGGTGGAAACAGTGAGAATGTGTAGCTTCAATCAACTAGTTATTGTCGATGATGAGTTTGTTTATTTTGTATTTGTAGGATAGGAATCCCATTCCCAGCTGTGAATTTAATAAATAAATATATGGGGAAAGAAACACAAAAAGATGCCAAAGGAATTTAGAAAAGGCTATAGTGGAATATGCATGCAGTTGAATGAATTAAACCCGTTCAGATCTGATGTTGACTCAATATTATTTTACCATTTATAAATATACTACAAATTATGCTAATCCATATCATTTTATAACCCATCAAAATATTACTAAGAAAAATACTACTGTAGTACATAACAATTACTCCATTTCAATTCCAAATAATAATAAGAGTATATTAGGTGGGGATTGTGCATGTGACCATCAGGTCATAGGTTCAAACCTCCAACGTCTCAGGTCCTGCCACACATGGTTCGCCTAGTGTGACTTGCCTGTCGAATCTAGTTTGCAAGGTATTAGGTTCGGCCGGCATAGCTAAAGAAAATATAAGTAAAAAGGTTTTTTTTTTTAATGATGTGGAAACCTGCAGCCACTGTTGGAATGAGTATACGAATATAAACAGTAAAAACACCCCTACCTAAATATAGGTATGACTCAATTTTGCATTATTGGTATTTTTTTGCGTGCGTTTGGAAGTTTTTGTTTTATAATTGTTGAATGTAATCATTTATGTAAATCCGAGTGTTTTTATTAAGAATGTAGAAAGTGTATAGTTAAAAGAATTGACATATATATCTATATATATACATAGGCTCTATTTGTGAGGTTTCAACTTTGATATCCACTAAATCAAATTTTTACTTTTTATAAAATGGTAAAATTAACTTTCTAAATATTATATTAAATAATTATTTTAATTCAAAATTTTTATTATTTAAAATCTCAAATCTTTCACAAATAAAACACCTATATAAGTCTTTTCAGTATGTTTCTTCAGAGTTCAGTTTTGATTTTTTTATTTGAGTAATGGTTTAAATATGATATCTGTAAAAATAAATACTCTTACAAGGAATGATTCAGAGTTTAATTTTAATTTTTTTATTTGAATAATAGTTTAAATATGATATATGTAAAAATAAATAATACTACTATATTTTTACAAGGAATTGTAAAAGCTGTATAATAAAAATAATTAAAACATATCTCGTAAAATACTGGTGGTGTGGAGGTTGAACTTGTGCTTAGTTTGCAGATATTAGATTCGGCCATATAATAACTCACTATTTTTTTTTTTTATAAAATATAATATGAAAATACAATTTAAATAAAAATTCAAGTAAATATTCAATTTTAAACAATGATCAAACAAACTCTAATTTGCACTCTAATTTGCTTGTGTTTTTGGTGCATTGATCTCTCATGTTTTTACTATTCATTTAAAAGTAATTTACAAAATATTACATTATACATCCATTCTTCGTACATATATATATATATTTATATATAATATATATATGTAGACATTAATAATTAAATGTCTAAATTAAATTAAATATATGTATTTTGAAAAAAAGAATTTTCAATAAAATAAGTATATGGTATTTAATTATTCACATGTGTTAATTTTTGTACATGGAAGATATCGTACAAATATTACGTATATAAATAGAGTCATAATAAATTTGACAACAAAATAAATTAATCTTGTCAATAAAGGAAGTATATAAATTAATATCTTCCGAAAAATGCAATGATATAAAGATCTTGTTAATAAAGAAAGTATATAAATTAATATTTTCCAAAAAAAAACAATGATATAAATAAATTAATATTTTCCAAAAAAAAACAATGATATAAAGATCTTGGTGAGAAAGAAAAGTGCACAATTAAATCCGTCAAGAATGGAAAACGGCATCCGATGGAAAAGGAAATATTATAAAATACCTTCCTATTGACCAATCAAGACGCGACATGTGGCACTATTCGAAAAGGAAGCCAAGGCTAACCTCCCTTATAAATAGGAGTCTTGGCCAATTCATTACACATTGAAGTTCATTTAAAGACTCGCGTAAGGGTAAATCTCGAGAGACTCTCTGTAATGTTCTTCATTGTTCTTTGTGTTCTTCGAAACGTTTTTCGTCGAAAAGTCACCAATTTGGACAAATGATCCAATATGGGTTGACGAATCGATGAAATTAACGTTCTTCGTCGTATATTCGAGCCGGAGGAATGATCAAACCTCCCAAAGCCATTGAGGAATCCGTCAAAGTTAAGGAAGAGCCTCCAAAGTCGCTCTCAAAGCTTTAAGATGTTCATTGCGTTCTTTATCAAAAATGCAAACTCGGCCCTCTTTGATCCAAAAGTCAAAGGGACACACCGTCAAAAGCGTTATGAAGCACCAAATCTATCCCCTCGAAGATCAAATTCCATCAGATGATTTAAAGGAGACTTCAATCCAAAGTCGACGATCAAAATCGCTGACACAGATACCAAAACCCTCCAAAAGCTGGAAAAGTCAAACCGAAGATCAAAATCTCTTCGGATCAAAGAAGTCATCCAAATCCAAGTTGGAAAAATGAATCGACCCGGGAAGATAATCATAGGATCCGAATAGAGAATAGGACCCGCATATATTTAAATTAAATGTAATTTGTACGATTTTGTATTTATAAAAATATAATACAATATTTTTGTCTACAATATCAAATAATTGTTACCATTCAAAATTTTTAGTGTTAAAAAAGGCTGTCAATTAATATGGTGTTAATTTGACCAAATTAAAAAACTAAATTTGATCAAATTAACAAACTAACATGAAATAATTAGTAAATTATCACACAATGAATAACATATTAACAAACTAACATATTAACTTGAAATAATTAATAAATCGCCACAAGAAAGATAACATATATTTTATTATATAATGTGTTATACATTATATTATTGTTTACTATTATTTTATAAATATTTGCTGATTAGATCAATTTATTGTAGTGTTAAAATCATAATATAGTTTGTTGAAAGTAAAATATATTTTGTTATATGTAACTATATAATATATTATTTAAATATGTGTTATATATTATATCAATATTTATTTTTTTTTTTTATAGATATTTGTTAATTAAATCAAATTAACACGATAATAGAAGCAATTATAAAAATATCAAAACACCAAATTACAAAAGTAAATTCTTTATATTTTTTATTTTTTTAAAAAATTAATTTGATATAATGTTTTTATCAAAAACAATAAAAAATTGCATAATGATAATAATAAAAATATTGTTTAAACATAAGAATGGTCAAATATAAAATTTTATTTTAAAAAAAAACATCACAAACTATGACATAAACACAATGTCATATTTATTATTATTTTTGTATTGTATTTACAGTATACAAGTATAATGAAATATAAATATATATATATATTATCTAAAACATATTTATCTATAACATATTTATGTAATGCCTAATTTTATTCCAAATTTAATTTTCCGTTTAAGCATATATTGCGTTTGTTTTATTTAAACACCATAGTCTATATTAATATTTTTAAAATATATATTTTCTCCGTCCAATAACAAGAAGTAAACATATTGCATTATTATATTTAATATTAAAAATATTTTTATATTTGTATAATTTACTTCATAAATATCATTATATTTTTATTATAAGAGACTAATAAATTATCTTATCATTATCTTTTAATTATACTATATTTTGATATAATAATATTAATATAATAATTAATATTCAAATATCAATACGAAAAAATAACTGTATATTTTCTGTTTGGACGAAGACCGATATATTAATAATAATTGTGAAGATTAAATAGAAAAAAAAAATACTAAATAAATGAGTAGATCCTACAATTAAGATCTAAATTTCCATTTGGAATCTAACAAAAATATTTCAATTTTCACAAATAATGTTTTTAATTATAATTAATATAACTTTGGGTGTCTATACTTATAAATATTATCGCCATATTGGCGGCGATTAGAGAGCTAGCAACGCCATGTTGATTTAATAACAACTTTAGATAAACTGTTTTTGTAGTCCCGTAACTGGACCCTCTTATCATTTTAATCCCGTAAGTGGAGCATGTCGCAAACTAGTCTCATAAGTGAAAAAATTTCGTTGTTTTAGTCCTCCGGCGCCGGAGACGCCCGCGTGACTCGCCGGAAGCCACGTGTCTGCCAGGCGTCCCGCCAGGTCAGCGATACCTGATGGACACGTGGATTATTTTTTTTTTGTTAATTTTTTAATTTTTTTTCAATTGGACCAAATAAAAAAATTAAAAAAGTCAAATAAAATTTAAAATAAATTTAAAAAAATTAAAAAAAATGAAAAAAATAATAAAATCCACGTGTCCGCCAAGTGTCGCTGACCTGACGGACATGTAGCCTCCGGCGAGCCACGCAGGCGTCTCCGGCGCCGGAGGACTAAAACAATGAAAAATCTTTACTTATGAAACTAGTTTGCGACATGTTCCACTTAAGATACTAAAATAATAAAGAGTCCAGTTACGGAACTAAAAATAACAGTTTACCCAAAAATTTTTGGATCACTTATATGGTATATTTAAGGGACACTTTCATATAAATCTATTTGCTCAAGTCAACATTTTAATAACTCTACACTACTAATTTTATTTCAATTAACTTCTTATTCTAAATTATTTATTCCTTCCAACTTTTATGATTATTTAAAAAATATAAATATCCCTATCATGTTAAATTACTTGTATGTCATTAGAATTCAAAATTTAAACAAACATAAAAAATAATAATAAAAAAAATTGATCCACCAATCTCATTGATGATAATCGCACGCGTTAGGTCACCAGTTTGCATAAAATTTTCGCTAGAAATTCGTAGTTCAATTTTTCTCTCATCTTTACACTTGAGATTGTAAATTATTGATAATTTTTATTATATATATATTTGTTGTTTATAAGATTTTTACGATTAATGTGTTTTAATACATTGTTGATACTTCCTCCGTCCCAAAGCAATATGGACACTTGAGATGGACACAAGAATTAAAAAATAATAGTATTATATTAATAGTGGGTGTAAAATTATTTGAAAAAACTAAAATATTCCTATTTTATGTAATTATTATGAAAAAATGAGGATGGTTTTATGAAAATGTGGGAAATTAGTTACCAAAAATAGAAACGGAACTATTGTTTTTTAACGGATGAAGTATTTTTTTACCGTAATATAACAATGTATATAAAAAATGACAACAAGAAGATCATCATAATTCCAATAAAAGAATGAAGAAAATGTGTAACCCAAAACTATTACATTCCACGCCAAAAAGTCCTACTTTCAGCGGAAATAAGGATGTTTCTGCAAAAAACAGTGAATTTTGAAGACAGTTGTACCTACAATAGAATAAAGTTGTACCTACACAAGTTCAAAGTTGTTATACGTAAAAATCATATTGCACTTGGCTCTCACTAGGCTTGTAGTTGTACTAAAAAAAACTTGTACTTCGAAATCAAAGTTGAGATTTTTGGGTTTTTTATAGTATTCAAATGAAAGCGTACGTATACTTTAAGAAAAAAAAACACACATCCTATAAATTACAAGAAAAAATCTCAACAATACAACATCATTTTTCATTCAAGTGTAATTGTATAGGTAAACGTTATAATTATATTTATATATAAAAATATATATATATCTATTCATAACTTTTTTTCTATAAGTTTGTATATATAATTATATATATTAATCTATATGTGTTGTAACTGTCTCGAAAAATTGTACGTGAAAGGTTGTACTTACAATAGAAGATATTTATATCTATACAAACTCAAAGTTGTACATCTATAAGAATCAGTCCTCCCTAGGTATGTATCTATACTTGAAGAAATTTATATTTCAAAATCAAAATCTTTTTTTTTTTTTTTTTTTTTTTTTGTGTGTTTTGCCACCGTATTCAGATACAAATTGTACATATATTTCAATAAGGAACACATATCCCACAAATTATAAGAAAATATTTTGACAAAACGTCATTTTTCATACAATGTATAAATCTATATGTAAATATAAATGTTGTAGTTGTATATATAAATGTATAGATAAATGTTGTTTATAAATATTAGTCAATTATAAATGTATATATATATGTAAAATAAATATTTATTTGTAAAAGTTGTTTATAACTATTGTATATAAAATTATATATTATTGTATACGTAAATATATATATATTGTAACCGCCTCGAAGAAATGTTATACGGAAAATTGTGCCTACTACAATATAAGAAGTTGTACCTAGACAAGCTCAAAACTAGTGGTGGCAATTCGGGCCGATTCAATTTTATTTGTGCCGGCCCGACCCAGCCCAATTTTGAAACGGGCCAGATAGACATGACCCAATTTGAAATTGGGTCTGAGAGTCTTGATGTAAAATCGGGACGAGTCGGACCAGACTTTTTTTTTCCTTTTTTCTATTGTATGTTAAAATATTATATTAAATTTATTTATAATCCCTTCGTTCATCCCAATTAAATGAATTCAAGTTATTTAAAAAAAAATTTGTATAACATATTATCTATATGTTATTGTTGAATAGAATCTCCAATTGAACTAAGAACCTTCAATCTAAAAAAAAAAAAAATGCAACTACTTTTAAATTGGAACCGATGGTACGAAATTAAATTTAAAAATAAGTAATTCATCACCTCAAAAATAAAAACATGTTAAAGATTTATTAACACAATATCAATATTGCATTACAACAAAAAATCAAAATCATTCCATAAATGCCAAAAATTACATGTCAAAGCATTATAAAAGATCAAATACTTAAAATATTATAGCAGTCATGCCGGTCTCACACTGATGTACGTACATTATCAACTTTGTACCTGCAAAAAAGAACTATTAGATATTTAATTTGAAGCATTAAAAATAAAAAATAAAAATTCACTACTTATGTAAAAATAACTTCAACAATTAACAAATTACTGTTAAATAAGAATTAAAAATAATCAATAAAAAATATAGTTTAGGAAGCAGTGAAACTTGTTCAATTCATTCACAATCTCATATATTTGACAATTGATATGTATGTACAATTCAATAAAAAGGACAACAACCATTGTCAAATGAGAATTAAAATTCTTCAATAATCATACTTTATTATGCAATATAATTTGATCATATTCTTTGGGATATGTCATTTGTACCATAGCATAAAACATTATCGGTATAATTTTGAAATTCTCCAATAGCTTCTTCAATATCTAAAACAAATATCAACAGTAAAAAGAAATAACAATAGTAAAAATTATATATATTTTTAATATACCTTTTTTCCGTATATCCAATTTATTAAGCAAAGCAAAACTTCAGCATTCTCACTTTTAATTGCGCTACGGAATCGATCAATAATACGACCACTAAAGTTAAATGATGATTCTGAAGCAACCGTCGATATTGGAATACAAAGAAAATCACGAGTCATAGAAGAAATAACCGGATAAAGAGGACAATGCTTCCACCAATATTGAAGGATGTCCAGTTTCTCGGTCATATTAATTTTTTTTTCTTCTAAATAGACTTTCAACTCCAATTTTTGCATTTCTAAATCAAATTCACGACACTACCAAAAAATCGACTATTTCTAGCGGATTAAAAATTGCTGCAAATGCTTATTTTTTTGTGACAAATAGCTATTTGTGACAAATTTATTGCGGATTTTAGCCGATATGTTTACTGAAGTAACAAAAAGTCTTTGTTGCAACAAATACCGTAACAAAATAATGGTGGTCAAAGCGCGTGAGAGAAGTTTTTGTTACGGTTTCTTGGACGCGACAAAAAATAAAATTTATTTTTGTAACGAAACATAACCGTAACAAATATTACGGTGCAAATATTTTCTGACAGTTGCAATATCTTTTCGTAACGGTTTTGATAATGAAATCATTTGTAACAAATAATATATAGCTTGTCTTTTCAAAGAACCTTTTGTTACAGTCTAAAGATGATGCAATTGTAATAGTGTTTGTAACAATATCAATTTTGTGACAAGTAACATAAAACTTATTTGTTTCATAGTAAATACGAAATTCATCATAAAATTTACAAAATGAGACCGATCCAACCACCTTCTAAAGCATCCCATAAATAGCTACACTAACAATCGTGTCAACTAAGCACGAAAGAACTACATAGAATGCAAACAAGCCAAAACAATGATCAATTTAATAAGCCAAAATACGTAATTATACACAAAATGATGACTCCATTATATCAAACATATAATGCATCAGTCTCATCCAAACATATGCATATATGCGGATGCTTATGCAGTGACAAAGTACCGGGGAGCCATTTAGGTGCGGCAAACCACCTGCATGAATAATTTATATAAGAATTTATTTACGAAATGAATTAGTACAAAAAAAAAAAAAAAAAAAAAAACTTCAAAGATGAATTATGTACATGTTTGGACACCTACTCGATGGGATAACTCGTAGAACCAAATGAAATCCAAGGGTGCACTAAATAGTTGACTAATCATGCATTCATTAATCCTTAACCAAAACATGAATCAATTTGTAAAATTAATTTCTTATATCATATTAAAAAAAAAAAAGTTCAACAAACATCACCAGAGTTCTTGTGATTCCAATAAAATCAGCAATAAAATTCAATCGAAATAATCATCGGTATGATGTTGAACCCCATAAATAATGAAACAAATCTTAATAAGGTTGCGATTCTGTATTTTAACTACATAAATCAGTAGCACCTTCAGTTCTTCATAACATAAATCAACCAACATAATCCTTAAATTTTATAATTCAAAAGTGATTGATAACTCTTGATTTTGTCATATTTTATAGTTTATATTTATTTAATTATTTATTTATTTATGTCGAATTATGGTATTATTTATGTTAATTTACTCTAGTAATTGTATTTATTTCATCTTGTGTGTATAATATTAATTTATTAGTTTTTAGGTGTAATTTATAATTATTTTGGTGTATACTTTAAATTAATTGATGTGTTTCTTAAATTATATTTTTAAACATTATTTATATGCTATTTAAGTATTTAATTTTGGCTAAATTAATTTTATTTATTATTTATTTAAATAAATATTTATAAGGGGTTTCTAATCTATACAGGTAAGATAATGTTTGAAAACTTGTTTGAGAGTTCAAAATTTGCTTTAAAAAGCGAAAATGGCGGGTAGCGTAGACTCCGTGAGCGGCGGCTGCACGGAAATGTGACCAGAGCGAAAATCTCTGCATGAAAGTGAGTGATGGCGGCTATGCGGAAAACAAGCGGCGGCTGCATTAAATCCGTCCAACCTCCCCCAGCTCCTGCATTTATTCCAGTCACCCTGCATATATTCCTGCACTCTCCGAGCTCCCATATTTAATTCATGCATCATCACTTAGCCAATTTTTAGCTATTTTTGTAATATTTATTCTAGAACCTTCTAGAAAATAAATAGTTTTTAGTAAGTTATTGGTAGTTATATTAGTTTAGATGTAGTTAATTACGGTTATTTTTAGAGGTAGTTAGTAGCTATTTTTATAGATAGTTATTTATGGTTATTTTTAGAGGTAGTTAATAGCTATTTTTAGAGGTAGTTAGTAGTTATTTTTAGAAGTAGTTATTTATGGGCGGTTGTAACCGCGAAGCTTCTAGAAGTTTTTCTCCTTATAAATATCCCCTCTAAACACACATATACATACAGAATAATATACATTCCATACACTCTATTTTTTCTCCATTTTTTCCCCATATTTTTATCTAGTTTAATAATACGAGATTTTCGATTTTGTATCGCGAGCAAACTGATTTTCTCCTCATTTTCTTTTAATTTCAGCATATTATTTTAGCTAGTAAAATTCCTATCATATTTTTCCACCTCACCTTCACCCAAAAATTCCATGTTCGATTTGAATTGTTCAAGTTGAATTTCGACAAGGTTGCGGAAGGGCGATAGAAGAATCGACTATTTCAGCCCTTTTTCGTGTCACAAACAGATTTAGGGTAGTTCAACGTAGCTAAGTACGCGGGAGCCTTGTCGACCTGCTTAGTTGTTGTTCCGAATTCGATTCCAATTAAAGAGAGGTATCAGAGGGGTAGAGCCACTAACGGAACGGTTGGAAGAATAATTCATGGGGTATAGGCGGTGGTCTATTGGGTCACAAAAATTTCTAGTGACAGTAGAGTTTCTTGCTTATAATGTTCTTCGTCGGGTGTCGCTGAAGCCTCATTGTAAATCCCCTAAGGTCGAGTACCAACCGAGTCGAGAATTGGCTTAAGCGAGCAAATGCGATCACGTTCATTCCTCCGAGCCCCCCTAAAATTATACATATATTTTTGCTATCACACCATTGTCATCCCGCTCATTTCATCCATGAAAATCTAGCCATTAAGGAAC
Source organism: Andrographis paniculata (assembly GCF_009805555.1). Classification (NCBI taxonomy): domain Eukaryota; kingdom Viridiplantae; phylum Streptophyta; class Magnoliopsida; order Lamiales; family Acanthaceae; genus Andrographis; species Andrographis paniculata. The sequence continues at coordinate 2,110,077 of NW_026137513.1, read as the reverse complement.
GCAAAAGTCAGACACAAACGCCTCGCTTCATCCTTTTCGAGATACATATATTTTATTGTTTTTTAGTTAGATTTAATTTGTGCAATTTATCTTTTCAGTTTCTTCGATTGTATTAACTCATTGCACTTTTTCTAATTAAATATAGGATATTCGCATATTCCCTGAGTTCGACCCGGACACTCACCGGTTAAAGAGATTTTTTATTTTTGACGAAGTTTTTGGAGTTACTACACGAACACACACGAAACTATTTTCATTTTATACATATATCATTTTTTTTTGTATCTTAAAAGATATTTTTAAATCTCTCCAAAAATCTTCGATCAAATTTTTATGTCAGAACATGTCCTATACATGTAGCAACCTAGACACGAGCAAAAAAACCTTAAGAATATAGCATATTTACTATATAGTTAGGGCCAACATTGTCTGCGACACAATATTATTATAAAAACTAGAAAAAACTTGAAGAAAAAAGTAGATACTTATATATAAAAAATAGTTTTCTTAACTTGAAAGTCTTCACAGAAATGTTGCAACATTGTTACACCAGGTATACCCAATAGGCAAACATCATTTTTTAAGGAACAAGGTAATATATAAATATGTCATTATGCTACCTTCATAAAGGGACAACATTGGATCAATAATCATTACATTGAAGTATCACATATTGTCTTCTAAAGGTAATGTGCTAATTCTTGAAGTTGCATCAAATATTTGGATAAAAATCAAATAACCAACACTTCTACATCCAAACAAATCTTGAAACTCAAATAACTAACACTTCTACATCCAAACGAAGCTTAAAATTCAAATAACTAGCATTTCTTCAAGTCAAACATGCCAAATCAATTGCAACTTTATTGGCATAAGATCACATAATGCTATCAATCACTGTGAAGAAGAAGAATTAGCAATGCAATGAATAAAACCAACTCAAAATAGTTAAGTTCAATATATATATATATATAGAATTCGATTTTTTCTATTTGATTATAATTTCAAACAATTATGCCCGCCATGTATTCTTATATTGCACAAAACTACCTATAGTCTTGCTTTTCTTGGCATATTTCATATGTCTTGGTTACATTCCAGAGTAAAAGCATAAAGTAACTTGATACAGTCCTGAATGCCCGAAACAACAGATCCACAATAATTTAGAGAACCTATTTAATAACACATTTGAACGTACGTAACTGTAAAATTTAATAAAATTCAATCAACCGATCTTAAAATGAGATGAAAAAATAAACCAACAATGATTGAAATGAGTTCTTCGATTTTCTCAACCATCTTCTATTATCATTCAAGTAGTATAAATAGCAACACTAGAATTAGATTTTGGGCATTGAGTTTCTCTTAAACAATTTTAAATTACACTGCAATCCACTCCACACGGATTAAGCATTAATAGCAATTTTTAATTATGAGATTTATATTGAAATTTTAGATGCCCGACTCTCTAAAATATCCCTACACAATAACAATATTTTTTTTCTCAACAAAGTAACCAAAATTGTTTACTTTAGTTTTGTCATGGTTAAGAAAATATCATTACATGCAATCAATCCTTCATCTACTACCGCCATAAAAATTTCACTCTAACAAAATATTAAAAGTTCATGCGTTTGAAAATGACTTACATCGTGTATTTGAACTTCACATCGCACCATCTACTTAGTCTGTCTTCTTTTCAAGTTTGTCGATAGCAGCTAATCTTTCAACCAATAGAGAGTGGGAATAGCAATATGCCAAGTACAAAGGATCAGAGTTCAATAATAGAAAGGTTCTCTTTCTGCATCTTGTTGAGGCAAGCTCGAAAATGTGAAACATAACCAAGTTCCCAAGCAAAAGTATCAACCTGAAACTCAAAAGCTCGACTAACCAAATTGAGTAAAAATCTCACAAGATGCTGGAAAGGTATAATTGTGTGCTGAAATATTATAAGTCCAATAAGAACAAGATGTGTGTCAAATCCAAAACTCTTAAGTAATTCTAAAAAGTTCTGAACAATGGTACAACCACCAAAATGCAACAATGTGAGGATCTAAATTACAACAATGTCAAGATCTTGGTTGATTACTCCTATCAGAGGTTTTGGAAGAGTGGCAACTTAAAGAGCAGCATGCTGCCTCCGATCAAGATAAGTCTCAAACATAGTCATAAGTATCATAAAATTGACTATTGCCTCCACGTAAAAAAAATCCGATCATACACAATAATATACTTGAACACTGATTTTTTAGCACAAAGATTTGATAATATTCCTTATTACCTTTAAGATATACTATGACATTTTTTATTACTATTTTAGAGTTTTAAGTTATCATAAATTAATTTTAGTTATAACATATTTACATAATTGAAATCTTTTGAATGGGGTAAATGCACAATTTATCTTTCCAACAAATAGATTATATAAATTACAACCTTACTTGTTCCAAAATAAATTGTACCAAAGCCTCAACTTTCAGACCCTGACACAGGACCTCGGCCAGTAGAAAAATAAAGATAATCTCAACTTTCAACCTTTCTAATTTGAACAAACCATAACATTTTTTGTTTACTAGGAAGTGTATAAACCAAATTTAGACTTCAAGCTATTGTCGTCTATTGATATAGCCAAAACAATCACCTATTGGTAAGGCAAAAACAAGCAGAGATTTTCACACTTAGAATCCTGTTAACTAAAGGAATCAAATCAAATCCAACAAATGAAATCAAATAAAAAATCTTCTGAAACAAGCTTTTACATCCAAATGAAGAAAGTGTTCGAAAAAATCTCATTGTCAAATTGCATTATCTACAACCAACCTTTGACTTTAAAAAATGGAAGAAGGTAGGAATATGTTTATACCCTTATTTAACCAACACCTAACTGAATCAAAGACATAAACTAACAAAAAGAAACTAATACCCATGTCTCGCAATGGACTCCGAACACGCAATATTCAATAATCACATGGCCGAAATCCAAAATCCACAACCGAATCGAGTTTGTTCGATCCTAGACAAGAAACTCAATCCCAAATCTGTAGCTCCTACAAATCATCATAATCGAAAATGCCTCTTCTAACACCAAAATGATTTTACCCAAACCCTAAATCAATCTAAAACCTCTCAAAATCGTCAACATACCTTGCAATTTCTTCACCCAGCATGTCGACTTGTTAGTCTTCTTCTAGCCACCGAAGTTCTCACCAAAAAAGAGTGGTTGAATGGCGGAATTCCGTGGTGGAGTGTGGCAGATTGGAGGATAGCGATTTAGGATTCTTCGAAATCGACTGTGTTAATATATAAGTTGTGGGATCGACGTTTTCATTCCTCCTCTACCCAAAATATGTTTTTGACTGAAATTAATTTATGTTTTTTTAATTTTTTCAATGAATCATTTTTATTGAAATTTTTTTCGGATTTTTACTTTTTTGTTACGGTTTGAATACTACAATAAATAGGTTTTCGATGAATTTTCGTAACTTTTGTTGATTGTAACAATAAAATATTTGTAACAAAAATAATTAAATGACCACAAATAATACTTTTTACTATGAAAAATTTTGTAACTAATAATATTATTTGTTACGAAAAATTTGTTGCGATCCTAAAATTGATACAAATAACCATTATTTTGGTAGTGCTACTTGAATCGAACTCCTGCAACCAAACAAGTAGTTAAATAAAATATTTGATTTGATAATAAAATAAAATTTAATCTGAATATCCTTTTGTATACATAAATGATTTTGAGGATTAATTCGAAGTTAAATAAAAATGCATCATACCGAAAAGAAGCTTTCGTTTTCTAGTAGCAGTTCCATGCTATTTTCTTGAGATATGAGATTGTTGCTCTTTTTAAAAAGATGAGATGATAAAGAAGTAGAAGATGAACTTTTAGAATATATGTCAAAATGATTAGGCAACCTTTGACAAATTTTCACAACTTCAATCGTTCCTTGATCACTATACAATTTTTTATATGCCCACTTTATGAATTGAAGCTTGTACCGAGGACAAAATAACTGCTATAGCCAATGTTTCGTTAAAATTGGACCAATATTTCTCAAATTTTCACCATCACTTTCACTTTCCAATCATAAGCTATGATAAATTAAAGTTACCAATGAAAATAACAAATTTGAAGTGGGATACTTCGTTCAAGAAAACATAGAAGTCAAATCATAAAATGATCCAAAAAAATTTACATAACCGTTCAATCTGTGTCCATTCAAATTCATTAGGGCAGGATGTATAAGTACAATCACTCATAGCCATATGCTTAAATGTTGCTTTGTAATAAAGCATGTTCTTCAACATAAGAAATGTAGAATTCCATCTGGTAGGTAAATCCTTTCTCGACCCTTGTTTACTATCCAAATACCAACTTTTGACACATTCAAGAAAGTTTTATTTTCTTGATTGAGATCCCCGCACAAACTTAACACTTTCCCAAACATTTTTCATTGTTATATCAACAGCCTTCAATCCATCTTGCATAATCAAGTTCAAAATATGTGCACAACATCGAACATTAAATAGATCGTCATTCAAAATAAGTGTTTTCCTACTGTTCAATTTACTAATCAAACATCTCACACAACTATCATTTGCAGAAGCATTATTCAATGTAAGTTTAGATAACTTTTCGCGAATACCCAACTCAGAAAAGATAGCATATATCTTGTCAGTCAATAATGCATTCATATGAGGAGAACTAGAATATTGCAAACATGCTCTAATGCCCTTATACTCAATGAACCGAAATAGTAAATTGTGCATAGCCATTGCAACAACAACCAATTCTCTAAATTTCTCAGGATCATATGAATTATCAGACAAAGACATAGTACCTTGATTGGATGATAACAACATTTGACCTATATCTTTTGTGTCTTTTGCAACACATATATTCATATGACGAAGTAATGCCCAGTTCCTTTACTAGAAGAAGCACTGAAGGTATTATGATAATGTTTATATCTCGCTCTTTGTTGTGTCTTATCTTCACAATGAAACTTTTCAAAATGATTCAAATATTTTGATCTACCATTTTTTCTTTTCTTTTTTTTTTTTTTTTTTTATTTTGTCTTTGATAATGCTGCGGTAGGATCATCATTTGTTGCCTCAACTTCTTTCAATTCATCGATATCTTTTCAATATCATTTCTATCATCATCATCAAGATTGACAATGGGATACCGATGAATACTTTTTCATTACCTATACGAATGAGAACATCAATTAATTAGACATAATAGATAAATAGAACACTAATATTAAATAAATTTAAAAGCGCTACTTTATTAAATTTCTTGTGTAATTAAATTTAGTGACTTAATTATTTGATTTAGAAAAAAAAAAAAAATCTCAAATCAATCGAAACACACTGCCGACCGCGACTATGTATGTATCCTATCTATATATATGTATGTATAATGTATATACTATAGAGTATGAAATTCAATTCCAATTCTCAATTTTTGAAAATAATATAATTACACAACTATGGAAAAATATTTGTGTATACAATATTTGTAATTTGTAATTTGTAATATTGATTTGCGCCGCAACTTGGTTGAGAATTTGGTGTCGAGCCGTCAATCTTACTTGCGCAATTGTGCTGCATGACTGCGTGCCTGCGAGAGTGTGTGAATGTTGCCGTCAGCCGTGAGAGTCTAAGCAATTGAGGTGAATGTTTGAATTAGAGTTTTTGTTTGTTTGAATTTGATTTTGGTATGTTTTAATATAATAATAATTATCCTAATATATAAATAGGTAAGTATGGATACAGGATATATTGTACATAGTTGTGTGTGTGTCGTGTTTATTATATATATATATATATAACATAATATATATACTTACCATTAATATTATATTATTATATAATTTCTCCGTCCGCTTTTAAGGATCACATTTATCGTTTGCGTCATTATATTTTAAATTAAAAATAATTTTATATTTGTATAATTTTTTATACAAATATCCTTCTGTTAGTATTACAAGACACTAATGGAAGTATTTTTGTAATTTTTTCTTAATTTGTATTACATTTTGATATAATAATTAATATTCAAAGATCAACACACAAAAAGTAAACGTGGCGCTTAGAGTCGGATGGATATAGTATTATATAACAATTATTATATATTAATTAAATTTTTTTCAAAACCGGGCCGGGCCAGCTTGGCCTGGTTTCAGCCAGCCCAAGCCCAGCACAGATTTTCGGTTGGGTCATGCCAGCCCGGCCCAACATTATTTCGTGCCTATTTTTTTAACCCAAGCACGGCTTTTTCGTGCCGTCCTCGGACTGGACTTTCGGGACTTGCCTATTTTTGTCACCCCTACTCAAAATTGTACCTACATACGTATCATGTTGCACTTGATCCTTCTTAGGCTTGTACTTAACTAGAAGAAACTTATACTTCGAGATCAAAGTCGATATTTTTGAATTTTTCAATCATATTTGAATGCAACCGTACATATACTTTAACAAAGAGCACTTATCCGACAAATTATAAGAAAAATTTCCGACAATATAATGACATTTTTCATTCCAAGTGTAAATGTAAAAATTGTAATTGTATATATAAGTTTTATTTATAAATATTAGTCAAGTATAAATGTAAATGTATATGTAAATAAATATCTATTCGTAAAAATTATTTATAAGTATTGTAAATACAATTATATATATATTAATATATATGTTGTAACCACCTCGAATAAATGATATGTGGAAAATTATACCTACAACATAAAACAGTTGTACCTATACAAGTTCAAAATTGTATCTTCGTAGGAATTATGTTGTACTTGGCCCTTATTAGGTTTGTCCCTATACTAGAATAAACTTGTACTTTGAGATCAAAGTCGATATTTTAAGATTTTTCCACCGTATTTGGATACAATCATACATATACTTTAACAAGGAACATATACCCTACAAATTATAAAAAAAATCTCCGGAAATACAACATCTTTTTCCATGTCATGTGCGTCTTCACAATCCAAAAACTCACTTTATGTGGGGGACACAAAATGAAACTATATTCAACATGTAATATTGGTTGGGCCCGATAATACAGTGTAACCACCTCAAAGAAATAATACGCTGAAGGTTATACCTATAATAGAAGATAATTGTACTTACGTAAGCTCAAATTTGTACATATATAGAAATCACGTTGCACTTGGCTCATCCTAATCATGTACCTGTACTAGAAGAGACATGTACTTCAAAATCAAAATTAATATTTTTGGATTTTACCACTACCTTCGGATATAAGCGTAAATATATTTCAATAAGGAACGCATACTCCGAAAATTTAAAAAAATTCTCCAACAATACAACGTCCTTTTCATGTTAAGTGCAACTTCACAATATCAAGAATCACTACCATAACTACTTTTCATATGGGACACGAGAAGAAATTATTTTAAATATTTAGTATTATTCGAACACGATAAGACATTCAAATTGCCTCGAAAAATAGTATTACAATAGAAGACAGTCACAAGCGCAAAATTGTACATATATAAGAATCAAGTTATAGTTAACCGTTCCTAATATTATTTATATAAGTACAATACACATATTAATACAGTATATATAACATATATTTTTGGTAAAATAGGAAAAAAAAAAAAAAAAAAACTTCTGTGATTTTCCGAATTCGCTGAAAATCCCTTGTGGTTTTAAAATTTCAAAAAATCTGCTTGTGGTTTCCAAAATGTTACGTACTCTCCCTCCTCTCTAAATTTGACTAACGGACGTTAAATTTTATCAAATTTGACTGTTATACCCTTATTTATATATATTTTAATTTATTTATCTCTCTTCTCTTCTTTCTTTCTTCTTCTCTTCTCCCCAAAAGCACCGATTCTTTCATCTTCTTCTTCTTCCACAAATTCTCTTCACACGCGCACTAGGTTTTTCCCTAATTTTTTTCTTCTTCTTCCTCAATTCTTTTTCACGTTGCCATAGCTCCACCCATTTCTTTTTTTTTCCAGATTTGTTTCCTTATTCTTCATCTCCAATTCTTTTTTGAAGAATGAAGAATTGGAAAATAATAAAAAAAAAAAAAAGAAAAAAAAGATGAGGGGCAGAAGGGGGCTCGGGCTCGAGCATGGAAGAAGGAAGAGAAGAAAGAAGAGAAAATGAAGAAGAAAAGAAAGAAGAAGAAGGTTGGATCAAGTTTTTTCTTCAATTTTTTTTCTTCTTTCTCTCTCTTATTTTCTCCAATTTTCTTCCTACTTTATTTTTTCTCTCCAATTCTTCTTTGTTTTTTTCTCTTTTTTTTTTCTCCAATTTTTTTCTTCTTTCTCTCTTTTTCCCCAATTTTTTTTTTTTTATTTCTCCTCCCCAATTTTCTTTCTTCCTCAATTATTCTTCTGCAACGAGTAGCACCAAGTACTTTCCCTTCTTCTTAGATTGATTTCAAATCTGGATGTCAAATTGATTTATTAAATTTTTGGGTTTGGTAAAACATAAGAATAAATTGATAGTACAGAGAAGAATGAAGAAAAAGAAAGAATAAGGAAGAAGAAAGAAAAAGAAGAAGCTATTCATTAGGATACTCTATATAATTTTATACAGAAATATATCAGTTTATAGACCAAAAATCATGCGTGAAATACAACCGCTGTTAAATCTTAATGGCTGGGTGATTTTTTGCAATATTTCGGAAACCACAAGTAGGTTTTTTAAAGTTTTAGAACCACAAGAAGTTTTCAGCAAATTTGGAAAACGCCAAAGGAATTTTTTGCTATTTTACCTATATTTTTTTCATTCACAAAATGTTAACAATTTAACATAAAAAATTTATTTTAATATTAAGGTAATTTCTTATCTCTAACATTTAAAATACATCTATAAAAAATACAAGATAAATAAATCCAAAATTATTCGCATAAAAAAAATAAAAATAATATCATATTATTAACTAGACGGATGAATTGAAATAAAAAAAAAAAAAGAAAATATAAATTTTACTTTCAATTATTTACTGTACACAAGAATACTAAACTTTTAAAACTTCCAAATTTCTTGTTAAAATAATAATTATTATAATAATAATAATAATAATATCATAGAATTAGATATATATTATTTCTTTTAAAGATTTATAAAATTAGATAACTTAAATATAATAATTTTGTGCATAGCACGAATTTACGCGCTATCATATATCATATATATCTATAGCACAAAGATATGGGTCCCACCCTTCAAATTCGTGGGTTCTTTTGTTTTAGAGTTTATAAATTACTTTTCTTAATTTATATGTTTTTTTAGGAAAAAAAACTAAAATTTAGTATAAATAGTTTTTGTTTTAAAATTAGTTTTTAACCGTTTTTCTAATAATGAGGCAGTGGGTGATTTTAGATTTAATTTATAATATGAAAAAATTGTTTATATTTTCAGATTTAGTTAATCAATTTTATAAAACAAATCCTCATAGAAGAAGATCACACCGGAAACAAATCTGCACTGCACAAGAAGATCACGGGAGATACATCTCATTTATTCTGGTATAAAAGTGAATTCAATGGCGACTATAGTTTCTTCTCATCTTGTCTTCATTTCCAAATCGACACCGGCGTCTTTTACTTTTGAGTCGGAATTAGAAAATCTCTATCTTGTTGTTTATTATCATGTCTTCATCTTCGAATCAATGCCAACGTCTTATGTGATTGCCTTTATTTTTGAGTCGGAACTAAAAAAACTCTTGTTTACTATCGTGTAATCATAGTTTTTGTTAATATTAGTAAATAAGTAATTATTTATCATATTATTAAAACTTATTTTTTGTAAATATATACTTTATCATATTATACTTAATTAGCGTTATAATTTGATATTTTGATATAATTTAATACTATTTTTTACTTTATTTATTTTATAGATAAATCACTCTTTATAAAAGAAGAAGATAAACACTTAATATTCTTACATATTTTTAATATATTTTACAGATATTTTTTATTTTATTTATTTTACAGAAGAATAAAGTAAACATATAATTTTCATTTATAAATAATATATTGAATAATATAATTATCTTCTATATTTTTTTTATTAACTTTTATGTACTATTATTTCTGTCAATTTAATATTGTTTTACCTTTTTTTTTTCTTTTTTTGTGTTTTGTTCACGTTTAATTTATTTTAACTAAAAATTATAGAAGAACGATGTATAGAGAAAAAAGTAAGAACATCGTATTCGTATATAAATATATTAAATAATATAAATATATTCTATTTTTTCTAATGAATTTTTTTTTCCTCTATATTTGTATATACTTTTTAACATTCAAATATTTTATTTGATCTTAACTTTAGTACATTATTATCATATATTTTAAAATTATATTTATATATTTATTAACTGGTTATAAATTTTATTGGTAGATTCCATGGAAATTATATTATTATTATTATGTTTTTATTTTTGTTTTTTTGTTTCAATAATTTGAAATTATTTTATTTTATTTTACATTTTATAAATATATAGTTTGTTATTTGATATATTTTACGCTTTTTAAAATTTTGAATCAATATTATGTGATTATCTACTAATAATTTTATATATCCTAGATGATTGTTTATTAAATATATGCAATCTAAAACTGAAGCAAATAATTATTTATTATTCCAATAAATTAAAACTAAATGTTAAAAATAAGTTTTTATTTCTATTATATATATATATATGCTTACGAATATTGCGTGAATAATTTGATTTGCAAATTTTATTAGAATGTATTATACAATTTTATAATTATAAAATAATATTTTGCTTATCTAATAATAATTTTACTTGGGTGATGATAATTTTATCAATTTATATTTACATTAAAATTAAAATTAAAAATTTATTCAATTTTATTTTTCTCAAATATTTAAAATTAACATTTAAATATATATGTACAATACACATATTATTTGAAAATAATAATTATTTCTATGAAAAAGCTTTTTGGATCCAAAAAGTTAATTTCTGAAAAGCTAATCTACTCAGAGCTTTTTCATTTTAATTTTGGTTATTCTTTATTTACCCTTAAAACTATATATTTATTCTATACATATAAAGATATTTTTATAGCGGTATTTATTAATTATTTTCAATATATTTAATTTATTAAATTATATTTTTATTTTTGTAAATTTAAAATAATTACTATTATTAATTATTGCATATAAATTATTTTATTTGTAAAATATAAAAAATTTTAAAACTAAATCAAATGGAAAAAATAAAAGTTATTAATTTATTTATATATATTAAAACAATAATTAGCATAATAAAAAAATATATGCGAAAGATTTATTATTTTATATTTTACATAATTTTAATAAAAAATTATTATATTTAGTAAAAATAATTTTCTCAAATCTAAATAATAAAAATAAAAATAAATATTTTATGATATTTTTATAAATTTTAATAATTAATAATAAAAAATTTCATAAATTTCAAACCAAAATGAACAAAATTAAATATTTAAAAAAATAACATATCAATATCCTTAATAGTCATTTTATATATAAACAGCTAATGTCACAGTTGTTTTACGAAACACTTTTATACAAAGAACTAATTGAATCAGCTAATCAAACCAGCTAATTGAATCAGCTAACTGCTAACAGCTAATTGAATCAGTTAACAGCTAATTGAATCAGCTACCAGTTAAAAACTATCAGCTAATTGCCAAACGCACCGACTTAACGGTTTGAGATTCCTGCAATCTTTGGGATTTTATTTTTATTTTTATATTTGACTTTTTTACCGATTTTAATGTCTATATTAGTATGGTTGCAGTTTTTTTATTTTTTTAGAGAACTTATTATTATATATTTTTAATTTTATAATATTTTTTTATAGTTATATGTATTTGGATAATTTAGAGGAATGATTTTTAAATTTTTAACAAACTTATTTTTAATTAACAATATCTTATCGTAAGTATCTATATAATTAAATTTTTGTCTTCTACTTTAAACAAAAATAATTTAAATAATTATTATTTAATTTTCAATTATAAATTTTAGTATTTATAAATATCCAAAATTATATTTTATATAAAGTTTCTTCAAAAATTAGTATTTTTAAGAATAAATAAACATGTTCAATTTTTATTATATAGTCATTTTTATAGAGTTTCTTTTCATTCATTTTTTAGTGTTAGTGAGTATATACAATTTTTAAAAACTTAAATAATTTACAGTTTTATTTATATAGATTTTCTTTAAAAATTGATTTTTATTTAGATATAAATTTTGCAGTTATTTTTATACGGTTTTTTTTGGATTTTTTTTACATTTTCACAATTATTTTGCATATTCTTCTTGCGGGTCAATTTTACAATTGTTTAAGTATTTTTCTCTAACCTCTAAATATTAATTTTCACATGAATTTTTTATATTCTTCTTGCGAATCAATTTTACATTTCTTTTGAGTATTGCTCGTTGCTTAATCATTGTCGTTGATTGAAGTTGAACACAATATTTCAGATAAGTTATTTAGAAAATTTTATTTATATTATTTTAATTATTCAAATAGTTTTAGTTAGTTTAGGTTATGAGAAAACGAGAAAGAAAACAAATAAAGAGCACATAAATTTTACGTTGTTCGGTGACGGTGTGTCAACCTACTACATCCAAGGGCAGAAACCAGAGAGATTTTGTTATACAGATTTAGAGAGTTACAATTATGTCATACGACTAAGAACTATAGCTATCTATTTATAAGCACTCCAAAACACCTTAAACCTTAAGCCTATTTGTTATTAATTAGGATAAGCCCCAAAGGAACCCTGCCAATTGAAACAGCTTTTTCGCTTAAGTTTCGGGTCGGGTAGACCACTAAATCCAAATCACGTTTCAACAATCTCCACCTTGATTTGGAGTTTCTCCAACCGCCAAAGGTTCGTCAGTATCTCTCAGTCGTCTCCTTCCTGCTAAATGTTTGAACTTCTCCGTCGGTAGCGCCTTTGTCAATATATCAGTTGGATTGTGTTCTATAGCTATTTTCTAAATAGAAAACGTTTCTCCCTCCAGAACATCACAAATAAAATTCAACCTTTCATCAATATGTTTGGTTCTCTCATGATACACTGGATTTTAACCAAACTCAAAGCACTTTGACTATCACAGAATAACACCGGTTTCTCCATCTTTAGACCCAAACTCTGCACCAGACCATGTAACCATATACCCTCCTTAATACCTTCGGTCATTGACATGTATTCCGCCTCAGTCATTAACAGTGCAACCGTAGATTGTAAAGTAGACTTCCAACTGACTGCACATCCAAACAGAGTGAAGATAAAGCAAGTCAGTGATCTTCGTTTCACCAAATCACCCCCATAATCATAGTCTACATAGCCAACCAGACCATCACCATGGCCTTTATCATCATATACCAGACAAATATCACACGCTCCTTTCAGATATCGCAAAATCCACTTTACAGCTCCCCAGTGAGTTTTACCAGGATTAGCCATAAACCTGCTCACCATACTAACCGCATAAGCGAGATCCGGTCTCGTACATAAAATCACATACCTAAGACTTCCAACTGCACCTGAACATAGAACCGTCTTCATATACCTAACCTCTTCATCCGTAGCCGGTATAGTGCTTCGATCAAGTTTAAAGTGTACCGCCAAATGGGTACTTATCGGTTTGGACTAATCAACAGAGAATGTCTGCAAAACTTTCTTAATATAATTTTCTTGAGAAACTCGTAGCCATTCTGTTTCTCTATCACGCCAGATTTCCATACCCAGTATTTTCTTTGTCACACTCAAATCCTTCATCCCAAACTCACCCTTTAGTAGAGCCTTCAATTCATTAATTACAGCCATATTTTTAGCTGCAATTAACATATCATCCACATACAACAGCAGATACACAAAGGAATCACTAGAAACTTTTTTCGAGTAAACATAGTTATCAAACTAATTACGAGTATAACCATTAGACACAATGAAAGAATCAAATCTCTTATACCACTGTCTCGGAGACTGTTTCAAGCCATATAGAGATTTCTTTAACAAACATACCTGGTCCCCTTTAGAACTATTGAACCCCTCCAGTTGAGACATGTAAATCCGTTCTTCTAGAATACCATGAAGGAATGTTGTTTTTACATCAAGCTGCTCTAGCTTCAGATCATAAGCACTCACCATTGCCAAAAGAACCCGGATGGTTTTGTGTTTCACCATAGGAGAAAAAACTTCATGGTAATCGATTCCTTCCTTCTGTAAGAACCCTTTTGCCACCAGTCTTGTCTTGAACCTAGCAGGTTCAACACCAGAAATTCCCTCATTTCTTTTAAATACCCACTTGCGTCCCACTGGCTTCACCCTTTTTGGTAGTGCAACAAGATCCCAAGTCTTGTTCTTTTCAAGAGACTGCATCTCTTCATTCATTGCTATAATCTAGTTTTCTACATCTTTACTCGCCCCAGCTTCTTTATATGTCTTTGGCTCATCAGAGCCAAGATCATCACCAACCGCCAATGCATAAGCCACAAAATTCATGTCACATGTATTGACACATCATGCAAACCTAGTTGATTTCTGAATATTTCTCTTTCCCTTTCCTGATGCTATGGAATCTTCAACTCCAGTACCAGCGTCATCAGCTTCCTCCTTAACCAGTTTCTCTTGAGGTTTTGACTGATCTGGTTGATCGGATTAATCAATAGTATTATCCTGCTACTCTTCCTTTAACACCACTCTGTCAGGAGTCTCAAACTCCACCCTCTGGTCAGCACCACAATCTTTCGTACCTGCAATACTTTTACAACCTCTACTCTGATCAAGCATAGAAGATTCATCAAAGGTTACATCTCTGCTAATAAGAAATTTACCAAGATTTTTACCTTCTGTACACCACAGTCGATAACCTTTTACTCATGTTACATACTATAGAAAATATGCATTTTACCACCATCGGCTTCAGCTTACCATCATTCATATGAGCGTATGCAGGGCATCCAAATATTCTTAGATTAGAGTAATCAGAGGATTTACCGAACCATACCTCTTGAGGAGTCTTTAAGTCAATTGCAGTTGATGGAGATCTATTAACCAGATAGCTAGCAGCGTTAATTGCTTCAGCCCAAAATTGCTTAGATAAGCCAGCAAATATGCGCATACACCTAGCACGCGCCATGAGAGTTTGGTTCATTCGCTTTGCAACCCCATTTTGTTGTGGTGTGTGTCTAACAGTACAGTGCCTCACTATACCTTTTTTCTTGCAGAAGTCATCAAATGGAGCCTTGCAGAACTCCAACCCATTATCAGTTTTTAGAGTCTTAACCTGTTTACCTGTCCGTTTTTCAACCATGGTCTTCCGCTCCTTGAACTTCCCAAACACCTTATCTTTAGTCTTCATAAAGTACAACCAGACTTTTCTCGAATAATCATTTATGAAAGTGACAAAATAAGAACAACTGCCCTGCAATTTCACCAAAGAGGGACCCCATAAATTTGAATGAACATACTCCAGAATTTCTTTTGAAATGTGATGACCGGTACTAAACCTCACCCTGTGCTGCTTCCCTTTTGCGTAAGCCTCACATAATTGAATTTTTCCTGTCACATCCCCACCAAATAAACCCTGTTTGCTCAACACAGACAACCCTTGCTCACTCATGTGTCATAATCGACGGTGCCACAAATTTGTCCTGTCATCATGTTTATCCAATGACTGGGATACCGCCTCCGTTCTCATCACTTAACTGCCCTGTAGAAAATAAATTTCATGTTGTAATTTTCCCTTCATCATCACCAGAGCACCTTTCAGGACTTTCACCCACTCACCTTCACCATGATATTTTAAACCATTCTTGGCTAAGGTGCCAAGAGAAATCAAATTCTTTCTGAGTTCAGGAACATACCAACAGTTAAATTTCCTGACAGTACCGTCATGCAATTTTATCTGCACTATTCCGCTCCTCTTTATGGCTAGAACCCCATCATCACCTAACTTTACCGTTCCATTCCACTATTTAAAAGAAGTGATTAGATCACGAGAAAACGTTGTATGGTGAGAAGCACCGGTATCCATAATCCAGGAATCAGCAGTACTAGCACTACACGCTGTCAGAACTTCATCAAAGTCCCCATCATCAGAACTGTCTTGTACCACAGCAGCACTGCTGCCACTGTTACTAGAATCAACTTTTGTATTTCCCTTCTTCTATAGACAATCCCTTTTAATGTGTATTTTCTCCTTGCAAAGATAACACTTAACTTTGCTAAAGGATTTTGATTTTGAACGTGACCTCTCATTTCCATTACCCCTCTCATGTGGTCTTCCCCTACCTGCAAACAGACCTAAACCAGATCCCTCTTCTAGAGAAACCTTTCTTTTCAATTTTTTGGACATAAGGGCATCTTTCACATCATTAACAGAAATTGTAGTTCTACCATATAGCATAGTATCTACAAAATTCTCATATGAACCAGGTACTGAACACAGTAAGATTAGGGCTCAATCTTCATCATCTATTTTAACCTCAACCCCTTGAAGGTCAAGAATAATACGGTTAAAGGTATCAAGATGATCCTTTACCTAGTACTTTCGGACATCCGAATGGTATAAAGACGTTGCTTCTGCTATAATCTGTTCGTGAGAGAGTTATTCTGATACTTCTCACACAGTTTATTCCATAGCCCAAAAGCTGTCGTCTGATCTACAACCTCCCGTAACACCTCATCAGTAACTAACAGGAAGATCGCGGAATGAGCCCTTGCCAAAATCTCCTTATTTATCTCATTTTTCGTGTCTTTAGGAAACTTGTATTCTCCCTCCAACGCAGCCGCACATCCTTGTTGAACCATAAGTGCCCTCATCGACCTTCCAGAGAGTAAAGTCATTCGACCCATTGAACTTCTCCAGATCAAACTTATACGAGGACATCTTCAATCAACCAGATATGGCTCTGATAGCACTTGTTAAGAGAAAACGAGAAATAAAGCAAATAAAGAACACATAAGTTTTACGTAGTTTGGTGACGGTGTGTTAACCTACGTCCACGGGCAGGAACCAGAGAGATTTTGTTATAATGATTCAGAGAGTTACAATTATGTCATACGACTAGGAACTATAGCTATCTATTTATAAGCACCCCAAAATACCCTAAATCATAAGTGTATTTGTTATTAATTAGAATAAGCCCAAAAGGAACCATGTCAATTGAAACGGTCTTTTCGCTTTGATTTCGGGTCAGGTAACCGCTAAATCCAAGTCACGTTTCAACAGTTTCAAATTTTTAAATATTTTTTTTTAATTTAAAAAAATTATAATAATTTTATATATAATTTAATTTCAAATAAAAAGAATTTGAATAATTGTATTTGATATTTTCGATTGTAAACTTAAATACTAATATAATATGATTTTATTTTATTTACTAAATGTTTTATTAATTCTATATATTATAATTAATTTATTATTATATATCAGAAATCATTTATAATTTAATTCTAAAATTTAAAAAATATGATTTTTTTATAGTGAGTGTGAATGAGTGAGACAATTAAAATATTATTTGAATGAATGTTTATAATATAGCTTTGATGTACAAAAAATAGAAAATTTAATTTAAAAAAAATACAGGAAATGACAATTTATAGAAAAAATAAAATACTAAGATGCTAAAGTATAAATAGAGTAGTATTATTGTTTATATATTTTTTTTATTGAAGATATATATTATTTCTTTTAAATATTTATAAAATTAAAAAATATATATAATAATTAAACTTAAATATAATAATTTCACGGGTTTATGTGCTAATATATATTTGTAGCACCAAGTTGTTTGAAATTCCTACAATCTCATAATTTTGAAGATTTTTTGAATTTTTTTTTGAATTTTTTTACAGTTTTCATAATTATTTTAAGTAGGTTAGTAAACATACAATTTTATTCCGTTATTTTAAAGTGGAACAGTGGATATTTAATTTTTTTTGTTAATATTTATAGATCTTAAAATTATATATACATGTTTGCATTTCCTTTTTTCAATCTATTATTAAAATTGATTTTTTCATTTATTTCTTTTTTTTATTTTATTCTCATTCATTCTAATCAAAAAAATATTTGTATTTATAATTTTATATAATTTTTTTTTATGTTTATTTTTATATATCATGTTAACATATTGGAAAATTTGAAAGTTTGGAAAAAGTAAAAAACTAGTATTTGATTTGATGTTTTGTAAGAGAAAAAAAATGTATTTGATATGATTTTTTTAAAAAATGAATTGTATTAAATGAGTGAAAGTGGTGTATATATTTAGATAATTTTAAATAGTTTTATTTAATTTTTAAATTTTTTTAAGTGGTTATTTTTAATAAAAAGAAATTTATAATGATATTATATATAATTTAATTTCAAATAAAAAAGTTTGGATAATTGTTGTTGATACCTTCAATTGCAAACTTCAGCTATAAATGCTAATTCGGTAGGATCTTTTTATATAAGTTTTTCCCCTGTTAGGTTTAGGGAATAATATTTTTAATTTTACTTTATGCGGTGCATAAATGATTTTAATATATATTATTATATAGTCTTTTAGTTAATATGTTCGATTATCATTTTCTTTTGCAAATTTTTTTCATACCTAGCAACAATAAAATTATAATTCAAAAATAATTTATTTTTATTTTTAATATTTATAGTAATTATGATTTATATATATTTTAATATTTGAACTAAAAATATAAGTAAAATTACAGAAAAATAACACTTTATAAAAAAATGCAACCATTAAAATAGTAAAATATAAATATATTATATTATATTATATAATCATTATATATATTTTTTAATAAATTAGATTTATATAGATATTTTGATTCATTTTAAATATTTATAAAATCAAATAAAAATAAAATAATAATTAAATTTAATTATAATAATTCGTATATAATACGAATTTAAACGTTACTAATAGTAATAATAATAAATTGGAGAACATAATTGCATTAAAGATAACAACAACAACAATAATAATAATAATAATAATAATAATAATAATAATATTCTCTCCGTCTCATGTTCATCTTTTTATTTTTGTTCGTCCCACTTATTTTGTCATTTTTTTTTAGAAAATAATTATACACTTTAATTTTATTTTTAAAAATTTAATTTATAACTTTTTAAATTTTAATTATATTAATATATTTTTATTTATTAATTAATTATATTTTTTTTAAATTTTCGTGTCTATAATAATATTCACAAAATATTTGGAATAAAGTAATAAATTGGAGAAGATAATTGGACTAAAGATATAAGATAAGTGGTTTTAGATCTCCTCATGGATATTTGAGCCACGAAAGTACATGTGCAACACACACACAGAGGCTGATATCCTCACGTGCTCCCCATTATTTATTTTACTATTTTATTTTTAAATATATATATATATATAATTTGCTTCAAATTAAATTTGACCGTTGAAATACCTTAAACCAACAAAAAGTTTATGTCATGCCTCTGCCCCTTCAACCAACTTGTCTCATTAATTAATTAATTTTTTTGAAAAATAAAATAAAATGCATTAATTAAAACTAATAATGTATGTAATGATGCCATTATTTAAACGGCTTTTATTCCCTACTTGTGTCTTATTTATTTTATTTTTATTTCTATCTGCCTAATTTAATAATAGTTGAGCCCTTTTAATTATTTATTAATTGTGGTCCACCTATTCTATTTTATTGCAATTAATTACTTATTGTTCATCTCTGCTTAAACCAAGTTTACATTTTATTTTATTTTATTTTATTTTCAGTCAAACACTTGTATACAAATTCTCTCCCTCCCAATAGAATTTTTTCTTTTCTATTAAGTGATGAAAGCCATTTTTTATACGTGGTTGGTGTTGTATTTTAGTTTAAATAATAATAATAATAATAATATATTTTATAAAAAATAATAGGAAAAAAATTATTTTTGGTCCAAATGATTACTAAAATTCATCAATTTTAATCTTAATATAAAAATCTTATCAATTTTGGTCTCAATATAATCAAAACTCGTTATTCTTGGTCTCAATATAATCAAAACTATCATTCTTGGTCACAATATAAAATTTTTATCAATTTTAGTCCCAATATAATCGAACCTCATCATTTTTTGTTCCAATATAATCAAACATTTATCTTTTTTTGGTTCCACTGTAAACAAACCGACGGAAAATGTTGACGTGGACTTGCAAGATTGTGCAATTTCTTTGAATATAAATATAAGGTTGGATTTCTTTTCACGTAAATATTTTCCGTCGGTTTGTTGACGGTAAAACAAAAAACGATAATGTTTGATTATATTTGAACAAAAAATGATGAGTTTTGGTTATATTTAAACTAAAATTGATAAAAAATTTATATTGAGACAAAAAATATGAGTTTTGGTTATATTTGGACAAAAAATATGAGTTTTGTTATATTGGGACCAAAAATGATGAGTTTTTGTTATATTGGGACCAAAATTGATAAGATTTTTATATTTGAACCAAAATTAATGAATTTTGGTTATATTGGGACTAAAAATAATTTTTTTCCCAAAATAATAAGGGTGTATTTGTTTGGAGATTTGAATTTTGAGTTGAGATTTAAATAGTAAAAATTTTAAATTTGAATAGTTGTATAATGTGATATAAATAGGTGTTGATGTGATGTTTTGAATGTAAAATTGATTTTTAGTATAATATAAAAAATAAAAAATAAATATTTGATTTAATAGTTTTGGGGAAAAAAAAAAAGAGATGAATAGTGGATTTAAAATGCAATGCCCCAAACAAACACATATATAATAAAAAATTAAACAGAAGGAACATTAGAAATTATTTTTGTGTTTCTCAAAATTTTCCTATACAATTCTTTTATTATTAATAAAAATATATTTATTTACCCATAAAACATTATGACTCCATTTATACTAATACTCTATGTCTAGATGGAGCCCATATCCAACTGTTATGGCACTTAAAAAAAAAATAAAAGTTATAAAAAAATAAAAAAATAAAATAAAAAAAGGACCTATTTTTCCTTTTTATTTAAAAACATAAATTAATTAAATTATATAATAGATGTGTTTTAATGAATCATTAAGGAAATTAATTGGGTTTGTATTATTGTATGTGAATAAACTCTACAGGCTGGAAAGTTGAAAAAGATTTTTTGAAAGGGCTATCAATATATAGCACCTATAAGAGATTATTTATTTATTTATTTATTATAATGAGAAAATTATGAATGTTAATTTTAAATCGATGAAATTGAAATATTTGTTCCCTTTGTCTCACTCTCATTTAAATAATTAATTATTATTTATAATCTATATTTTTTTTAATCAATTACTAATTTATTTTTACTCTTATTTTTATTTATTAAAATATTATCTCACACTATACATTTTAAAAAAATATACGTGGGAGGAGAAAATATATTATTGTGTTATAAAAAAAAAGTGTTTAATATTATAGTACTAAAAATAAAAATGGTAGGATTGAATTATATAAAATATTTATTATTACTCCCTATGTCCTAGATAAGATGGGCGCATTACTGGATATAACGAAAATTTAGGTAAAGTATAATTAGTAAGTAATTAAGAAGTGTATTAGTAATAATAATTATAGATTAAGATTAAGATAATTAAATAGTTTAATTAAAATTAAAAAAAAATTAAATTTTAAATTTTAAAATATGATTAAAGTGTATAATCAATTTTCTAAAAAAAGAAATGACAAATTATGTGGGACCGACAAAAATAGAAAATAGAGACAAATTATGTGGGATGGAAGAATAATATGATATCACAATTTTTAATAAAAATGTAATTATTTTCTATACGAAATATCATATTTAAAACATCATAAATAAATAAAATAACACACTTGTAACATTTGTAATTTAACATAAATATACAATAGCTCTATTCCTTTAATATATATATATATATTATAACTATATATTCTTCAATATCTATGAAAAAGATATATAATATTTTTTGTATATTTACATTTTAAAATATAAATCAATTATTTTAATTAGATTAAATTGTAATTATTTGGAAATTTGTGCTATTTAGATTTTTAAATAGTCTACTATTTGTTTTTGGATAACAGAGATATTTTTTTAATTTTAAATGAGGGCACTAAATTTTTTCAGTGGTAATATAATTATTAATTATATAAAAAAAAATTGATAAAGTAAAATCACTTATGACACGTGACACAACTTCATTTCATATGCCTACGTATGAAGATATATACATTTAAATATACATAATAGAATGAAATATATATTGAATTATGTATATAATCAAAATATAACAGATAAAATAAATATAGGTAAATACAAATTGTTATTTGATATTATATCTTGACTATAAAATAAAAATTTGATGTAATGTACATAACTAAATTATAGATTGTATTCTTGAACTATTGTACAAAAATTTGAACTTTCACCAAATTGTTTTTTTTTTTTTTTAACTTATATTTTGTTTTAAAAGAATCCGTCTTAATACAATAGTCTTGTTTACTATTTTTGTCCATTCCAAAACAACAGTTTTATTTCCATAAATAACCATATCACCATAAAATTACCCCTACTTTTTCATTTTTATTACACAATTGCCACTATTTTTTACTCTAATACATTCACAAGGGCAAAAAAGTATTTTATTCATATTTTGTTAATCGATTACCGATATAATATTAATATTCCTTAAATTCCGTGCCTAACTTAATTAAAACTATATTTATAGGACGGGGGGAGTATTATGTAACTTTAATTGAATAACCAAACACCTCAAAATATAGCAATATTTAAGACATAAAAGTAACAAAATTAAAAAAAGCTAGTGATCTAAGAATTCTAAAATATAAAAAGTCATGGCCATATTCAATGTTATTTGGACTTATAAATAATTATTAATTATATTATATTATGTTATGGCAGTTAGGTGACACTACTCAACCCTCTAATTTTCCATTTAATTTAATTATCTACCTTAGTCAACTAATTACCATCACCCTATATTATTAATTTATTAATTATTACTAACAAATGACTATGAAGTATCCCACACGGAAAAAATGGATTTAAGAAAAGGTAAAAAATAATTTTAAAAATATAATTACTAAAGTTTCATAAATTCTCTATTTCTAATTTTATAACAAGGGCTAAATATGTTGATTAGGCCATAAGGACAATGATTAATTTTTTGATGGTTTTTATTTGAATAATATATTTTTATAGAAAAATATAATAATTTGTGTATTTAAAAAAAATAAAAATAAAATTATAAAAAAATATAGAACCATAATTTTATTTGTTTATATATATATTTTTATCTGTACACTTGAAATCTATATATATTTTTATCATTTTCAGTTGTCCATATTATATATTATAAATACTTTACAATTTATAATTGTTTATATCAATATCGTTATATTAAATTAAAATATAAGAAAAAAAAGAATCTTTACATATAAAAGTACCCAAAAATTGGTATCTAATAATCTAAATACAATATTTTTGAAATTCTTGTTGAAATATATAAGAAATTGCTGAATGAAAATATATTAGAACAAAGGATGTCGAAATTGTTAAATAAAATAAAGATGATTTTTTTACTTTGAATTTATTTATTTACCATTATTCATTTTTTCAAAAGTTATTATATTCAATAATCATTTCGCTTTAAGAATATTACAATAGTTTAAAAATAAAAATTAAAATCAAATGAATACACTGGAAAAAATTTTGAAATTGAATTTTAAATATTTTTATTTAAATAATATTGTGATGTGATATTTTATAAAAAAAAATTAATATATTTTTGTTGAAGTTTTATTAGAATAAATATTATTAATTTTGATTTGAAATTACAATCCTACCTAAGTTGGATTCAATATTTTAATTTAACGCTTATGGCATCAAATTTTGCACTTCCACGTATGCACCAATCTATTAAAGTACTGATTGTTTAATGTTTTTTTTTTGGATAAAAAAATAATGTCTTTGATTTTTTTATAATAGAAATAACATTATTTTATTAATCAGTAGAAATGTATAAGATAATTTTGATATTTTTGTCCTTGTGCTTTATGTATATATATATATATATGCAATAATATGTTTTTTATATAGAACTTTAAAGTATTTTGATATTAATGTATGAAAATTTTTATTATAATAAAAAATAAATATTTTTTAGTGAAAGAAATAAAAATAATAAAAATGGTACTTCTAGCTTGGACATGAGAATATAATATTAGTATAGGAGGTAAATATTTTACTATTATTATTAGTATTATTTTCTCCATCTCCGCTATAGTTATGTTAATTTTTTTTTTGTTGCCCGTTAAACTTATTCGCAATTCATTAATAATAAATAATTTTATTCATTCATAATTTGATTACTCTTAATTTAACAAATAATAATTAATATCACTATTTTTTCTACTTATTACGTTACATTTTTATCATTTTTTAAAATAAATTTCTCATAGGGTTTGTTTGTCCAACATATTTTTCAAATACAATTCTCAATATATATATTTTATTCTCTCAAAAAAAATTAAGAATCAATACAAAAAATATTATTTTTATATAATCGACGACACAATTTCTTTTATCTTATATGAAAAAATACTTCAAACTAAAACACTAAACATGCAAACCCATAACATCGTTATTTTATTTTTTACTTATCTTATTTTTATATTAAAATATTAATATTACTCGGATGGAAGAAGTATTATTTGTAACAAATTTCTTAAATATTTTTTTTTACATTTGATATTTTTAGAGTAAATTTTAAATTTGATATTAAAAGAAAGTGCAAATAAAATAATTTTAAAAATAGAAATTAAATAGCAATTCCTAAAGGATATGAAAAATTAGAAAAATAAATAAATAAATAAATAAATAAATATTACAAATACATCTAACCTCAAACCCTTTCAGTACAAAAAATTTGACAATAGGAAAATGAATAAACCAATTAATAGATGACAGGTAAGACTAATTATTACTCCCTCCCTCCATCCCAAACACCCGCTAACATTTTTTTTTTGGTACGTCCCAAACACTCTGCAATATTTTTAAAATAGAAAATAATTAATTATATTTAATCTCTATCCTACATTTTATCTCCTCGCATCATCCAAATAAAAAAATAAAATATATATTTCTCTCTCCATCGTATCACTTAATTTATAAATTATCTTACTTAATACTACCTACCTAAAAACTCGGGACGGAGGAAATACTACAGTAAGCCATTGCTATATTATTTGAATCTAAGTGCATATGATACACACAATAAATTGTATGCCAATCAAATAAGTATATATTTTTATATTTATTTATTTATATATTTGATTGGCATTCAATTGCATCTGTGCCCACACATTTATTTATCTAAAGTGGCCACTTGAACTCCACACAAAATACCAAATGCTTTTAAATAATACTATTTTCGTCCGAATTAACTTATTTTTAAAAAGAATTTGTAATAAATTTTAAAATAATAATACTAGTGGATTTATATATAATTAAAAAGTTTAAAAAATTAATAATATATATTTGATTGCAGAAAGAATAAAACTTAAAAGTATTAAAAATTTGAATTCATGAGCCCACATACTTCACACTATCATACTATTTTTTACAAGACACTATTCTTGGATTTATGTATAATACTTTCTTTTTACACAAACTAATGTTCTACTTTCCTTTATAGAACGTCCAAAAATGATTGTCTTCTTTTTATTTTTATACATAAAATTTACCTTTTTACCTTTACTTTATTTATCTTTTTTATATCTATACACAAAATAAATGACTATTTTATCAATTTACAACAAAAAAATTAATTATTTAAAAAAACGTGTAAATATCACTTAGAACATTATAAGATGGACGGAGGGAATATGTGATAATATTTTTGTATAATAATAACAATAAATTTAGTAATATTGTGGAACGGAGGGAGTATCAACTTACTCAACAGATACAAAATACAAACACAAAGGTGTTTTGGCCTATGGGTTATGAAGTTGACTTTGTGATTTTTAACATTTAAATTTTCAATTAGATGAATTTTTTAATTTGATATTTTTAATGTAAAATTATTTAAATATAATATTAAAAAAAATATGAAGTTGAATTTTTTTTTTGCCCCAAAAAATGTGATATTCAAATGGAGAGAGAGAAGATATTATTATCCAATTAAAAATTTAATTGTTATCGGAAAATATTATACTCTCTTTGTTTCATAAGAAAAATATAATTTTTTATTTTTGTCCGTCCAAAAAACATATTATTTTTTAATTTAGTAATTTACTATCTACCTCACATAATTAATACCCTTAAAACTTTCAATATATTACATAAATGTCATTACTTTTTTATTACATAATCTAATAAGGGTATTTTTGTATTTTCTATTATAAGCCAATATAATACTTAATATTAAAAAGTCTATGTGCAAAAAATAAATATTACTCTTTTACGGAACAAAATTAGAAATTAAGATAAGAGGATGTGTGTCCTAAATATTGTACTTGACATAATTGGGGACCCATTTAAGTTTTGTTTGTTTTTTACTAAAATAAAATAAATAATGGTAACATAACATCTTGCTACAAATTATTTAATGTTTCATGTAGATAAGTGGTTGAAATTGCAATAAATTAGTAGCATTTTTAACATGTTTTTTTTTTTTTTGTAAACTTTAAAAAGAATGGAAAATGATTTTTTATTTTGGAATTTTCTTCATACCCTCCTCATTCATACATCAATAATTGCTTATTTGCCTCAACAATAACATACATATAAAACATAAATGTTAGATACACATTCTAATTTAATATTCCTTCCGTCCAACTAAAAAGTATACATATTTCTATTTTGAGACGTGCAATTACAAAGTAAATATTTTATTAAATACCTTATTTTTTCCATAAATACCCTTACTTTACATCACATCGTTACTTTTACATAAAAAAAAAGTAAGGACAAAAAAGTCATTACATTACCTTTAACTACCCACTATAATTAAAATAATATTATTTTTTAAACACCACGCAAAAAGTAAATGTTTACTTTGTGCGTGGACGGAGGAAGTAATAGACTTCGATAAATAAATTTCTATTTTCATTTAAATATATGACAATATTCAAGCATCATTTCTATATTTGTTTTTCTACATTAATTTAATAATAAAAAATATTTAAAAGTGATGTTTGAAAATATTTTAAAAATAAGATTGATTTACTATATATTGAATTCATACAGTATACTGAATTATGTTATTCAATACATTAACTATAGTCTTAAAAAAAAAAAAAATTAAAATAGCTCTACTTAAAATTGAAAGAACCAACAAAATAAAATAAATTAATAAATAAAAGACAAAGAACAAAACGACAACAAATTAATGGCTTGCAACAAGTTTTTATTTAAAAATAAATAAATAAAATAAACATAGCGAGTCAAGCCGAGTCGACTCAGCGCAGACCAGGTCCGCCCGCACTGCTCCACTAGCGAGTTTCTGTCATGTGCCAGTAGCCAGGCAACACTGTCATCAAATCTCCACCGTCCACGTGTCCAGATCTTCAATCGGAGAGCCAGCTGGTCGTACTCCCGGTCCAGCTGAACCAAGCACGGGTCCCACAAATCAACGGCTCTAATCATTGACAGCACAGAGCCAGCGAACCCTGGCCGTCGGATTCCCCTCGGCCACAGGCGCGGACCTGCGGACGCAGACACAGGGACGGGACCCGGAGTCCCCAGTATAAAGTAATAAGGGTCACACTGTTGTTATTGAATTGCTGCTCTTCGAACTCTTCTCTCATTCTCATCAGTTTCTCCATTTGGTAAAATAGTTCGTCCTTGGCTTTCCTTTCGATCCCTCGCTTTTCTCCACGCATGATTCCATCGACTTTTTTGCTCACTGGGTAAGCCGCAGCTCCCCCATCTTTTTCATTCCTTATCGAGGAATTTTTTGCGGCCTTTCCGGCTGCCTGCGTGTGTTTTGTGCTTTAATCATGTGCAGGATCGTTAAACTGAATGATGTGGTGGTTGCTGCCTGCAATCATTGTTCAGATTTTGTTGGGAAAGGGGAAGCTGGTACTGATTTTGAAAAATAAAAAAGAAAGAAAGTTGAAAAAGGATGATAGTGAGGGTAGGGTATTGGAGGATTCATGGCTGAAATCTGGGAACGTGAAATGCTTTTTAAAGCTTTGAGGATTGCGGATTGAGAATTTTTCTACCTCGAGTTCTTTGTTGGTTTGAGTAATAAATTTGCATCTGCTTGTTGCTTTAATTTCTGGTCTATGGAGTTTTGGACGTCTGTAGGGATGGCGGAAACGACGTCGTGTAGTGGTGGTTTTGATTTCAAGCATTTTTTGTTTTTCTCTGTTTGGGAGAAGTGGAAACATTATGAGTGGTTGTTTATTCATGTTACCTTGGGTTGTTTGGGGTTCCAAAAAAGTTGAAAAAACCCTAAATGGGGGACCATAAACTGCCCCATCAGCCACAATTCTTATCAGTTTCTTGTTTTTCATTTGATGTTGAAAAAAGATATTTAACTTGGGGGGATGTTTTAACAGCCTGCAATTGTTGGTAAAAAGGACATTGGGTAAAGAAGCTAGTGTAGAATTCATAGATCACTATTTCTTGCTTTCTCCTACTTGAGTTTGTGGACATGGAGCAATAGAGAGAGTCTTTTTTTACAGTATGACGATGGAGTATTTCTTTTCTGGTTAGGTGGGAAAGCCGTTGAAGGTGACATATAGGGGTTTTATTTAATTTTATTTATTTAAAGAAAATTGAGAGGGCTTGCTTCTTCTTCCTTTTTTTTTTTTTTTAATTTTTTTACTGTTTTTTAATCATTCGGGAGTGTGGGTATTTGGTAAATGGTAAAAAAAATAGTTCGTGGGGAATTAAAAAATAAGTAAAATAAGAAAGGAAAGCGATAAAGGTGCCTTTACTTTACTTTACCCACGGAAGAAAGATGGTTAAATGGTAGCCTGTAAATAGTAGAAAGGCATTTTCAGTTATCTGATCTGCTCCAAGTGAAAGCGCCACTTTCTTCTCTTTAGTACCAACATAAGGAAGGGAAGAAGGAAGGTAATCATCTGCCATGGATGGGGTATGGTAATTGAGGTCAACTTCTTTATTGGGTTGCTTGTTCTTCTCTAAGATTGAACAAGTTAATTGCAGGAACAAGAAAGAATCTGAAATAAAAGTGAAGAATGAATTAATCCTTTGATTTTGTTGATTCCAATAGGTTGTTTTGTTGATTGATTGATTGATTTCGGGGTTTTTTGAAAACTTTTACTGTTTCTTGTTTTCTCTGATTGAGTTAGAGCTTTCTCTTGGTGATTAATCAATAATCCCCAATTTGTGTTCTTGGCAGATCTAGTAATGTCTGGTTCATCTGAGTAGCAGAAATTGAGGGGGAGGGTGTTCATATAATGAGCCAGTTTTCAGAGATGGAGTGGAACCCCAAATGGGATTGGGACAACTTTGTTGCTTTTGGTTCTAAAACAATCGAAAGCCCCAAAAAGGTGCAGTTGGCGGACTGGATGATTGTTGATGATGCAGAAATTGATGCTGGATCTTTCAATCTTTCAGCAGGGGGTGGTAACAGCGCCGGCTCCGACGGAGGCCATGTGTCATCGGCCAAGAGCTCGATTTCAGCTTCTACCGATTCATCGACCAAAGACGGGATGCAAACTCCCAACTTCCGGCTCATGACATTCGATGGATTTTCAGGGAACTTCACTGAGAAAATGGATGTGAAAGGAGCTGAGATTTCGGGGACTTCGAAGCCTACCGATGCTTCTGTTGCCTCTCTCGAGCCGTTGATTGGCCTAAAGCTCGGAAAAAGGACGTATTTCGAGAACACGGCGAATGGGGGCAACGGCAAAACTGCATCTTTTTCGGTTATGCCTACTCCATCTGCGAATTTGACCAAGAAGACAAAGTCGTCGGCCGGGCAAAATCTCCAGATACCTCGGTGCCTTGTAGAGGGCTGCAATGTCGATCTTTCGACGGCGAAAGAGTATCACCGGAAGCATAGGGTTTGCGACGCCCACTCCAAATGCCCGAAGGTGGTTGTCGCCGGAGTGGAACGTCGATTCTGCCAACAGTGTAGCAGGTAGAACTAATTGGTACCTGAAGCTTGCTAGTTTTGAAGATTTCCCTTTTTTACGAATTCGACTTCTTTCTATGTTTGAAGGTTCCATAGCTTGGCTGAATTCGACGAAAAGAAGCGTAGTTGCAGAAGAAGGCTATCTGATCATAATGCACGGCGCCGGAAGCCTCCACAGGAAGCTATCCAGTTCAATTCAGCTCGGCTGTCCTCGCCGTACTATGGTATCTTTTTCTTTCCATTCTTAGAGGATTAAATCTGAACATGGGAGATGGACGTAGTTACCTGATCTGTTTGTTGTTGTATCAGAAGGCAGGCAACAGCCGATGAGTTTTCTGTTGAACAATGGCCCGTACATATACTCTCGGAACAATAATCCCGGCAGCAGTATGTGGAACAGGACGATGTCTAAGTTCAGCATTACAAAAGGGTTTCCTTCCAAGTCCGATTCTGATGTGGATGGAAGCTATGGAATGAAACTGCCTCATGGCATCCATGTGCCGGATAATCCAACCAACGGGTTTTTGGGATCGAAGAGCAGCAATGTACCACCCGAGGCCCTGAATCCAGGTACTGTTTTTTCTACCGCTCTTTACACTTTGTGTTAGTAAGTTAATAATTTGTTCTAGTTCCAGGATTGAAGGGATCTTCTGGGATGATCTCAATATCGTCTACATCAAACATAGATGATGCAGCAGCAGCAGCAGCACTGGACTATCGTCGTGCTCTCTCTCTTCTGTCAAGCAGTAATAATAATAATAACACTTGTTCTTCTCCGTGGGGTTCGGAATCGGAATCCATCCACCACCACAATCCTCCTCCGATGCATGAGTATGCAGGAGGAGTAGTAGTAACCGAGGCGCCGTTGAGTCTGAATGCGAATGCGATGGGGATGTCGGATGTTTGGCTGCAATCATCAATGGCTCATCATCATCATCATCTTCGGCTTCTTCAGGCAGCAAACAACTTTCAAGAAATACAGCTTCTGAGAACTCCACCAGCACCAGCACCAGCACCCGCACCCCCACCCCCCTATGAAGCTGACTTTTATTCCAACTTGTTGAACTGATCCCTCTTCCCAAGGACTGAAACTAATTTAAATTTTCTGAATTTATTTATCCTTTTGTTATTTTTGAAGCTGCTGTTGCTACTCTTCTTTCCCTTCCTTGAAAGCTGAACTGACCTCTTCTTCCTTTTTGGCTTTTATGCACACTTTGATATGGTATGCCAATGCCAATGCCATGCTATGCTTTTATGGGATAGGATGGGATTATTATTATTAAATTTTAACACTCAACTCTACTTTTGTTTATTAATAAAACAGAAGAGCTGTGACGTGATATTTCTTCAAACCCGCTCTCTGCTGCATTACTGCTCTTAATATTAGTGGTTCCTTTAAAATAATAAAAATAAAACCTTCCATCTGTTCTATGTTTCTTCTCTTATTTATTTATTCTTTTTATGTTGTTTGTATTCAATAACGTATATGTGGTCAAAGAGTAGAACAAAGCAGAGGTTCAAATGACTTCATTCTAGACCATAACTTTTAACTTTATTAGCATTGCGTATCAGATGTATTTCATACAATTATTAATTCACTAATTATTTTCATTGTCATGAAACAATCCAATTATGTGTCGAATGAAAATAAATACTAGTATTTATTATCAAGTAATGCAAAAACAGTGTCAAGAGTAAGCATAGTGTAAAATTTTCACAAGATAAACAGCCCACTAACCAACCAACCCAACAATATATAAGGCCCTACCCAGATTCTCACCCACGACCCACATCGTCTACTTTTATGTTTTAATTTCCATTATCTATACTAAAATTTTATTGTGTCAATTCCTTCCTATTATAGACCAAAATAAACATGGAGCATATAATTAAATAGCTAATTTCATTTATTATCAACTTCAGGTCATGTCATTTACACAAGGCAGTGCAATACAAACAGATGATTTGTATTATTTTCAAGTTTATTGCTATTTAAGTGGGAAAAAAGATACAAAATTTCACTACTGCATTGTGAAGACAAATATAAAAATAAAATAAAGCCTGCAATTTACAGGTAAAAGTTGTTTTCAGCTCCAAAAAATTTCGTTTTCAAATACTAAAAAATATAGATTTAGAAACAAAAGAAGAGCTAATAACGGTAATCAAACATAAACTGGCATGTATCTTCCAAATATAAATCTACGTTGCTAAGTAGTAGTCCTCAAATTAGTAAAATGCACCAATGAAGCCCTTTTTACCTAAATACAACAAGAATCCTACCTCATACTCTAAGTTCCAAGTATATTCTATGAAATGAATCGTTCCCAGCCAACGCATCTAAGTAAATACAAAATTAGTTTGAACGCGGGCACATAACACACTATCGAATCAAACAATAACACCATCTCATGCCAAATCTCAAAACATGTTTTAACAATGCCTCTGTGCACTCAATGTATAAACAAACATCTTCCATCCAGCATTACATATGAATTAAGAGAAATCATGCATTTACTTACCAAGAAGCTCAGCACAAAATAACAAGGTTATAGAGATGTTCATTGTTCTAAAAACACAGTCTCGGAGTAATGGCTATCATAGACACTCGACTAATTCATACCTTTCAAAAAGGCAAACATGAGAATCAACATGTTCCAAAATTTTAGCAAACTGAGAATGTCAAGCAACTTGTGGAAAGAAGAGGAGAAGTTGTCTGATCTCAACATGCAACTAATCAGATTGCCAAGAATGTGCATATATCGTCTCAATACTGTAGATGCTAGTCCTAACTTGCTTACGGCAGATTAAAGAGTCCAATGATTTTTATTTTTTTTTTCATCCTTAAAACAGATAAAGATAAAACTACCATTTCAATTCATATAATCCCTCTAAATAAGCCTTGGATGTGTTCACTTCACTTCAACAAGAAGACAAAAACACACCCAAGGAGAAACTAGAAACTTAATGCAGAACCACAATGACCAAAATGGCAGAACCAATTTTACACTTATCACCCGTAGTTAATGCATGCATAAATATATCCCTGGGATTTTGAGACCAGTGTCTGGTGACTGGGAGTGAGACGGTTATACCAGACACAAAGACCTGAAAAATATATAACTCCATTTGCACATTATCGCACCTCCATAATGAGATTTGAAAATGTACACGATCCTAAAACATAACTGAGTAATTAGATGTCTGGCAAGCACAACCTCATAGACACAGGATGTAAATTTTCAAGGATAAAGACACATGATACCGTTAAGAGTTAATACAAAAACATGACACAAACAGTGAAGCAGTGTATTTGACAATCGCTGCAACAGGAGATGACGACATGACTGACTTTCATACACCCACATTGAGCAAGCTGGACGAAGACTCTGGACCTTCTCAAACATGCCTAGAACTCACTGGAACATTAGACAATGATATTTAGTATGTGAAAAGATGACACAAAGTTAAGTAGAAAAAGAAAAACCACAGGCAAGCACTTTTTAAAGACCAGATAGGGAAACAATAGCAATAAATAATAATTTGACCGATGATAATGATGGTGATGATCATCATCCTCACATTAAGTATAGCTCTTGCTCCCATGATAAATAAGTGTATACGTAAATTGCAACTATTTGTAAATTTTGTTTTGTTACATAAATACAGTAGGCCAGAAGAAATTGTCAATTTCAAAAAAGGTGTCACACAAATTAAATACAATGCACAACAGACCTGATCATCCTCGTCAGCAGCAGATGGAGATTTTTTTAAGTCAATAGGTTTCTCAGCACCACAGTTCTGTCTGTTGCACTTGGTCCTAAAAGGATAATTTATATTGTTGCATTTCTCACACTTCCAGCTTCCATCTGGCATGTCTGGTTCTAAATGACAAGATTGTAAGCATATATAAAATAAATAAATATCAAAAAAGAACTTTAAGAGACCCATGGTGCTATTAAAGAGTAATGCTTTTGTCAAAGAGACTTACTTGAACTCTTGCCTGATTTAGCTCCCTGCATTGAAATGAAATTACAAATCAACTCATGCAAAACTAGCAAGTTGAAACAAATTGATTAATAAATTGGCAATAACAATAAAATTCCCTAACATTAGCGGGATATGACAGTATACAGTTCAATTCATGACCACACTAAAATGTGAAAATTTGGTCATATACCTGAGATCCAGGCTTAGGTGTGTTGCACTTCCTCATGTTGCAAACCGTTCTAAATGAAAAATTGACATTTCCACATTTGGGGCATGTCCAGTCATTGTCACGAGTTGCATCTGACAATAAAATTAGAAACAAAATTGTTAAAGCAAAACCAAAAATGTATTAATTCATGAAACTAAGGATTCATGAGGAATTAACTACCACCAGCTTTCTTCAGAGATTTGTCCTCGGGCAAAAAACCAGGTCTTGGACCCTGCAAGCGGTTACAACCATATAGTTGTCAATCAATAAGCTACATACTTATTTCTCACATATAAGAGCAACTTTCATTATCATGTAAAAGCAAAGCATGTAAATTTTAGGAAATAATATACTATATTATCAAGACAAATAAGCCACAATATTGTTTCATTATCCTAAACTAGAGAAAACCAAACTGTCCGCATAATCATGAAACAATGTATAATTAAATCTATTACAGTTATAAGCAATAGCATTGGAAGTGCAAATTTATAACTCAACAAATATTATATTAAAAAGTTCATATTGGATATCCAGTACTTTACGAACTATCGAGAGATGATTGACACCACATGATAAAGCTTGCAGACACAATTGAATTAGTTGTATTGTAAGTTCATCAAATCTTAACATTCAATATTTACCATGGTGGGGCTCATAGGCAAGCCCAGACCATATCGATCCATGAGAGGTGGCATGCCATAGATTCCACCTGCAAAGAGTAAATAGTACAAGGACACTCAACTGAGTTAACAAATGCATATGAAAACAGTGCAGCAAAAAAAAGACTTCATGCATTACGGAGATGGTATTTCATGCTACAAAATCAGAAGGGCAGTTGCATCTGATAAGTTGAACTAAAGAAAATATTATGGGAGAGAATATACCAGTACCCATCATTGATCCACCTCCATATGGAGGGGGCCCAGAAAAATGCAAGGGGCGATATGGACTTCCCCCAGAGAGACGGCTTCCATAATTGTAATGATATGCAGAGCCCCCTGAGAATGGCATATCATATGGGGCGATAGATGTCCCTCCAAATAGTGAAGATCCATAAGGAGGTAAACCCATATACATTGAGGAGGGTGCACCAGAACCTACATAAGGAGCTGCAGGAGAGAAGCCTTGTGCTTCCATAGGTCTAACAGCAGGTTTCTGAAATATAGAGGAAAACTCAAGTTAGCAAATACAGTAAACCCACTTAAAATTTATCATAATGACAAGAAACCATTGTAATTAAAATTAAATCAAATCAGTGTGATATTCTTGTCAACAGACAAACGTGAAATCTAAAAAGCAACAAACTTCATCATGCAGATATTTTATACTACTTTGATGAAGGAAATTATTAGCTTATTAGCAACAAACTATATGCTATAGTAGCTTATTCGTGAATTTGATGCAATATTCAATGTCTAGTAGCACCATACATATCATTTGGAATCACTGAGGAAATGCCATATCTCAATGAAGACAAGCATATTACTCTACTAGTCCAGATAAAAGATGTTATATTTTCAAGTGCAAACCCTCACTGAATCATGGAGATGATATACAATTATGCATCACTAGGCAACGCCACCGAATCCCCATTTTTTAATTCTCACTAAAGACAGTTTGTTTGGTTGATGGTTGAATGTGTTGGAAGTTCGGTTGGACGAAATTTATTTAACTGATATTTATATATGTTGTGATATATATATAATAAAAATGAATTTAAAATATATGTTAAGTCTTTTAAAAACTATATATTAATGGAATATATTCAATTTGAATATTATTTTATAATAAAGTTTTATATAATACAAATATATAAAATGTATATATATACATGATTAACATAGATGAATTTTATCAAAATATGGAGAGCTTTAAATGTAGGAGTATATAAATATATTTTTGTTTATTAAGAAGAGATAGATACAGAAGATTATAAGTGGATTGCACTTTGAAAATGGTTGGGAAAAAAGCTGAGAGAACATAACCAAACAAAGCCATCTTTTTATGTATAAAACCTCACTGACTAACTGTGAGATAGCTCAAACTCTTACAGTGTTGTGATGAGCAGGCCTTGGTTGAGTGCAGTTTCGCATGTTACAGGTCGTCCTAAATGAGAAGTTCACATTGCCACAGCTAGGGCAGGTCCAGTCATCTTCCCTGCGTCCTCCTACAAAGTAAAATCATCAGGCTCAATTAACTACACAGAACCCTGAAGAAACCTCTAATGTGACTACAATTAGGAAAAGAACGGATAGTAGAAAAAAGTGAACTTCTAAGAGAAATGAAAAGGAGAAGAAACTTTAAATCTGATTATATGTAAAAGATATGAAGGAAAATAAATATAAACAAAAACAGAAGTTGCAATTTGTTTCCTATTGAAATAATTCAACGAAGTAGTACATGGTAAACTTAAATCAGGCATGGCTAGCGCCTTAGTTGATGATCACATGGCAACATAACCGGCACATGTAATATACGTACAAACTACAAACAAATACTATTACTTTAGCATATACACTTTAATATATTATGTATAAACTTATAGTTGAGGCACTTGGAATAAGAAAGATTGATGATCAATGCAGTACAACATATACAAGAAACATAAAAGGAATTCTACATTTTTTCAGTAATAGAAAGGAAAATAATTATAGAATCACATGTTACCTAACATGATGCAATAGAATATATAATAGCCACATTTACCTAACATGATAGAATAGAATTTATCATAGCATGCCAAGTATCACTTTAAAATTATATATACAATAACCTATAATAAATTTTCCACACAAGAAAACTTTTGTAGGATTCATTTAGTATATTCTCACAAAAGAACAGTAAATTATAATCTTTGCATGTTACTTTGGTGTACTTTAGTCACACAACTTAACATAAATTCTATATCTCCATCATTGTAGTTGTAAATGGCACTTGGCGCAACTTGATGCAAGGCCTTTGTCATTCCATGGCATATGGTGCGTGGGGCGTGCTACTAGGAATTAATATATTTTTAATATACATAAGACACATATATGCGAGAAGAGGCAGAAGATACAAATAAAACAGGTGGCCTGAAGGCAGAGACTGCAAGCGGGAGGGAGTCAAACAAAAGACAAATAAAAGACTGCTAATATTCCTTTTTGTTTAAATAAAATAAACAAACCCTGGTAAAAAATCATTATAATTATCGCCTTCGAAAGCATGCCTCCCTATAAATGGAACAGAGGCTGTATCAATAACTTTCCATTTATATCACTCTCCATCATGTTATTAACAGTTTATGTCTTGAAACATTAATTGCATTATTTCACCATACCAAATTTATGGTTATAAGCGTAACAATTTATGTTTCTTCTCAGTCTGGATTGAATTTGGAAGTTTGGGTTTTTTTTATTGAAATAGTGTTTGATGTGATATTTTGTGAAGGAAAAAGTGTATATTTTTTTTCAAGCAAAGCATAGTTGAAATAATAAAAACCTGGATAAAACTTTACAGGAACAAACCCCCATGAAATACTACAGTTATCGTTGAAAAAATGAAAATTGAAACTTCATATGTATGCAAACAACGATCAATCATGACGCGACCATGAACTTCACTAACATAACAGATAAGAATCAACGTCCTCCACCCTCAGGCAGATAGTGTGCAGAAAAACTTGCTTGCGAATAAGACAAGCCCAACAAGTAGTTAGGAATTAGAATCAAAATCCTATTTAAGTATGCATAGCACTTCCTATTCCTAATTCATCTCAAATTGGTTCAATAATACTTAAAAAATATACATAATCCAAAACACCGCCGTCAAAAAATGTTTTAACTTCCAGAAATACACAAAAGATATGACGACAAACCCACCCATAAACCGAAACTTAGCAAATTAAAGCAAGGAAAGCCATACCATCAGTACGGGCACGTTTAGCTGCCGAAGAATTTCTGTTATCAACCTGATATTTACAAAAGCAAAATTATTAGGAAAAAAAAAAAAAAGAAACTTCTACATTCACCACAGTGCTCGCCGTAACATCACCAACACACAAAGAAAAACAAAGGAAGTACAACCGGGTAAACCCTAACGTCCAACGACTTAAAAATCTTCAAGCGATTGGTAACGCCACAGGATGCATAAACAGTTCAACACGATCTAAAATTCGACACAGATAAGGCGAAAATAATAATAATAATAATAAACCAATAAAAGAAGAGATGAACAAAAATCACCTGAGACATAGCGAAAATTAACGGCAACACGAATTACTTTGACGGATGGAAATCGAGGAACGAGAAGATCCTTCCCTCACCGATCTGAGGGTTTCGCCGCTGGCCAGAGAGGATTCCTGAGAGAGAGAGGGGGACGAGATAAATGGATTTTCTCGCTATGTTTTTATGTTAAATTATAGAAGGATTTTCATAGGTACCATATTAATAATAATTGGGCCGGCCCAATAAATATTATATTTTTTAATTGTTTTTTGTTCGGCCCAATTATAATATGGGCCTTGACTATCAGGCCCAAATGACCCGTTTCTAGACTAAGTTTGCTAGTAATTGACTATTGTATTGTATACTTCATCCATGCATTCCTATGTAATATAGATAACTAACTCTTCTTTTAAATTGAGCAAAAATTATTTTTTGGTCTCATTTAATATCATAATTATCAATTTTGGTCTCATTCAAAACAAATTATCAATTTTGGTCCAATTCAAATGAAAATTTATCAATTTTAGTCCCAAGTTGGTTGACTGGGCTTGAACACGACCGTGTTGGCTTGAACACGACCGTGTTGATTACCCTGTACTTCTGAACACGATCGTATTCCTACACGTGTTAAGAACACAACCATGTTCCTGTCCATGTTCCTGCCCATGTTCTAGGCTATGTTCCCGCCCATGTTCTCAACACAGCCATGTTCTAGGCCATGTTCACAACCATGTTTTCAATATAATCATTGTTGAGTAAGGAAAAATCAATGTGCAGGGTTTTCGAGAATGAACCTATAAGTTGAGTTGCGGACTGGTGTATAGTTCAATGGGCCTGTTGATGGCGGTAGGACCCTAAAATGGGCCCAAACGTTATTAAGAAATGGATTGTTTCGGGAGAGACCTGTGAGATCGGTGAGTACAGAGGTCAGATAAGAAAAGGTTTGACAAGGGAGATGGTAGGTATTTCGGTCGGTTGGCATGGAGGTTGGGCAAAAGGAAGTCGGGTGAAGAAAGGGTGAGATGACCAATACGGAGGTCGGGCAAGTGGAAAACGGGCAAGGGAAGACATAGTAGTAGATATGCAGGTCGGGTGAAAGACAGTTCTAAGACGGTTGGAGGAAGTTATAACTGGCGAGCGGATATAGAGGCACGACCTAGATGTGGCGGTTGACATGGGTTTTAAATAGGTCTTTTCACGACCTATACGAGCATCTTCAATCGATATCAAATTCAGTGAATTTCTTTTGAGGATCACCACTTTACTTTTACAGTCTGTAGTATATATTTTTCCTATTTTGCTTATGTATCGTACGGTGTCTAGGGATTCTTAAACTCAGGCATTTATTTTTATCAAATTCGAAGATAATTTCTATTTTCGGGTTTTACTTTTTATTGTTAAAATCGGCATCAACAAATTGGCGACCACAGTGGGAGATAGGCAAGATTGTTAATCCTACGTCGAGAGAAAATTTCATACGACTGAGATCCGGCCGAATTATCGGAAGGATCTATATGGCAGGTTCACAACCCCAAGTTTCTTCAACACCGGCGGGAGAAACCATTTCACCACCCGCCATGCCAAATGTAGGGGAAGTGCCCCAAGCACCCGCCAATTGGGTGTCTTATGTTCAACATTTGAACAATCAGCAAATTGTGGCCATGCAGAATATGTTGCGTAAGCAACAAAATCTCATGCAACATATGTTATATCAAGCTTTATCAAGGGTTACTCTTCAACCCACTTAGTCACCGTCAGGGATTTCACCATCCAGATTACAAGCAAATTTTGCGGGGCCTTCATATGTAGACAGTACTTTTCCAAGTGCCACTACTAGGGTTGACAGGGGAAGGACTCCTCTAACATACCCATATAATGTTCCACTGGGTGTCAGAGCCGAGCCAACCTTCCCTAGAGAAGAAAGATTGGGAGGTCAAACTCATAATCCCATTCCTGTGTTCGACCCTATTCCACCCAGAGTGGATCCGTAAGACATCGCTCAAGTCCTGCGGGTGTATTTCGAAATGAATCCTCAAACGGTGAACAGACCGGCATATTAGAGGCCATTTCCAGAGAGAATCATCAATGAGCATCCTCTCCCGAGAAATTATAGGCCACCAGATTTTCACTCTTTCTCGGGGGAAGATGAAACCTCAACCATTGAGCACGTGGGACGTTTCACGGCTCAATTGGGGGAAGTGGGTAATAATCCGTTTCACAAATTACATTTGTTTGGATTATCTCTCACAAGAACAGTTTTTTCTTGGTTTGCCAATCTTCCACCAGGACAGTTGCAAACTTGGGAAGGTTTGGAAGTGGCTTTTTATGCAAGGTTCTTTAATCCTCTTCCGACGGTCTGACTCACAGACCTTTTGGAGATTAGGCAAATGCCGGAAGAGACCGCCTACTAATTCATAGAGCGGATACGACTGATGAAAGGACGTTGCCCAACAGTCATCGAGGAGAGCGAAATGACCAATTTGGTGGTCAGGAATATGCATATACGGCTGCGGGAGGCTTTAACAGCCCATGATGTTCGAGATCTGGCCAGTTTAGCATCCAAGGCAGGGAGATTAGAGTCCCTCTTTAGAGAAAAGGATCACAACTTCCGGCGGAATAAGGCTTAACGGATGGCCAGTGTCGACACGGAGATGTATACACCAGACGATGAACAGGGAAAATGTGCTGAAGAAATGGCGGATGAAATTGTAAACGGCAAGCCCTATGTATGTTCCAAATTGAAGCCCCTTCCAGGGGTAGAAGAGCGGGAACAACCGACTTTTGACGCATCCAAAGCAGATGAAATCTTCGATATTCTACTAGCGGATGGCCAAATTCGCATCCCGAAGGGACAACGGTTAGTGACAAAGAAGGAAATAAAGGAAAGGCCATATTGCAAGTGGCATAACTCTTTTACACATTACATTAACCAGTGTACACATTTCCGAAAGAAAATTCAGAGGGCTATCAAAGCGGGGAGAT
This sequence comes from Andrographis paniculata, assembly GCF_009805555.1. Lineage (NCBI taxonomy): Eukaryota > Viridiplantae > Streptophyta > Magnoliopsida > Lamiales > Acanthaceae > Andrographis > Andrographis paniculata. The sequence goes on along the minus strand of NW_026137513.1, from coordinate 2,068,479 downwards.
TCAAATACATGACGATGGGAGTAGAGCAGCAGCCCTTCCCAAAAGTAACTACTGTTGTAATCTCTGTACGTTCTTCACAAAGTGCACAACGAGACGATGAAAGAGAATGAAATACCAAATGGAGGGAACGTAAGCCAAAAGAAAAAGAGCTCGATCAGGATGATAAGTTTTAAGACCTGCGAAACCAGGGTGGCTGAGAAGTGGGACAAAATGGATGGCTCATTCGAAGTGGAGTTAAAAGATAAAGTGGTAGTGCAAGATCGACCAACGCGTAAGCCACAACCAGTCCATGACAAATGGAGTCGGAACAGAAGGCCTCTAGCCGTAGATATAGATCCCCGATTTCCAGGTATGAATCGTACACAAATCCGTAAGCGCAGGTATGCAGCTCGGCACGGGAAGCGAGCAGATAAAGGGAAGGAGAAGAGGGAGGTGTCACCCAAAAGGAAAAACTCGAGTGACCAACTACGGGAGTGTTGGGAAATCGAAAAGCCTATCAAGAATGCTAGGTGTTTCCGATGTCAATTCTGCAGACGGATCAATATTGATCCCGAGATGGAAGCAGCCGAAGGAGAGGAGCCTGAGATAATCTTTGGGTCGTTTGCTCCAAAGGAGACAAGGGCTTTGCATAGCAAGATAGTAAAGACCGACAAAACCGGGTTCGAAATCAGGATGACTGGTATGCGGTGGTTCGAGGAAGAAGATGAGCCTATCTGGGCAAGGCTGAAGGAAGAGGAACCAGAATGGGCGGCAATGGCTAGTAGGCCCGGACCTACACACAACAGTCCCCCACCTATGGTTTTTCCACCTATACTAGAAAGAGCAATCCCACACTTGAAACCATTATATGGTAACGCTCACATATGTGGTAAGCCGATTAACAAAGTTTTCATTGATAATGGAGCTGTCTTCAACGTTATGCCTCTCAAGACGTTGAAGAAATTGGGAAAAGGAATTGGTGATCTGTCTCTAGTAGATATCGAGATGACAAGCTTCACGGGGCAACCGACGAAACCAGAAGGGATGATGGTAGCCCCTATCGAGGTCGGACGTAAGGTGATTTTAACTATTTTCTTTGTGGTAGATGCCAACACCACTTACTCAGTTTTGTTGGTGCGAGATTGGATTCACGCCTCTAAGTGCGTGCCCTCTTTTCTCCATCAGCAGATTATGTTTTAGGAAGGGGATCAGGTATTCAGAATGGATGCCAGCACTAATCCGTTTGGCTCCACGGAGATTGTGGAAGAATCCGTACTTTATTTTGAATACATACCCCCTATCTCGCAAATCGCAGTGATAGATGATTATCCTTGGAAGAGCTGTAAGCTCACTGCGCAGGGATATTTGTTTCATTAGAAACATTTTCTTTTCTCTATTATGGCTTTTTTGTCAGCCAAAAAACTTTTTAATTTTATTAAGATTTAATTATGGAAGAAATATATGAGTGTGATGAGCTGATTAGACAGTTTTATTTAAACCAATTAATGGTTAGACTACATGGTAAGGAAGTTTCCAACAATAATGTTGATGAGGGAGAAGATTTCCGCTGGCCTGACCTTCTGGAGAAGACATAACCTTCTCTGTCAACTCAGGATCCGCTCATTGAGTACAATGTAGGAACCGAACAGATACCCAAGATGGTCAGGGTTAGTGGTTTGTTGTCTAAAAACCAGCAGGAACAAATGGTAACGGTAATTCAGGATCATATGGAATGTTTGGCATAGGATTACTCAGAAATGCCTGGACTGGCACGCGATTTAATAGAGCATAGGTTACCTATCAAGAAGGGGTTCAGGCCATATAAGCAACCACCAAAAAGGGTTAGCCCAGAACTGCTTCCACGGATCAAAGAAGAGATTGAGAAATTATTGAAAGTAGGGTTTATTCGACCTTGTCGATATGTAGAATGGTTAGCCAACATCGTCCCGATAACCAAGAAGAATGGAAAGATTCCTATCTACATTGACTTCAGAGATCTCAATTTAGCTACTCCTAAAGATGAGTATGTGATGCCCATAGCCGATATGTTGATCGATTCGGCAGCAGGACACCGAATATTAAGCCTGATGGACGGTTATGCAGGATATAATCATATTTCACTAGCAGAGGAAGGTATACCAAAAACTGCGTTCAGGTGCCCAGGAGCCTTGGGGATTTACGAATGGACGGTTATGCCGTTCGGTTTAAAAAATACTGGAGCAACCTATCAACGGACAATGAATACTATCTTTCACGATTTGATTGGGCAGTCTATGGAGGTATATATCAACGATGTAATCGTTAAGTCTACTGACTTTGATACATATCTGGTCGACTTGAAAAATGCTTTCCTGCAGATGAAACAATACAACCTGAAAATGAGCCCAACAAAATGCGCCTTTGGAGTTTCAGCAGGAAATTTCCTGGGTTTTTTAGTGCATGAAAAGAGAATAGAAGTGGATGCAAACAAAACTAAAGTTGTTTTGACGATGCGACCCCCTCAGATGGTTAAAGAGGTTCAAAGTTTGTTGGGTAAAATAAATTACCTAAGGAGATTCATATCAAATGCCGCTGGAAAGTTAAAACCCATCACAAAGTTGTTAAAGAATAAGGCAACCGATTTTTCTTGGGGTCCGGAGCAGCAAGAGGCATTCGAAGAAATTAAGCAGGCATTAACAGAACCACCCGTGTTGGTTCCCCCAAGAGGAGATCGACCTCTTAGACTGTATATGGCAAATAGTTTCGATGTGGTAAGCAGTCTGCTAACGCAAGAATGGGAAGACGGTAAGGAAAAGACTATTTATTACTTAAGTAAAACTCTGGCGGGACAAGAGTTGAATTATAACATGCCCGAAAAAATGTGTTATTCTTTAGTCTTCACATGTACTCGGTTGGAGCATTATATTCTGCAAAGAGAAAACCGAAGTGGTTTCCAAAGTGTCTGTCCTTTGCATTCCGACATCAACCTATCAAGGCAGTGAAAGGACAGGCAGTGGCCGACTTATTGGCTAAATTTACGAACAGCAAACCGGCAGAAAACAATCTGGTACCCTATATAGGTACTAGTCCCTGGAAAATATTTTTTGATGGTTCTCGTTCAAAAGGGAGGTCAGGAGCAGGAGTTATATTAGAAGGACCAGGAGCCCGGAAGATCAGTCTGCAACTCCAAATGGAGGAGATGACTCATAATTCTGCAGAATATGAAGCATTGATTTTGGGTTTGGAGGCACTCGTGGCAAAAGGGGCACATACGGCCATGATTTGCGGGGATTCTCAATTGGTCATCAATCAAGTGTTAAGAAAGTACGCTTGTAATTATCCTCATTTACGTCAATATAGAGATTTGGTATATCGTCTGTTATATAGAATTGCGGAGGTGGTTATTGAGCATGTACCAAAGAACAGAGAATCGACAGGCAGTAATTTGGCTCAGAATGCGTGTCAGAGAACAGAGATTATGGTCTATCTGGAATCACCAAATTTTGCAACTCTTGTGGGTATTCGATTGAAAGGATTGCACTTTCAACTTATTGAAGGGGTTCTGTATAAGAGAACCTTCGAACGAGTATTATTAAGATGTTTGGGACTAGAAGAATCCATCAAAGTGATAGAAGAAGTTCATGGTGGAATTTGTGGAGCACACCGAGCAGGATTGAGCATGCGATGGGCTATTCATCGTTTGGGATTTTATTGGCCAAGAATATTTCATGATTGTATCAAATTTGCTAAAGGGTGTCAGGAATGCCAGAGACATGGCCCGTTAAACCTTCTGCCAGCAGTGGAACTCTAGGCAATGATTAAACCATGGCCATTCAAAGCTTGGGCGTTAGATGTTATAGGGAAAATTCATCCGGCTTCATCGAAGCAACATTCGTTCATCTTGGTAACAACTGACTATTTCACCAAATGGGTAGAAGCGGTCTCTTTGAGGAATGTGACACAGAAAGAAGTGATTGAGTTTATGCTTAATCACATTATTTATCAATTTGGAATCCCGCATACTCTTAAGACCGATCAAGGTTTGATGTTTACTGGGGAAATATTTATTGAGTTTTTGGCTGAATTCAACATCAAACTGCATCATTCTTCGCCTTATTATCCACAGGCTAATGGATTGGCTGAAGCGGCAAATAAAATCGTCATCGGCATCATCCGAAAAATGGTGGAGGGAAATCCAAGGAAATGGCATACCTTGCTGCCCCAGGCATTATGGGCCCACCGAAATAGTAGGAACACTTCTACTGGATTTTCCCCTTACCAATTAACGTTCGGGCAGGATGCTGTACTGCCAGCGAAATTTGTTGTATCTTCACCTAGAGTGGTTAATACAACAACAAATATTGATGAGACGTATGCACAAGGGATGTGGCAACGACTGGAGGAGGTGGACACATATCGATTAAATGCTCTAGATCGAGTGGTTAAACAAAGTGAGATCAGAGCTAAGTATTATAGGAAAATAATTTCCCCTAAAGTTTTTACAGAAGGCGATTTGGTGTGGAAAACAATTCTGCCTACATATAAGAAAGTGGATCAGTTAGGGAAATGGTCTCCCAATTGGGAAGACCCTTTCATCATTCACAAAGTAATTGGAAATAGAGCTTTTATTATTGTGAACCAAGAAGGAAAATTGATACAGGAGAACATTTAATGCTAAGTATCTGAAAAGGTATTTTCTTGCATTTTCAGAACGTTGTCATTAATTCTTATTACAAGAGATCTAAGAACCCTTAAAGGGTTCAACCCACAGGCAGGGGTTTTTATTCATCATCCGAGAGGGTGACACAAACATGATCATCTTCTAGTTTAGAGGCTTCATCCCAACTCGCAGAAACCATTTCAGGTTCCTCATCCAAGAGATCATCTAGATCGAGACTATAACGATCTCATTGGTCTTGCATTTCTTGAAGGTCTTGTTCGGTGCGAACTTTCATATCTTGTAAACATTGATTCTCTCGTTCGACAAGGACACGCAGCCTGGAGAGTGTTGATCTTTGTTGATGGAAAATATTGTTCCAGCTGAGGTCTGGGAGAATGGCCAGAACATGATGGTTTATCATATCCAAATGATTATCAAGATCAGATAGGCGTGTGAGAATGTCGGTGAGGGGTTCGTAGCTGGTGGATACACGTTCCATTAGGCGGATCGTACGATGTATGGTTTTCCTACCTCTGCCAGAGAATTTAAATTTAAAGTCCAGTTTTTTGAGCACCTGTATCATGTCCTCAGCATGATGACCTATGGGGTGTTTACCCACAAGGAAAGGTTGCAGAGAACCTTCCTAGTTGGAAGAGGGGACACGAATGCGAGGAGAAACCATTTTAAGTGTAATGTGGTGGATGTTGATGATGTTTGCAGTAGGAGATATGGAGTATATATACGTGTTGTGATGCTTAATTCCTGACTTGGTAAGAGTGCAAAAAACATAGATCTATGCTCTGAAAAGTAGGTTGCATATATAGACTAAGTCCAGAAATTATAAATATATTACATCAAGTTAAAGAAAAAGCAGGGCCCTAATGGTGGTTCGGAGGTCGGCCCATTTTAGCTCCGACCGAGCGGCCCGCCGACACTGGTAGGCCTCATGGTGTCCCCTCACAAGTTTCGTTCGTATGCTTGCCTGGAGTTGATCGCAGAGACTTATTTGAGTTTGGCAATGCTCTTCCACCAGGCGACTCCCTTCCTGGATGCTGTCATCCAGGGACTCCAACTGTTCTTGAAGGCGTCTGAGCTCTTCCGACTTTTGGAAGATCTCAGCCGCCAATATTTGTTACGCTTGTCGGAGTTCGTCCAGCGTAGCCTTGGCAAGATTAAGGTCTTGGTCGACCTTCTTCAAAGATGCCTCAAGACTGGCCGGATCAACGGTCGGTTGAGATAACGTGGCCTCGGACGATGGAGGTCGGATCAAAGGCAGTTCGGCTTGAAGTTCGGTGATCCTTGCCATCATCCGATCGAGGACAGGGGGAGCTTCCGAACTCCAGTGTGGGCTGCACCAACAAATCTATCGCAACCTGAATTAAAGCCTCGAGGTTGGCTGAACTCAGGTCGGCAAAAGACAGGTCGGCATAGCGTGCTATGATGGATCCGATAGGAGTCGGGAGATTCACTTAGGCCAATACGTTCATCTCCTGGGCAGCCTGAAACAAAAGTGTTAAAGTATGGAGGAACGAAATGGACTCATTACAATATAAAGATGGAATTTACCTGATTAAGAACGGCCATTGCCTCATAAGGGGCCATGAGCCGGAACGCCATGGGGGTACCATGACGGGTCGTTGGGTCAGCGACCGACTCGTCTGCTGGTTGCAAACGGTGGGCGATGGCCAGTTCCATACCCTGAAAAGAGGAAAAATTGAGCAAGGGGAAAGGGATAAAAGTCATAAGGCAAATGAGAAAGAAAACTAACAGAACCCCTTGGGGAAAAGTTTACTGAAGCCTCGCCTGACTTCGAGGAAGAGATCTCCTCTATGTCATGAGGCGGTGGGATCGGTTGGACTGGTGGGAGAGCGACCGGAAGATCCTCACCCACGGGCTGGGCGGATGGCTGCAAGGGCAGCGCCGCGATCTGGTCGGGCGGTACCGCAACTTGGTCGGGGAATACCACGACCTGGTTGGGCAATGCAACAATTTGATCGGGCACCGCCGCGACCACATCAGGTTCTTGGTTGAAAATAATGATACATGAGTTAGATATTTGTAAAAGAATCATATGAAAATATCTTGGGAGTTACCTGTGGTGGTTGAGGAGCAGGTGAAGGCGAAAGCGGAGGAGAAATCTGCCTCCCTGTCGGTTCCTCTAGCCGACGGATCATCGGCAGCTCCCCTTCTACGGAAATGGCGGTCGGTTTAGGGACAGCCGATGGGGAACTGAGGTTGTCCTATAAAAAGGAGAGTCGAAGTTAGTAAAAATTTAGTAAGTATTTCCCTTAGAGGTATTAAGGAAGTAACTTACCTTGACCAGTAGATCTTGGACGTTTGGTTGGTCAGCTGGGGTCGGTAATGCGGCGATCGGTTGGTTGGCGGTCGGAGTAGAAATTGATGAGGATAACCGCCTCACCGTCGGGTCCTCTCCCTGACGGGTCACTGGCAGTCCCGCGGATGGAGCTGCGGTCGGTTGAGTAGTGGTCGGCTGAGGGTCGGTCGGCTGGGCCACGGTCGGTTGAGGAATGGTCGGAGCAGTAGTCAGTGGTGGCGAAGGGGTCTCTGAAATAGAAATGATTACAGTTAAGAAGGGGCATATATTGGAAAAGGAAACATGAAAGAGAAAGGACTTACCAAATTGCTCTCTCAAGTATTTCGAAAGTCCACTCGTATCCACTAGCAGAGATGACAGGTACTCCTCGATTGCCTGCCTATCGATGACAGGGGCGGCTTTCTGTTTTTTTTTTTTTGTTCCAGACCCGCCTTCGGCAGGCGCTTGCCTCTTCCTTCTAGAAGCAGAGGCTAATCGGGGAGAACCCAGAGCCAATGCTGGGGGCGGGACAAGTTTGCCGACCAATTGGTTGGTAGGAGGAGCAATCAGAGACCAGGTGGTCGACCACTAGGCAGGGAAGGCCTCAGCCGATGAAGGTTTCGGACGGAAAGGTAAGTAAGAGTTGGAGGTAATGTAGTCGGTGAGTTAGGAAAGGTAAGTCGGGATAAGCTCGGGGATCACCAGCCCTTCTGGGCTTTGAGGTATAAGGTGAGGTCGGGCTAGTGGTCCCGTCAGACCCTGACAGCAACCGAACTGTCGGGCCAAGAATTGGGGCTGGTAATTAAAGGTATAAAATGATCTATGATTTTTCTTGTCCGACCTCTTACTGGAAAATAGAGATCGGGGTTTCATGGCGGCATCCCAGGAAAAGGGATAGGTCGGATGGGGAAGATGATCGGGATACGATCGGGGATAAGGTGTGTCGGGGTAAAGCCAAAAAAGTTCCATAGTATACAGTACAATGGTTTCATATACATAAAAGCGAGAGTTGCTACGATCTTCGGTCAAAATTTGAGTAATGATAGGGTCGGACGGATGAAGATTAGAGGAACTAGGAGTTAATTTAGCTAAGGCAAGACCGATCGACCTTTGAGAGTTCGGGGTAATAGGCAATCGGCCAAAAAAGGAGGTTGGGAAATATAGGCGAAGCCACAGCTCCAGGAACCAAAATGGTCCCGAAGCAGCTGTGTCCGCCTTCTTGGTATCAGTCAGACGGGTGCTTACTCGGGATAAACCCTAAAAAAGGTTAGCAAAAAATAAGGTTCCTAAAAAGAAAAATTGGCCGCTGGGCCAGATCGACCCTGGAAAAAAGAATGAGTTTGGAAGGGAAAAGAATTATATATCTGTGGAAAAAGAAGAAGTTCAACTAAATGTATAGTTATTGAGTTTACATGAAAGGTATAAGGAAAGAAATTGTACCTGCACAGCCAAAAAAGGAGAAACACTATGTGTTCCAGCTCAGACACGGGGGTGCCCTCATCACTTGAGAATTTGGTGACAAAATTGGTCCAGCTCCTCTCCTTTTCAGCAAGCTTGGCGAGGGCCCAACCAACGTGGTCGGGTGAGGGCTCCCAACCCTCAAACGAAACCAGAACAGGGTCGTCACCCACTATGGGCAAATGAGCGACGATGGCCACGTCCGTGAGGGTCGGGCCAATGGGACCAGAAGGGAGGAAGAAAACTCCCATCTCAGAATGCCAGAAGGCCGCCATTGCCAGCAGGGCCTTGTCGTGGAGATGAAGGGGCTGAGTCAAAGGAGAATGGCCTTGTCAATGCCTTGCCTCCTCCATTGTGCTTCGAAGTGGGGAAGGAGCCTCCCGTACCATCGGCGATATGCGTCTTTGGGATCAGTAAGGTGAGTCCTAATACTGTCCAAGAGCCTTTCTGGTCTGAGAGCAGCATCGTTTATAGCCATTGGAGAAACTTGAGATATTGCAGATCTCATGCGGTCGGCATCTTCATTGGTAGTACAATAAGGGCGAACGGTAGGGGTGAGAACCTTTGAAGCTACAAAAGGGATAGATGGGTTAGTCCCATCGAAAGGAAGAGTGGGGACATATTGATTGGCCATTTGCGAAGGCTTTGTAGAAGACAAAAGAGAAGAGGTTTTTGGAAGATGATCGCCGGAGAGAGAAAAGAGGATTTCAAGAGTTTAAGTGCGTGAATATGGAAGGGTAAGAAAAGGGTTTTACATAAACCCCACGATCTGACGTGAAACAGTGTAATGATAGCACTGTGCTGCAAACCCCTAAACGTCACATCTCACACAGTTTGAGAAGTGACACTTAGGAGTCGGGCGGGATGAGGCAAGTTGTTGAGTAAGGAAAAACTAATGTGTAGGGTTTTCGAGAATGGGCCTATAAGTTGTGGACTGGTGTATAGTTTAATGGGCCTGTTGATGCCGGTAGGACCCTAAAATGGGGCCAAACGTTATTAAGAAATGGGTTTTTTCGAGAGAGACCTGTGAGATCGGTGAGTACAGAGGTCGGACAAGAAAAGGTCTGACAAGGGAGATGGTAGGTATTTCGGTCGGTTGGCATGGAGGTCGGGCAAAAGGAAGTGGGGTGAAGAAATGTGAGATGACCAATACGGAGGTCGGGCAAGTGGAAAGCGGGCAAGGGAAGACATAGTAGTAGATATGCAGGTCGGGTGAAAGACAGTTCTAAGACGGTTGGAGGAAGTTGTAACTGGCGAGCGGATATGGAGGCACTACCTAGATGTGGCGGTTGACATGGGTTTTAAATAGGTCTTTTCACGACATATACGAGCATCTTCAATCGATATCAAATTCAGTGAATTTCTTTTGGGGATCACCACTTTACTTTTACAGTCTGTAGTATTTATTTTTTCCTATTTTGCTTATGTATCGTACGGTGTCTAGGGATTCTTAATCTCATGCATTTATTTTATCAAATTCGAAGATAATTTCTATTTTTGGATTTTATTTTTTATTTTTGAAAATCGGCATCAACAATTATATTATAGGTCATATTTATTATTATTTTCATTTTTTGGTTAAAATTATTTGATATATATTTATAATTCAACAAAAATATTTTTTACAATTATTTTATAATATAAAAAATAATCAATTTTTAATATTTGAAAAATATATAAAAATAATAATATATTAATATATATTTTTTAATAAAATACTTCCTCCGTCCCACATGTCCACATTCCCGTTTCTATACGTCCCACATCCCATGTCACTTTCCTTCTTTTGGAAAATAATTACACACTATTTTTTAATTTAATTTTTTTGAGTTATCTTAATCTTAATTTATAATTATTTATATTATATGATAATCATTTTCACTAATATATTCTTAATTATCTACTAATTATACTTATTATAAATTCTCGTGTCTACAGTGACTCAGACATCCAACGTGGGACAGAGGGAGTATTATTTTAAAATATTATTTTGAATAATATATTTAATTTATAATTTATAGAAATAATTAATTTAAAATAATATTTTAAAATTTTTACTATAAATTTTTAAAAATATATATAATGATGATTATCTATATTAATATATTATTTTTATATATTTTTAAAATATAAGGTTGATTATTTTTTATATTATGAAATAATTGTAAAAATATTTTTGTTGAATTATAAATATATATATCAAATAATTTTAACCAAAAAGTGAAAATAATAATAAATATGACCTACAATATGATTATATTGAAAATATGGTCGTAAACATGGCTGTGTTGAGAATATGGGTAGGAACATGGGCAGGAACATGGCTATGTTGAGAACATGGGCAGGAACACGGCCGTGTTCAGAAGTGCAAGATAATCAACACAGCTGTGTTGAGACCAACACTGCCGTGTTGGCTGCCTGAAACGCCCAATTACCTTCTTAGTCATCAAACACGGCCGTGTTCAAGCCAACACGACCGTGTTCGGTCCCAGTCAACCAACTTGGGACTAAAATTGATAAATTTTCATTTGAGTGGACCAAAATTGATAATTTTTTTTAATGGGACCAAAATTGATAATTATGATATTGAATGAGACCAAAAATAATTTTTGTTCTTTAAAATTATACTATGTCCGTTCGACCTTAAGGGTTTCATTTATTTTTTTTACGTGTTGATCTTTGAATATTAATTGTTATATGAAAACTAATACAAATCAAAAGAAAATGACAAAAATACTTTATTAGTTTCTTATAATACTATTATAACGATATTTGTGCAAATTTTTTTACAAATATAAAGATTTTTAACGTTAAGTATAATGACGTAAAAAGTAAATGAGACCCTTAAAGTCGGACGGAGGGAGTATTAAAAATTTTGAAACAAAAATTTTTTTAAAAAAATTATTATTTTTATAATTCTTATAAAAATAGAATTGAAATTTTTATAGAATTAATAATATAAATTTTGGATTAAAATAAAATATGAAGTAATAAATAGCAACGGAAAATTATGTAAATAGATACTAAAAGTAGTTAATATAGAATTTTAATAATGAGTATTTTTTTTTATTAAATATAGTATGAACATATTTTTTACAAGATTGGAGAGATATCGTTAAAATGGGATTCGGGCATCCAACCTAAAACTAATTGGTGATAGGTGAAGTGGCCCTTCACCTTTATGTACTAGGGAAGATCCCACACATTTAGCAATGTGGGACAATATTCAACAGATATATATAAGCATTCTGATTAAAACGTTCTTAATTACAATATACATATATTTGTAATAATAATAATAATAATAATAATAATATATTTTAATAATGTTAAGTGACATATAGGGAAAAAATTATTTTTGGTTCCAATATAACCAAAATTTATCAATTTTGATCCCAATATAAAAATCTTATCACTTTTGGTCTCAATATAACCAAAACTCATCATTTTGATTCTAATATAACCAAAACTCATCATTTTTGGTCCAAATATAATTTTTTTTTTATCAATTTTTAGTCCCAATATAACCAAAACTCATCATTTTTTATCTCAATATAATCAAACCTTATCTTTTTTTGTCCCACTGTTAACAAATCGACGAAAAATGCTTACTTGGACTTGCAAGATTGTGCAATTTCTTTAAATATAAATACTATAAGGTTTGATTTCTTTTCACGTCAACATTTTCCTTCGGTTTGTTGACAAAAAAATAAGGTTTGATTATATTGGGACAAAAAATGATGAGTGTTGGTTATATTGGGATTAAAATTGATAAAAATTTTATATTTAGACTAAAATTGATAAATTTTAATTATTAATTTTTTTTTTCTAAGGTATATTATTATTATAGGCAACATTGACTAAAAATAGATATAATACTAGTAAATAATTTAAAATAGTAAAATAGGGACATTAATGACGGATAGCGATAGCATTTTTTTTACTTTTATTAGTTCTTTGATGGTAATGGCAATCTACGAGTGTGTCGTTTAGGATTACAATAATTGTACTTTTATTGACTTTTTGTTATATAATAATAATATAATAATGTACTCCTTCTGTCTCAAATAAAGTGTAATATTTATTTTTGACACAAATTTTTAAGTGGATAGTATTAAGTAGGATAATTTAAAAATTAGGTAATGTGATAAAGATAGAAATATATATTTTATTTTTTTTTATTTGGATAATGTGAGGAGATAAAGTGTGAGGTAGAGATTAATCATTTTCTATTTTGAAAATATTGAAGGATGTTTGGGACATATAAAAAAAAATATTGTAGGGTGTTTAGGACAGAGGGATTATTGGTTAGTATATAGATATATGTATGTATATGCTAGTGTAGTATCTATATTAATGTATTATAATATAATATAGAGAAAATGTATAATAGAGAGGGAGAGCCAAATGGAGCGGAGAGAATAAGTGAATTGATCGCTTCTTGCATTAATTGAATGAACACATACGTATTTACAAATAAAAGGTACTATAAAGATCACGTAGCATCCACATATTAATTACACCACTTACATTTGTATACTACGTAGTGTACATCACTTTTATATATTTTTGTTAATTTTTTTTTTTCTATAGTTACGTATTGTATATTTTAAAATAAGTGTGTTTGTTTGTTTTTTTCTTCAATATAAAAATATTATTATTGAATTCATAGTATCTTTTATAAAAAAAAAAAGAAAATAAGTATTTTTTTATAAAATATTATATTAAACTATAATTGAAGCAAAGTTAAATCAACAACCCCTTTAATTTAATTCCAAACTATAATTTAACAAATCTTAATAAACACACTTTTGTTATAAAATATAAAAATAATACATTATCTAATATATATATATATATAAATATGGTCTGATGTATATTTACAATAGAAGGACAAACAAATAATTAATATATATATTATTGAGAGAGAGAGAGTGAGAGATAGAGGGAGACTGAACACAAAATTTGGAGATAAAAAACCTACCTCATTCATTTCATTAGATAGCATATTTATAGGCAATTATTATAACATTACTTATCAATATGCCACATGACATCAAAATATAATAACACGTATATGACACCTACATATATTGATATATATGTCTTACAGCACTCATTCTTAGATTCATTTATTGCAATGAATACGCCTTGTTAAAACTTTACTAGAAAAAAATTCATTGGGATAAAAATTCTAGTGAAAGAAAAAGAGTACGATATTCATGTATTTATAAATACTCCCCCTGATATAGACATCACTTGAAATCCCGTAGTCGACCTTCACCAATTTCTCAAATGTTGTGGTCGGTAAAGTCTTGGTTAATAAATCTGCTAAATTCTGGTCCGATCGCATCTGCTGCACATCTATTTCACAATTTTTCTGGAGATCGTGAGTAGAGAAAAATTTCAGTGAAATATGTTTCGTTCTATCTCCCTTGATATATCCCATTTCAGTTGTGCTATACAAACTGCATTATCTTCATATAAAATAGTAGGAGGATTATCTTTTTCAAATTTCAAACCACAATTATGTAAAATGTGGTGAATTATTGATCTCAACCAAATGCACTATCGACTAGCCTCATGAATTGCTATTATTTCTACATGAATTGAAGATGTGACAGTTAATGTTTGTTTAGTGGATCTCCAAGATACCACTGTATCACCACAAGTAAATATATAACTAGTCTGAGACTTGGCTTTATGCGGGTTAGAAAGATACCCAGTATATGCATATCCAATTAATTCATTTCGAGATCATTTTGGATATAATAGGCCGAGATCAAGAGATACTTGAAGATAACAAAAAATATGTTTGATTCATTTTTAATATCGTTGTGTTGGCATTACACTAAATCTGGTTAATAATTTCACAGGAAATGCTATGTCTGGTCTAGTACTGTTAGCCAGATACATTAGTGCACCAATAACACATAAATATGGTACTTCAGGACCAAGTGCTTCATCATTATCCTCTTTTGGCCTAAAAGAATCTTTAATAGGATCGAGAGTTCTAACGACCATTGGAGTACTTAATGAAATGTTTTATCCATTGCAAATCGTTTCAATACCTTCTGGGTATATGAAGATTGATGTATCAAAATCTCATTTTCCAAATGTTCAATTTGTAGACCAAGACAGGATTTCGTTCTTCCGAAATCTTTAATTTCAAACTCCCTTTTCAAATATTCAATTGCTTCTTGGACCTCTCCAAGGGTTCCAATTAAATTCAAGTTATCCACATAAACAGTTATTATCACATAATTTCTCCCATATTTCTTTATAAAAACACACGGACAAGTAGAATCATTAACATATCCATTTTTCAATAATGATTCACTAAGACGATTATACCACATGCGACCAGATTGTTTGAGCCAATACAAATACTTTGGTAATTTAATAGAATAACTTTTTTTTTTTTGGCTTTGATTTGTATGCATCAGACATACTAAATCATTCAGGGAACTTTATGTAAATATCACTATCTAATGAGCCATATAAATAAGCAGTTACAACGTCCATTAGACGCATATCCAATTTTTCATGTACTGTCAAACTGACAAGATATCGAAATGTTATTCCATCAATTACTGAAGAATATGTTTCATTAAAATCAACTCCAAGTCTTTGTGAAAAAACCTTGGGCAACAAGTCTCGCATTACATCTGACAATTTCATTACTCTCAATTCGTTTTCGAACAAATACTTATTTATAAACAACGGGTTTAACACCTTCGGGTGTTTGAACAATGAGTCCAAAAACTTTCCGTTTTGCTAGTGAATTTAATTCAGACTGGATCGTATTTTTCCATTTTGGCCAATCCATTCTTTTCCGACATTCATCAACTGATCTGGGTTCTGGATCCTCGTTATTTTCCATTAGATGAAGTGCTACATTATATGCAAAAGACTTATCCATAATTGTATAATTTTGGTTCCAATACTTTCCAGTAGTAATATAATTTATTGAATTTTCAATAATTTCATTATCTTCAGGTAAATTTTATTAGGATTAACATCATCAGCAAGTTTATCAGGATCAATTTCTTCAGAAATCTGATCCATATTACTACATGTTTCTTAAGGGTTTTGATTACCATTCAATTCTCAACCATTTCATTTGTTCATCTTTTCTTTCGAGAATTTTTATCTTTGGAACCTACAGGTCTACCACGCTTTAGGTGCACATTTGATTCATTTGCACTTTGTATTTTGTCTCCAGGAATAACAATTTTAGCAGGTACATCTTTAGCAATTATATAAGATCTAGTGACCCTGCTAGCATCATAAAAAGCATCAGGCAATTGATTTGCTATTCGCTGCAAATGTAAAATTCTTTGCACCTCTAATTCATTTTGACTTGTACGAGGATCAAGAAAACTAAATGGTATTTTCCAAATAATTTTCTTTTTCAGTTGATCAGTTTCTCCCCCTAATGTCAGGAAATGCGTCGTCAAAATGACAATCAACAAAACGAGCCGTAAACGAATCACCAGTTAATGGTTCATGATATTTAATTTTATATGGTGATTCGTACCCGACATATATCCCCAATCTCCGTTGAGGGCCCATTTTTGTATGTTGAGGCGGTGCAATTGGCACATAAACTGCGCACCCAAAAATTCCCAAATGTGAAATGTTTGGCTTTTCATTGTACACCAATTGTACTGAGGAGTAGCTATGATAGCTTGTCGGTCTTAATTTAGTTAGTGTTGCTGCATGTATAATTGCATGTCCCCAAGCAGATACAAGAAACTTAGATTTCATTAACAAAGGTATTGCAATTAATTGCAGCTTTTTTATAAGCGATTCAACTAGACTATTTTGAGTATGTACATCAGGTACATGATGTTTAATGTCAATTCCAATAGACATGCAATAATCATCAAATGTCTTAGATGAAAACTTACTAGCATTATCAAGACGGATTTTTTTTATTGGGTGATCTGGAAATTGTGCTCGTAATTTAATTATTTGAGCAAGCAACCTCGCAAATACCAAATTACGGGTGGATAATAAACACACATGCGACCATCTAGTAGATGCATCGATAAGTACCATAAAATATCGAAATGGTCCGCATGGTGGATCTACAGGCCCACAAATATCACCCTAAATTCGTTCTAAAAATGTAGGGGATTCAGTTCCCACTTTTTCTGGTGATTGTCTAATTATTAACTTCCCTTTTAAGCAAGCAACGCATTTAAGCTCATTTTTATTTAATACCCTTTGATCTTTCAAGTTATGGCCATAAGTATTTTCAATAATTTGTCTCATCATAGTATTACCGGGATGCCCAAACCGGTCATGTCAAATCATAAATTCTGTAGACTTGTAGTCTACCAAATATGTTTCAAATGCATTAATCTTTGTTTGATATAATCCGAAAGACAATGAAGGCAATTTTTCTAATATATATTTATGTCCATTAATGAATTTTGTAATCAACAAAAATTCATTATTTGTCTCACTTGATGTCTCAATATGATATTCATTTCTACGAATATTATTAAAACTCAATAAATATATTTGGAGTTTACTAGAATATAGTGCATTTTGTATATCAAGTTTTACTCATTCGGAAGAAATATTATTGCTCTTCCAGAGCCCTTAATTAATTTCGCACAACCTCTTATATATTCACCTTAATTTTTCTCAACTTCAGGTTGGTGAATATTTCTAATATTTCAGAATGGTGTGTGTTGATGCATTGTCAATGAGACATGAATTGTCTTCCATATTATTCATTATAGCGTGCTCAACATTCATATTTCTTCTTCATCAGGGTGTTCAAAATATATATCATCGGGAATTTCAAATATATATTATCCCATTGCACATTCAGGATGCTTAATATACATCTCAATATACACCATCAATGGTTTTAAAATATGAACCTTCAGGATTCTCAATTGATAACTAAAATTTTATAATGGTTTATGCGTATATATTCACAGGTTTATATTCAAAAGTTGAGGTGTGAATGACTATAGAAAGCGGTCAGATATAGTAAAAAATTGTGGTTGTAGACCCTGAGTAGTTATCACAATTATTTATACTCTTTTACTGGTGAGTTTCCAGGTCGAATACAGGGATTTTAAGTCATGAATTTTAAAATCAAGTATAAATCTTTCGAAAGCGGTAGAAGAATGCAGTAGGGAACCCACTTTGTAGCGGATTAAAGTTTTAATTCTAAGGAAAGCGGTAAGTAAACCGCTAAAGTGTTGCGGAGGCAAGCGGCGCGGATGTGAGCGGTGAAGTTCCAGTGAGGGACGAGAGGATGGGACATGAACGAGTGGCACAATGAATGTGTACTTATATATATAGTGAGTGGTAAAGAGTGAAGGAGAAGTGTTGTGTCTGAACTGTGCGTTACTTAATGGCTAGATTTTCCTGGATGAAATGAGCGAGTGATGTTGGTGTGTTAACGGATGTATATGTATAATACGAAAATAGGGAAACATGAGGATGTAATTATATAAACCAAATTATAGAGAATTCTTATCACTGGAATATGACCTTAAGGGATTTACAACAAGACTTCAATGACACCCAGAATCGGAAGATTATAAGAAAGAATCCTACTGTCACTAGGAATTTCTGCGACCTAATAGACTACCGGCTATGACCCATTAATTATCCTAAATTCTGCCTCATTAGTGGCTTTACCCTTTTGTTACCTCTTTTTAATCAAAATTGAATTCAAACCAGTAGTTAAGCAGGTCGACAAGGCTCCCACGTACTTAACTACATTCAACTACCTTGAAAATGCTTGTGGGAAAAGACAAGGTTTAGATAAACAATTCTTCTGTGCTCTAAACCAGTGAGACGAAATTATTTACAATTAGGATTTATATAAGTATGAAAAAGTATGAAAGAATTGGGGATCAAGAATTGAATGATATTTCATTACTTACTAGTAAAGCTGGAAGTTCTAATTCTACAAAGTTGTAAATGAAAACAATAAAACTACACTAAGTAAATAATAAAGTCTTGGCCAAGGGAGAAGGGGAATCCTCACTCCCTTGGCCATTCCTGTGGAGAACTCTCTTATAGGGTTGGAGCTCTCGGAGAACATGAAGACAGCTAGAATGCACAGGAAAATTAATTGCTAGTATACTTTAGTCGAAGTATATCTACATACAGATATCTGGACCTATTTATAGTGGGTAGAAGTAGCGGTTACAAGCAGTTATAAGGTGGTTTCAACCGCTAGCCAGTTAGGCAATTGATGACGGTTATTCTGTTGAGTCAGTTGATGGCCATAACTCCTAGTGTGCTCGCTCTACTTGTATGGATTTGTAAGGGCTCAGATCTTCCTCGCTTGCCGAATAACTGGAGGGCATCAGCGCAGCTAGGCGGGCTTGCTTTTGCTGGCTGATAATGGAATGGTTGTACCGCTGCAGTTGGGACACTTAGTCAATATCTGAGTTGGGCTGCTGTCACTCTGCAGCGGTGGGTGTCTTTCGCTTGCGAACGGGAGAGACTGCCGCTTGTGAGCGGTGGAAGCTACCGCTTACCTCTCTTGCCTTAGTTTTCTGGGGGATGGAGTTGCCGTTTGCGAGCGGAGATGGCTGTCGCTTGTGGCGTCTGCCTTAGCTTTTCTAGCACCAAGACACCTCTTAAAAAACGCAAAAATCGTTAATAATCTCAACAAATCAACTCTGGATCATATCATCAAGTGATATAGATCAATAAAGTATGCCATTAATCAGTTGTTGTGATGGTTTTATACAGAAATTCAAGTAATATTTAGTTTTGTCAAGCAAAGAATATGCTTATATTTAGAGTCATCATCAATATACACCTTCAGGGTATTTAATATACATAATTGGGGATTTTCAAAATATAAACCTTCATGGTTGTCATGTACCTTATGGGTACATAAAAGAAAATCACACACTCACCATCACTCGCATTATTTTCAGATAAATTCATATGTTAAATATTGACATCTTCGGGTGCAGTTTTTTCTATAATAGCTGGTGGAAAACTTGCAAATTTATGTTAGTAATAATTGTATTGAAAAATTTAATTGAATAAATACCTTAAAATTTTGGCAGAATTTTGACAGCACATCGATATTTTCTTATGTATTCGGGCGAAGCTTTGGGATTTTTTTTTCTTTGAACAAATTTCGTAACTTGTTTGAGTAACTTAAAAAATTATTTAAAAAATACGCTATCTTTACATTAGCACTTCATCGGCAAACCCTCGTGCTGATAACGTGTTATAAAATATAATAAAAATACAGTATCTAATATATATAAATATGGCATGGTGTATATTTACAATAGAAAGACAATAATTATAATAAATATATATATTATTGAGAGTGAGTGAGAGAGTGAGAGATAGAGGGAGACAAACACAAAAAAATTTGGAGACAAAAAACCCACATCATTCATTTAATTAGATAGCATATTTATAGGCAATTATTACAACATTAGTCATCAATATGCCACATGGAATCAAAATATATTAACACGTATATGACGACACCTACATATATTGATGTATATGTGTTACAACAACTTTTTGATAAATAAAATTATAATTACAGTGTTAAAAATCTTAAATTTTAATCACGGTGTTAATATTAAGAGAAAATTAACAAATCAAATTCTACCTTAATTTACTTCAAATCAGCCAAAATTCTGGACACAAAATCAAGCTAATCTTAGGTAATGATATGCTAAATATATGACTATGATTATACTAGAATGAATTGTAATTACTCTGCCATGTATAGCAAACAATTGTAATTGTATATATATGTGCTCAATCTTGTGATCTATACACAACGTCTTCGAAAATTCTGGTTTATATAGCCATCTTTTCATGGTATCAGAGCTACAAAGCAACATCGCTGTTCAAATTCTATCCATAGCCAATATGGCAGCAACCTCTTCTACCATCATCCAAATCACCCAAACCCAACTACCACTCAAACTTATAAATATAAATTTTCCATTCTGGTTCCACCAAATCGAAGCACTTCTTATTGGTTTGGATCTAATTGGTTACATCAATGGAGATATTCCCTGTCCACAAGAAATCATAACCAATGGAATTGGTGACAAATCTGAGAAAGTCCCAAACCCTGCATATCACCATTGGGTCCGACAAGATAAATTGATTGTCCATAGGATTGGTACATCTATTTCAGAAACTGTTATACCAGTGATAGCTAGTTGTGCTACATCTATGGAGGCAATGAATAAATTAATGTAGTCTTCTATAGCAAGACAAAATCAAGAGTGATAGCACTCAAACGATCATTGACGATGTTGACGCAAGGAAACCAATCTTTTGTTGATTCCTTCAAACAGCCAAGTTCATAGCCAATGAACTTGCTCTAGCCCAAGCCCCAATTCTAGACGATGAATTTGTGATTCACATATTTAGTGGAATTAATCCAAAACTAAATGGTATTGTCACTGCATTGAAAACCAGAGAAACAACATTTACGTATGAAGAAGTTTTTGATAAATTGGTTGATCATAAGAAAGATTTGAATCGGCAAGAAGAAGTTCTTATCACACCTCCTAGTGTAAACTAGATACACAAATGAAGAATTCATTATGCTTCGCAACCACCGAATCGAGGTAATTACTGTGGTAACAATTTTGATCCTAATTATATAAAAAAAAACAGGTGCAAACTAAAAGTCATGTCTCTAGTCCGCAACGTCCAACCTACCAACTTTGTGGAAAATATGGTCATGATGCCAAAAGATGTTGGAGTTACACCGTAACCCAAAATCAGCAAGACCAACATGCAACAAATTTGGTCCGAACGACTCCAAAACAAAAACCTTGGATCATTGAAATCAGAGTCACGACACATGTAACCAACGACTTAGCAATGTTGGATGTCTACAATGATTATGGAGGATATGATGAACTACTCATGGCCAACGATAAAGGTATTCCAATCCAAAAAATAGGTTCTACCAAAATAACTTCACCCATCCAGAAATTTACATCTTTCCAATGTCCTTCATGCCCCTACTTTGCATAATAATGTGATTTATGTTGCCAAACTATGTCAAACTAATGGTGTTTCTGTTGAATTTTGTGCAAATGGTGTGCTGGTGAAGGATTTGGTCACGGGGGCAACACTGGCGAAAAAAACTGTCAAAAGTGATCTCTATTTTTTGGGTAATGATAATTTGTCTCAAAAACATAAAATTTTCTCCTTAAATTCAAATTCACATGCATGGCACAAAAGACTAGGACATCCTGCATCTATGACTCTCAACTTTATGTTAGAAAAGTTTGGGCTTGGTAAGATCGACTCCATTAGTGATTGTAATGCATGTCTTTCAAATAAAAGTCATAAACTGTCTTTCTTTCACTCTACTTTATCAAGTTCAAAACTATTGGAACTTATTTTTAGTTACATATGAGGAAGCCCCAAAATTAATTCCTTTGACGGTCATCACTATTATATAATTTTTGTAGATCATTTTTACCCGTTTTACTTGGCTTTATCCAATAACATATAAATCTGATGTTCAAACAATTTTTCCAGTTTTTAAAGCCAAAATTGAAAATCTCATGGGAAATAAAATTGTTACACTCTTTACTGATAACGGTGGTGAGTATATGGGGCTCACTAAGTTTTTTAATGATCATGGGATTACACATTTGACAAGCCTACCTCATACCTCGGAACACAACGGAATCTGCAAAAGGAAGCATAGACATATAGTTGAGATAGATTTATCCTTATTACATGATGCTCGTATGCTTGGTGACTTTTGGGTATTTTCTTTTCACACAGCAGTTTACTTAATTAATAGGATGACCACACATACTTTACAAAATCATACTCCATTTGAACTCTTGTTCCAACATGAACCCAATTATTTCAAATTGAAAATTTTTGGGTGCCTTTGCTACCCTTGGATTAAACCATTTAAAGCAGGAAAACTCAATGCTAATTCTAAACCATGTGTTTTTGTCGGGTATTCACCCCATACAAAGTGCATATAAATGTTTTGATCCCATTCACAAAAAAATTAATTTTATCTAGGCATGTTAGATTTGTTGAACATATTTTTTCCATTTAAAGAGAAATTTTTTTATATTCAAAAGCCCATAATGGAAATGCCCTAGGAACGAGAGATCGCCCAAATTGTTCCTACAGCCGGTGTTTCCCCGGCAAACCAATCTACCATAGGTACGTCACTTGACCAAAGTCCTTTGCTAACATCTATTTTTTCTGCACCTTCTCACTCGTACCTTGATTCTACATTCTCACCTACATAAGTCTTACCCACTTTCGACCCTTAAACCGATGTTGACTCTCTCCCCATTACACCATCTCATTGTCCTGATTCCCTAACTACCACGTCTAATCAAAACCTAACCACTAACATCCACCCTATGCAAATAAGACTACAATCGGGCATCCGAAAACCAAACCCAAAATACATTTACCAAATCATGGATAGCTCAATTAGTTTTTTAATTGAACCTAGGAGTGCCATAGAAGCTATGAAGCTGGTCGAATGGAGAGAAGCTATGGAAACCGAGTTTCATGCCTTAACTGCCAATAACACATGGACTCTCGTCCCTCCGAATCCCGACCAGAATATTATTGAAAATAGGTGGGTGTTCCGAATCAAAAGAAATCCAGATGGCTCAATCGAGAGATTCAAAGCGAGATTAGTTGTGAAAGGGTTTCATCAACGTCCGGGAATTGATTTCAAAGATACATTCAGCCCTGTCATTAAACCATCTACTATCCAAACGGTTCTCGCCATTTTTGTCTCTAATGGTTGGATCCTCAATCACCTTGATGTCAATAATTCTTTTCTACAGGGTACTATAGACGAAGATGCCTACATGGCTTAACCACGATGATTCATCGACAAAGACAAAAAAGATTATGTATGCAAATTAAACAAAGCTATCTACGTGCTCAAGTAGACTCCTCGGGCCTGCTTCAAAGAACTCAGCCACTTTGTTATGAACTATGGATTTCATGGCACTTCCGCAGATGCATCTATCTTTGTGTACAATCACAACAGTAATATAATTTACTTTTTAGTTTATGTTGATGATCTGCTTATTGCAGGAAATAACAAGGCTGCTATACAAAAATTTGTTCAAGAATTATCTAAGCGGTTTTTCCTGAAGGATCTCGGTACCCTAAGTTATTTTTTGGGATTAGAAGTCATATACACTACCGACGGTCTACTTCTCCTTCAACGAAAATATATCATTGGGGAAAATTGCAAAAAATATCCCACACGTATACCTCATTATCACTTTTGTCCTGTATTTATCTTCCTGGTAAAATATATTCTACATGTTTGTAAAAGTTGCTATAACTATCATTTGGCCACGTGTGGCTGCGCGTGATTGCGCTTAAGGGCGCATAGTGTGAATGCCACGCGCGGGCAACTGACATAAATAACGACTTTTGTAAACATGTGTGATATATTTTGACAGGAAGATAAATACAGGACAAAAGTAGTAATAAAGTATAAGTCTGAGATATTTTTTGCAATTTTCTTTATATCCTTGAACAGTTCAACATGGAAGGAGCGAAACCCACGTCAACATCCATGTCGACCACAACCAAAATTACAACCAAAATTACAGCCAATGATGGTTCGAGTGAGACAAATGCCACCGAGTTTTGGCAACTTCTTGGGTCTCTGCAATATGACCTATTGACGAGACCGGATATTGCCTTCTCTGTCAATAGACTAGCACAATCCATGCATAATCCAACAGCTAATCATTGGATCATGGCAAAACGTACGCTCCGCTACCTCAAAGGTACAGTAAATCATGGTCTTTCCTTAAAGATGTGCAGTTTCACAACCATAACTGCCTTCAGTGATGCCGATTGGGGGGGGGGGGGGCAACCTCGATGATCGAACCTCTACGAGTGGCTATGTGGTATATTTAGGTCGCAATCCAATCTCTTGGAAATCTACTAAATAGAAAATTGTTACTCGAAGCTCAACCAAGGCTGAATACCGATCGTTAGCCAATGCTGCAGCTAAAGTCAAATGGCTTACAAACTTGTTGCACGAATTACAAGTCCCCATTCGAGAAACCACCTATCTTCCTGTATGACAATATTGGTGCCACATACTTAGTGTCAATCCAGTCTTTCACTCCCGAATGAAACACTTAGCTCTTGATTATCATTTTGTACGAGAGCAGGTCCGTTGCAAGTTTGAACAGCTACCCATTCTTGCAGAGAAAATTAACAAATCAAATTCAATTACTCCAAATTAGCCAAAAATCAAACTAGAATGAATGGCAATTGTATATATATATATATGTGCTCGATGCACAAGATCTTGGAAAATTCTGTTTTGTATAGCCATCTTTTCAGTTAATAATCTTAA
This sequence comes from Andrographis paniculata, assembly GCF_009805555.1. Taxonomy (NCBI): domain Eukaryota; kingdom Viridiplantae; phylum Streptophyta; class Magnoliopsida; order Lamiales; family Acanthaceae; genus Andrographis; species Andrographis paniculata. The sequence goes on along the minus strand of NW_026137513.1, from coordinate 2,043,708 downwards.
TATAAAATAATAGTTATAGTCCGGTGGTATAATGATATATTCGTGAACTTTAAGATTATGAATTAAAACCCTACCCTGCGTCTCGGGATCTAAGCCTGCATTGCAACACACATAAATAAAATAACATTATATTGAGTAGCAATAATAATAATTCAGACAAACACATGTTATAATTTCAGTCATGAGTCATACACTCGTAAATAAATTGTTTTATCTGCTAAGACTTACGAGAGCAACTTAACCATACATAATGATAAATAAATAAATAAATAGAGCAACTTAACCATACATAATGATAAATAAATAAATAAATAAATAGAGGACATGAAAATTACTTTATTATTACTCCATTATACTTGAAATGTGCAAATCGAGGTCTAATAAAGTCAACAAAAAGCTAATTAATAATAATAATAATAATAATAATCATAGATCTAAATGAAGTGAAAAACACATGACATCACATTAATCAAATGTAAACAAACATCGCCTTAATACACCAAAAAATCCCCAAACTCAAATCACGCCGGCGCCGGCGCCGGGAAATCCGACCAACAACAATGCTGCGGCGGCGACCACCACACATCCGATCAGTTGCGGCTCCAGCCGAATCCCATCATCTTTTGCAGGCGCGGATGAACCGCCGCCGCCAGAAGGCGCGGCGGTGGTCGGCGCCGCCGTGACATTGTTGAAGATCGCCGCGTCAGGCGAGTTCGGCGCCAAGTGCAGAAGCTCTGTTCAGCGCAAACAACGAAAAGTTAAAAAAAAAAAAAAAAAAAAATTTAATGAAACTGACAATCGGATGCAAAATTTCCGGCGGATCGGAAAATGAAAAGACTTACTGGGGCATTCGGCGACGCTGGCGTTGGCCAATTTGCAGGCGGAGGGGAGCTGGAGGAGGCGCTCCTCCTGCACGCCCATGCTCTTGACGGCTTCGTTGGAGCCGTTGTGGATCTGCTGAATTATAAAGCATAGGCAAGCCGGATCGGTGTTCTTCAGCTCGGCTACGGCGTCGCAGCACTGCTTGCTCGGCTCCGCGGCTTTGTTCGTGGCGAAGGGGAGGCACTGCGTCACCTTCTGGAACTCCGCCGCGCACTTGGTCGCCAGCGAGTTGTCGGCGGCGGAGGCCATTCCGAGGCAGAGGAGCGCGGCGGCGGCGACGGCGGCGGCGAGCGGATTCATTTCTCCGGCGGTGGAGGGATTTTGGAATTGAAGAGAATGGGGAGGTGGTTGGGAGCTTGGAAATGGAGGCATTTAAAAGTGGGTTTGGAAAGCGTGGCCGCCATTAATGAGGGAGGGTTTGAGAGGTTTCGACCACGCGGCGGGATTGGCGCCACGTGGCGGAGATATGGGCAATCTGGGAGTTGTACGTCAAATCAGTTTCGTAATCGTTTAGAGAACTTTTGTTTATTTACTTACTTCAGATATTTTTATATTGATTTTATTACAGATGGCTTTTCCGGTTTTAGTAACCATTCAAAACACCTTTTTTGAATTCACTATTTTTCCATTTTTAAAATTATTAATATCATAATTAAATATTCGTTTTTTATTTAAAATAATTTTTATATTTTATTGGTCGATAATGATTCATTTAATTTAAAAATTAATTTAATAAATATTAGTACATTTTACTAATAATTTAAAATGTAATATAAAAATTATTTTGTCCTTACCATTTCTTTTAATTGAAAATATTAGTTTGTTAGTTGTATTTAAAATTGATTTAAAATATATTAATTTAAATTTTTATTTAAATAATATTTTGATGACATATTTTTGTAAAAAAAAATTATATTTTTTACTAAAAATATTATCAAATAAATAGTCTTTATTTTAATTTGAAATTGTAATAAAAAACCACGTTAGATTTTCTTTAGTTAATAATATGGTAAAATACTAAAATTCATACATTAGTTCTTTGATAGTACTATCTTTTTATGTATTCATAATTTTATTTATGTCTACTTCAATATATAATTTACATTCTCACTCTCATTCTTAATAAATTTTCTATTAATAAATAGAATTATTAAAGTCTCATTAATTAATTGTTTGCGTGTTAATTTTTTAATATTAATTATTATATCGAACATAGTACAAATAAAAAAAAATTAAAAAATACTTCAATTATTGTCTTATAATACTAATAGAAAAATATTTGTACAAAATATTATACAAATATAAAAATATTTTTAACCGTCAATTACAATGACACAGAGATAAATGTTATCTTTTAGAGATGGATGGAGGAAGTATCATCTACTAACTAAGGATGGAAATTGGCCAAGCATCCTACTAGAAATCTACAGTCTGATTTGGCCTGTTTACTAAAATTATTATATTTATGTATATTTTTAAGCCTTTTAAAATAAAACGAGACTTAAACTTTACAAAAAATCTTTTTGACCTATTAGGCCGGCATGCTTATATATTTATATATATATTATTTAATATATACAAATATTATGTTTTTAATTATTTATAATTCATAAAAAATTATATTTGGTAACAATAAAAAATATAAAAGATTAATTTATTTTAATTGACTTATGATATATAATAGATAATTATATTTATTTCTTTTACAAATATTAAGTTTGAAAATAAAAATATAATATTATATAGATTTTTAAATAGGCTCCTAGGTCAGACCAATCTTTAAAATAAGCAATGCCTCAACCTCAAAGATATATTTTAACAGACGGATAGACAAATTTATGCTTTAATTTTATAAAACAAGTCTGGCCTATTTAGTCAAAGCTTGTCCGACCTATTTTCACCCCTATTACTAGCTACTAGTAAACTACCCTCTTCATCCCTTAAATATATATCTATTTATTCTTTACACGGAGTTTAAGGTATATCAGTACTATATTGGTATATAGTAGGAATAAAATAAAATAAATTAAAATAACTTTATTGGTATTGTGTAATATAAATGTAATGACATTTATGTAATATATTTTATGTTGTAAGAGTATTTGTAATATTATGTACATAGTACAATTATTAAAAAAAAGAATAAATACTTTATAATGAAACTGATCAAAATAAAAAAATAGACAATTTATTATGGGACGAAGAGAGTATTAAAATATATTATTTCTCCTCCTTAGGAATTATTTTAATATATTAACATTTTGAATTGCAAAATTTTTTGAGATGAAATAAATTTTGAATATAGCGATGATGATTTAAATAAAAGTTTAATAAGTAATGGATTCACATTACAGTTATTTAATACGTAATGGGTTCAAAACCCGACGCCTCAGGTCACCTGTCACACATGGTTCGCTTAGTGTTACTTTTTCGTCGGACCTAATTTGCAGATAATTAGGTTCGATCGGAGATTTACAGGAAGTTCCTTCATCCAAAAAAACAAAAAAAAAAAAAAAAAGAATAAATTGGGCTGTAGTTGTATTGAAGTGAAGGAGGTGGGGAGTTGAGTAGGGTTTCCACTAGAGGTGCGGGCAGACAACACAACATTAAAGCGGAGTTAGCGCAGATGCATGCCTGTCGTCTTTCAATTATGCTATTATTATTATTATTATTAATTACACCATACGTTACAGCTCACATCCGCCGACGTACGTAAATCATCCATGCAAATTAACGACCCCTTTCTTTCTGTTTCTATTTTATTTTTTAAATCTTAAGCTTTAGTTTAGATGAAAATTTGAGTTTTCAAATATTTTGGCATTAATAAAAACTATTATTGTTCTGTAATTGAAATATATGTTTAAATATAAAAGTGAATAATAATAATAATAATTATTTTTTACAAATAATATATTGTAGACAAAAAAATTGTGTTATATTTTTTATAAACACAAAATCGTACAAATTACATTTAATTTAAATATATGTGGATCCTATTCTCTATTTGGATCATTTGATTCTCTTTCCGGTCGATTCACTTTTTCAACTTGGATTTGGGTGGCTTTTTTTATTCGAAGGGATTTGGTCTTCGGTTTGATTTTGCCGGAGTTTTGAAGGGCTTTGATATCCGTGTTGGCGATTTTGATCGTCGATTTTGGATTGATGCCTCCTTTGGATGATCCGACAGAATTTGATCTTTTAGGGGGTAGATTTGGTATTTCATAACGCTTTTAGCGGCGTGTCCCTTTGACTTTTGGATCGAAGAGGGCAGAGTTTGCGTCTTTGATGAAGAACGCGATGAACATCTTGAAGCTTTGGGAGCGACTTTGGAGGCTCTTCCTTGGCTTTGATAGATTCCTCAATGACTTTGAGAGCTTTGATCCTTCCTCCGGCTCGGACATACGACGAAGAACGTTAACTCCATCGATTCGTCAACCAATATTGGATCATTTGTCCAAATCGGTGACTTTTCCACGAAGAACGCTTCGAAGGACATGAAGAACAATGAAGAACATTGCAGAGAGTCTAAAAAGACTTACCATTGCGCGAGTCTTCAAATGAACTTCGATGTCTAATGAATTGGCCAAAGCTCCTATTTATAGGGGAGGGTGGTCTTGGCTTCCTTTTCGGATGGTGCCACGTGGATGAAAAGATTTTATAATATTTCATTTTCCATCAGATGTTGTTTTTTATTCTTGACGGATTTGATTGTGCACCTTCTTTTCTCGCCAAAATCTTTATATCATTTTTTTTTGGAAGATAATAATTTATATACTTCATTTAAGCATATTTTTGCATTAATGGTTGATATTTATTGTACAAAAATTAACATATGTGCATAATTAAATAACATATATTTATATTATTGAAATTTTATTTTCTCCCAAAATACATGATATTTAATTTAATTTAGACATTTAATTTTTAATGCCTACATATATTAAAAAAAGTGAATAATAATAATAATACTAAAAACAAATAAGAAAATATATATTTTTCTTACTACAATTAAAAAAAAAAAAAGTGAGCTTATGTAACAAAAACAGACCCAAGTGAGTTGATTTACTCAAAACAAAATTATTATTAGTCTCATTCAAATCCAATTTTTTTGTACAAAATAATTATCAAAACTAGTCCCACCAAAAAAATTACTTATCATTTCTAGTCCCACCGTTCAAATTTTGACGGTTCCTGCTGAAGTGGCTGTTACGGATGCTGACTTGGAAGCTGACTCGGACACAACACGCCCGTGTTGCACAAAACACGCCCGTGTTTAGAATACACCTCATTGGACCGAATTTGAGACTCCAACACGGGCGTGTTATATGGAACACAGCCGTGTTTCTACATGATACACGAGCGTGTTCATTAAGACACGACCGTGTTGTACCATTAAAAATATTGGCGATTAGAATTAGCCCTACACGGCCGTGTTCGACCTCATTGTTCACAAAAACTCTAGCCCCACATGTTCCCCATTTCAAATCTATTTCACTCAAATTCTCTCCCATTTTCTTCCCCATTCCAGTCCCATTTCTCCAATTTATTAACCTCACTTTTCATATATTATATTTTATCTCTTTGAAGTGAAGAATATTCTTGTGGAATCTATTGTGGAGGTAATTTTAATTTGTTTTTTTCATAACTTTATTGTCTTTTATGGTATAAAAAATAATAATATGTATAAGTTGTATATTCTAGTGATTAATGGATTATATTGTATGAAAAGTTGAATATTATAGAAATAAGTTTTATATAATGTATTGTTTTATAATTAATGCATAATTTTTTGTATTTTATAATTAGTGTATTCAATATGTGTTATATCCTCACTTGTATTGTAGGAGAAAATTATTTATCATAAAAATGAGTTATGATAAAGGAAAATGTGTCGAAGAAATATACGATGAAGATGTAAATTTGGATTGCAATGAAATTCGAGAAGAAGATGAGTGGAATGAAATGCTTAATGAATCGGATTTTGAGGATTCCGATTATATGATGGAAGAACAAAATTCGGAGGATGATAGGATTGATTGGTCATTGATCGATAATAATGTGGATATAAATGAGTTTAATGAAAATCAAAGTGTCGTGTTGCACCAAAATTCCGAAGATGACATGTCATTCGGTGATTCTCAAGAAAAAGATTTAACCATGTTTGTTGAATCCGATGTTGATGAGATGGAATCGTATGCCATTTATGATCCAACGTCAAAGTATGATCCCACTTTTAGTCTTGGAATGATTTTTAGCTCTAAAAAAGAATTTAAGGAGGCGGTCTAGAATCACGCTATCAAGACAATGAGAAGTTTGAAATTTGTCAAGAATGATAAAAGAAGAGTTTATGTCTGATGTGCTATTGAGAACTACAATTGGAAAATGAATGTGTTAAAGGTGAATGATCAAGCATCTTTTCAATTAATAACATATAATTGCAATCATGATTGTATGTGCGACTTGAATGTGAAGAATGTGAAGTCGACATGACTTGCAAGGAAGTATGAGTCTTTGTTTCGATCAGATCCTAAACGACGTATAAAAGGGTTTAGGACAGACGTCACAGAAGATACTAGCTGCAATATATCCCAGCAGCAAGCATATAGAGCACGAAAATGGGCACTGAAGGCAATTGAAGGTGATGCTGAAGAGCAATATGGAAAGTTGTGGGACTATGCTGAAGCTTTACAACAGTTTAATCCTGGGTCAACTGTTTTGATGCAATTGGAAGGCGAATTTTTGAATGGACGACGCAGATTTAGCAAGTATTACATATGTTTGAAATCGCTTGTGCGTGAGTTTCAGTTTGGATGTTGACCTATCATTGGGGTGGATGGTTGTCACCTAAAAGGTCTTTGCCAAGGCATTCTTTTGACTGCTATTGGAGTTGATCCCAACAATGAGTTGTTTCCTATGGCATATGCTGTTGTCGGGAGTGAGACGCGTGAAGCGTGGGAATGGTTTTTCACTCTTCTAAGAGAGGATTTGAACATAGAGCACGAGGGTTATACATTTATATATGACAAACAAAAAGGTCTTGTTCCGGCCATGGAAAAGATTTTCCCTCAATGCGAAAAAAGATTTTGTGTTTGATATTTGTATAGAAATATGAAAATAGTTGGATTTAAGGGTCTTGCATATAAAAGATTAATTTGGATGGCCGCCGACGCAAGTACTGTCCCCGACTTTGAGGAGGTGATGAAGGAGATTCAAGAGTTGGATCCAAAATGCATTGATTGGCTTGCCGACAAGCCACCGTTTCAGTGGTCAATATCACATTTTGCTACATTTTCGAAATGTGATATGATCTTGAACAATTTATGTGAATCATTCAATAGTATAATATTAGATGCAAGAGAAATGTTGATATTGCCGATGTTGGAGTGGATTAGAAGATATTTATTAACACGTCTTCAGAAACGAAGGGAGATGGCGCATAGAAAATGGAGGGATATGCGCTTTTGCCCTAAGATAGTAAAAATTATGGAAAAAAACATTTAAGCGGCTTCTTCTTGTGCACCCGTTAAAGTCAATGATTGGTGTTACGAGATTTTATTGTTCGGATGGAAATCGATTTGTTGTTGACATTTTTAAAAAATCCTGCAGTTATAAAAAATGGGAGTTATGTGGTATCCCATATTGCCATGCGATGAGTGCGATATGTGGACAACAGTTAAATCCAGAGGATTTTGTTGACGAAATATACAGTGTTGAGACATTCAATAAGGTGTATTCGTATTCTATTGGCGCAATGGATGGTCAAAAAATGTTGGCAATAAACTGAATTGCCTCCACCACTTCCCCCAAATGTTAAATGAGCCGCTGGAAGGCCTAAAAAGGCAAGGAGACATGACCCCAATGAAGTAATGGAGAAAGGTCAATCACGGGGAAAAAAGTTTAGTGAGATTATTTTACCAAGACAAAAAGTCAGAAGAACTTGCAAATTTTGTGGGCTTGTTGGACATACTTTGAAGGGTTGCCAAAAGAGAAGAGCAAGTTTGATCGAATCAAATTCCACGGTGGACGGAATGCAACTTGCTGAGGATTTGTCGCAGAGATGCGATATTCCGGCGCAAAGTCAAAGTATCTCAGCCCCAGAAATTCAACAAGCCGAGACTCCTACAATACAACCTTCAATTGCAAAGTTAACGGTACACAACTTACGTGGTGTGTTGATATATTGGTACACATATTGATTTTTTTATTACAATAAACTCTTACCGTTTGTATGAAATAGGTGAGAAAAAGAACTTTTGGAAATGAAGCAACAACTGAAGGCGGAACATCGAGTGGGACACATTGAGAGAAAATATGAATTTGGGGCATGTTTGTGGAGTTGATTTGTGTTACTCTCTGTGAATTTGGCTTATGTTACTGTAATTGGATTAGTCTTATGTTATTTATCATTTGTTATTGTGTATAAATTTGACTTATGTTTGTTGTGGGTTTGACGTATGGATGAATTTGAGTTATTTAGTTGGTATTGTTTTTGTGTGTAGGTGTTGTGTTTGGATGCGTTAATTTTAACAATGATTTTAGCCAAAATTTAGGGTTAAACATGGGTGTGTAACACACAACACGGCCGTGTACGCATGCATTTCGATTGCAAAAATTACTCAGTGTACATAGAACACGGCCGTGTTAGACAACCACACGGCCGTGTTCCGGAAATAGAGTAGAACAGAGGGCTCAGACATGGCCATGTCTGTGGCCATTTACTTCAACACGGCCGTGTCGATTTACACACGGTCGTGTTCCAAAAATAGAATAGAACCCAGGGGTCAGACACGGTCATGTCAGTGGCCGTGTAGTCGAACACGGCCGTGTGGCATAAAACACGGCTGTGTTAAAAAAACAGAATAGAACCCAGGGGTTGACACGCCCATGTATTTGACCGTGCAACACAACACGGCCGTGTTCTATAAATACACGGCCGTGTTAGCTTTGTTTTACATATTTACCTCGTGTACAAGAAACACGCCCGTGTACTTACGCACACGGGCGTGTTGTGGAAACAGAATAGTCCAGGGCGGTTGTACATGGCCACGTTTCTGGCCGTGTTTGGGTACACGGCCGTGTTCAGGTCGTTAAAGATAATTCATTGTAAAGCAAACACGGGCGTGTGATATTGGAACATGCCTGTGTTTGAGGCAGGTTAGGTTTTTTAAAAACCCGGATCGGTCAAACACGGGAGACTTTATATACAAATCTCCCGTGTTCGACCTACACATCCTAGACGAAGACGACTGCGGTGGCGACAGACGACAAGAGGGGCGGCGAAAGACGACGAGGGCGGCGGCGACAGACGACGAGGTCGAGGGCGGCTAATTTGGGGGTTGTTTCCTTGTGTTAATTTTGAAGATTCGGGAAAAAGGTTTTTTTTTTTTTAATTTTTTCATGATACAATGTTTTTACTTGTTATATCTCTCACATTGTGGTATACATTTGGATTTGAAAATTATATGAATTTTTTCCAATTTTGAACTACTTATTGTTGGATTTTTTTAACAATGTAGTATAATGGTTTGTTCTTGGTGTTGCATTTATATTTTTTCGTTAATGTGTGGTATAGTATTTGTTCTTGGTATGGTTTGTTGGATTTTTCGAACAATGTCGTATAATGTTTTATTTTTGGTGTTATGTTTATTGAGGTTTTGTTGGATTTTTCGAACAATGTTATGTTATAATGCTTTGTGCTTGTTAACATTAAGGAATGACACCTAAACGAGGAAAACAACGGAGCGGCAAGGGAGTATCGACCGAGGCTGGTTCATCGAGGGAGAATACAGATTTAAGTGGTCGGTTTTTGAATTTTCAAGAACAAGAGCTCGTAGAGCGATATGAGCCGTTGAAAGATAAAGTTTTTTGACGAGTAAGCATATTGATAGCATAGTATTGGAGACATTGGGCATAGAAGGGGAAGTAGAAGAGCTTGTTTCGGTTGGGGCATGGCGTAATTTCTTCCAAATTATTGAGTCAACATATAAGAGTTTGACATTGGAGTTTATGACGACGTTAACACACGACTCTATTAACTACCATTACGAAAAACCGAAGAGTTTGACTTTTCGACTAAGAGGCAAGATGTTTTTGGTTTCCCTATCTGATTTTGGCGTAATTATAGGTTTGTATGATAGGGCATTCGTGGATATGCCGGAGTTTAAGAACTTGCCGATTTCGATAACGGAATATGCTCATCACTTTAGGTCGCGTATTAGCACGGAACAATTTTACAATCCTATACGGTCGAAGGCATCGACCCTCCGATATGCATCTCTGCGATATATTCATTATATTTTTGCCCATACGTTGTCTAGTCGTAGAGAGAGTACAGGGGTAGTATCGTCGCACGATTTATGTTATCTTTGAAGTATGCATGCACGTATGCTTGTAAATATAGGATTTATGCTTGCACGGTTTCTCATTCATCAATTTGAGGATAAACGTCTTGGGAGGCATTGCTATTGGGCCTTATGTGACTCGATTGGCGAAAGGTCTTTTCAAGTATTTAATGAAGGGATGGAGGAGCCTTGTTCTCTTATGATGCCATGTGGTTTCCGTACCCTACAGTCTATGGGTATGATTACAAAAATTAGGACACAGAGTGGGCGAGAGCGGTTTGTGTTGGTTGATAGGGTTGGTCAGAAGATGGATCGGGATGATAATGCTCAGGGAGATGAGGTTCAGTGAGAGATTGATCAAGAGGCCGTGCATCCTCAAGCTCATCGCCGGGTGCAGCATAAGTTCAATGAGGAGTCTTCCTTCGATCAGTTGTGTGGTGAGATGTATCGTCAATTCCAAAATATGCACGAGGAGATTAGAGCATCTTTTGCGGGTTTTTACGAGCATTTTTTGCTTCTGTACCCGCCACCCCGGCCTTCATATGCACCTGCCCCAGCAGAGGACAATACGGCGGGAGGAGAGGGTGATGATTTGATGGATGAGGAACACTCGGATTGAATATGTATTATGTAGTTTCTGATTGTTTTGTTCTTAGGTTTGTATTATGTAAATCGACTTTTTAACTGAATATAATATATTATTAGTTTATTATTTATGTTTAATATGTTGTGGTAATTAAAAATATATATTGATAAAGATAATAAATATGTCACTTAAAACATAACAATACGATCAATGAAACTGAAACACGGTCAATAAAACATAAACATGGTCACTGAAGTCATGGTCTGTAGCTTCAAACACGGGCGTGTGTTATTTGAACACGCCCGTATTTTGAACACTGTCCTGAACCACTGCAATCTCAAACACGGCTGTGTCTTAATGAACACGCCCGTGTATCATGTAAAAACACGGCCGTGTTCCATATAACACGCCCGTGTTGGAGTCTTAAATTCGGTCCGATGAGGTGTATTCTAAACACGGGCATGTTATGTCCGAGTCAGCTTTCAAGTCAGCATCCGTAATAGCCACGTCAGCCGGAACCATCAAAATTTGAACGGTAGGACTAGAAATGATAAGTGATTTTTTGGATGAGACTAGTTTTGATAATTTTTTTTGTATGGGACCAAAAATGAAAAAATTGGATTTGAATGAGACTAATAATGATTTTTACTCAAAATTTTATGAACACAAACAAAAATCAACATAAACAGAGACAAACACAAGGTTACATGTTTAATTGAACAGTGGACAAAAGGACACGATTCGTTAAACAATCGAAAGGGAAACAAGCGTTGGACGACCATGGAGTCAAGTCGCCAGATAAATGGTCGGGGTTCCTCAAGCAGGTCCGGCCTTGGGCCCAAACTAGAGGAGCGCCCGCCCAAAGCTCAATATAAATGAGGGGTCCGTAAAATATTTGTGTTATATATGTAAAGTTATTATATATATAATTTATTTGATTTATTTAAAATTAAAAGGAATGTAGTTGGGTGGTGTGAGTTATTTTGTAATGATGAGATCATAAGTTCTAATTCATAGAGTTACAAAATTTTGGAATTTTTTTAATACTAATTTTTCATCTAAAAATATTTAAAAAATTTATTTAATTATTTAAATTTTATTATAAAGAAAAAATATCACCTATTTTTGTTTTGCTTCAGGCTCTTCGAAAGACAGGACCAGCCATGTCCTTAAGCTTCACCAAAAAATAAAAATGAAAAATAGGATAAAGATAAAGAACAAAGAATAGTTGATGAGAGAGACACAACACGACAGAGAAAAATGATTTAGAAAGAGGCGTGGGTGTGTGTAAAAAATGATGGAGGTGGCGTGAAAAGGGCAATATATATATGGTTAAACACATCACGGAGTCCAGATTTAATCCCTTGATCGAATGGTCGAAATTTGATCTTAATGTGATTGGATGGGATCTGGTTTGGTGGGTCGCAATTATGGGTTATATTGCTATTGGACTTAGATTTGAATTAAGCCTAAAAAAGTTCCTAAGCCAAAATCCCTACAAATCCTCTGCATAATTTTGTCTATGGTAATAAGGGATCATTCTCACCCATTGAATTACTATCGTTCACAATTTATATATACATAAATCTGAAAAGGAACCACTAAGGCTTTTCAGCGATTCATTGTGTACCCCTAAGCTAGATGTTTCACCTACCTGACAATAAAGAGACTAGAATAAGTCGTTTGAAACATCGTACCAATGAACGGAATACCTAGAGCAAGTATAAGACCATTCATCATTTCTTATTCTTATCCTTTTTTAGTAGTTCAACTTTAGTATCGATGGAGCAGTTAAAAAGAATATATAGCATCAGAAGGTCATCTCTTTACAAGAATAATAGCAACGGATACGCTTAAGCGGAAAGTAAGAACACATCTGAGATAAGGTATGGAACGCTACTTTATGGTTCGCGTATGCATTTGGTTTTCTCAAAACTGGCTACTTCTTATGGCATGCCACCTCAACCCTCAATTGTTGAGCATCTGAGAATATTTTCGGGGCTTGTTGAATTAAAGTCAGATAATCAGAAGAATTTTCCTTCATGCCTATCCCATCGATCGGAACTTGCAATAGATCTTTCAGCGAATGTAGTAGTGGATCAATATCAGTTGTGTTCCACTCTTGCTAATTGGTCAACTCCAAACCAACACTCGAGAATGGAAGCCAAACAAAATTTCCTTTTCCATGATTGAGTATACTCCTTCGGCTGAAATAAAATCTTTTACCACTCAATCCTTCTAGAGTAAAGAAATAATCCACTGTATTTTCGAGTTTCTTCACACCCCGATCCTCGATCAAAAAGAAAAAATTACCTAACTTCCAACAAATGAATACCATAGTGAAGCTCAATCTTCCATATATTGATGAACATCTGTCTGCACTAAATCGACTGAAGAAATATTGTAAGATAAGAATAAGAATATTGCATCAAAATAATCCCATCTTTTTCCGTTGGGTAAACAACTAAGCAATATTCTCGACAAGTCTCTTTTCTCGCTCAATGATAAGGGAAGTAGGGGTGCAGAGACAACCAAGAGATTTTCCTATAAGCAACCACCCCTAGTATAGATTATGAAAAACAATTGTAATATATGATTAAAGCATACAACTATGCACCAATTTTAGCACATGCTAATCAAATGTATCACAATACATAATTTTCATACAAGATCCAAACTTAGTTAAGAGCAAAATTTTGTGTTCATATCTACCGGATTAAATGCAGATAGAATATTTTCTAATTTTAATAGATCTTTATATACTGTATTATATAAAAAATAAAATTGTACATCTATGTGCTTAGTTCTATCGTAAAATATAAAATTCTTGCATAAATATTTTCCAAGTTGATTGTTAAAAAATACAGTAACAATATTTTACAAATAACCAATTTCTTTAATTAAATTCCATAAAGCATGTTTTAATACTTCGTTTATTGCAACATACTCAAACTAGGTAGTGGACAACGCTACTATGTTTTGTAATTGTGATTTTCAGCTTACACATGTATCACATAATGTAAAAATATAAGACGCAGTAGATTTTCTAGGGTCGTTAACATAATTTAAATCCACAAAACCTTCAAATCTAACATCATTAATGTGTTTTCCAAACACTAAACCTATATTAATAGTACCTACTAAATATCTAAAGGGTTATTTCAAAGCATACTGATATTTTAAACCAGACTTAGACATGTACCTACTTAAACAATTTACAACATATGCGAAATCGAGTCTAATACTAGCTAGAAAGTACATAGAAAATATTAGATTCGGATTTAAGACATTAATCTTTATTTAATACACAATTAGAGGCTTTAGGGACATAAGTACACTTGGCATGATTATAGAGAATTTTTTTAATAAATTTTCAAATATTACTAGATTGATTTAAAATAGTTCGTTATTTTTTCTATCTTTAACAATATTCATACCAAAATTTACTTTACCATCACCTAAAAAATTCATAATGAAAAAAAAAAAAAAAAATGAGTTCGTTTTTAATAAAATAGTAATTAAATTTGCTTTTTGAAAATTCTAAATTTTTCATACATTCATCAAATTTGGGGGTGTTTGGCAAATAACTTTTTGAAGAACTTTTAGCTTATTGAACAGCTTTTAGTTGTTTGACCAGTTAAAAAGCTAATTTAGGTGTTTGGTAAATTAGCTTTTTGGAATAGCTTTTTTGACCCAAAAAGCTAATTTCTGAAAAGCTAACTTACCCAGCGTTTTGAAATAGCTTTTTTCTGAAATTTTTTTTTATTCCTAATATGCCCTTAAAAATTTATTATGCATTTTACACAAATAAATATATTTTGATTATATTAGAATATTTTATTATAATATAGTTTTACTTTTATAAATTTAAAATAATTAATTTTTATATAAAATTATTTTAATTGTAAAATATATAAATTTATTAAAATCGACATAAAATATAAAATATAAATATTAATAATTTATTTTTATGTTAAAATTACATTATATAAATTTTATACTAAAAATAAATTAAAAAAATTAAATTTATTGAAAATTATAAATATAATGAAGTAATCGATAACTAACATAATAAATATATACACAAAAAATTTATTATTTTATATTTTACATCATTTTCAATAGAAAAAACTATTTATATATTTTAATAAAAATATATTATTTTTTAAAATCTAATTGTAATAAAAATAAATACTTCTATAACACTTTTACAATTTTCAATAACTAATAACAAAGAATTTTAAACACTCTAAACTCAAAAGAACATAATTGAATATATTAGAAACAAAAATAAAATAGAAATGTCCTCAATTGTCATTTTACGTATAAACAACTAATATCAAAAAGTTGTTTTACCAAACATTTTAATAGAAATAGCTAATCGAATCAGCTAGTCAAACCAGATAATTGAATCAACTAACAACTATCAGCTAATTGAATCAGCTAACAACTAACAGCTATCAGCTAATTGCCAAACACGAATATTTCATTGTATTGTCTTGATGATTGTTTTGAACATTATAATGATTTGTTTAATTAACAAACACATTCTATATTATTTTTATCAACAAGCCCTTATGATTGTTTCCATTTAATTTACTATGTAAAAAAAAAATAATTTTGACATCCAATTATTTTAATTCTCAATCAAAAAACAATTAAAAAAAAAAAAGAAAACAACCATTGAACGACTACAAAGTCAAGTAGCCGGAGAAATGATTGGAATTTCTCAAGTTTCGCCAAAAAAAAAAAAAAAAACAAAGGAACACACATAGAAGAAGAACAGAGAATAAGGAGCGAAAGAGACGCAACGCGAGCAAGAAAGAAAATATAGTGATCTAGAGAGAGATGTGAGTGTCTGTATCAAATGATGGAGCCGGTGTAAAGAGGCAGTATATATATATATATATATAGGGTTTAACACATCACACGGTCTAGATTTAATCTCTTGATCGGACGGTTTGGATTTAGTCTCAATATGATTAAATCGGATAGGCCTGGTTTGGTGAGTCACAATTATTGATTATATCACCGCTGGACTTTATATTCAGATTGAGCCTCAATAATTTCATAGGTCAATTTTTCTATACGGATGTATTTGAATGAAAGAGAAAGTATATTGTATTTTTTAAAATATATGTAATTATTTTTTTTAAAAAAAATTACTATTGATGAATAATGTTAAATTATCTATGTGACCTGGAGCATAATTATACATTTGAAATTTATGCAATAAGTATATATATTTTAAAAGGTTTGTTTGGTTTATATGTTGTAGGTTATGATTTTTGTATTTTTAGGTGAAATAATATTTTAGTGTAAATATATAATATTTTGACAGATCAAATACTCTCTCCCTCTCATAAAAAGTGTATCATGAATTCTTTGCGTATTAATATTTTAATATTAATTATTATATCAATACGTAGTATCAATTAAGAGAAAATAACAAAAATATCTTTATTAGTTTTTTATAATAGAAATACAATGATATTTTTGAAATAAATTATATGAATATAAGGATATTTTTCATATTAAATATAATAACGCAAAAAACAAATAATTTTTTTTTTTATTGGTAAAAGACAAATGATTTTTTTTTTTATCGAAAAAGACAAATGATATTGATTTTATGGGAGGGAGATAGGGATATATTTTTATTTAAAAAATAGTAAGTATTGCATATTTTTATGGCCAACAATGATATTCATTTTGCAAAAATAAATAAATAAATGAATGAGAATAAGAGTGCAAATAGACAAATAGTATACCAAAATTTATATAGGTGTGTTTGTTTTCAATTGGGATTATATTTGTGATGATGTATTTATTCAACAAACAAAAAGTAAAATCCAAAGATATGGAAATATCCTCGAACTTGATTAAGTAGTGCATGAGATTAGGAATCTCTAAACACTGTACGGTACAGAAAATAAACTGGAAAAATAAAATATTGGAAATTTAAAGTGGTGATCCTCGAATCTCTTGACTTTGATGTCGATTAAAGATGATTGAAGATGATTTGCCAGTTGCAAATTTTAATCCTTAAATACTCTTCAGAAATGGTACTGGAAACCGTCTCCCGAACGGTTACAACGCCTCTTTTTCAACCGTCTGCTAACCCTTCTCCTGCTGACACGTGTCCTCAGCCGACCGAATTATCATTCTCACTCACTCTTAATAGTATCCGACTCTTCGGACCGACCGCAGACCTTCCGCCTTATTTGAACCGACCGCAGATCTTCCGCCTTGCAGACTACCCGACTTGTATGGTCCAGCCGCAAACCTCCCGACTTACAGACCATCCGACATGTTGGTCCAGCCGCAAACATCCCGACTTACAGAGCACCCGACCTGCGGACCTTCCGACCTGCGGACCTTCCGACTGGCGGTCCTTCCGACCCGTGGACCTTCCGACTTGCGGACCTTCCGACCTGCGGACCACCCGAACTGCGGACCGTCTGACCTGCGGACCTTCTGACCTGCGAACCTTCCATGTTGCGGACTTTCCGACCTGCGGACCTTCCGACCTATGGACCTTCTGTCTTGCGGACTTTCCGACCTGCGGACCTTCCGACTTGTGGACCTTCCGACCTGCGGACCTTCCGTCTTGCGGACTTTCCGACCCGTGGACCTTTCGTCCTGCGGACTTTCCGACCTGCGGACTTTCCGTCTTGCGGTTTCCTTAGAAACACGCCTATTTCACCCGATTTTCTCACAATACCCCTCGATCAATCCAACCAACCCTATCATTGGCCCATGTTCTCCTTTTAACTTGGGCTTTTTAACCTAATTATAAATTTCATACGTAACAACTTGCCCGCCGCCATCGGACTTTCAAACGCCATTCCTCAATTGCCGTTTGGAAGTTCGCAACATAGATACAACCATACCTTTATTACGAAACCGTCTCTGCAATCTCATAATCAACTTTCTTCGTTACTCAAAGTTTGCAACCCCAGAATCATGGCTAATCAATACATACCTGCACTTCCTTTCGATGGATCACCCCTGAAGCAGCCTTTGTTGCGAAGAAAATGCTCACTCCGACCATTCGCCCCTACTGCACTACCCCTGAAGACTCCAATCGAATGAGAGAGGTCTTGGAGGCAAGAAATCTACTGGCCATCAACAATCCCAAATACAACGCTACCCGTTTTCATGATAACATCAAAACTCATCTGACGGACCCCAAAGATCCCTACCGCACCTGGTACCAAAGGGTAGCAGAACATTTCCAGGATCAATGGAAAACTCAATAGATCGACGACGCCATACGTCTGTCCACACTCCCATGTCATTTACATGAGAAAGTTCTTTTAGCAATGGCAGCGTTCTGGCACCCTGAGGCATGCACCTTCTTCCTTCCAACAGCCCCCATCGGCCCCACACTCATGGATATGGCCATGATCGCACATCTACCAATCGTGGGAGAAGACCCTGTAATGGGTGCCCTAGATGGGCAAGAGTCCAATGCAGACCATTTGGGCTGGTCTCTGACGGACGTGAAGGAATGGGGCTGGACCAAATTTTTAAATGATCAACAAGGAGCATACGGGACCCCTGTTACCGACCGGGAGCACATAGCTTTCCTACTCTTTTGGCTTTATAAGTATGTTGTAGTTTCTCCTTCGAAATGCGTCCTTCCCTCTCATCTTGACTTAGCCATACATATAGCCTTTGGTCGCTTCTTCTCTTTGGGCACTCTTTTCCTTGCCAATCTTTTTTAGGGATTATCCAGGGTTAGCACCCGCCTTACAGAGAAGGATGGTAAAAAATTAGATACTGCAGCATCAAACCCCTTTTGGTTTTTAGAACTGTGGTTCCGTTTTTATTTCCCTGAAGCATTTCAACTTGGTCATCCCCCTGTTGCGCCACCACCTGACAAATCGTTAAGGATAGCCCTTAACCGCCTTTGTTTGGGTCGCAACAACCTCCAAGCGTCCGACCCTATCATAACCGCCATTCTTACCGATAATCGAAAGAACACCCATTTCTACATACATAGAAGATATATTGGTTATGCATCTGGCCTGTTTTGGCCATTCTCTGTACCTTCACCTTTATCTGAACCGGATCCTCTTCCACATCCTACTTATTCCTCGTCCTGGGATGCTGCTCTTAAGCCTAGGTCCTTATTCGTTAGCAAGAAAATTGATAAGAAGGGTCCCAAAGCATTTTATACCTTCAACTACCAACCTCAATTTTTGGCATGCCAATTCGGCTGCCAACAAGTCTTGTCTGGTCCTATTGCTCATCCTCATTTAATAATTCAGAGTCCAGTTAGTGTTAACATGATTTTTAACACACTATATCTCCATCATTCAGGGACCCAGATCCATTCCACAACGTCTACTTAAAGCAGCCGATGAGTCGGCCATCGCAGTACCAGTCGCCCAGCCTTCCAGACTTATGGCTATTCTGGCACCTTCAGTGACTACCATCCGTCCAGAGTTAAGAACAATTTCCACAATCAATTCTCAATATTTATGTTCCATTCAGTCTGAAATAAACATCATTTCCTCCAGGGATGTTCTGATCTAGACCTCTTATCAACTCTTCCTGTTCCGACGAACGTCCGAACTATAATTGCACAGGCTGTTGACCAATCTTTCCCTGACCTGGGATCAGACTTCCTTGACAGCCTCCTTCAAGCTATTGGTGGTCTGTTGTTCCAAATGTCTTCAGAGTCGGCTGCTACCTCAATTCTTCACCAACTAATGGAGCAACTATCTGAACTCCGGAATGAAGTTTTGTTCGCTCGAATTCTGACAACTGAAACACCTTTGCCTGACTTGGACCAAATAAGTCTGGAGGCCTCCTTGACCAAGACCAAGGAATCCATTCAACAAGCGACTGGTCGGCTAGAAGGCCTTAACAACGCCAAGGCACAAATAGAGGGATCAATCCAACAAAAAGAAGCAGAACTGAGGGCGCTTCATCAAGAAAAGTCTGTCCTAGAAGGCCATATCAACGACGAGCAATGCCTAATTGAACGGTACAAAACCAATGCAGCCGACCTAGACCAATAATTAAAGATTCACGCCCGATCTCAACTCATAAGGCAATATCAGTCGGCTGCCAATAACAGACGACTTTCCATGACAGAAGATAAATGGTCCCAGATCAAACTTGTTTTAGAATCTTTTTTGTAAGCTTTTGGGAAACTTTGACTTAGTAAATAAATTTTTATTTATCCTATTGTTAAGGATCACTTCCCAAATTCCAACCTTCCGGGGAACCAATTAATTCATCACCCTTATAAATAGTTGCAGTCCTTGCAAATCAGCAAATAAGCGTTCACCTACAAATCAACCTTGAACACCTGTCAACAAGTATTAAAATGCCACCTCATCGTCCTCAAGTTCCTGTGAACAATTGGCAAGGTGTTATTCAACCTTTTTTTGTGGGTAATCATCCAGTTGGAGGTCACGCCGAAGACCTGCTAAGCATCCTCAAACAATTAGATTTCAAATTCAGATTTTTCCAACGAGGCAGAAAAACCATTCATCGCGTTATTCGCCTGATGGAAAACGTGCTAGAAGGATATGAGACCCTTCAAGATATACAAAATCGCCTTCCTGATATTGATCATCACATGGATTTGATTGAACACCATGTGACAGCCATACTCCCAGACCTTGGTTGGGATCATACCTTCTCCAACCGGCGCGCAGTCTTTTCAAGATTACGCACTCTTGTTGATCGTGAGCGCCAGGCCGTGACAGACATGAAAGCTCGGACCGACTATGATCTTGAGAAGATGCAGGACCAATGGGAGAAGTACTGACCTAGATTAGAGGACCTTATTGATGAAGAGCCAGAATTAATCCCTAATCACTGGAATGACGATTCTGACTCAGGAGAAAGTAATCCCCTGCATGATTCAACATCTGATAATGAATGAACCCTTGTTAGGTTCGAACCCTTGGCAAATGGGTTCTGAAAAACTTATTGTTTCATGCTTTCTTGTTATCTGAAAAGGCAGGAAAATACCTCTTCAGATATTTAGCATTAATACAGTCGTGTACCCTTTTACCTTCTTGATTTATAATAATAAAGGCACCATTTCCAATCTCCTTTTGAATTATGAATGGTCCTCCCAATTCGGAGACCACTTCCCTAATTGATCAACCTTCTTATATGTCGGAAGAATAGTCTTCCAGACCAAGTCTCCTTCTTTAAATGTTCTGTAAAAGATTTTCTTTCCATAAGTCTAGCCCTGATCCCATTCTGCTTTACAATTTGATCAATTGCATGAAGTCGGTTGATATCCAGACTTTCCAATTGCTGCAGCATCATTTGTTGATATTCCTCAGTAAATTCATCATTGGTAAAGCTTATGCGTCCAGATGAGACCTGCACTTCGGCTGGCAACACTGCATCTTGTCCAAATGAAAGTTGATATGGTAAAAACCCTGTGGCAGAACTTCTGTTATTCCTATGTGCCCATAAAGCTCGAGATAACAACAAATGCCATTTCCTTGGGTTCCCTTCAATCGTTTTCTTGATAATCCCAATAATAATCTTGTTAGCTGCTTCTGCCTGCCCATTGGCTTGGGGGTAATAAGGCGAAGAATGATTCAGAAGAATTCCAAACTCTGCCAAGAAGCTTAAAAACTTCTCCCCAGTAAAGACCAGACCTTGGTCGGTTGTTACTGAATGAGGTATACCATATCTATATATGATCTGATTCAGCACAAAATCGATCACCTCCTTCTGATCCACATTTTTCAAAGCAACCGCCTCCACCCATTTGGTGAAATAATCTGTTGCAACCAGAATAAAACAATGATTCTTGGATGAGGGAGGATGAATTTTACCAATGATATCCATAGCCCAAGATTTAAAAGGCCATGGTTTTACCATAGCTTGTAATTCTGTGACTGGTAAATGAATTAACTGCCCATGTCTCTGACATTCTTGACACCCCTTGGCAAATTGTATGCAGTCTTCAAAAATCTTTGGCCAAAAGAAACCTAAATGATGAATAGCCTATCTCATATTAAGACCTGCTCAATGAGCTCCACATATTCCACTGTGCACTTCTATCTTCACCTCAAAAGCCTGCTTGGGCCCCAAACATTTCAAGAGCAATCCTTCGAATGTTCTTTTATATAGTACTCCTTCTACCAATTGGAATCGCAAAGCTTTTAGTCGAATTCCAATCGGTACATTTGTTTTTGGATCTTGTAAATACATGACAAGTTCTGTCCTCCAGTCGGGTCCTGTTTTTGTCTCAGGGCCGACTTCTACACACATATCTTTTAGGATTCCCTTGCAAGCTTTTTGAGCTAAATCATCTGAAAATTGATTCTCCTTTCTAGGGACGAACTCAATTATCACTTCGGAGATCTTTGATAACAACCGACCTACCAAATCCCTGTATCTGCGTAGGTGAGGATAATTGCAAACATATTGTTTGTTCACCTGGTTAATCACCAACTGAGAATCCCCTTTTATAATAACCGACTGAACTTTCCTGGCTATTTAAGCTTCTAACTCCAAAATTAAAGCTTCATATTCTGCTGAATTATGGGTCATGGCTTCTAATTGCAATTGCAAATTGACCCTTTGACCGTTTGGTCCTTCCAACAAGACACCTGCACCCGATCTGTTTCCTGAGGTAGAACCATCAAAAAACATTAACCAATTTCGGGTACTAATATAGGACATGCCCCCGGTCGGTTGCTGCTCATGACCTGCGAAGTCTGCCAAAAAGTCTGCTATTGCTTGGCCTTTAACCGCCCTCAAATGAGAATGATACAAATCGAAAGGCGCCAATTTAATGGCCCATTTCATGAGTCTGCCCTGCATCGTAGGTCTTTGCAAAATTAACTTGATGAGATCAATCTTTGAAATAACCTCAACTCTTCTAGGCAGCATATAATGTTCAAGTTTGGTGCATGCAAACACCAATGAATAACACATCTTCTCTGGCATTGTATAATTTAATTATGGTCCTGTGAGAGTCTTACTCAAATAATAAATTGCCCTTTTCTTTTCCATCATCTCCATCTTGAGCTAGTAAGCAACTGACCACTTCATGGGTATTTGCCAAATAAAGTTTGAGGGTCCGACCTTCCATGGGAGGCATCAACACAGGTGGTTGAGCCAATGCTTGCTTTATAGCCTCTAAAGCTGTCTGTTGGTCTGGTCCCCACTCAAAGGCGCTTCTTCCTGCCTTCAATAACTTAGTGATTGTTCTGACCTTGCCAGCAGCATTGGAAATGAACCGCCTGAGATAATTTACTTTATCCAACAAACTTTGAATTTCTTTAACTGTCCTAGGCGGTCGGCTAGTCAAAATTGCCTTGGCTTTATTAGCATAAATCTCTATTCCCCTTTCATGAACCAAAAACCCCAAGAAACTCCCGGTTGATATACCGAAAGCACACTTAGTCGGGTTCATTTTCAATTTGTACTTCTTCATCCGACTGAAAGCATCTTTAAGATCCCTCAAATATTCCCCAAAACTAGAAGATTTGACGATAACATCATCAATATATACTTCCATAGACTTACCAATGAGATCATGAAAAATTGAGTTCATGGCCCTCTGATAAGTCGCCCCAGCATTCTTCAAACCAAAAGGCATAACTGTCCACTCATAAATACCTAATGCTCCTGGACATCTAAATGTCGTCTTGTGAATATCTTCCTCTGCCAAAAAGATTTGGTTATATCCTGCATAACCATCCATCAAACTGAGAATTCTGTGCCCTGCTGCTGAGTCAATTAACATGTCGGCCATAGGCATCACATACTCATCTTTAGGAGTAGCCATATTAAGATCTCTAAAATCGATGCATATCTTGATCTTACCATTCTTTTTAACCATAGGCACGATATTGGCCAACCAATCCGCATAACGGCAAGGTCAGATGAAACCCACTTTGAGAAGCTTTTGAATCTCTTCTTTGATCTGAGGCATCAAGTCAGGACTTATACGTCTTGGAGATTGCTTACAAGGCTTGAAATCCTTCTTAATGGGCAATCGATGTTCTATAAGACTTCGCTCTAAACCAGACATCTCTGAATAATCCCAAGCTAAACAATCAATATTGTTTCTTATAACTTCGAGCATCAATGTTTGTTGCTCTTCAGATAAATAACCACTCATCCTGATTATTTTTGGAACCAGGTCGGTTCCTAAGTTAAATTCCAGCAAAAGATCTTGTGCTGAAAAAGTTGGCTCTGTTTTCTCTAATAAATCAGGCCAACGAAATTGTTCATCTTCTTGGAAATGAACATCACATTTTTTTATTTTTTCTACTTTTTTCAAAAGCTGGTCTAAATAATACTGATTAATAAGTAAACTACAATCTTGTAAGTCTGCTTCTTCCATAAAAAATATATTATAAAAAGTAGGTCTGGCTTACTCAAGAGCCATATAGTACAACTTGTTCTTTTAAAAGAACATTGAATTCTGGCTAATGAATTTAAAACCCTTCTTTGGGTACTCATTAGCCATAAAAAAAAAATGATACATTGGAGGTACATGATCAGACTAAAAAATTGATTCTTCAACTTGTTCTGATGCTCCAAAAGGATTGTCATTTGCTTCCAATTTGAAGACCTGATTGCCTTCCCAGAATATTAATAATTGATGCAGTGTTGATGGCACACATTTAGATGCATGAATCCAATCTCGTCCAATCCACCACGAAGAAAACAGAAGATATCTTCTTAGGACCGACTTCAATTGAGGCAACCATCATGCCTTCTGGTCTGGTCGGTTGCCCTATAAAGCTAGTCATCTCAAAATCCAAATGAGATAGATCATGAATTCCTTTTCCTAACTTCTTGAGAGTCTTTAATGGCATAGCATTGAAGATGGCTCCATTGTCTATAAAAACCTTTGTGATTGGTTTCCCACAAATATGAGCATTAACATACAGAGGCTTCAAATGAGACGCCATGCCTTCTGGAATGGGAGGGAAGACTATTGGAGGAACTTCTGATTGAAAATCAGGATCCAAAATCTTTGCCCATTCTGGCTCTTCTATAAACTCATCTACCAGACTTGCCCACAAAGGCTCTTCCTCAACCCAATTGATTTATGTCATTCGGCAGGGGATACGTGGCCCTAGTCGAGATTTGACAAACCTTGAAACGGTTTCTGGAATTTCATCCTTGGTTTCAATTCCAGGTTGAATTGTCAGAGATTCCAAACGAAATTCCCGACTTACAGACCACCCGACCTGCGGACCTTCCGACCTGCGGACCTTCCGACCTGCGGACCTTCCGACCCGCGGACCTTTCGACTTGCGGACCTTCCGACCTGCGGACCACCCGACCTGTGGACCTTCCGTCCTGCGGACCTTCCGACCTGCGGATCTTCCGACCTGCGGACCTTCCGTCTTGCGGTTTCCTTATAAACACGCCTATTTCACCCGATTTTCTCACAATACCCCTCAATCAATCCAACCAACCCAATCATTGGCCCATGTTCTCCTTTTAACTTGAGCTTTTTAACCTAATTATAAATTTCATACGTAACAATTTGAAAATTCGAATTTTTGTATTTAAATAATATTTGATTTGATATTTTATAATAATTAATTATGTTTTTTTTTTAATATAAAGTTCAAATAAGTGTAGAAATTGAAAAGAAACACACATGTCAGGCATTAATTTGTGATGTTTGAGTAATTGCTAACTTCATTTGTCTACAACGAAATTTGCGGATGAATTGATTGCTCCATCGCTTTAATTTTGTTTTGTCAAGGATAGAACTCAAATTCGAATTGTCTTTGGAGGTAGACCCGACCCGACCCGAAAGGATCGGATCCTAATGCTTAACTCTCTCCCACGTGCACGGTTTTGCATTTGGATATATATAACAAAATTAATTACATATAATCCATTATCTAAAACCATGTGGAATTGATACTCCAATTAAATGCCCCCCAACTGTGTTTTGGCTTAATTTTGAATCTTGCTTTAAAAACTAAAATTCGAAAATCAATTCAATCAATGAAATTTAATTTTATAATTTTCGAAACTGATTATTCGATAATTTGAAATGAATTTGAGTTATATGTTAATTATTGATAGTATGGTTAAACATATAAATGTTGGTAAGTCACATGTGCGCGCTATCTGCCCGGACCAAATAATGAGACAACTACACGAGCATGAGTTTTGTCTCCGGCTCAAAGGTCTTGGTCGTAGGTTGGATTTGAGTTTGGTAAATGCTAGACTTTGACGAAGTCTATTTTGCTCCAAAGTTAAATCGAAACAACAAAATATTTTGTCAAAGTTCAAGAAAATTATATTTTGTATAGCAAAAATATTGCTTAAAAGTTATAATTACATGCAGATATAATAAATAGTTATTTAAAATTTAAAAATTCAAATAATGTATTTATGATCGAAATTAAGTTTGATGTTTATGATCGAACATTACCAAAATTTAATTGTCGTCGATTACGGTAGTTTCAACTTGTGCGTTAATTGCCCCACATGGTCGAGGTGCCTATAAAAGGCCCCCCCAATCCATTTCCTCAACACACAAAAATCAAGAAAAGAGTTCTCTTCTTTCTGATCCTCTCCTTCTCGAAACCATTATCCGGCAAAATTTTCGATGAGTTTTTCAGCATAAATTCGGCAATACTTTCTTAAATATTAAGCCTCTCAACATATCACTAGTCCCCTCATTTTAATTAGTCGGAGCTCTGAAATATTGAAGTGTCACCTAATTTGAAGACGAATATCGTTTTATCTTTAAAAATATTGCGCCACAAACCAAAGACACTATTGTTAGAAAATTATTATATTGCAAGAATATCAAATAATTATCGAAAAATAAAATTCGTTATCAAAATAATTTATCGAAATAAATTCGATAATTACGTCGAGTCGAGGTAGAACCTCTCTCCGTAAAAACGAATACGCACCAATAGTGTTTCCGGTTCGTGGCGTAATATTTCCAAAGATAAAATGACATTTGTCTCCGAATTATGTGACACTCAAATATTTCGCAGCTCCGACGAAGTAAAATGAGGTACTAGTACTGTGTTGGGAGGCTTATATTTAAGAAAGAGTTGCCGGATTGTGCCGGAAAACTCATTGGAAACTTCGCCAGATAATGTTTTCGAAGAGAAGAGGATTAGAGAGAAGAGAACTCTTCTATTGGTTTTTGGTGTGTTGAAGAAATGGATAGGAGGACCTTTTATAGACAGCTCTACCGTGCGGGGCAATTAACGCACGAGTCTAATCCACCGTAATCGACGACAGTTAAATTCCGGTAATGTTCGGTTATAAACATCAAATTTAAATCCGATCACAAATACATTATTTGAATTTTTAAATTTCAAATAATCATTTATTATATATGCATGTAATCATAATTTTGGGCAATTTTACACAAAAATAATTTTTTTTTAACTTCAATAAAATATTTTGTTGTTTCGATTTGGATTTGGAGTATAATAGACTTCATCAAATCTAGCATTCACCAAAATCAAGCCTAACACACGACCACAACTAAGACCTTTAAGCCGGAGACCAAAATAATGCTCGTATACTTATATCATTATTTGGTCTAGGTGCCACGGACGACTGTAGCCACATGCAAATTTGAATTTGAATTATTTTGCTAAAATTAAATTCCAAACATTAAAACTATTACAAATTTGGTTTATTACTCTTCCAATCTTTTGAAATGATCTTTTGATAATGTTCTCATTTTCTTATTTAGTGAAAATTAGATTACTTTCTTCTATTTTTTTATTATAAAAAAACAAAAAAATATATCAATAAAAATTCTTACACATTAAAATCCGTATTGACAAGTTTTGAGTTTAAATTTAAGACATGGATAGAGTATATAGTTTTTAATTAAAGTAAATTATAAGAAGTGTGGTAATATATTTAAAAATTATACCTTACAGCTACGAACAGCAATGTTTACTATAAGTAATTTTGTAAAAAATAAAATGTTATAATGTAAAAATAAATATGCATTTATACATTACTAAATATAAATTAATTTTATAAGGAAGCAAGTTTTAAATTTGTATATAAATATTTAGAATACGATGGAAATAAGATACTATAATAAGCAAATAATACCTTTATAAAATTTGAGAAATATTTAAAATAACAATAAAAAAAAATGTTGAAGCATAATGCAAATTGAGTTTGAAACACTAGTTCTTAAAAAATGCTCGAAGAAACAAGAAAGATCAATCATTGTATTTTTACTAATTAGTTTCAAATGTATAAAATATTTTATTTGATCGTTGTTTGAAATTGATTTGAAAAAAAATATTTGATTGAAATTTTTATTTAAATAAATTTTAATATGATATTTTATATAAAAAAAATTAATATATTTTTATTGAAAATTTTACTTACTAAATAGTGTAAATTTGTATTTGAAATTATAAAAATAGATACGTAACAGCGTGTTGTTGCTATGGATGCTTACGTTCTATCATTTGAGTAGATGACTTCATTCTATATTTATGGTGCGTTTGTTCGGGGGATTAAATTTTGAGTTGGAATTTGAATAGTAAAAATTTTTAATTTAAACAGTCGTATGATGTGATATAAATATATGTTGATGTGATATTTTGAATGTAAAATTAATTTTTTGTATAATATAAAAAAAATATAAGTGTTTAATTTGATGTTTTTTGAGAAAAAAAATTAGATGAATAGTAGGATTTTGTTAAAAATTGTTTGATTTTTTAAAGATGTTTGAAATATTATTTCAGGGAGCTCAAAAATAAGTATGCAAAACATGTTGTAAGTTTTAGAATCCATTTTTTTTACTATTTTTTCTTTAAAATAAAATAAAATAAAATTATCAAATCAAATTTATATATTTTTATTTTTTTTATTGTACATTAAAAATTATTTTTTTATTTTAAATATTATATCACATCAAATAATTATTTTAATTCAAAATTTTATTTATTATTAAAAATTCAAAACCTAAAAACAAACAAATAGAAAATACAAATAAAAATAAAAACACAAAAAGAGAGGGTATTTTCTATTCTATTCTTGTACAATTTAATTTTTAATTTTTCATTATTTACAATTTCTTATAAACCAACAAGTGTTTGATTGGTTAGTGATTGATTTGATTTTTACTTTTATTTTTAAAATTTGTATTTATTAAATAAAATATTATTCTTAATTAAGAAAAAACAATAGAATTGAATTAAAAGAAAAGAAAATTCAAACTTAATAAATAGTTGACTAAATAGTAGTAATCTCTTTGTTCTAGTAAGATGCAATATTTGCTTTTGGCATGAATTTTTAGGTGCGTAGTATTAAGTAAGATAATTTAAAAATTAGATGATATAATGAAAAAAATATATATTTTATTTTTTTATTTAAATAATATGAGAGGATAAAATATAAAGTAGATATTAATCATTTTTTATTTTGAAAATACTAAAAAAAAAAAAAATTGTAAAATACTTAGAACGAGGGGAGTACACAGAAAATGAGATCTTGCACGTAAGCGTGATTTGAGGAGGACCACTAATAAATAAATAAATAAGTATAAACGAAGTGGTAGAAAGTTCTGTTGGTACGATAAATAAATATATTTATTGTAGTAATTTAAAAAAGGGTTAATAAATGCGGGCACGTGCGAGTCATAAGAAAAGGGATCTTCCGTATTACTTCCCATCGTGGTCCAATCCACACGTAGTTGACCGCTACCAATTATGATGCCATTGGTTTTGAATTTTAATTTAATTTTTTAAAATTAATTCAATATATATTTGTTGAATTAGAAAAAATATTTAATAGTATGATTTTTTTAAAATAATATTATTATTAAATAATGTTTTTAAAAAAAAAATGTAGTATATAAAAAGGGCCAAAGTATAATCAAGTTATCATTCCTTGTTTTTAATTTCAAGGCATGAATAAGTATACGTTGCAAATTCTTATGGAAATTATGTCTTGCATTGTACATTTCTTTTGTACAATATAAAAGTAGCTGTTATATTATTTATTTATTTATTTAGGTTTGTTTAGTTCTTGGTTTGAAATATATATATATATATTGACGTGAATATAGAAAATTGTGTAAGTAATATAAAAAAGAGTAATTCTTTCGTTCAAGTAAGAAATATACATTTATTTTTGGCACATAGTTTAAGAAATAATAATATCTTAATTATAGTGGGCAAGTAAAAGTAGTGTAATGATATTTTTGCCCTTATTTTTTTTTTGTATAAAAGTAATGATATAATGTAAAATAAGTATATTTGTGGAAAAAAATTGGTATTTAATGAAATGGTTACTTTGTAATTAGACGTCCCAAAATAGAAATTTGTATACTTTCTAACTGGATCGAGGAAATAATATTTTATATTAAATATTGATTTTTGGTGAGATGGTAAAATATAATAGTATATTATGTATATTGGAAATTATGTATATTTTTTAGTGATGTGATTAGATACAATGAAGGATAAATATTAAATATATTTAATTATTTTTAGTTTTTGAAATATTACAGAATATTTTGGACAAACCAGAAAGAAAATGCTACAGATTGTTTGGGACGGAAGATGTATATAAATAAGATAAGTATATACATATATATACACGGATATTGTGTGTGTGTGATGTTTAATGTTAATATAATACTTTCTCCATCTCTTAACAAACTATTTATTTTTTAAATTTTAGTTCGTCTCATAATAAATTATCAATTTCTTTTTTATTATGTGTACTATCTACATAATATTACAAAGATTCTTACAAATCACTATATATTACACAAATGTCATTACTTTTATTCATACAATAGGCGGCGGCTATGATGCTGAATTTTAAAATTCAACCGCACTGACAACACACCGCAAGACACAATGTGCTTTCAGACAACACACAATATTACCACAAACAACACACCGTATACATTAATATAATACAAATACAATATATGAACTAACATCATATGCTATTTTCTTATACAATACAAACAATAGTTGATTTCAGCACACCACATACTGTTATATAACACACTTGTAATTATGAACTAATAACACAAATACAACACAAACTAACAACATATACTATAGTGTTATATAAAACAAATAATAGCTGATTTCAGCACACCACATGCTGTTATACAATACACTTATAATTGTGTACTAATAACATTTCTCTTTACTATACACAATGTTATGTTGTGTATAATAAAACTGTGTGTTATTTGTATATATTACGGGTGCTGATTTTTCCAATTCAGCACCCTAACCGCTTCTCGTATAATACTAATAAAGTTATTTTAGTCATTTATATTTTATTCATACTATATATCAATATAATACTAATTTACATAAAACTTTGTGCAAAAAGTAAATGAATATTTAATTAAAGGGACGGATAAAATATTATATATATATATATATTTATGTATATATTAATAGAGTCGGTTATTAGCAAGAGCAATATGAGCAATTGCCACAACTTCAAAAGGCACATATTTTTTAAATTTTAACTCATTAGTATTATTAATATATTAAAATTTAATTTAGATTTTATCTCAATTTTTTTTCTGTACAATTACTCATTTCAACTCTAATTCTAAAATTAAACTCTAATCAAATTTTTTATAAAATTAATCCCATATTCCTTACTGTGGTTGGCGGTGTTATTATTATTAAGTTATTGAGTTTATAATAGTCAAAATATTAATATATATTTTTGACTAATGATATATTTTGTATGTATATTTCATTTATTTGATATATGATTAATATAATTTTTACTTCTATACAATTTATTATTATACCTATATGATAATTTGGTAAAAAAATTTAATTATTTATTTTTTGCTGAAGATCCTAAAAAAAATTTGATATATATATATATTACAAACTAAAGATGTTTGAGAGAGAGAATTAAGAGAGTGAGAGACGCACGATGAAGTAAATTGAAATTGATCTTATCACATTTAAATGTCATCCATATACACAAATCTTCGTAAATTTATATATAATATTTTTTTACTAATATAAACGTGTGTTAACAAAAAAAATTAAATAAAATATCAAGCAAATTATTGGAACCAATCGAGCCGGGCTCAACCCAATATAATAATGGGCCACAGGCAATGCAGCTACATAACTAATACTCCCTACGTCCCAAACACCTTGCAACGTTTTCTTTTTGGTATGTCTCAAATATCTGCAACATTTTCAAAATAAGAAATAATTAATTATACTTAATCTCTTACACTTTATCTCCTCACATCATTCAAATAAAAAAATAAAAAATATATTTCTCTCTCCATCACATCACCTAATTTCTAAATTATCTTACTTAATATTACCCACCTAAAAACCCATGCCAAAACAAATATTGCACCTTATATTTTATGCCCCATTTCACTCAAGGCCCAATTCCATTTGAGCCCAAATTAAAAGAGATCCAGAAATGATAGGCTCGGCCCAGTTTGCCCTACTATGCAGACTTTCAAAATTTTATTAATTTCTAAACAATAAAAAACTTTAGTATTTTATATTATCAGATTATATACTTCTCACATCCTAAACATTTTACTATTAATTTAAATTTTAAATATTCTTAATTGCTTATAAATTTTCTTATATTGCTTCCGTCCAAATTTAAAATATAATTTTTATTATTTTTACATGTCTCAATTATTATCAATTTTTATTTAATCCCTTAAGGTAAGAGTAAATAAAATTTTACTTTTCTAACAATTTTTTATTTACTAACTCCAATTTCTTTTTAATCCCAGTAAAATTATCTTTTACTTTTTATTTTATACTAACTATGTAATATAAAATTTATATTCTTTAAATTTCGTATTCAAAACAAACCAGCTCGCCTACTGTTTTGAAACAGATGGAATATTAATTATTTTTGATCTCATTTTTTTTATAATCAATTTTGGTTCCATTTAAATTAAAATTTATCCAATTTCGTCTCATGGTAGCTGACAGGGGCTGACAATGGCTATATTGACTTGAGCACAACCGTGCTAACACGATTGTGTTGGATTCAATACGGCCGTGTTCATTTTCCTGCACTAAACATTGTTGTGTTCATGTCCCTGTTCACGGCTATGTTTTGAATACGGCCGTGTTCCTGACCGTATTCATGTCCGTGTTGTCAACACAGCCATGTTCCTACCTATGTTCACGACCACGTTCTCAATACAGCCATGTTCTCGACCTTGTTCTCAATATTGAGTTCTAGAACATGTTCACCGCTCTATTTTGAATATGATTATATTTGTTATCATTTTTACTTTTTTGTTTTAAAATAAAAATCAAATTATTTGATGTATATATTTATATTTTAACAAAAATATTTTTTACACGATTTTTCCATGACCATCGTGTGCTTCATCGGCAATTCTTTGATCAACTCCGAATCCGTTAGACACATCCTCAACTCCACACCATTCTAAAATACAATATATCTATTTACAAAAATAGAAACACAATCTATCCACTAGTATAAACAAATAATACAACTTCCATTCACAATAATAACTAATAGAAACTACAAACTATTTAGAAAACCAAAATTCTGCCTCGATCTTTGTCTAATTATATATAAATATATATATTTATAGTTTTTTTTATATATATATATGCTTATTTTGTTTGTTGTAAATTAGAAAATCAAAATTATTTTAATTAACATCTTCCAACAGTAATTCAGAACATACATTTGTTCTTTTTGCATTCAAAATCTTAAAAACTCTGAATTACTCAATGATACTATTCATAATATGACCATTGAAGTAATTCGTATATAAAAAAACTATTATTACACTGCAATAATAGATATCTGAGTGTGGGATATGACTAGGAAAATATATTCAAAACTTTCTTTCCATCTATAATTAGTCAATGTGTCACAATAATTGGTATTTGGTCATGAGATATTATTAAAAAAATATATGCAAAACTTTCTTTCTACTTGTCATAAGCTGAATGATATATAACAATAACATTAAAATAATACCACAATGTGTTCATTGTTAGCTTATCTATAATTCACCATTCTTTGTGATTAAGTGAATTAAAATACCAAATTTTATGTCATGGTATATCAATACAAAAGAACACCCAATGATCATGTCGACAGTGAGAAAAAAAAATACAAAAATAAATAAATAAAACTTAGACAGTTGTGGTATTATTTTAATACATTGTATTTTCATGTTGCAAGCATTGTTTTATTTTGAAACAAATCAAATTAGACATACAAAAGAAATCAAATCAATGAATAACACTTCAACGTTAAATTAAAATTAAAGAATATATACAACAAAGAAAATTAAATATTTTTGAAAATATTTGGAATTTCCATTTAGCCGAACAGACCGTTGAAGAACAACCTAAATACTATTTTCAATTCACGTTTGACTTTAAAGGAACTATATTTATCAAAATAACAAAGTAAAAATACCCATAATTTCATATTAATGAATAATACTTCAACATCATATTTTAGTAACACAAAAAAATTCATTAACAAAATAACATATCAGCAACATAACAATATTGTTTAATAACAAGACTTATGTTAGATATAAAATAATAGAATAATTTACATAAAATAAATACAATTTTATATACTTACATAATTATCTGAGAATGCACATTTTCAATTTTCTCTCAGATAACGTTTTTTTTTTAAATACGAAGTCCGTGATGAAATGATTGTCTTTTTACTTGACACTTGATTTTTATTTTGTACTTTGTACAGTGCAATTGATTATTGAAAACTAAAATATAAATATATCAATAAAAAAGAATCATATAGTAATAAAAATTATAAATATATCAAATAAAATAATTCATACTACTAATATACTTGAAAAAATATGAGTTATTTGATTTCTATCCGTCTTCGCCCTTTCAAATTCTCGTCAGTTAAGAAAGTGAGCATAACAATCAATTGGGGTGTCTGTAATATATCGCTCTACTTCTAAGCTTTGTACTACTTCAATCTGCATGTAGCTATTTCTATCGGATACAATTATTTCGCCATACGCTTCGCGATCACTTATAACTCAAATTCAACTCACTACAGACTTCTCAACATTAGTGAGATGACAAGCTTTTTATACAAGTTTCACAACAAGATAATATGGTGATTTAAACACCATTGAAATAATAAATTGTCTTTGCTGCCTAGTGTCAATTAGTGATTCAATCCGAAAGGTCTCACTATCTTTATTACCACATTCTCCGTCATATCTAGCTTCACTGCTGAATGACTTCAAGTTTAGGAAAAATATAAGATCTTTAAGTTTTAATATCTTTCCCATAAAAAGGTGGAAAAATTGATATGTTTGTCCTAAAAAAAAAGTTCGATCCTACTTTAAAATTTCCGGAGAAAAGTATCATAATAAGATTGGATGTTTGCTTCACTCGCCGGAATAAAGTCATAAATTTTTTCAACTATATATTTTTTATGCACAAAATGAAGTACATTATAGATTAAGTACATTATATATTTTTATATTTTTCCAACTACTTATGTTAGGATTCTCCGTACTGCAAGAAATGTGTTGCATAATAATAATTGAGTTGATCTAAATATAAAAATTTTATATTCTAGATGTAAGAAAAATTATGTTAAGTCAATTGTTGACATAGTTGCAATTTTAATTGTTGGATAAATTTCTAATAATTCACAGTATTGTGATGTATTTTTCTGCAAAAGTAATGGAACTTGAAGAGAATCAATGAGATTCATCATCTTATATTCTGATGCAATATCTATTGTTATTTCCTTATGGTACAGATGAATGAAACCCCAATATTCCCTATGATGAATCAATTGATTAATCAAGAAAAAAACAAATATCAATGAGAGAATTTTGGGCTTTCAAAATTCAATATAAAATATCAAAATAAACAACTATGTTGTAAGAGGGAACGTTTGATTAATCAACTTATAGTTGATTGCTATACAACAATTGAATAACAAAGACTAATTTATATAAAAATGCATCCAGCTGAAATACGTGCAGATTTGTACCAAAGTTTAGAAATTGTAGAACTTAGAGATACTGATGTTGCAGCTGTTGGTGGAGAAATAATTCAACCATCTTGTTTTACTATAGGACTTCGAATTATGATGCAACATTATCAAGATGCCATGGAAATATGTATAATTATTGGACCACCATAATTTTCTTATTACATTCACCTGTAATCCGAATTGATCTGAAATTTCACATGAGTTATTAGAATTCCCTAATTGACGCATTGAAGATAGACCTGATATTGCTACAAGGGTCTTTAGAATGAAATATAAACTTCTAATGAAATATTTGAAAAAAATAAAAAGCTTTAAGTGATGTAAATGCAAGTATAGTACCGTATTTAATTATGAATATTATTTGATATTTTCAAATTTTATATACAATTACTAAAAAAATTTCATTTATGACGGATGTTCATATCATAAAATTTCAAAAGAGAGTATTGCCTCATTCGTATATATCTTTTACTTTAATTGATGAATATAAACTCTATTCAATTAAGCGAATTGATTCATTCATATTCGCTTAAATTCCTGATAAAAATAGATATTTTCTTCCCTTGATTTCTACAATTGGAAAATCTCATATCCATGTGAGTTTACAATCTACAAATATCTTTATACTCAAAGGTAAGCACAACAAAACCATAGCCTCAATTATTAACCCTCCAAACCGAATGAATCTCAAACCACAACAACAACCAACCCCTGCAGGTTGTTCTCGCTTTGCATAAATTATTGACTAATCCTAAAGCTTAATTTAGTTCACCAAACATAAGAATTTCAACATCACAGATTCACACTTTGGCCAAATTAATCTTCATGGACAAGTTAATCTCTACAATTCATCAACTATCAACTAATGAGTTCAAGCTAACTAACTAATTTCAAATTAAATTATATCCAAAACTCCAACATAATTCTCAACTTAATCACAATTACAACTCTAAAAAGAGGATAATAACATAATTAGAGGAGGTACTCCGATTCCACGCAACCCTGCAAATTTTCAAAATATTAATATTGTTTTCGAAATTTAAAAAAAATCGATGAAATAGCAAAAGAAGGTTGAGTAGAGTATTATAACATTTCTTTCAATGTTTAACATCTAGAGACAAGATGAATGATGATGAAATCAGAAGCGGTTAGAATTGGGGGAGGTGGTGCGGTCGCCTTCATCGTTATCGGTAGGAGAAAAAAATTATGGTGAAAAAATTGGGGGAATTTAAAGGCTAATTTGATAATGAATGAAGGGAATTGGATGCGGTTATTCACAAATAATGATTGGAAGAAGATTTGAAGGCTGCCGGCTAGGGCTTATACTTGACGGAGCAATTTGGAAAAAATAAGTGGGCGCCCCACTCGGAAGAGGAGAGAAAAGAAAATAGGGAAGAAAAAAGGAAAACTACATATATATAAATCGATGTCTTTATCTGGAATTTACCCACGGCTCTTCAGATTGAAGTCTGATGATTTAGGGCTCAGAAAATTGGGGCGCTTCTCCTTAAATAGAATTTTCTCATTAAGCTTTGAAAGAGGTTGTCACCCGCATAAAAAAAAGTTCTACCCAGACAGAGTTCCGCTGGTTCTGACGCCGCTCATCTCAGAGGGCTTCTCCGCTTCAATTAGAGAAAAGAATGAGAAGACTCACTCTGCTTGTGCAATCGTCGCTTCACTTGTCATAGAGATAGACGTTGATCCATTTGCAGTTGTCGCTGTTTTGGACACCATCGAACAATTGGGTGCTTCAAAATTTCAAAAATTTCTTAGCGCGCAAAAGGAAGGAGCCTTGATATGGAAGGATCTTGGAATCTCAAGAAATCGTCAATCATTCTGCTTAGGAGAGGCCGCATCGTGTCAACAGTTTATAATTCTACACGGCCGTGTACCTTTCTGTTTCGGTCTAAAATTTTATTTTTTGTTATATTTTTTAATTTTTTTGAATTTAGAATAGTTGATACAGTTAAAATGGAAAAAAAAATCAATAATAATCACAATATAATTAAAATGTATCAATTTTAGTTTAAATATAAATATTTATCGAGTACGTTCTTTTGGAAGATTTTGTCTAAAATTATATTATTTAGCAAAATAAATTTCTCTTACAAACATCCAATTATTGTATTGAAATAATAAATAAATTTTTAATACTACTATAATATACAAATTTTAAAAATAGTTGTGTAAATTGATGTTTGTAAGAGAAATTTTTTTTATGAATAATAAAATTTTAGACAAAATTTTTCAAAAGAATATATCTTATAAATTTTTATATTTGAATTAAAATTGATAGATTTTAATTATATTATAATTACTATTGATTTTTTCCATTTTAACTATATCAACTATTTTAAATTCAAAGTAATTTTTTTTTAAAAATAATATAACAAAAAAAACAAAATTTTAAACTAAAATAGAAATGTACATGACTGTATATAATTATTGTACATGGTCATGTATAATTATACACTGAAATATACATGGCTATGTAACAAGAGGACCGTGTATAATTGTACATGACCGTATACTTTCCAAGTCAACTGCTACGTCACCTTCGTCATATCCACCTCAGCAATTTCCGTTAGTTTTTTAACGGTGGGACCAAAATTGATTGAAATTATTTATATTGTGACTAAAATTGATGAGTTTTTTATATTGGAACCAAAATTGATAAATTTTAATTATATTGAGACCAAAATTGATTTTTTTTCCCATATAAAGAAAAAAATACGGAGCAGCAGCTCCTATGCCGAAATTTTATTTAATTATTTATACTGTTTTTATTTAATTATTTATTCATTTAGTTATCGTTTTTTTTATCATCAATATTATTATTATTATTATTATTATTATTATTATTATTGCTGTAAGGATATATATATATATCCACGAAACAAATATATATGAGAAGTTGTACCGATAGCTACCTGCTTTTACTAAATTAGTCTTAATAGTGAAACAATGTATATTTACATCAGTTATACGTATTGGTAATATTGTGAACAAATATGACTAAATTTGCCAATTAACCCCCCTTGTCAATTACAGTGACGATATTGGATGTTGTTGAGAGATGTATTTTTCCAATTCCATTTGCTATTTTGTACTAATTTACTTGTGCAAAATATATTGATATGGATCTCATTTTGTAGATCGTGACATTTTCTTTAATACAATGACTTACTTACAATATTCTAATGTTTTCATATATAAAGAAATGCATTTGAAAGTAATGCAGGGGTTTTCGAATTTTTTGGGCACGCAAAACAAAAAAAAATTTAGTCCGACTGGACGGTTCACCTCATTTTCATCCTCCGACCAATTTAATCATTTTTTCTCCTTTTTTTTCATCCCAACCGACTGGACGGTTCACTCCTTCTCATCCTCCGACCAATTCAGTCATTTTGTCTCTTATTTCCATCCCTAATGACTGACGGTTCTACAGGATAAAAATTTGAAATATATCAATATATATCATTTTGTATAAAATACTTTTTTAATAATACAGAGAAAAAAACTAAGTAAAGAAAAGTATAATATAAAAAAATATTTTGAAAAAAAAAAAAATTTCTATATATTCAACTATAAAGGGGTCAAAATATAAGTCCAAGCGCTATTAAGAAAAGGTTTCCTCGGGAGATAACTGTGATTAAGATGTCGGACAAGAAGAAGTCGGATGAAGAAGGGAAAATAATATGTACTTAGGTCGGGTGACATACAGGTCGGGCAAAAGGAAGTTGGGCGAAGAAAGATGAGAGGGCAGACACAGAGGTCGGACAAGATAAGGTCGGGCGAAGAAAGATGAGAGGGCAGACACAGAGGTCGGACAAGATAAGGTCGGGCGAAGAAAGATGAGAAGGTAGACATGGAGGTCGGACAAGATAAGGTCGGCCGTCTCATCCTTCTTCGCCTAACTTCCTCTTCCGAACGACCTCCGTATCGGTCATCTCATCCTTCTTCGCCCGACTTCCTCTTTCTACCGACCTCCGTATCGGCCGTCCCATCCTTCTTCGTCCGACTTCCTTTTTTGACCGACCTCCGTATCGGCCGTCTCATCCTTCTTTGCCCGACCTTATCTTGTCCGACCTCCGTGTCTGACCTTATCTTATCCGACCTCCGTGCCCGACCTTATCTTGTCCGACCTCTGTACCCGACCTTATTTTGTCCGACCTCCGTGCCCGACCTTATCTTGTCCAACCTCCGTGCCCGACCTTATCTTGTCCGACCTCTGTGTCTGCTGTCTCATCATTCTTTGCCCGACTTCCCTTTTCTGACTGACTTCCGTATCAGGCCCCTTGGACTATATATCAATTCAATTTATACACCCTATATATTATTATTAATAATTTTTTTTTACTTAACAATAATAAATTATATAAATATATATTTTTTATATTTGTACAACCAACCAATTTAAAAAATATATATTTTTTTTGGATAATTTTTTTCTATTTTATTAAAAAATTATTTTCTACGTAATGATATATATACTGAATTGGTCGGATGACAAGGAGGAGAACCGTCCAGTAGGTAGTCGGTT
The DNA here is from genome assembly GCF_009805555.1 of Andrographis paniculata. Classification (NCBI taxonomy): domain Eukaryota; kingdom Viridiplantae; phylum Streptophyta; class Magnoliopsida; order Lamiales; family Acanthaceae; genus Andrographis; species Andrographis paniculata. The sequence goes on along the minus strand of NW_026137513.1, from coordinate 2,003,336 downwards.
GGGATTGAAAGATGAGAGAAAGAAATTTTGTAACTAAGTTACTGCAACCAACTAATTTTTTAAAAAAATAAATTAACTTTTTTTTAATTATTTTAATTATTTTTTGAATTTGAGGGAATTGGAGGGTTACCACTTGAGACACCCTAATTTGGATGTCTTCTATTTCTGTAAGATCAGCGACTAGTTGGACAATTTTTTTTTTGTTTTGCATGCCCAACAAATTCAAAAACCACTGCATTAGTTTCAAATGCATTTTTTTTTATATATCATAGCATTAGAATATTGTAACTAAGTTATTGTATTAGAGAAAACGTTACGATCTACAAAATGATATCCATATCAATATATTTTGTACAAGAAAATCACTACAAAATAGCAAATAGAATTGAAAAAACACAACTCTCAAGAACATCCAATATCTTCAGTTATAACTGACAATGTTAGGGGTTTATTGACAAATTTAGTCATACTTGCCCATAATATTAGCAGTACGTACAACTGATGTAAAAATATACTTTTTTAGTTATAAAAAATATATATTTATATATTTTATTATATTTCTTTCTCTAAACAATTTTTCTCCTTAACCGACCAATTCAACTACTTTTTCTCTCATATTTCTATCCCAACTTATTGTACCGTTCTACTCATTTCATCCGACCAATTCAACCACTTTCTCTTCTCTTTTCATCTCAATCAACTTGACAGTTCTCCTCATTTCATCCGACCAATTTGGTTAAATATTTATTTTTTTATTTTTATTTTCTGTCTTCTATATTCTCTCATTTAAGGGTTTATTTATTTAAATTTATATATTCATGTAATTTTTAAAATTTATTTAGAAATTTATAATATATTAATATATCATTTTTATAGAATAATATTTTTAATAATACAGAAAAAAAATCCATTAACAATTATTTTTCTCTTTTTCTCTCATTATATACCTCTTTCGTAAAACTAATTCGGTTTAAGACTAATTTGGTTGAATATTTTGTTTTTTATTTTTTTTTTTCTTCTTTTTGTCCCTAAAAGAGAAAATTTTAGATGGAAAGAGAAGAAGAAGTGTTTGGTCGGATGAGAAGGAGGTCCAGTCGGTTGGTATAGAAAAAAGATATAAAAAAATATAATAAATTATATAAATATCAATTTTTTTTTTATAACTGTGCAACCAATTAATTTTAATTTTTTTTTAAATATTCTTTTAAAAAGTTACACAATAAATATTTAATAAAATAAAATATATTATTTATTTAAAAATATTTATTACGTTAATATTAAATATTTAAATTATATTTTCTTATAATATTTAATTTAGCTAAATTAAAAATAATGCCTAACACATTAAATATTTAAATTATATTTTCTTATAATATTTAAATAACACATAATTTATCACTAACCGACTTCTGGGTGGACCGTTGTCTTCAATCCATCCCATGTGAGGCCAACCGACTTTCGCCAGTGTTGGCTTTCTAAAATATATTTATATAATTCATTCATTTCTTTCTCTCATAACTCCAACCGACTACCTAGTGGACGGTTCTCCTCCTTCTCATCCGACCAATTCAGTCTATCTATCATTTTGTAGAAAATAATTTTTTAATAAAATAGAAAGAAAATTATTCAATGAAAAATATAATATAAAAAAATATTTTGAAAAAAGAATTTTTTTTTTTTCAAAATTGATTAGTTGCTCATATATAAAAAAAGAAATATATTTGTTGATACCGATTTTCAACAATAAAAAGTAAAATTCGAAAATAGAATTATCTTCGAATTTGATAAAATAAATGCCTGAAATTAAGAATCTCTAAACAATGTACGATACATAAATAAACTAGGAAAATAAATACTACAGATTGAAAAAGTTAATGGTGATCCCAAAAGAAATTCTAGTGAATATGATATCGATTGAAGATGATTTTTCAGAACAAACTCAAATCCTTAAATAACCCCTTAAAGAAACGGTTTGAACTGTCGTCTGGTCGGTTACAGCAACCGCTATCAACCGCCTACCAATTCCTCCTTCATTGACACGTGTCTTAACCGTCTCGCCAACCGCCCATGCCAATCACAGGACTTAACTGCCTCGACCGACGGCCTCTGAACACCTTTCCAGACGGATCATAAATCACCATCCGACTGAGAAATCGTCTAGACCATCCACCGACTGAACCTACCGAATAACCCAACGATTGACCAACCGACTAATCCAGATACTAACTGGTCGCTAGACCAAACGACTCATTGGTCGCCCAATCAAGCGACCACCATCTGGTCCGTTCAATCGGCTGAACAACCATTCGTTCAGACGATTCATTGGTCGCCCCACTCAAGCGATCACCATCCGGTCCCTTCAAACAGCCGACCAACCATTCGTTCGGACGATTCATTGGTCGCCCAATCAAGCGACCACCATCCGGTCGGCCGAACAACCATTCGTTCGGACGATTCATTGGTCGCCCAATCAAGCGACCGAACTGCTGTTTGACCAAATGACCTGCCAACCGATCAGGCAATTAACAGACCGCCTAATTAAACGACCAACTAATAGACCTTTCTTTTGTCCGACCTCTGTGTCTGCCGTCTCATCCTTCTTTGTCCGACCTCATCTTGTCCGACGTTAGTGTCTGCCGTCTCATCCTTCTTTGCCCGACCTTATCTTGTCTGACCTCCGTGTCTGCCGTCTCATCCTTCTTTGTCCGACCTTATCTTGTCCGTCTGTCGTCTCATCCTTCTTCGCCAGACCTCATCTTGTCCGACCTCCGTATCGGCCGTCATCTTTCTTCGTTCGACTTCCTTTTGCCCGACTTTTGGGCCGTTTCGCTTATATTCGGACCCATTCAGAATCCTACTGCCATTATTATTATTATTTTTTGTACTCAATAATATTTATATAATTGATTATATTTCTTTCTCTCATTGTTCTATCCCAACCGACTGGACATTCTCCTCCTTCTCATCCGATCAATTCGGTATATATATCATTTTGTAGAGAATCATTTTTTAATAAAATAGAAACAAATATTATCCAAACAAAAATAGTAATTTTTTTTAAATTGGTTGGTTCCACAGATATAAAAAAAAAATTATATAATTGATTATATTTATTTCTCTCATCTTTCTATGCCAACAGACGGGACGGTTCTCCTCCTTCTCATCCGACCAATTCAGTATATATATCATTTTGTACATAATTATTTTTTAATAAAATAGAAAAAATTTATCCAAAGAAAAATAATTTTTTTTATAAAAAAATTGGTTGGTTACATAGATATAAAAAATATATATTTATATAATTGATTATATTTCTTTTATTTCTTTCGCTCCCCTTTCTATGCCAACCAACTAGACGGTTATCCTCCTTGTCATCCGACCAATTCAGTATATATATCATTTTGTAAAATTTTTTTTTTTAATAAAATCAAAAAAAAATTATTCGAAGAAAAGTATAATATAAAAATATATTTTGGAAAAAAAAATTATAATATTGATATATATAGAACATAGTAAGTAGTACTTTAATTATTATAGATAATTACAAATAATTGTAATCACATTATTGGCCTTGTTTTTTTGGGATAAAAGTAATAATATGATAATAAATTAAAGTATTTATAAAAAAAAAAAACATCTATAATGAAATGTTTACTTTGTAATGGACGTTGCAAAATACAAATATATATAATTTTTAACTTCACCATAGGCCTACCGACCCCAAAAAATACTTCCTAAAACATAAACCGACCTTGCACATACCAATCTTCAACCGAACGGACTCTTGCTGTCACTCCCTTTCCAACTAGTCGGCCGCTATCTCATCCGACAGATCTCACCACTATGAATATCTATATTTTTTATTTATTTATAATTTACTTATAACACTATGTTAAAAATAATCAACTTGAATGTCAGGTTGCTCTATCATTGCGCAGGAACTTAATTATTCTCATCTGTTCAATCAAACGAATAAAAGATAACTAAACCATTTCATAAAATCATAATTTCGAGTGATAACAACATAATATTGCTCTATTACAATTTTTATTTAAATTGTTATTAAAATTTGTACATTTGGTATATTTTATTTTGTAATTAATTTTTTTTAATTATAAATATTTCTAATATAATATAACAAATTTAATCCATTTTATTGACCTTATGTCGGGAAAAAAGCTATTTTCAGTGTACTGAAATCTAATTAAACTACACAACATGACAATTGGCGCGACGTACCGCACTCTCACGGGTACTTAGTGTATATATATATATATATATAAAGACACGAGGGCAATAGTCATTGACATGAATAGTTTGGTGCAAGTTGCAGAGCAATCCTGAGGAAGAATCAATCCACAAATATAGTATGATTATAATTATTATTTTTGGTGTATAAAAAATTGACAAGAGGATTTTGCGGAATCCAAGTTGGTGTGTGTATCATAATATATATAAGAATCGTTTTTTATATAACACCGTGCCATGTTACTCGATCCTATTTTATTTCATTTTTTCTAGTACTTTCCATATTAAATTAAATTAATTATAAGTGACCCCATCCACCATTTATATCCATTCATCCAACCAACTTAACCCTACTATTTAATACTCTATCCGTCCCCGTCTCATAAATATAGTCTTAATTATGTTGGACACGAGATTTAAAAAATATTGACAATTGTGAGTATATTAGTGTAAAAAGTAATGACAATTGTGTAATAAAAAAAAAGTAGGGATAGTTTTTTGATGATATGATTATTTATGAAAATAAAACTATTATTTTGAAACGGACAAAAATAGTAAACAATATTATTATATTATTTAATACTTTTTATGGATTTTGTCACCATTTAATCCAATCAACTTGACCTTTTATTAATGGAACTTCTCAATAATTAAATTCTATGACGTGGTGTTGAAATAATTGAGATATAAAAATAAATTTAATAAAACTGACTTGATTACATTAATGTTGTCGGATTCAAATCTGCAAATTAACATAAAGTTTTGTGTTCTTCATGCCTATTCCGTAATCCTCCTCAGAAAATCACTAGGCATATTCTCTTTTATTAATTGGTCTCATCACCCAATTAATAAGTTATCGAGTTTCTGTATATAGACTTAATACTGACAGGCCAAGTAGTTACACTTAACCCACAATTGAATTTATAATCCAACAGATCGAACTCAATATATATTGCTTAATCGAACTTAAATTTAAAATTGTATTTATTACATATTAAAAATAAATTATAGATCAAGTTCGATTTATGTTATTTTAGTGAAAAATAATTAATGAATCAAATTAAAAGGTTACTTTTTTTCTACCCCATCATCATTTTTTCTATTTGATTTATTCATTTTAACAGTATAATTATTTTTTTCTTAAAAAAATATTACATTAATAATTATTTTACTTAGGAAAATAAAATATTAAATCCTATTAAAACACTAAAACAAGACACCTTATTGTATGAATGGACATATATTCATTTATTTTTATGAGATAAGAAACTCTTTAAAAACTAGTATACATATAAACAGAAGAGAAATAGAAACAGAACAGGCAGAGGCATTGTTGCAGCGGTAGTGTTCTTTTTTTCTTGAAAAATTTTATGATCTTATGTAAAAACATATATGTTATGCAGGTTTGATCCTTATTACTGAATATCACATTCCGAGATCTACAAAGCATATCTTTGATGGATTACATATTTAAAATAAAATAAAATTCTAAATTAAAAATAAATTAACATTAAACTCAATATTTTTCAATTAAAACAAGAATATTAGATTTATTCCCCAACAACCGGACCAAAATTTAATCGATGGAATTTGGAAGATTTAAAAATACTTTAAAATACAAAATTTATATATATATGTATAAAAGAAAATAGTGTCGTGCATTTTCATATAGTAACTCCAAAAACTTCGTCAAAAATAAAAAGTCTCTTTAACTGGTAAGTATTCAAGTCGAACTCAGGGAATATGTGAATATCATATATTTAATTAAAAAAGTAGAATGAGTTAAAGGAATCGAATGGGCTGAAAAGTACATTGCAGAATTTAAATCTAACTAGAAAAACGATAAAATATAAGTATATCGGAGAGAATGGAATTTATATCATATATATGTTTGTGTTTGACTTGTGCTTTTCTTAATGGCTATACTTACGTGGATGAATTGAGTGGGATGGCGATTGTGTGATAACGAATAATATATATAATTTCGGGACGGTTTAGAGGAACAAGTGTGATCACACTTTTTCGCTTAAGAGCATCTCCTATGCAATGTCAAATTGACATTGCAGCTCCATATTTGCAAATCAGTTTCTCCAACCAGACGCTATTTCCTCCACCATTTTTTGTGTTTGCTATTGCACTGTAGCAACGCCATTTATGTTGTGTTTGTTTTATTTTATTTTTGGGTAAACTGTTTTTTTGGTCCCGTAACTGGACCCCTTTATCATTTTAGTCTCGTAAGTGGAGCCTGTCGCAAACTAGTCCCATAAGTGAAAATTTTTCGCTGTTTTAGTCCTCCGGCGCCGGAGATGCCCGCGTGGCTCGCCGGAGGTGACACCTGGCGGACACGTGGATTTTTTATTTATTTTTTCTTTTTTTAAAAAATTATTTCTAATTTTATTTGTATTTTTTTATTTTTTTTATTTAGTCCAATTTTAAAAAAAAATAAAAAAATAAAAAAAAAATGAAAAAAAAAATCCACGTGTCCGCCAGGTGTTGCTGACCTGGCGGGACACCTGGAAGACACGTCACCTCCGGCGAGCCACGTGGACATCTCCAGCGCCGGAGGACTAAAACAACGAAAATTTTTCATTTATGGGACTAATTTGCGATAGACTCCACTTACGGGACTAAAATGATAAGGGGGTTTAGTTACGGGACTAAAAAAACAGTTTACCCTTTATTTTTTTATTTTTTTATTTTTTACAAACTGCATAAGGGACCAATTTATAATATTTATATTTTAATTGTGTATATTTGTATTTTTATTATTTATTTAGTGATTTAAAAGTTGTTTAAAATAATATATAAAAAGGAATATTTATAAAATATTCTTTTTGAAGTTGAAAATAGAGTTGTGGGTTGTAGTTAAATTACTGTAGCAACTGCATTTTTAGAATTACAACGGCATAAATGAAGTTGTGTGGTTGGAGATGGCCTAAGCCCGATTCTTGACTTGGTGGGTACTTAACCTTAAGAGATTTAAAACGAGACTTCAGCGACACCTGACGAAGAACATTATTTTCTAAAAAAACCGTTGTCATCGGACATTTCTGTGACCCGATAAGCAAGAAACTATGTCCAATGAATTATTTTTTCAACTATTTGACTAGTGGCTCTACCCCGTTGATACCTCTCTTTAATCGTGGTTAAATTTGGCTCACAATTAAGTAGATCGACAAGGCTCCCGCATACTTAGCTGCTACGAACCATGTAATCTATATTAATGAATACAACGCGATCATGGGCATGGATAGTTAACCCTTCTGCCGCCCTTTCACAACCTTGTCGAAAGTGAACAACTCAAGTGCGAACATGAAATTTTTGGGTGAATGTGAGGTGGAGAAATATGATAGGAATTTTTATTAGCTAAAATAATATGCAAGAAGTAAGAGAAAATTGGAAGAAAAGTAGCTTACTCGTGAAACAAAACTGAAATTTTCATATATTTAAAGTGGCTTTCCACGCTGATTTAATGTGGTGGCTGGATGTAAATGTTCACTGACTTTCTGTGCAGCTGCCACTGGAATTATGTGCTAATAAATACAATGAAAAATAAATGTGTTGTTGACTTCCGCTGAAATTATGTGCACTCGCCACTCATTTAATGTGTCGCTCCGCTGAAATTGAGACAAAATTAATTGCAGCCACCGCTTGGAAACTTCCACGTGCTGATTTCCGGTCCAACGACAAATGCTCCTCTGACTTTTCGCACAGCCGCCACTGGAATTTTGCACTCATAAATGCAGTCGTCGCTTCGCTCACCTCTACGAGGGATTTTCGCTCCGCTCACAGATTCCGCGCCCGTTGGTTCAAATGTAGCCGTCTTTTTTTCTCCGCTCCGCTCACGGATTGACTTTTGACTTTGACCCATCAGTGTTGACTGTTGGCTTTCGCGCCAACGGTTATTTTTTCCTCATGAAGTTATTTTTTCGCCATTTTAGGCCAAATTTGAGCTCTCATACCGGTTTATAAATATTGATTCACTTTTTATAAAAAAAATAAGCATCCAATAAATATTTATTATATAAAAATACCAACTTATCAATATTAATTATATAACTTAGCAAATTTTAAATACTTAAATAACATATAAATAATGCCTGAAAACATAGTTCAAAAAGCACATCAATCAATTTAATTAATACACCAAAATTATAAAATACACTTAAAAACTAATAAATCAATCTTTTACATATAATATGCGATAAATATAATTATCAAAATAATTTAACATAAATAATACCAAAACTCGACATAAATAAATAAAGGCAAAATTGTCCATAACTCCCTTGTGGTTTCGAAACTCAGCGTAAATCTCTAATTTACTTTAAAAATTGCATTGCGCCGCCTTATATTTTAAAAAATGTTGCATGAAATCCCTTTGTGGTTTCGAATTTCAGCGTAAATCCACACTTTAATTTGAAAGATTGTGTGGTGTCCCCTTATACTTTAAAAAATATTGCATGAAACCCCCCGCAGTGCAAAACATATAGATAGAAAATTGTCTCATCACACAAGGGAGGTTACATGGTGGTGGGGTTTCATACAACGTTGTTTAGAGTATAAGGAGGTGCCTGCAATTTTTAAAGTGCATGGAGATTTTACGCTGAATTTTGAAATCACATGGGAGTTACGAGCAATTTTACTATAAATAAATAGAAGGCAAAATTTTCCATAATTCCCTTGTGGTTTCAAAACTCGGCGTAAATCCCCCTTTACTTTAAAAATTGCATAGCGCTCCCTTATACTTTAAATAATGTTGCATGAAACTCAATTGTGGTTTTAAAACTCAGCGTAAATCACCACTTTACTTTAAAAAATTGCATGGCGCCCCATTATACTTTAAAGATATTGCATAACCCCCCCTCCGCCATGCAAAACATACAGATTGAAAATCATCTTGTCATCATGCAAGGAAGTTTTCATGGTGATGGGGTTTCAAACAACGTTTTTTAATGTATAAAGGGGTGTCATGCAATTTTTAAAATATAAGAAGATTTTACGCTGAATTTCAAAACCACATGGGAGTTATAAGCAATTTTACCTAAATAAAATATATAAAATATGGAAAAATCAAGAGTTATCATGTCTTGCCCAGATTAAAAACGAATTTGTAACTTCTTAAGTAACTTACTGTGGGTATACAAAGAATATTAGATGAGGTGAATCATGATATTAGAATTTTTCGTACTGCAAGAGATGCATTGCATAATAATAGTTTAGTTGATCTAAATATAAGGATTTTATATTCTAAATGTAAGAAGACTTATATTAAGTCAATTGTTGAAGAAGTTGCAATTTAGATTGTTGGAAAAATTTCTAATACTTTACAATACCTTGATGTATTTTTCTGCAAAAATAATGGAACTTTGAAGAGAATAAATGAGACTCATCCATCTTATACTCTGATGCAGTATCCATTGTTATTTCCTTATTGTACATATGAATGAAACCACAATATTCCCTATGATGAATCAGTTGGTCAATCAAGAAGAGGACACGTACCAATGATAGAGTTTTGGGCATTCAAAATTTAATATAAAATATCAAAATGGACAACTATGTTGTAAGGGATGGCGTTTGTTTAATCAACTTATAGTTGATTTCTACGAAATAAATGAATAACAAAGACTAAATGATATAGAAATATATCAAGCTGAAATACATGCAAATTTATACCAAGGTTTAGAAGTTGTAGTACTTGAAGATACTCATGTTGCAGTTGTTGGTAGAGGAATAATTCTACCATCTTTTACCGGAGGACTTCAAATTATGATACAACATTATCAAGATACCATTGGAATATGTAGAAGTATAGGACCACCAGAATTTGTTTTAATACATTCACCTATAATCAAAATTGATCTGAAATTTCACATGAGTTATTAGAAATCCCTAATCGACGCATTGAAGATAGACCTGATATTGCTATAAAGGTCTTTAGAATGAAACATAAACTTTTCATGAAATATTTGAAAGAAGAAAAAGCTTTCGGTGATGTAATTGCAAGTATAATAACGTATTTAATTATGAATATTATTTTATATTACAAATTTTATATACAATTACTAAAAATATTTCATTTATAACATATGTTCATGACATAGAATTTTAGAAGAGAGTATTGTCACGTTCACATATATCTTACTTTAGTTGAGTAATATAAGCCATATTCCATTAAGGGAATTGATTCATTCATATCTGTTGAGATTCTTGATAAGAATAGAGATTTTTTTTTGCTTATCGAACGGTCACACGATGCATAATGCATGAGCCGACCATGCAATCTTAGTGCTCCTTGCATGGTGGATGGAATTTGTTGCAAACATTATTCGAAAAAGTTTTCTAGTGAAATCACGATTGATAAAGATGGATTTGTGTCATACAAGCGGAGAAATAATTGCCAAAATATTGTAACTATAAATGGAGTTGAATTGGATGGTTGATGGGTGGTTCCTTACAATCGTGATCGTTTGATTTTGTTTATATATCACATCAATATTAAGAAGTGTGCATTTTCAAATTTAATGAAATACATGTGCAAAGGTAATGATAAAGCAACAATTGTCATTGAAAATAATGTCGATGACACTCAAGCCAACACGAACAAACAAACAAGTAGATGAGGTGAAATGATACTTGGATTGTCATTATGTTTCATTTATTGAGGCATATTAGAGGATTTATGAATTTGGTTTTCAAGGTCATAATCCTCATGTTGAGCGTCTGCAAAATATTGTTTGTCAAACCAACTGTTGATATTATTCTACAGTGACGATAACTTGGTTAATATTGTAAATTAAGATAGGGTACATGACATAATGTTAACCAAATGGTTTAAACCAAATAAAACATACGTCATATGACTTATATTGAATTTCCTTCCATAATAGTTTGGAAGCAAAACCTCAAGGACTGGGCTTTAAAAAAAAAAAGAAAAAGAAAAAAATGCATAGAAAGAATACTATATATTCATCCAATGGTAGGAAAAAAAAAATACTACTCTATAATGCTACTTTATGTTGTGTGTGGGACCCAAAATTATGGGAATATTCGTACATTTAATGATATTTTATTCTATACATTTAAAGAGGCTTGTGCGCCTCATGGATTATTGAATGATGATATTGAGTGGAATTTACATTGTTTGAATCTTCGATGTGACCATTTTCATTGAACTCGCACAATATGTTCTCTGTTATACTTTTACTCTCAAAGTTGAAAGATCATGTAAAATTATCGGAGGTACACTAACATCCTAGGATTGATGAATTACGTTATAATATTTGACAACATAATTCTCATGATGTCAGCAATGAATATTTAAAGGAATTATGTATACAAGAAATTGAATGCATACTAAACAAGAGTGGAAAATTATTATCAGATTTTTCACCTTTGTCCAAACCTTCTTCCACTACATTTGGTATTTTCTCGAACATATTGATTTCAGAAGCATTCAACTTTGATCATTTTGAAGAGAAAAAAGATTGTTTGAAAAGTATTTTTGTGGATTGAACAATGAACAATTATATATTTACAATATTGTTCTACATGAATTTTCTTTGTCAATAAGAGTGAGGGCACTGGAAAAATATCCTTGTGGAGAACATTAATTGTGAAATTTTGATCCGAGAGAAAAATTTGTTAGCAGTAGTGTCTTCTGGAATTGCTTCATTACTCCTTCATGGTGGTAGAATAACACAATTCCATTTTAGAATCTCTATTGATCTACGTGAGAAATCAATATGTTTGATAAATATCAACTCCAATTTAGGTCAACTAATCCGAGAGACATCTATTGTTCTATGGGACGAAACTCCAATAATGTATCAATATGTTGTCGAAGTAGTTAGTGAGACTCCTAAGAATTTTTTAAAAGGGACAAAAAATTACTCTAATATCTTGCAGTTTGGGGGGAAATTGTGCATTTTAAGTGGATATATTAAGCAAATTCTTCTTGTGGTCACAAAAGTAACACAAGAGTTAATTGTTGAAGCATCTTTACACCATTCTTATTTATGAAAAATGTGCATGGTAATGCATCTTCATAAAAGTATAAGGTTATTTGGATGTAAACTTAATATATATTTCTATTCAATAAAACTAACATATGCTTGCTCCGTCGCAATTCAATGTACCATTTTTATTATTTCACCAGTGGCGGATCTAGAATTTTGAATTCGGTGGGTCGATAATTAATTTAAATTAAAAATAATAAATTACATCAAAAGAAATTTATATTAAGAAGTATGAAATTTCAAATTAGCAATCACTAATACATCAAAATAGCTACAACTGTTCACGACGAGATCTCATATTTTGGTATCGATTGACAATATCATCGATACTAACTTTCGTAAACACATCTCTTTCTAGAAAAGTAACTAAACAATCATTCAATAATTGATCTCCCATGTTATTCCGTAATTTGTTCTTAATGGTAGTCATCGCTGAAAATGATCTTTCCACGGTTGCAGTTGCTACATAAATAAGCAACACTAATTTCAATAGCAAGTAGACCCTTGAATGTGTTTCATTTCTTTATCTCAACAATTTTCATAGAAAGTTCATTTAGATCCTTCAAATCCCAAAATCTCTCATCACATCGAATATCAGTAATGAAATTACCCAATGACTATTCAAAAACCATCAATTCTGCTTCTGAAAATTCTGTAGGATAAAATTATGCAAGCCGTCGGAATCTCTTTTTTTATCAAAAGTAGAAAACCGATTAGAAGGAAGAAAACAAGACATACACATCAGTAATTCTTTGTTTACCTCATTGAATCGATTTTTAAGTTCTTGCAATTGTAAATCAATTACACTAAAGAATAATTCAACTCGAAAATGATGAAGATTTGTCATATGTGGAGACTTATTTCCGCGATAACACCTCATCCCCATAATAACATATTTTCCCTTCATATCAAGAATCTCCACTTCATGCTTAACTATAAATGATGTAACTTTTTACATGAAATCGTCCCATCCATTCTCTCTCAAATCTTGAAGGTTTTTCTTAGTTACATCAACCATGGACATTGCATTTACAATGTCTTGTTCTTTTTTCTGCAAGGCCAAATTTAGTTCATTTTTAATTCCAAATATTGACAACATCAATTGTGCCACGAAACTGAAATCAAACTACAACATTAAGTGTGTAAGTAACTCAACTTTATTCTTGTCTTTCATATCAAAAACTTCTCCAATGGCATCAAGTGATTCAAGAATCAAAGGAAATAAATGAATCACATTTAAAATTGTTTTAAAATGTGATCCCCAATGAGTATCTCCAGGCCTACTTAATTTAAGCTCTTAATTTAAACCTGTTCCAGATTCGATTTCCCCCAAAGACAATGCTTGCACGATAATTTCAACTTGTTTTTCTCGAAGAATTTCTTTTCTTTTGGGTGAACCTCCAACAAAATTCAACAAAGGTACAAGAACATCATTAAATAACCAACTAACATCTCTATTCTTTTCAGCAACAACAACAAGAGTCAATTGAAGTTGATGAGCAAAACAATGGACATAATAAGCACTTGAAGATTCTTTCAGAATTAAAGTCTGCAAACCATTAATTGACCCTCGCATGTTACTAGAACCATCATATCCTTGGCCTCGAACACTAAATAGACTTAAAGAGTGTTCCATTAGCAGTGACTCTATTGTATCCTTTAGAGTCAAAGTAGTATTGCCGACATGCACAATACCAAGAAATCTCTCATTTACTTCTCCTCTTTTATTAACATATCGCAAGCAAAGAGCCATTTGCTCCTTATCAGCAATGTCTGCAGACTCATCATCAAGAATCGAAAAGAAACCACCGTCAAGTTCCTCAATAATCGCTTTAGTTGTCTCTTTTGCACATTAATTATATCATTTTGAATTGAAGGACCAATCAATTGACAATTTCCAGGAGCATTTTTCAAAACCACTTTTTGGTAATCAGAATTATGCACAAAAAGTAGATGCAAAAGTTCTAAAAAATTACCTTTATTCAATGATCCTTCACTCTCATCATGACCACGAAAAGCCAATCCTTGAAGCAAAAGTCATTTCAAGCATTCAATTGAAGCTTCTAACCGCAAACGATAAGCACTCGCTGATTGTTCAGATTGCTTAGACAAAACAGATACAACAGAAGATTTTTGGTTCTTGAAATTATATAATCTTCCCAATGCTTGATTGTGAGCACTCTTAATTCCACCCACATGCTTAGCAAATGCTTCACTTCTATTCCAAGTTCTAAAACCCACACCAACAAAAGCATCTCCACCAGTTGAGTTCTCATCCTTGAATAAGTAACACACAAAACAAAAGGCTGCATCCTTTTCAACACTATACTCAAGCCAAGATTTGTATTTCTCAAACCATCTAGGGAGAAAGCGACGGTTGTTACCCAAACATACAGTTTGAGGAAACAAGTGATTTTCAGATTGACATTGTCTTTGAATATATGCTCTTATAATCATATCTCTATCATCCGGATGAAAATCAACAATTATTCTTCTTTTTCTCGGATCATGTGGAAGATCATAAACATCACATTGATTCAATCTTACTTGATGCCTCGGATTTGAATTAGCTTTGATGCATTGTTCATCTTGATCTTGAATGTGTTAATGCTTATTAGATGAAAAATCATTTAAAGGGAGAAGATGTTGGAGAACTTACTTCAAATGGCTCTTATCTGTCTCTGTTTTGGTGAATTTTTTTTACAAAAAAAAGTTGAAATTTGACTTTGATTGATCCTCTTTATTTCAAAACTCTAAAATTCAGACTTAATAAAATAAAAATAAAAATCAGCAAACAACATCACAACAATATCACAAACACAAAGGCATAAAATTATTGATCATATAATACAAATTGTATTGAATGATAAATTTTAAAAAATTCCACAAACCATAATAAACTCTAAAAGATTAAAACTCTAAAAAAATATGATACAAAAAATTCAATATACCATAAAAAAATAAAAAAAAAATAAAAAAATAATAAAACTTAATAGACAACGGACATCAACCAAATTACCTCCAATTCATTCTAAAATAATAAATTAAATTAATTACCTGTCGAAGGTATTGGTGTAAATTATAATGCAAGGAAGATTAAAAAACGGAATAGGGAAGAGCCGGAGAGCAAATAAAATTAAATCTGTGTTTGTGGAATTGGGCAAATCCTGACGGTAGAATAAAAGAGGAACAAGATGAAAAAAAAATATAAAAATAATAAATTAAATTAGGGGTAAATATGTAATTTTAGTGATAATTGAGTATTATTTTTATTTTTATTTTGATAGATAGGTGGAAATAACACCATTGATTTTTAATATAAACATAAAATTAATAAATTAATTTAATAGTATAATTATAATTTTAGTAATAATTAGTATTATTTTTATTTTTTATTTTTTTGGATCAATTGACCCACCTTGCCTAATACTCCATCCGCCACTAATTTTCACCCGTCTCACTAAAAATATCAATTTCTATCTCTAGTAAAAATAATCATATATGCCTTTGTTTTGTGTTATGGTTTGAAGGAAAAAAATTTATGTGAAGTATATGAAATTGTGTAAGTAATATAAAAAAAATAAAAATTGAGCGTGTAATATATTAATTTTTTGAAAAAATGTGTTAAAAAAGTTTTTTGCAAAAGAAACAAACATGCCTAACTTTTATAAAAATATTCATTTTATTTATACTTTCAAGAGCAAAATGTCAAAATCATTTCACATACTTTAACTAACTAATAAAATTCTATTATTTTTTTATTTACTACAAAAAAACCAATGGGTACATTCGAGCATGACAAAGGGGGTATATACTTGTAATAATACTCCCTCCGTCCATGAAATATATACTCATATGAGTTGGACATGAGTTTTAATGAATGTGTATTATATTGGTTGATTTTGATACAAAGTAAGATTATATTGGTAAATATATAGTTGAATGAATAATGTGAGATAAAATTTTGGATAGATTGAATGTGTAGATGTTGGTAGCATATATATGTAAATAAGTAGAATAGTGAATGATATAAATTAAAGAGTGTGTAAGAGTTATTTGCTAAAAATGAAAAATACATATTTTTGTAAACAAACAAAAAAGAAAAATATAGATTTGGTGGACAGATAAAGTAATAATTAGTATGTCAATTGCACCAATGATTTTACATAACAATGTTGGAATGAGAAATATTATTTTAAAGTCTTCAACATAACAATGTCATCGCAGCTTATGGAGTCATTGTAAGACTTATTTGGTATCATTGTTGTTGTTGTTGTTTATTGTACAATACTCCTTCAAATTAGATGATTCAAAAAAGATATATAATAATTACGAATATGAACTGACAAATACGTTACTTTCTTGGTATGTATGTATGTATGCATGTATTATTATTATTATTATTAAACCTTTTCGTCCGCAAAATTACTCTCATTTTTTTTGTATACAAAGAAAATTGGAGTAATTTTTGTGGACGGAGGGGGTATTTCTTTTGTAGATGCAACAATGATTAAGAAAAAAAAAATTACAAAAACTTGGTATCATTTTTAGATCTACAAAAATGATTTTAAAAAAAATTATAAAAGTTGATATAATTTTTAGTACGAATTTATTATCTACTTCTGTTAGAAATTTTGGGGGAAAATAATGAGATGGTCTTATTGATCATCAAAATAAGGAGCCTATATATAGCAATACAAAACAAACTCGATAGACTCAAATCTAAGTAATCTAATCTATGAATAAGATCAAATCTAGATATAAATATACTAAATCTAAAACTGAATATCTAAAATATCTCAACATCCCTCTCAAACTCAAGTGATATAACAGAAACCAACTTGAGTTTGATAAGAAATTTGAATATAAACGCAAAAAAGAAAACATAAATAAAAATAATAGTTCACTTTTCATTGGAACCGAAAACGAGATGACTTTCCACCCGGAAGCAAAAAATGAGATGACTCCACCGAAAATGAGATGACTCTTCACCGGAGTTGAAAACGAGATGACTCTACATGAGCAAAAAAACGAAATAACTCAACTGGAGCCGAAAACGAGATGACTCTACCGTTGCCGAAAATAAGATGACTCCACCAGAGCAAAAAAAAACAAGATGACTCCATCGGAGCCGAAAACGACATGACTCCACTGAAGCAAAAAACGAGATGACTCCACTGGAGCCGAAAACGACATGACTCCACCAGAGCCGAAAACGACACGACTCCACTTGAGCCGAAAACGACAGGACTCCACCGGAGCCGAAAACGACAGGACTCCACCGGAGCAAAAAACGAGATGAATCCACTTGAGCCGAAAACGATATGACTCCACCGGAGCAAAAAACGACAAGACTCCACCGGAGCTGAAAACGAACCGTAAACAAGATGACTCCACCGGAGCCAAAAAACGACATGACTCCACCGGAGCCGAAAACAACATAGATCGGAAACATTGAACAGATCGCACGCATGCAATAGACAAGCACAGACAAAAAGAAGATCGCAGACAGGTTTCAGATCGCACGCAAACAACAGATAGCAAATCGCAAACAGGTTTCAGATCGGACGCAAACATCAGAAAAGCAGCGAACATATGGCAGATGAATATATGGCAGATGGCAGACAGGTTTCTGATTGTACGACAAACAAGCAGCGAATGACAAGCAGCGGATGGCAGAAAGATCTCAAAATCACAAAACCTCCGGGTACAATGTAGGTTGAATGTACCAGGAGTTCGTAGGCTATATCTAAGGCATGAGAAAAGTAGGCTCTGATACCATGCTAGAAATTTTGGGGGAAAATAATGAGATTATCTTATTGATCATCAAAATAAGGAGCCCATATATAGACAATACAAAACAGACTCGATAGACTCAAATCTAAGTAATCTAATTTATGAATAAGATCAAATCTAGATATAAATATATTAAATCTAAAAGTGATATCTAAAATATCTCAACAACTTCAAAAGTAATTCAATTATTAAATGCAAAAAAAACAAATTTGTATGCGCAAGTTTAGACATCAACAAAGAGTAAATTTTCTGTACTTTATTTTTATAATTAATTTTTTCAACACATAATTTTGATTTTCTTATTTTGTTATATGAAGGTCAAATTTTTCGATATTATTTGACAAATTGAGCATGTTGATTTTCAAAATCTTCGGACTACCATATGTAACAAGTACATAAAATTATGTGCAATTACTTTACAAAGATTATATACATACATTGCAGATAAATAATTGAAGCAGATTTAAGGTAATATATCATATATATATATATATACATATAAATACGTCGCAATATTTTATTTATATTTTACATATAATTTTCAATTTTAAGGTAATATATCATATATATATACATATAAATACGTTGCAATATTTTATTTATATTTTACATATAATTTTCAATGTATATATGATATTAACTTGACGACAAAAGATGGTATCGAAAATAGAAATTTTAAATTGTCATATAAACAATTCAATTCATCTTTCTATGTCAATCATCATATTTCAAAAGATTTATAAAATTATGTATGTTTTGTATGTATAAATAAACATATATTATTTTTATTTTTAATTATTTTAGCACATTAATATTTTGTTTAAATATATAACAAGAAAATAGTATATTATTAATACAGAAGTTTATTGACATTTTTATAAAATATACTTATATATATTAACTATATAAACTCCATCTTTGTGGACATGATAAAAAAAAAAAAAAAAGTCATATAATTTTGTATTAATTAATAATTACTTCGAAGAATACTTATATTTCTGTAAATTATCTATCAATATAATAAACTATTTATCTAATATTACTTTAATAATTTATACAAATTATACAACACCATATGTGTGCCACTACTGGTATATTATTTAATACTCCTATAATAAATAATTTAATAATATTATAATTTTATAAAAAAATTAATATATAATATTTTTTTGTTTTAAATTTCATATAATAAATTAATTAATGTTATAAAAGACATTTATATTATAAGAAATGAGGAAGTTATACTTCTTTCGTCCAATTTTAACTGATATACTTTTTTTTTCTCTCATTTTACTTGATATATTTTTATTTTGGGTAAATTGCTTTTTTAGTTCCGTAACTGGACCCCTTGTCATTTTAGTTCCATAAGTGAAGCCTGTTGCAAACTAGTTTCATAAGTGAAAAATTTTCGCTATTTTAGTCTTCCGGCGCCGGAGACACCCGCGTGGCTCGCCGGAGGCCACGTGTCCGCCAGGTGTCGCTGACTTGGCGTGACACCTGCAGACACGTGGCTTCCGGCGAGCCACGCGGGCGTCTCCGGCGCCGGAGGACTAAAACAACGAAATTTTTCAGTTATGGGACTAGTTTGCGACAAGTTCTACTTACGGGACTAAAAAACTAGTTTACCCTTTTATTTTTAGTAAAATTTATCCATATTGAACATGTTTAACAAATATAAATCATTTAATTAAATATGTAATATCTTATATGTTGGAGTCACATGAAACTCATTTTTTTCAATCTAACACAATTAAATTTTTAACTTCTTATACATAGGATCTATTCAAATTTTTTTTTCTCTTTAGTAAACAAATATTTTTATTTACATTACTTCATATGTTCTTAAGAAAATTAGTTTATATTAATTATAAATAAATAAAATATTTTTTATTTAATTATATTATATAAAATTTTTATTCTTTATAAAATAATATCTATATTGTATATATTTTGTTGAGATATAAAATTTTTTTAAACTTTTTTTAGTGATGTATATTAAGTTTTATTTAAAAAATATCAAAATCACTACTCATATAAAAAATAAATAAACTAAAATCATAAATCATTATTATTAATTCACCAAATGTTACTATCTTAAATATCGTACTACAAATTAAATATGTCGATTTAATTGAGAGTAAGGAAGTTTTCATAAATTATTTTATTAAATATAAAGATATGTATAAAATATATTTTAAATAAAATAATAAATTTATTGACGTCTAAAAAATTCAAATAATACAAAATTTATTTTTACAATATGATAAAAATTTAAATGAGTTTTTAATATGATATAACACACCACTGGAAGAAAATACTCGGAATAACTATTTATGTGTTCTTTTAGGGTGTGTTTGTTTGGGGGATTGGATTTTAAATATACTATTCATCTCATATTTTTTCTTAAAAAATATCAAATTAAAAATCTATTTGTCATTTTTATATTATACTAAAAATTAATTTTACATTCAAAACATCACGTCAACATCTATTTATCACAATCATATAACTATTCAAATTCAAAATTTTTACTATTCAAATCTCAACTCAAAATCTAAACTCCCAAACAAACACAGCCTACACAAAAATTTTCAATATATTTTCTATATAAAAAATAATATATTACATGTATTCATTATTTTTATATTATCTATACAAAGTTTTATACCTCATATAAAAAATATCTTCGAAATCAATACACAAAATCAATATTTTTTAAATTTTATTATTTGGACTCTGCATTTCTTAAAAAAATATAATTTTTTTCTCTCACAAAATATCTCATCAAACATTATTTTCATACCAAATCCAAATCAAATTTTTTCCCATCTCATCGAAAGAAACACACTCTTTTATTGTTTATAATGTAAGGAGTAGTAACATCATCCTAACCATTAGAGAGAGGGCGACGGTCAGCCACGTGTCTTCTACAGTCAACGACCTGTTGCATATGATACTCCGCTGTCTCTTCAATTTCAACAACACTTATTATTTGTTTGACATTTTGTTTGATTATTTATTAAAGTTAAATCAAAACACAGCGTAGAATACAATATTGAAACGTTAGACTTGCGTGTAATAAGACGAAAGTGATGTGTTTGAATATGTGTTTGTTCGGGGATTGGATTTAATTTCCATTTTTCATTCTATTTTTTCGCTCCAAAAACATCAAATCAAATACTTAATTTTTATTTTTTATATCATACTAAATATCAAATTTCATTCAAAACATCACATCATACAACTATTTAAATTCAAAATTTTTACTATTCAAATCCCAGTTCAAAATCCAAACCTCCAAACAAAGACACCCTTAAATGTACTGTCAAACTAGTTCATACAAAAGTATGTTTGTGGATGTGATTTTTGAATTTGGAATTCAATTTGAATAACTTTTTAATGTTATATAAATAAAAATTTATGTGATATTTTTAATATAAAAATAATTATTTTATTTTTATTTTTAAAGAACAAAATGCAATTACTACACAAATAATCATAATTTTATATAAAAATAAATAACTTTTTTTATTTTTTCTATTCTTACATAATGCTATACATAACTCATTGCTTCAAATTAAAATCTAAAATAAAAGATTCATAAAAAAGTAGATACACCTTTAAATTTGATAAATCTTACTTATTTTCTACTCCCTTCGTCCCATGTATTATGGACGTATTACTGTAGATATAAAAATTTAGGAAAAGTATAATTAGTAAATAATTAAAAAATGTATTAGTAAAAATAATTATTATATAATAAAAATAATTGTGGATTAAGATTAAGATAACTTAATAGTTTAATTAAAATTTAAAAAATTATAAAATTTAAAATGAGATTAAAGTGTATAATTATATTTCTAAAAAATAAATAGAAAAATTATGTGAAACGGACGAAAATAAAAAATAAAGACAAATTATTTGGGATGAAGGGAGTAATAAATAATTGTAATTATAGTTTTGATATGTAAAATTAATGTAAAATTATTGATATAAATAAGTATAAATGTGAAGGTATTTGTAATATGCAGTGAATTTATATATATTAAAAAAAGAAATAAATATTATATTTAGACAACAAAAGTAAGCAAAATATATACTTATCAAATAAACAAATGAAGTATTAATTTTTATTCGGTTCAAGTTTATTTGGTTTTGATTTGATTTGAATAATAGTTTAATATACTCTCGTTTCGGATAATTTGTCCTCTTTAGTTTAGAAACGGAATTTTAGGTATTATGTAATTAAGAAGTTTATTAGTGAAAATAATTATGATTGAATAAAAATAATTATAGATTAAGATTAAAATAAATAAATAATTTAATTAAAATAAAAAAATTATAAATTATGATTTTAAAATGTGATTAAAGTGTATAATTATATTTCAAAAAAATAAAATCATAAATTATTTTAGATAAAAAAAATAGAAATAATAGACAAATTAAATAGGACATGTAGTAATATATTACGAAAGAAAAACATGAATTTTTATTATAAAAAAAAAAAAAACATGCATATTAAATAGTATACTTATTTTATATTTAAAATCCAAATCAAACACAAACTTTACCTAATAAATAAGATTAAACTACAAAAAAAATAGTATATTTGTAACGGAATTCCGTTCCTAAAGTTCACGTAGCTAACATAATTCCATCTCTAATTTCGTCTCTAATTTCGTCTCTAATATCATTAGTAGCGGAAAAAGTGAATTTATGAAAGAAAAAACCTCGTTACAAAATTGATAATTTCTTTTAGTGTTATATTGGATATGTTAATTAAATAAGTATTAACTGATTTTTTTTGTTTCGTAACTGGACCTTTTTAATATTTTAGTATCTAATAGATACTATTTTAAAATAGTTTCGCAAATAAAAAGAAGAAATTAATTTAGTTCTCAATGCTTATGTGATATGTGCGTGTAAGGTGACGGACATGTGCTTGGCCATATAACTTTTATTTTTAAAATAAATAATAAAATTAAATATATAAAATAAAATAAAATAAAAACTTTAAATTATCCACATGTCAGTCAGGTTAACCGACACGTAGCCGCTATATGAATAATTTATATTTTTTATATTAAAAATAAAAATATAATTAAAAAATATACTAATATATAAATTATTAAAGGTCACGTTGCACTGATTTGACAGACATATGAATAAATTTTTTTTTTAATTTTAATTTTTGTAATTTTTTATATTTAAAAAAATAAAAATAATCCACATGGCGGACATGTGTAGGTCACATGGCGCTAAACTAATCGATATGTAGTCAGCATGCCACGCAGGTGCCACATAGACATTGAGGACTAAATTGCGAAAAATTTTCACTTACAAGACTATTTTACGATATACTCCAATTATATGACTAAAATAATACAGGAGTCAGTTAGAGGATTAAAAGATCAGTTTACCAATTAATTAATTGCATTCAATACAAATATTTTAATTCCGTGCTCGTTAATTTTTATTTGTTAGCGTAAATTATTTTTTTAGTCTCGTATATGACCTCATTTATCAATTTAGGACTTTAACTGGACTCTGTCTGAAAATAGTCTTTTAAGTAAAAAATTTTCGCTCAAATGGTACTTTGGTGCTGGACTCGCTACGCTGGCCCGTTGTTGCTAACGTGGATGGCATGTCATCGCCATGTAGTTGCCACGTCAGCGACACTTTTTTGTTTTTGTTCTTTTTTTTTACAAAATGTCTTAGGAAACTGTTTTTTTAAGTACCGTATATGACCTAATTTATCATTTTTAGGACTTCAAATTGACTCTGACTGAAAATGGTCTTGCAAGTAAAATTTTTTCGCTAAAATGGTCCTCCGAAGTTGCATCTACGTGGTGATGACATGTCATTCACGTCAGTACCACATCAGTAACGGCGGGCCAGCGTGGCGAATCCGGCACCGGAGGACTATTTTAGCGAAAAATCTTACTTACGAGACTATTTTCAGACAGAGTCCACTTAGGGTGTGTTTGTTTGGAGGTTTGGATTTTGTTGGAATTTGAATAGTAAAAGTTTTGAATTTGAATAATTGTATGATGTGATATAAATAGGTGTTGATGTGATGTTTTGAGTATAAAATTAATTTTTAGAATAATATAGAAAATAAAAAATAGATGTTTGATGTGATATTTTTAGGACGAAATTTTGGATGAATAGTGGATTTTTAGCAAAATCCCTCAAGCAAACACACTCTAATTAAAGTCCTAAAATGATAAAAATGGTCAGATACGAAACTAAAAGTACAATTTACCCTATTTGTTAAGTTTTATATTGTAATTTTATGGTTATAGATAAAAACATATTTCATCCCTCCATCATCTAAAATTATTTTCACTTTTCTTTTTTCGTTGTTGTAATATAAGTTTATTTTCATTTTAATTTTAGTAAAAAAATACTACTTTTTTATACTTTTCTTTACCCTAAAAACTAACATTTTCTATTTTTACCTATTTTTTTTTAAAACTCATTCTCAATCTATTGACTCTATTGACCACACAATTGAACTACGGATGTATTAATTATCTTATACAAAATATTAGATTGAATGACTATATTAAATAAGAGTCAAGATAAAATAATATTTTGATGTAAAGTAATTACTTATTTTTATTATTTACAATTGTATACATTAAATTATACAAATAATTTTAGTTTGAAGCCAAATTAAACAAATCCTAAATTAGCAACATTAAATTATATCAATAATGTTTTGTATATCCACTCAAGTAATAATAATAATAATATAATGTTTTGACAGTGTATAATTGCGCTGATTATTATATTGATGGAATCAAATTAGTGTGATATTGATTTGACCTAAACATCAAATATTTATTAATAAAATAAAAAAATATTAATATAATATATAATATATATTTTAATAGTATATTATATAATTATATATAGTTTAAATATATTTTAATTTTATTATAATATAATTTGATTCTGTCAACAAATATTTAAAAATAAATAGCAAATATTAATATTAATATATAACAGTGCAACATATGTTATTTATATTGTGATAAAATGGTAATTGCTTCAAAGTAATGTGATCAACTATTTATTTTGTAACGAATTGTTGTTACTTTATGTTAGTTTATTAATTTAATTATATCAATATGGTGATGATTTGAAATTGTCGGCACCATAACCGTCCGCCGCTATCTATAATATATACATATACAGTTGCGGATGGAGTATGATGTAGGGTGGGTCGATTGACCCACCAAAAAAAATTAAAAATAATACTAATTATTACTAAAATTATAATTATACTATTAAATTAATTTATTAATTTTATGTTTATATTAAAAATTAATGGCGATGTTTCTGCCTATCTATCAAAATAAAAATAAAAATAATACTCAATTATCACTAAAATTATATATTTACCCTAATTTAATTTATTATTTTTATATTTATTTTTTATCTTCTTCCTCTTTTATTCTACAGTCAGGATTCGCCCAATTTCACCAACGCAGATTTAATTTTATCTGCTCTTCGGCTCTTCCCCTGTTTTTGAAAAATATTCCTTGCATTATAATTTACACCAATACCTTTGACAGACAATTAATTTTATTTATTATTTTAGAATGAATTGGAGGTAATTTGGTTGATGTCCGCTGTCTATTAGGGTTTTTTTTATGGTATATTGAATTTTTTGTATCATATTTTTTTTAAGAGTTTATTATAGTTTGTGGAATTTTTTAGAATTTATCATTCAATACAATTTGTATTATATTATAAATAATTTTATGCATTTGTGTTTGTGATATTATTGTGATGTTGTTTGCTGATTTTTTTTTTTATTAATTCAAATTTTAGAGTTTCGAAATAAAGAGGATCAATCAAAGTCAAATTTCAACTTTTTTTTGTAAAAAAGTTCACCAAAACAGAGACAGAGAAGAGCCATTTGAAGTAAGTTCTCCAGCATCTTCTCCTTTAAATGATTTTTCATCTGATAAGCATGAACACATTCAAGATCAAGATGAACAATGCATCAAAGTTAATTCAAATACGAGGCATCAAGTAAGGTTGAATCAATGTGATGTTTATGATCTTTCACATGATCCGGGAAAAAGAAGAAAAATTGTTGATTTTCATCCGGATGATAGAGATATGATTAGAAGAGCATATATTCAAAGACAACCTTGTCAACCTAAAAATCACTTGTTTCCTCAAACTGTATTTTCGGGCAACAACCGTCGCTTTCTCCCTAGATGGTTTGAGAAATACAAATCTTGGCTTGAGTATAGTGTTGAAAAGGATGCAACCTTTTGTTTTGTGTGTCACTTATTCAAGGATGATAACTCAACTGGTGGAGATGCTTTTGTTGGTGTGGGTTTTAGAACTTGGAATAGAAGTGAAGCATTTTCTAAGC
Organism: Andrographis paniculata; assembly: GCF_009805555.1. Classification (NCBI taxonomy): domain Eukaryota; kingdom Viridiplantae; phylum Streptophyta; class Magnoliopsida; order Lamiales; family Acanthaceae; genus Andrographis; species Andrographis paniculata. The sequence goes on along the minus strand of NW_026137513.1, from coordinate 1,976,873 downwards.
ATGTGGGTGGAATTAAGAGTGCTCACAATCAAGCATTGGGAAGATTATATGATTTCAAGAACCAAAAATCTTCGGTTGTATCTGTTTTGTCTAAGCAATCTGAACAATCAGCGAGTGCTTATCGTTTGCGGTTAGAAGCTTCAATTGAATGCTTGAAATGGCTTTTGCTTCAAGGATTGGCTTTTCGTGGTCATGATGAGAGTGAAAGATCATTGAATAAATGTAATTTTTTAGAACTTTCAACTACCTTATGTGCATAATTCTGATTACCAGAAAGTGGTTTTGAAAAATGCTCCTGGAAATTGTCAATTGATTGGTCCTTCAATTCAAAAGGATATAATTAATGCTTGTGCAAAAGAGACAACTAAAGCGATTATTGAGGAACTTGACTGACGGTGGTTTCTTTTCGATTCTTGTTGATGAGTCTGCAGACATTGCTGATAAGGAGCAAATGGCTCTTTGCTTGCGATATGTTAATAAAAGAGGAGAAGTAAATGAGAGATTTCTTGGTATTATGCATGTCGGTAATACTACTTCTTTGACTCTAAAGGATGCAATAGAGTCACTGCTAATGGAACACTCTTTAAGTCTATCTAGTGTTCGAGGCCAAGGATATGATGGGGCTAGTAACATGCGAGGGTCAATTAATGGTTTGCAGACTTCAATTCTGAAAGAATCTTCAAGTGCTTATTATGTTCATTGTTTTGCTCATCAACTTCAATTGACTCTTGTTGTTGTTGCTCAAAAGAATAGAGATGTTAGTTGGTTATTTAATTATGTTCTTGTACCTTTGTTGAATTTTATTGAAGGTTCACCCAAAAGAAAAGAAATTCTTCAAGAAAAACAAGTTGAAATTGTCGTGCAAGCATTGTCTTTGGGGGAAATCGAATCTGGAACAGGTTTAAATCAAGAGCTTGGATTAAGTAGGCCTGAAGATACTCGTTGGGGATCACATTTCAAAACAATTTTAAATGTGATTCATTTATTTCCTTCGATTCTTGAATCACTTGATGCCATTGGAAAAGTTTATGATATGAAAGACAAGAATAAAGCTGAGTCACTTACACACTTAATGTTGTCGTTTGATTTCAGTTTCGTAGCACACTTGATGTTGTCAATATTTGAAATTACAAATGAACTAAATTTGGCCTTGCAGAAAAAAGAACAAGACATTGTAAATGCAATGTCCATTGTTGATGTAACTAAGAAAAACCTTCAAGATTTGAGAGAGAATGGATGGGACGATTTCATGTAAAAAGTTACATCATTTATAGTTAAACATGAAGTGGAGATTCTTGATATGAAGGGAAAATATGTTATTATGGGGATGAGGTGTTATTGCGGAAATAAGTCTCCACAAATGACAAATCTTCATCATTTTCGAGTTGAAGTATTCTTGAGTGTAATTGATCTACAATTGCAAGAACTTGAAAATCGATTCAATAAGGTAAGCAAAGAATTACTGATGTGTATGTCTTGCTTTCTTCCTTCTAATCGGTTTTCTGCTTTTGATAAAAAAAAAAGTTTGCGACGGCTTGCAGAATTTTATCCTACAGAATTTTCAGAAGTAGAATTGATGGTTTTTGAATATTTATTGGGTAATTTCATTACTGATATTCGATGTGATGAGAGATTTTGGGATTTGAAAGATCTAAATGAACTTTCTATGAAACTTGTTGAGACAAAGAAGAATGAAACACATTCAAGGGTCTACTTGCTATTGAAATTAGTATTGCTTCTTTCTGTAGCAACTGCAATCGTGGAAAGATCCTTTTCAGCGATGACTACCATCAAGAACAAATTACGGAATAGCATGGGAGATCAATTATTGAATGATTTTTTAGTTACTTTTCTAGAAAGAGATGTGTTTACGAAAGTTAGTATCGATGATATTGTCAATCGATACCAAAATATGAGATCTCGTCGTGAACCGTTGTAGCTATTTTGATGTATTAGTGATTGCTAATTTGAAATTTCATACTTTTTAATATAAATTTCTTTTGATGCAATTTATTATTTTTAATTTAAATTAATTATATTAATTATCGACCCATCAAATTCAAAATTCTAGATCCGCCACCGTACATATATATATTTAATATTTTAAACTTGTATTAACCTAAAACCTAAAATAAATATATACAAGATAGAATTAAGGCCCAAACTAATATAATAATACAAACAATATAAATAATAATATATATATTTTATTAATATTTATAAAAAATTATATGAAATAAAAAAATATTGACGAATAGACCAGACCCTAAAGGCACACAACTCAAATTTTGGGAAAAATTGCAATATGCAGTAAAATTATTATATAATTTAATATGAATTATTATTGCATAACTCTATTAACAATTTTATTTTTGTTGAATTATTATTGCATAACTCTACTAACAATTTTATTTTTGTTGAATTATTATTGCATAACTCTACTAACAATTTTATTTTTGTTGAGCGCAAAAATAATAATAATAATAAATAATGGCAGTAGGATTTTGGATGGATCTGAATATAAGCCAAACGATCCAAAAGTCGGGCAAAAGAAAATCGGACAAGGAAGGGTGATCGGCCGATACGGAGGTCGGACGGGACAAGGTCGGGCACGGAGGATCGGACGTAATAAAGTCAGATACGGAGGTCGGACAGGACAAGGTCGGGCACGGAGATCGGACGTGATAAGGTCGGGCAAAGAAGAACTACCGGAAGACTCGGAGGTCTGTCAAGACGAAGGTCTGGCAAAGAAGCGCGGAGGTCTGTCAAGAGGATAGTCTGTTGAACCAGTGGTCCATCTAAGGAGATAAGGCAAACAGAGCCGGTCGGTTGGTACGCTGTCGGATGGTTCGCAGTCGGACCAAATGAGGTCAGACGGAGGACGGCTGATACGGAGGTCGGTCGAAAGAGGAAGTCGGACGAAGAAGGACGGCTGATACTGAGGTTGGTCGAAACAGGAAGTCGGGCGAAGAAGGACGGCTGATACGGAGGTCGGTCGAAAGAGGAAGTCGGGCGAAGAAGGACGGCTGATACTGAGGTCGGTCGAAAGAGGAAGTCGGGCGAAGAAGGACGGCTGATACTGAGGTCGGTCGAAACAGGAAGTCGGGCGAAGAAGGACGGATGATACGGAGGTCGGTCGAAAGAGGAAGTCGGGCGAAGAAGGACGGCTGATACGGAGGTTGGTCGGAAAAAGGTCCGTTAATTGGTCGCCTACTTAAGTAAACAGTAGTTCAGTCGCTTGGTTGGGGCGACTATTGAATCGTCTGGATGATTCATTGTTCAGCCGATTGGAGAAATCAGATGGTGGTCGCTTAATGGGGCGGCCGATGAGTCGTTTGGTCTAGCGACCAGTCTAAGAGGTTATTACTGGGCGGTTGAGTAGTCGGTCGGGACCAGCCGCCCATTTAAGGCGGTGAGGTTTTCAGAAGCGGTCGGCCGAGATAGTTGAGTACTGTAACTGGCGCGAGCGGTTGGTGAGTCGGTTAACACACGTGTCGACAAAAGAGGACTTTCTGGGCGATTGACAGTGGTTGCTGTAACCGACCAGACGGTGGTTCAAACCGTTTATTTAAGGGGTTATTTAAGGAGTCGGGTCTGTTCTGACAAATCATCTTCAATCAACATCAAATTCAAAAGAATTGCCTTTGGGGATCACCACTTTATTTTCCGGTTTGTAGTTTTATTTTCCTATTTTATTTATGTATCCTACAGTGTTTAGAGATTCCTAATCACAAACACTAATTATATCAAATTCGAAGATAATTTCCTATTTTCGAATTTTACTTTTTTATTGTTGAAAATTTGCATCAACAATTTTATTACTACGCAAGTTTTACCTTTGATAAAATATATATATATATTTTACCAAAAATCAAATTCAATAAATATTCAAAAACAAAATACAAATACAAAAAAACAAACAAATATTCAAACCAGAGAGACATCCACTCATTAAATAACAAGGCATTTATTTATTTGGATAGAAATAAAATTAGGCTTATGTTTAGATATTATTTAAGATTTTTTTGAGGTTGATGTAAATTTATTTTTTTTCCCGAGAAAAAGACATATCAATGTAATTTTTAAAAAATTATTATAAAAATAATATGGAAAAGAAATTTTGAATGTATGTACTATAATATGGTTTAGTGAGAGATGGGTAGATGAAAATTGAAATGTCAAAACCTACATTAGTGTACATTATTGGCAAAAATAAAAATAAAAAAAAATAAAAAAATAAATCAAATTGTGCTCATACAATACAAATAGGGTGTGCTTGGATTTGTTTCATATATTTTGTTATATTTTTATGCTCCACAATATTTTGTAATATTGCTTAATTTTTTTTTGTTATTTATTTATTTATTTTTATGTTTTACTTTTACACCAATATATGTGTATTAATTTAATAACATATTCAAAATACAAGTCTTAAAAGTGCAATAAAAAAAAAATTGTATCTAAATTATAAAAGGATATCATTATTATTATTATTATTATTATTATTATTATTATTATTATTATTATTATACGGTTCGTATTATTTTTACTATTTTTTCTTTTTTTCATCCATATATATATATGTTCAATTTATTAAAATATTTTAAATAAAAAGTAGAATAAAATAGATAAGCAATTAATTTTAATCTATTCAAACACAAAAATGTATATTTTATTATCTTTAGTAAAACATAAATAAATTTTATTAAAACAAAACATAAAAAGTTCAATAACTAATATTTAAATACTACAATATTTATATATATTCATTGCCAATGCTCAAAAAAAATATTTGGACCATCCCGGATAATTATGTTATTCTTTTGTAGCTAAACTAATATATTATATATTTTTGGTAAATAATTTTATATACCAACAATTTCATTAGTCGTATTTTAACAAATAATAATTAATTTGTCAATATTTTTTTTTTATTCTACTATTTTATTATTAAATATGTAACATTTTTAGTTATAATATATTTACTTTACTTTTTATCTGTTATATTTTTATATTAAAATACTATTATTTTTTTAGTATCTATATCCAGGTATTGTGACATAATTAGCTTAAACGGAGAAAGTATTATTTATGACATTATATGTATATATAAATAAATATATAGAAAGTTTATTTGGTTATAGTTTAAAATGAACTAAAAAAAAATATTAGTTTGAATTTGTATTTAAATACTATTTTGATATAGGAATATTTTATATAAAAAAAAAAATGATAGGTTTTTATTTAAAATCTACGGAATAAATAATGTATAAACTTGTATTTAAAAAACGTAAGGAAACAAACCCTTTGCATTTAAGGAAAGAGGTAGTATTAAGTATAGCTTTGTAAAAAAAATAAATAAATAACAGAAATTAAAACCTAAACAACACAAATTAAATAGTAGCATATTAACTGCCTAAACCTAGATATAGGTTAGGACTTAGGGTGTGTTTGTTTGGGAATTTAGATTTTGAGTTGAGATTTGAATAGTAAAAATATTGAATTTGAATAGTTGTATAATGTGATATAATTAGGTGTTGATGTGATGTTTTGAATGTAGAATTAATTTTTAAATATAATATAAAAAATAAATAATAAATAATAAATATTTAATTTGATATTTTTTAGAAGAAAAAAAAAATATGAATAATGTATTTGGGGGAAGATTCCCCAAACAAACACACCCTAAGAGTGACAATTCCTCCTTATCTGCGTTGTTTGTGTGGTTTTTTACCGTACTGACGTTGCCAAAACACATCCCTTTTTTTTTCGTTTGGGAATTCAATTTTTGTAATTGTCTCTGTCTTACTTACCGTATCTATCTCTTCATTTTCGTCCATCTTAGTTATTGTTATTTTTTTTAAAAAAAAAAAAATTATACACTTTAATCTCGTATGAAATTTTTTAATTTATAATTTTTTCGATTTTAATTAGGCTAATTGGTTATTTTAATTTTAATCTAAAATTATTTTTATTATACTATAATTATTTTCATTAATATATTCTTAATTATTTATTAATTATACCCCTCATAAATTGTCGTGTCTACAGTAAGCATCAGATAAATTCACAAATGAGTTTCTCTCCATTCCACATCATTATTTCACTTTTTCAACTCAACAAAAACTTACATATATATTTATATTTATATCAATATAATTTATTTAAAAATTAAATTTAAATAAAAATATATTAATATAAATATATCATTTTGTAGAGAGTAAAATTTTATATAATATAATAATATAAAAAATAATAAATAAATAAATAAATTTATTATAAATAAATACAAAATTAAAAAATTGAAGGTGTTTTTGAGTTGCTCTCTGCAGCAACCCAAAAGTCATTAAACTTTTTTTTACTCCCAAAAATGCCGAATGGAAGCCATATATGAAATAGAGAGTTTCTCTCCAAAGGAGAGAAACTATCGATGTGGATGACCTCAAAGAGTACTATTTAAAAATATAAAATTAAATTAAATAAAGTAAATAATTTTTATATACATTTTCTCAGTACGAATGTAAAATATTATTTTTATCATCTTCATGTTTTATTTAAAAATATTTATGTTCTATTTAAAATAAAGCAATCATATACTAATTCAAAATATCTTTAATTTTTATTTAAATTACAAATATATATTACATATATAATTATTTTATAAATACAATGAAATATCAAAATCTCTTACGCACTTCCACTAATTAATAAAATACTATTATTTCTTAATTTATCAAAAAATTTCAAAAAATTCTTGGGGCAAAAAACGTAATATTTTTATTATTATATTCGTCTATTTTATTTCATGTATATTTTTTATTTAAAAACCTATTCATATTTAAATATTTTTAGTTTCTTTAGATATCATTTTATTTTGTATTTTAAAAAATAAAAATATTAAAATAATTTTACATACTTAACTAATTAATAAAATAATATTATTTTTTATTTTAATACAAAAAATATATAAAAATGTATATTGAATGAAACGAAAAAAATATTAAAAATAATTTTATCCAAAACATTTTTAGTAACTTTATAATAGACTAAAAGACTATTTCATAAAGAAATTAATACTTAAAAAAAAGAAGCATATTCATTTTGATGTATATGAGTTTTAATAAAAATAAAGAAAATATAAATTATTTTTTTTTATAATAAAGAAAATAAAAAAAAAAAGAAAAAAGACAATATCTCTTATGACAACTGATAAAATAAAAAAAAATATAAATTCTGACTACCGAATGAGTATATTAAAAATGTTACTCCCTTCGTCCAAAACGAAGTATTCATTTGCTTTTTTACGTAGTTTTAGTGTTGTTATATGTGTGATATAAAGTTAATGACATTTGTGTAATATTGTAAGTTTTAAAGGTATTTATAATGTTAGATAAATAGTACAGTTACTAAAAAAAAAAATACTTTATTACGAGACAGACTAAAATAAAAAAAAAAAAAAAACTTTGTTATGGGACAGAAAGAAAGAGTATATTAAACATCTATTTATCTCCTCCAATGTGTGTTTTCTTATCATAAAATTCTTAAACTTTACTGTTTGTATTTGTACTAATTTTCTTTTTACAAAATATTTCATTAAATATTATTTTAATATTAAATTCAAATCAATATTTTTTTAACATTAAACACGCATACTACACCCAAACTCTGTAATAACATAATAATAATAATAATAATAATAAAAGAAATAATAAATAAAATAGATCAAGCATGAGTGAACGAGAGTGGGAGAGAGGGTGAATTCAGGAACCACAAAAGTCCAATCCCGGCGCATCCTAGCAAAAGGGCAGGGGGCGCATCCTAGCAAAAGGGCAGGGGGCGCGTCCTAGCAGAAGCCGCCGCGGCTGCGTTTAGCGGCGGGGGGAATCCTGAAGTACCAGAGGCGGCCGACCGCCTTGACCAGAAATTTCTTGCAGAAGAAGGCATCGGCGTACATCTTCTCGACCCGGCGGTCCACGTCGTGCAGGAACACGTGCGTGTCACCTGACCCGTTCCGATTCCTCGCCATCACCGCCACAGAGTATATCGCCGCCATCCTCCCCGGCGCCGCGTCGAAATACCCCCGCGGCGCGTCCACCATTATCATGTCCCACTCAGTATCGTACACTTCATCCGATAGCATATTCAGCGCCAATCTGAACCGTCCCTTGTTTTCAGAACATAAATAAATAAAAAAGGGGGAAATGCGGAAAGCGTAAGTACCTGCATTTATCGTTGCCGCGAATGAAGGATTTCTCCGGCGAGCAGTCCGGCTCCTCGCGGAAATGGCGCATAAGCTCGTCGGCTTCGGAGAGCTGCGTCCGGTAGCGGACGGTGTTGGCGCGGAGCTCCGGCGCGTCCTTGAGGACGGTCTCCACCCATTTCGGATCCTCCTCGAGGAACAGCGTCTTCCCCCGGGCGTTAATCGCCGACCACATCAGCGAGTCGTGCCCTAGCCCGAACACAAGGAAATTGCAGGATCCGCCGAGCGAGCGGAGGACGTCGAACGAAACGCCGATTTCCTGCCGCGATTGCTGCGGCACGATGTGCGATGTCGCGTAGTGGATGATCGCCTTCAGCTGCAGGTCCGTCGCGCTGCTCGCCATCGATAGCCGCGCCCACGCGCCGTAGAACATCGGATGAGATCCGCCGGTCCGTACGAACACCACCACCAGCGACGCCGCGCCGATCATCCCGACCACCGCCACCGCGAGGCAGAGGAACCGCATGTTCTCCGCCTTCAATTTTGAATGCTGCGGCGGCAGGAGCCTCTGCATCCTTCACGAATTCCTTCGCTCGTCTGATCCTCCCTTCCCCTGACTCCGGCGAAAACTCCGATCGATCCACTGACCGACAGAGAAAATCGATTAGCGCAAAGACTGAGCAATAAGATGCGAACTAGCAGTTCCTTCTTTCTATACTGCATTGTATACCAAAGCTAAGGCCGTGTTTGGATCATTTCTCAATAATTGGGCCTCAAAAACACACTTTCTAAATTCTACCCCTCTCTAGGGTTTTATGGTCTCTCTCTATTTTCTTTTTTTCTTTTTTTTAAATAAATGAAATTTTATTTTAAGTAAAAATTCTATGTGAAAAATAAAATAGCAGCGGTAAAAATGAAAATCGGAAACAGTAGAGTTGAATGCGCGTCCCTCGCACTAGCTGGTAAAAATTGATAATTAATTAAATACTATTAAATCACCTATTACCCCATAATTATAGTTATGACCACTGAATAAATAATTATGTAATAATGGAATTGTAGTAATATTAGAGTTCTAATGGGAGATTTATATCATTATGATGATTGTCCAAATCTTTCCTGTAAAAATATCATAGATAATATGTGAAAAATATAAAAAATAATATTATATTCCCTCCGTCCCATAAATATAGTTTTAATTAGGTTGGACACAAATTTAAAGAATATTGATATTATATTGATAGTTGGTAAAAAGTATGAATAATTTTATTTTATTTTTTTTTGCCCTTTGAATGTATTAGTGTAAAAAAGAGTGACAGTTTGTGTAATAAAAATGAAAAAGTAGAGATAGTTTATGGTGATATGATCATTTATGGAAATAAGACTATTGTTTTGAGAAGGATAAAAATGATAAACAAGATTATTGTATTGGATCAGAGGGAGTATATTATATAAAATTATATATAATTATATTTTATATGTGTATAAAAAATTGTCTTACCTACATGGCTGCTAACCAACCCCAAAAATGTGTTTTTCTTTTAGTTTAAATAATACTCCCTCCCTATGTCCCAAAAGAGTTATTTTGTTTTTTCATTTTCGTCCGTTCTAAAACAATTGTGTTGTTTCCTTATTAGTAATTGTGGTCCCCACTTTATAACAAAATTATTCACACTTTCCCAAATTACCCCTAATTATTACTCTAATATATTTTTTTAAATTCTTAAAAAAGCAAAGACATTATAGTCTTTTACATCCTAATTTGTGCCAACTTCCAACAAGATATTTCTTCTGGAACGGAGGGAGTACTATTTTAAATAAAATTGATAAAAAAAAATTAATAAAAAGTAAATGTGAATTAGTAAAATAATTACCGAAGTTCGTCCAGTAATTTCTTTTAATATAATTCCCCGATCAATATACAAAAAAATATAATATGTATACTCCCATACAATATACTCTAATTACTATATAAAAATAATAATAATAATAATAATAATAATATATTATTTCGTATAATAACGAAACATTTCTCATTGTCTAAATAAAAACTTGCAAATACAATTAAGAATACGAGGGTGTTATTGATGGAATTATAACGAATCAATTAATTAACAGTTCTATTATATTATTGATATCTTGTACTATATATTAAAAATATATATCATCATTTTTATTTTATTTTTGTTTTATTTATGCAATTCTAACATATAATTTCAAAATAAAGTCATTTGGTTTTAGATCAGTTAAATGGTTTGAAAATATATTTTTTATATAAAGTATAGAAAAGTATGTAAATAATACTTCATCTAGCCCACATAATTTGTCCTTATTTTTTATTTTCGTCCGTTCCACATAACTCGTCCTTTTCTTTTTTGGAAATATAATTATACACTTTAATTATATTTTAAATTTTATATTTTATATTTTTTTAATCTAAATTAAACTATTTAGTTATCTTAATCTTAATTTATAATTGTTAGCGATAATTATGCTAATTAATTCTGCATCTTCTATACTTAGCTCCTTAATTGTTTCCCGTAGATTACTCTTGTCTTTACTTACCTTCCCTGGTTTATTTCATAAATTTCTCTTATCATTCTATATAATCATATGTTGTAATTCTCTTCAAGTGCAATAAATCATATTATTCCAATCTTCACATGGTATCAGCCAATTAGGTGTGAAACCCTTTGTTCGGTTTGTTCACCACCGTCCTGCTGCTGCGTTCCTTCTTCATTTTCTATGGCAGAACAAGATTCTCCTACCCTTCCCCTCTCTACTATGATTCACATGGTCCCTATCAAATTAACCTCTACCAATTATTTACTCTGGCATGCCCAGATCGAGCCCCTCATCGTCAGTCAAAATTTTGTCTCTCGTCGATGGCTCTTCTTCACCATCTTCCGTCAATATCACCACCGCTGATGGCCAACAACCAAATCCTGCGTACACACATTGGCGCTACCGTGATCAACTCTTGAAGTTGTTTCTCATCTCCACACTTATCGAGGACTCGATGGCCCTCGTGATCGGATGCAAAACATCTAGGGACGTTTAGGAGGCCATTTCTCGGGCATACAGTTACGACTCTAAGCCGATCTTTATGGAGCAACCACCTGGCTTCATTGATCCCTTGTATCTAAATCATGTATGCCTTCTTAAGAAAGCTCTCTATGGTCTTCGTCAAGCCCCTCTGGCCTGGTATCATCGTCTTCGGAATTTTTTGTGCACTCTTGGATTTATTTGCAGTACTGCTGACACATCTTTATTTGTTCTTCGACGAAAGTCTACACTCATCTCTCTATTAGTATATGTTGATGATATAGTTGTCACAGGAAACGACAATGCTGCAGTTTCTTCTCTATTGTCTCGCCTACGCACCGAATTTTCCATTAAGGATCTTGGGCGTCTGGGGTACTTTCTTGGCTTGGAAGTTTCATACACCTCTTCTGGTCTCTTCCTCAGTCAGTGTAAATATGCCTGCGATATTCTCGCCCGCGCAGACTTGGTTGATTCCAAACCAGTCTCCACTCCTCTAGCTCCCGGCGCTACTTTTACAGCTGTTGGTTCTGCTTTTCATGATCCTACATTATATCGCTCATTGGTTGGTGCCCTTCAATATTTAACAATCACGCGCCCTGACCTTGCTTATTATGTTAATACTGTCAGCCAATTTTAGCAGCGCCCTACACTTGCGCATTTTCAGGCTGTCAAACGTATTTTAAGGTATGTTAAAGGCACTCTCGGTTTCGGTCTATCTTTCTCACCAGGGCAGTATGGTATTCATGGATATTCGGATGCTGATTGGGCACATTGCATTGACACTCGACGTTTAACATATGGATATGCCATTTTTCTAGGTCCAAATCTTATCTCATGGAGTGCGAAGAAGCAACCAACAGTCTCTCGCTCCAGCTGCGAATCTGAATACAGGGCACTTGCTAATACAACATCAAAACTTATGTTGGTTACTCACCTCCTTCGAGACCTTCACGCTTCTCCGGCTTCTCCTCCAGTGCTCATTTGTAACAACAGAAGTGCACTGTTCCTTAGCCAGAATCCAGTCTCTCACAAGCGCGCCAAGCACCTCAATATCGACTGTCACTTTGTGCGAGAACTAGTCGAATCTGGATGTCTCGATTACTCAGTTTGTTCCGTCTTCGCTCCAGCTTGCCGATATTTTCACAAAAAGTCTTCCTCGACAAGCCTATGAAATGTTCAGGTCCAAGCTTCGCATTTCCTACAATCCCACGCTCTGCTTGCGGGGGCGTGTTAGCGATAATTATGCTAATTAATTCTGCATCTTCTATACTTAGCTCCTTAATTGTCTCCCGTAGATTACTCTTGTCTTTACTTACCTTCCCTATTCTATTTCATAAATTTCTCTTATCATTCTATATAATCATATATTGTAATTCTCTTCAAGTGCAATAAATCATATTATTCCAACCTTCACAATAATTATTTTTACTATACAATAATTATTTTTATTAATACACTTATTCATTACTTACTAATCATACTTTACTTAAATTCCCGTGTCTGATGAAGATTGAGCGAGATAATTCTAATGTATTGAAGAAGAGAAAGAAACACAAGATAAAAGGAATTCTTCTATATATTTTCCATTAAGCAGATTTGTATCTATTTATATACACGCAAATAGACCCCTAACAACCCTAACAAAAATGTACAACAAATCTGAAACATAACAAGAAATCGTTATGGTCTTCTGCTCATGGAGTGAATTAATTCAAACAAAGGCCATGGCGGAGTCTCTGCATGTGGCTGCATGACTGAGGTGCACGTCTGTATGTCCTCAGCACTGGATAATTTGCAGCAGCAAGAAGCTAATTTTCCACCGCCCCCCTCAAAATGTTCATCGGTATTTTGGATGAGCATTTTGGACAGCAGATTGTGAAACACTGGTCCAGAGAGACCTTTTGTAAGAATATCAGCAAGTTGTGACTTGGTGGGTATGTAATCTATTTCGAACAACTTGGCTTGTATCTTTTCACAAACAGAATGTACGTCCAAATCGAAGTGCTTTGTCCGATCATGGTGCGTTGGATTTTTGCTGATTTGGATCGTGCTTTTATTATCACATAGCAACCGTCCCATGCAAGTGATCTTCAATTCGCTCAGCAGATTTTGGATCCCCATAATTTTACAGGCGTAGCTCGCTAAAGCACGATATTCTGCCTCCATAGAACTTCGAGTGACAACTGACTATTTCTTTGATCGCCAGCTAATCAATGAACTGCCAGGAAAAATGCAGTACCCAGTTACTGACCGTCGTGTCTCTCGACAAGCTCCCAAATCACTGTCACTGTATCCAAGTGAGGTTAAGAGAGACTAGCGGCAAAATAAAAGTCCTTGTTCGGGTTCTTGACGTAAGTATCTGAGAACACGAGTAGCTGCCGCATGTGATTGAGTTGGGGTATGCATGTACTGGGAGAGGACCTGGACTGCATACGTAATATCCACACGAGTGAGAGTAAGATAAAGAAGCTTTCCCACAAGTTGATGAAAGGGTGTACCATCATCGAGAGGCCTTGAGGAGTCTTCTGCCAGGTGGTGATTTACCTCAATGGGAGTGACATGAGGTTTAGCATCAGTGCAACCATATTCTTGGAGCAAAGTGGTGATAAACTTTTGTTGACACAGGCGGATGCCAATGGAGGAATGTGTGAGCTCAATCCTAAGGAAAAGGCGTGGAATTCCTAGAAGTCGCATGCGGAATTTCTCTTGAAGCACACTGATGGTTTTGCCCATATCTTCATGATAACTGCTAGTCAAAATAATATCATCCACATAGACTAATAATCTTAGAATATTAGCATTAACCGAATGTCGGACAAAACATGATGGGTCAGAAGTCGTCTGAACAAAACCCATCTCTAACAAGGTGGCAGTAAACTTCGTATTCCATTGTCGAGACGCCTGCTTTAACCCGTAGAGCGCCTTCATAAGCTTGCAAACGTGAGTGGATGGAATATCCTCACTAGTGAGAGTCGAATATCCGTAGGGAAGCTCCATGTAAATATCTTCATCCAGATCGCCATTCAGAAAAGCATTGTGGACATCGAGTTATTCTAAGTGCCAATTGAAGTGAGCTGCAAGAGCAAACACAAGACGAACTGTAGTGTGTTGAACAACAGGACTAAAAGTCTTATGATAATCAAAATCCTTGCGTTGGTTTTAGCCTTTAGCAACAAGTCTGGCCTTGATCGTTCTAAGCTCCCGTCGGCTCTCACTTTAGTTTTAAAGACCCACTTGCATCTGATGGGAGTGCAACCAGGAGGAAGAGGAACAATAGACCATGTGTGATTCTCCTTTAAGGCTATCATTTCGTTGGTCATAGCTTGTCTCCATTCTTTCCTCGCCAATGCTTCCACTTCGGACTGTGGCTCGGGACAAAGAAGGAAAGCAGTAGACATGTGGTGAGAGGACGCTAGAGAGTCAAGAACATAATCAGAAAGGTGAGATAAGACCCTGTGATTGCGGCGAGGCCGAGGAGCCGCAGAAGGAGAAGAAGATGATCCGGACTTTGTACAAGCAGCAAACAACAACGGTTTCAACATCAAACTCATTCAGCAACCTCCAAATTCACCCGACATGAATGTGAATGACCTAGGTTGGTTTTGAGCTATACAAAGCTTACAAACTAAGAAATCATGCAAGACAGTGAATGACCTACTGGATGCTGTTATTTCTAGCTTCAATGAGTTGACACCCCAATGTTTAAACAAGGTACTTTTTAGTTTGCAATGCTGCATGATTGAAGTGATGGAAACAAAGGGTGACAACTCATATAAGCTTCCACATATGAGAAAAGATAGTTTATTGAGAGATGGGAATCTCCCAAATGACATAAGTGTTCCAATGTAATTAATACATGAATGCATTCACTATGTAATTGAAAAAGGTGATGTGACAGGTATTGAACGAGTTATAAGTGATTTAGGTTATTAGTACTATGAATTGATGTAAGAAAGTCTTTTTGTAAGTGTTTATGCTTGTGTAAACCTGTAAAGGTACTTACTAACAGGTTTATAGTGTAAACATTTTGATGAAATGCATTTTACCGAACTAAATGTTTGTTTTCAAACTGCTAACCTAAATTCATAGATTAGAACTTGGGTTGTTAAGTGAAAACAGTTTTAATATGAGTATATGTAATCGTGAATGTCATTTCGAAGCCGACAATAACAAATCGGAAATATTAGGCGAGACAGAATGGTATAACACCCAAAGTTCAACCAGCTAATTCAATAACATCCACCAAAACATAAAATAAATGCATGTTCAAGCCACAATTACTAAATACGGCATGAATTGCAATATACTCATTAGCTACCCGACATAACAATATATGAAATGCGAGCAAAAGTTTGTTTAGATCTCACCGACGTCCACGATAGGGACGTATTTGTCGAGACCGCCGGAATAGGGACGAGGTAGGCTCGGAATCGCAATCGTCGTCAGAGTTTGGGCAATACCCAAGTTCGAACCAGATATCGTCAATTTTTGGGAGCGATCCAGCGCCGCTATCAAACAATCTGTCCTTTTCCGGCGACGGTTGATGCCGGAGAGAAGTTACTGATGCCTTCTCCCGCCCTAGAGGTGAGACATTGATATCCAACCCTAAATCGAATGAAGATTCACTGTCTGGTACCCAAAATGAGAAACCCTCACTCGCACTAACCTTCTCTCCAGTAAATTGACGGGAAATACCGTCACTAGAAGCTGGGTTGACGGGGAAGAGCTCATCGGACGATTTGGGGATTTTACCAGAAAAATAGCCACAGTTCGGGCAGCGAAAAGAGGATCCCAACTTAGGGAAGGGCTGCTGTGAGCTCGGGGGAGAAAGCGTCGACGATTGGTAGACCGAAGACATCAATCTGAGATGACCAAAGCGCAGATCAAGAGAATACGTGAGCGAAGATTAGGGTTTCTCAGATCGGGGAGAGAGAAAGTGAATTGGGAAGATAAATTGGGTGGTGGGGGTAAGGGTAAAGGTGGGTGGTATTTATATGTATGTATATTTAGATTAAATTAATTTTAGATTAAGAAATTTTAATTATGTTTAAAGTATATAATAATTTGTCAAATATGGTAAATGACATGGTATGTGTGATGTTCCGAAACGGCAACATGAACATGTAATGTGGGACATAGAGAGTATTATCTCTTAATCTATTGAAAAACACCAAAGAGTCATTTCAAAAGGTACGAAGGGAGTAATATATTTTACAAAAGTTGGAAAAAATAAAAAAATTGAAGCAATATACACTCTTATTTCATTAAAAAATACTCTATGTCAATTAGGGACATCATATTTTAAGTAGTGTAGGCCAGTAACTTATCAATAATAAATTATGATAATATTTTATTATTTTTTATATAAGTAGTGTTGTTGATATTTTAATTTTTTTAATTATATCTCAATAAAATAGATGCAATATGAATATTATTTTATAGATAATAAAATTTTATATAATACAAATAAATAAAAAATATGTATTTATTTATCAATATCATAAATTAATTTTTATGAAAAATAAGAAGTTTTAAAGACAGATAAAAATATTTATTAATTGAAAAGAGAAATACAAATAAAAGGATTTCAGAGTGACGACGTAGTTTAATTAAATTGATTTATATTTATTTAGTATGATTAAAATTAATAAATTTATCAAAAATAAAAAGATTAGAAATTTAAAAAGATTTCGTTAAACTCGAAATTTGAAGCCCACTGTAAATGCGACCATCCCCATAATATTGGCGGTAACTGCAAATCTAATCTAGGGTTCCGCCACCGCCCCCGATAATAATGTTCGGAGCTCAGCCTCAGCCTCAGCCGTCCTTCGGCACGCCTTCCTCCACGCCCGCTTTCGGCACGCCCTCCTCCACTCCAGCTTTCGGCACGCCCTCCTCCACTCCAGCTTTCGGCACTCCCTCCTCGACGCCGGCCTTCGGAACGCCTTCAACTCCGGCATTCGGCTCCTCGCTGTTTTCGACACCATTTTCGCAGCAATCTCAACCCCAACAGCAGCAGCAGACCCCATCGCTGTTTCAGACGCCTCAGCAGCAGCAGCAAAGTCCGTTTGGATTTTCGACGCCGTTCAATGCCGCGTCGCAAGCGCAGCCGACAAATTTTATGAATTTACAGCTGACAACTCAGATGGCTCCTGTTGCACCTCTTCCGTTTTCTCTGGCAGATCGAGACATTCAAGTAGGGATTCGGTTCGCGAATTTAAATTTAGTGACGAGCTTTAAGGATTCCGATCAATTACTTTGTTTAATTTGAACTGATTGTGTTGTTCTTCCAGGGAATTGTGGATGCGTATAAGCAAGAGTCAGGGAACCCTAAATATGCCTTCAAGGTTTGAGTTTTCAGCGCTTTGTGATCTCTTTTTGTGTGCTCTGCGTTTACTGATTTGATAATTTTCATATGGTTTATACTGCCACAAGACTGAAAAGAAAGTGAGATGTCTACACCTTAGGTTAGCTAATTGATAATCCCTTTCGGCTTGATCGAAAGGTTCTCAAACCTGAATTAATGTCGGGGTTTGGTTTAACTTTCCATTTGAGGTTTTTTAATTAAACTTAAGATTTCCAAATTACCACTTTGAGCTCAAGATTGTGAAAATAGTATGAGTTTGAAATTGCTCATACTGAGCAAGTGAGTGTTTCTCTAATGTTTGGATTGGGGTTTGGGTCTTAGTAGTAGTAAAACTTCAAATTGAAATAGTATTTGATGTAGTATAAATAGCTGTTTGATGTGATATTTTAAATAAAAAATATGTTTGATTTGATGGTTTTTGAAGACAAAAAATTGATGAACAGTCCGAGACAAAATTCAGACCTTAAAGAAACTCGGAGTGAAGCTTATCCACCAAAAAATTATGCAATAGCTCTTAGAAAAATTATCTAGCGATTGGATATGGCTAGGTTGTTGATTAGGTCACAGCTTCTTGAAATATACTACGTAATATGTATTGGGCGGTGAGATAGTTTACGTCAGTGATATGTGTATTTTAGATTGAGTGAACTCATCAATCACCTTTGTTGGTTTCGCAGCATCTGTTGTTCAGTGTGACCGATCCTCAGTACAGAGTGAAGCCTGCAAATGTATCCGATGTAAGTTCAGAATGGCCAATTTGATATCCATCACCGGTGCTTGAATTGAACGTATTTTTCTTGTGGAGTCTTTTATAATAGTTTAGACCATCAGATTATGTGGGCAGAAGCAATAGCGAAGCTAGAAGGCATGGAGAGTTCCAAACGGGAGAGCCTGTGGCCCCAACTTGTGCAAGGCTTTAAGGATCTTTCGCAGCGTCTTAAGGTGCAAAGAAATTTGATTAGTTCCTTCAATGTGTTACTTATTCTCTCATACTCAATGATAATCATTTGACAATATGTATGATTTTTGGCCGGTTTCTGAATCTTGGTTTATGAAGCTCCAAGATGAAGTTATACTCTCAGATTCTGAGAGGTTGAAGATGACTCAAAGCAATGTGAAGATGGTGATTTCTCTCTCTCTCTCTCTCTCTCTCATGTCTATATAAATGTGTGTGCTTTTGGTGTATTATTGTTTCGATTTGAAGATTTCTTTGTCGTTCAATTAGTGCAGCTTCAGAGACACTTTCAAGTTGACACACTTCCATCGATTCAACGGATGCAGCAAAAGGAGCAAAGCCTCCAAAGGCGTCTTTTGCGGGTGAAGTATTCGATTGGATTTTCATTGATTACAATACAATTTTCACCGCAAAAAGAAATTAATTTATGTGTACTGTAATTTGCAAAGAAGGGTTTGCTCTTTTTGTCTCGGTGTTTTGCTTTAGTTTTCGATTTAAATAGTATTTTGATGAATAATGTGATTTTATAGGAAATTGTTTGCATAGTAAAAAAAACTGAAGGACATTCAAAGAGAATAGAGCGAAGGCGTTTCCATTGAATTTGGATTGGATTTAACTGTTATAACCTACTGCATCTCATCTTGCCATTTTATTTCATTTTCGATTCTGAATATTCAGGCCAAGTGAGTAGCAGTTATAGTGGTTGTCTCCCGGTAATTAATAGCTTATTTGCAGTGTTTCCACATACATTTGAGATCCTTGGTTTGCAAAGTTTTAATGTGGATGCTTGGAACAAATTTTGAAGATTTCGAACATTCTTGTGTATATTAAAGCGAATAATCTTCTGTTGGTTCTACTTCATATAATCCCGGTAATTAATAATCTTACGTATGTTATATACTGTACACAGGTTATGAGAATAATAGAAGCATTGGAAGGCAAAGGAAGCAGACTTCCCCTTATGAAAGGAGAGGTAGAATTGGCCGAGAAGCTAGCTGCAATAACCCGACAGGTTATTTTTTCGATGTTTAATATCAAACTTCAGTTTTGATGATGGGTCTAAGCGTGTAAATATGCATGTTCTTGCAGTTAAAAGGATCTGGGGCAGAGCTTTCCAGACGGGTTCAGAATCTGCTCACGTTGTCTAGGCTTCAAGCCGACGGTCTAAACGGTGGCCCATATTTGCTCGGAGCAGCCAAAATTCACGAGCAAAGTCTAGCTGACATGCAAGAGGTACACACGACACTTATATTTCTGGCATTCATTTATTGTTTTCGGTTATTTGGATGGCTGGTTGTGTTGCAAACAGGTCCTACAACGGCAGACAGAAGCCATTGCTCGGCTTGGCAGTGTGCTGAAGCGTGACATGCGCGACATGGAAATCATAATGGCTGAAGATGCAGAAATTTCCTAAGCATAGAATGACGATATCGATCCTGAGAAATTTCAGAATCCATTTCCAGCCAAGATTATGTTGTGACAATGTCAATCCTAGAAATTTCGAATATGACCATTTGTAGAATCAGATTCTTCATTTTGAAAAACTAGTTGTGGTGTAGTATAAGGTTCAAAACAAGCTAAGGGTTGATCTATTCGATTCTGCTCTGCTAATGTTATGCCGGTTTGTAATATGACCGACTAATTGAGCAATGATCCCAACTGTTGGATGTCGCCATTGTATTGAGCTCATCTAACAATCGTAGTATAACTCAGCCATCATCAAAACTACAAGCGAAGTCCAACCGGTGAATACTCTTGCGCCTTTTCCGTGTCCTTTCTTTTGATCATACTGCTCCCACAGGTACCTGGTCTGCTTATAGTTCTTTGCAACGTTTCTGCCATTTTGAAAGAAAATGAAATAACACTCGAGCTCCATGTAAAAGAAAAGGTGTAAAGGGGCAGGTTCATGTTCACAAGGAGTAGAGCGTAGAAAATTCAAATTCAAAACACAAAGAAACGCTCTGGATTTTGTGCAGATATGATTTAGGGGGGAATACCTGATCACATTACTCCTCAGGTCATTGTATATATTTCTAGCTTGGTCTTGGTATGGCCCATCAGCTACAACAACCAAGTCGACCTTGATAAAGATACAGTTAAGAGTTGAAACTGAGAATAAGAAAAATCATTTGAAACTTTGTACCTTCAGAATAATATTTAAGTGCGGAGAGAATCATGTAGTTCATGTTCATCCAAATTGGTCCTCTCCAATAAGGTGCATCGTGCTCGGTGTTGCGTTGCATGTATATTGAGCTGGAACAAAATTCACCAAAATTCTTGTGAGTATTCTTGATCGAACCTAAAAATATTTATCCATAGTTCTACCTTGTTTTGGCTAAAGATCTAAGCCCAAATTTAGTCCACAGAATGCTCGAATTCGATATAAGATTCAGCTGTCTTTCTAGTATCCCCGACTCCTGCAATGTGTAGAATGTAATCGAACATCAAATAACCAGAACATATACATATATATATATATATCTACATATATATTTCTAAACAAAATCTGTAAATTGTAGCATCAGATCCTTGATTAACTCACAGGTGGTATAAGTCTATTCATGAAGGGGAAGAGGCTAACGTAGCCGATATGAGGAATTAGTCTAAGTGAAGGCTGCTCTAAAACTTCTCGTACAAGTTCACGAGTAGGGTAATTTCCCGGTGTTTCTAAAACCCGCCAAGTTAGCCGAACCTGAGAGAGAGAGTCAAACATGGGGTAAGCCAAGGTCATAATTTGTATAATTCAAAACTTTCATGTCTGTCAGCTTCCACCAACAAGTTCTTACATCAATAGTTAATTCTAACATCATGAATAAGCATACGTTCGACTATATTTATATTTACTTCTGCATATACTTACCTCTCATATTTTGAACATGCACATTAAAGAAATGAATACTACACCACTAATGTGTCCAATACGGAACTTCTTCATCTTCATTTGTTTCGAATTAGAACATAACAGACACTAGCATTAAGAACAATATCAGTAGGAAATGGTAACGGAATAGAGAAATTTTAGCAAGAAACGTCAATGATTTGCATGACCAGAATTCAGGAAGCAAATATATATGGTGCTAGAGTACTGTAAAAGCTAAAGAGTGTACCTTCTCTGTATGATTTCCATAGTCAAAATAAGCTCCATAGTTATTGTCAAAATGCAACTGAAAAGCACACAGAAAGAACATCAGTTTGATAGAAAACCAAACAGATCGATACAACTTCTACTAATATGATATTGATAGACAGGTTTTACAGCAGACAAGAGGGATTGCCTGTGTTCCCCCAACATTTTACTAGTGATACGGTTCCAATAAATATTACCAAAATATATAATATATACTTTATGTACTCACAAAAAATCAACATTTTAATACAAAATATTATTTTCTATATCATGGACACGATTCTTCATACCTAACACCAAAAACACATACATCCAAAAACACACAAAGTGAACAAACCCTTAGAAACTACCTTGTTTAAAAGCTCGAAGTCTGATAGCTGCTTAGCTGTCGTTCCATATTCCTGCAAAATACATATGAGCATATATTGTGAACTCAATGCTTAGCAACTCCTTCAATTTTAGTTTTCCACTTGTACCTTTCCAACATTACTGTCCTCAAGAAATTCTGAAATAGAATTCATGCAATCAGCAGCAACGTACATCCAACATCGTAGATCAATGTGACGCTCATCTTCACTTGGGTGTGAAGCACGGGGATAATCATCCAATCCAGAAGACAGTGTCTAGAGATGCCAAAGAACAAATTTGTTAAGTGCCAAAGTAATCAATAATAATTACCTTTGCCTGCTCCAAATTTTAGAATGTTATATGTTACGACTATAATGTCTGCTGCAACTCTACAGTGCTGAAGCAAGCTAATGCACAAAAACAGGTAAAACTAAAATATGAGAACTATGCCGTTCAAAATAAGCATGTACTCTTCAGACATTCTCAACATCTGAGGGTAGGGGTAAGATTGGAAATTTTGTGACGGAAGCAAGAAATAAATATAGTTACATCTTGACAAACTTATTTCTTGATTTCTATTACCCACAAAGGATCTTATGTATTGATAGAAACATAGTTACATGCATCTTATGTATATTGATAGAAACATGTTACATGTATCGTATGTATATTGATCAAAACACCTAAAAGGATATAAAGAGGATGGGAACCTTTGGATTTAATTCACGTCTAGTCAAGTTGTCCCTTCCATGCCAAAAGTAAGTGTTTGAAATTTTTCCTGCAATTAACAGCTAACTTTCATTTACAGAGCAACCAAATTAAACTGGGTATTCCAATCAAACTATGACTTCATGTAGGATGTTACACGCATTTTCTTTTTTTACAAGATACTAATCAATGTAAGGCACTAGTAATATTATGCTCACCCGATTGAGTAGAACTAAACCACTTAAACCATGCATCAAGACGCGCAAATGCACGACGTAAGAAGACAGTGAGATCATTTTTTTCAGATGTAGTGAACTTGTTTTTCTTCATGCCACAAATCAGATCTGCAAAAAAAGTGTACCTTATAACTTTCATATTTCAGCTGATCACTAAAAATTTCCCATTAACCCAAGTGTGATGAATGGTTTCTTGATCCAATCAGCTACTGACTAACCAAAATGGAGAACATATCAAGGGTATCTTCATAAAATTGTTGATATTTTAAATGGTTCAAATATATATAGTCACAGCCATTGTTAATGTATCTTTTCAAATATCAGCATGATAGATTGGATGCTTTACCATACAATGATATAAAATGGTTTGAGTGACATTGCTTGCAAATTACCAATGGTATTTGAATAGTTACATTTAGATTCTTTTACTAATATGATGTAACATGACTACAGGTTTGGCACTAATCAATTATATAATAAGAGAAATGTATAATGTTATGCTAGGTCATTTAACGAGTATGACCATTGACCAGATAGTGATTCTTCCACTTTATTATTTTAAATATATATATATATATATATATGACAAAAGAGATATGGAGACTGCAGTGAGAACCAAACCTCTCAAAACCAAAAACAATGTTGGAGGATTTCCATTAGATGGATGCTGAAGAACAAACTCAGGAGGTACCTTACTGAAGACAGAAAGACAACTAAACAAATAAATAAATAATAAAAATGATATGTGCTGGCAATATAAAGATATCAGCACGATTTCACCTTAAAGCTTCAGCACCTAAAATTTGCTCACGTGGTATCCAGCCATCTGCATTCATCAGATCCAACCAATGCCCAATGATATCCAAAGAAATTCTAACATCCCATCGCCTTTTTATATATATAACATAAAAAGACAGAGAGTTAGATAAAAAAAGTCTCCAACTTTCTTAACCAAAAAAAAAAAAATCAAGCTTTGACTATTAACAAATAGTACTCCAGTCGCCAGAAAAACCAAAATAAGAAAGATCAACATGCCCACAGATAACCCACCATATCAGTAGCTGGTGGAATCCTTCATCCCAAAGAAAACCCCGAGGAAAGAAGGGACGACTAGGCACCGCTGTATATAGCTCAGCTGGCCAATATGATACATAGTTATCACCAGGTACAAGCTGCATGCAGAAATAACCCACTGCATGACTTTGTTAGGCATTCCAAATTCCAACCAGCAATACTATCATCGTGAACAATGTATTATAGCAAGGTGGGTGCATTTCAAATACATATTCATACATATACAAAAAGAAAAAGAAAAAAAAATACTAATAATAATTTTTTCAAACCTGAAGCAAGAATATATTCTTGCTCACTTGAACGATTAATTCATATATAAATCAAAGATATGGTTGTAGTTAATGTACAAAAAGAAAAAATAAAATAAAATAAAATACAAATGAAGAGCAAGAAAACAAGAGGGGCATGTAGGGGCCAAGTAAAACCCCATCACTCATTATGGCACCAAAGTCTCAAAATATATGGGATAAGAACAAATTCAGCCAACAAACTTACATTAGAAGATGGTGGAACTGAAATTTTTGATTGGCCATAAAAGTATCCAATCCCACCCAATAAATTCCCAAGAGCTGCTTTGCCCACTGTTGAGGCTTCAAAGTCGAGCTGAAATAATACAACTGACCTTAATTCGAAAACATAAAAACCAAAGAACAAACAAATGAGAGAAGTATAGTGATGACAGAAGTAGATTGATGAGTTGATAACTGGACCAGATCTTTTGGCCGGCTCAAAAGTACTAGAAATATCTGATTGACAATTATACATAGGTTCTGGCACATATTGTCCCAAAACCGTACTTCAGTTCAATATATCAGTGTGATTGACCTCAAGAAATAGTGGTGACTTGATATGTGATGTTACCGACAAATAACCACATACAAAATTTCTGCACAGATTAAAGCAACATTTGCTTCCACACAATGTAGTTTATAATTATTCTTTCATATGTTAATATGTGTCCATGGTAAACTAAATGTGTGCTGCGGAACAGATGATAAAACTTCCAGTCACTGTCTATGATTTCACATGTTTAATCACATTTCTTGATTTTGAAATAATAAAATCCAGGAATTTAGGTTAATACAACAACTTTGACAATATGAAACTCATTATCCAATATTGCATAACTACATACAAGGAAATTTCAAAATGATATTTTTTACACATCCAAAGTCAATAAACTAAACCTAGCATTGTAAAGAAATTATACAATGAAACAAATATGTATAAAATATATTTAAAGTGTACACCTTCAAGATTAAGAAATGAAGTTAACTTAGGCATTTAGCTGAAATCTAAATGAAGAAGTCACCAAAAAGTCAACGGCATACCTCAGAGTGGAAATATAAAGCACATATAAATCTTGAATTCGTAAATATATTATGTATCTGAATTTTAGGGGCTGGATCAGAAGAACAAGAATCATCCTATTAAGTACCTCATCAGACACATTAAAGCATCTTTTGAAATTTTCATCAAATTGCTTCTGCTTCTGCTCTAGATGACTAGTGAAGAAATCACCTGGAGTGATTTATAAGTAATTAGTATTTCAATAGAGAGAATAAAAAAATTAAGATGTGTTTGTTTTTTTTATTACAAATAAAAAAATTCAATTATTCATCATGCACGGTTTTAAAAAAAATAAAATAATGATTTCATATCCTAAAACATCATATCAAAATACTATTTAAACCAAAAATTCAAATCACCACCTCAATTTCAAATTAAAACAAAAAAATACCCTAAAATTAACTTGTATCAAATACGACAAAAAGAAAAACTGAAAAATAAAAACAAGCTTCATGCTAATCATGCATGCAAAGGAACCATTCATTTGAGAGCAAGTTAACTTATAATTACTTAAAACTTCACCAATAGACAACTCCAAGCTGGTTTTAGCAACAAGCATTTTATAAGTTGCATAGACTAACATGTACATAAATAAATGCTTGATTTAAGTACAGACAGAAGTTGAAGAGGAGAAAATTGGGGCCTTTTCGGGCTTTTCCTATTAATTACACTTAATAATATTTTAGCACCACAATTTGCATAAAAGGAAATCTCCAAATAGATAAAGATATCTATAAGACAAACAGAACAGAGAAAATCCTCCACTCTTCTGAGACAGAAACTCTGCAAACAATTCCAAATACAAGCAATTTAATCATTTGTTTAATTATTTTGCCGTTCCTGGTCAAGAGCTTGGTTGCAGGGACTCGGTATACTGTGTTCAGTCACTGATTAGATGAAAGCTTTATAAATGTGATTGCCAACCCTAAGTGATTACACTGCTTGAAAAGGAGCTCTGGATTGGATAAGATTTACAGAAGCAACATCTATAATCACTTTTCTACTCCACTCATTTCATCCAACAATGACATAAATTTAAGCGGGCATTTGAAACTGATTTGTGGATATTCAGAGAGTCCAGTGAATGTTAAAACAAATTAAATCTGATATTTATGTATATTCAAGAAATAGCATACTCGTCAATGTTCAATTCTGTAGAATGTTAAAGGAGTGATCTGTGATTCTGTAGTAAATGAGTAAACATGTATCATTCCTAATATGACCTGCTTTATCAATTATGCAACATTAAACATGCATTGCTTACTTCGCATTTGCAAGAACTTTTGAATTTTAATTTTTTTTTTTTTTTTTTATCTGCTACAAATCCAAATGAGAACTTGTTTCTGAGTTTGTATGAGAAATTTGAATCACTGAGAAATGCAGTCTAGCATGCGTCCATGAGGAAAAAATTCAAAGTGAAGAATGCATAATGATTCTTCTCTCTACAAAATTCAATCAAGAACGTTGTGGCTAAACAAAAGCATTGCCCTTGGTTGAGAGAAAAGACCATATTAGAATGAATTACCACAGTACCTGTAAGGTGTTTGATGCGTTCTTCTACCCTTAAACTAGAACCAGACACAAAGGAAAAATCTGCTTTCATGGGAACCATTGCAGAGATCTGAACTAAGAATACAAATTGCTGAGTTAACAGATGAGAAATGACATACGAGACCAGGTAATTTTAATTTATGGAAGTTTCTGGGCAATATATGAAAATATTGACAATAGACCTGGAAAACTAGAACATTTGGTGCATTATCAGATGTATCAGAGAGTTGTAACCGACCCGTATTCCTAGCCTGGACAGAAAGTAAGGAAAATGAGCCAGAGGAAACGACTGTATCTAAAAGCACATTCAGTGAAACCTAACTGGATTGAAAAAAAACAATAGTAGCAGTCCAGAATAAAAACACACTAACTTGACCTTGATACCTGAATCGCAAGATTGATTTGGACAAGGTCAGATAGATTGTGGAAGTGATTTGTCTTGAAACCAGCATAATGGAACTCAAAGTCCTCCTACAAAATTAGTCATGGTTGAACTAATAATATAAAGGCCTGACAAACATGACATATACATTAAAACAGAACAACAGAATCAGAAAAATAATATGTACATCAACTAGTTTTTGTCATTATATATTGAACAGACACAGGTCGTATTAAAATAGCTGCAGAAAATATAATGGCCAAGTCAGATACCTTTGACTCTAAATGAAGCTTCCAACTACCAATATCATTTCTTGAACCAAGTGCAAGGATGTGGTCACCTGGAATATCTGAGGCACCCCTCCCTAATTCTAGAGCTGTTCCACTTTCATCAGCCATGTAAAAGAACAGGTGAACAACATCTGACATTTCCTCATTATGTCTACAGCAGCAAAAGTGAAAAGACTTCATATCAGCAAGTTACACCGAAGTTTGCAAGAATGACAGATGTTGAACATGAAAGCCAAGAGTGCTCGATGGACATCCATCGATCTAAAGTGATGAAATAGTTTTGAAGGTACATTTAGAAATAAATAGCAACTTATCAGAATGCATTAATAGGAACCAAAGCTAACCATCTAGAGTATTCCAACAAAACACAGGATTAACAGATTGGCAATCCAAATATTACGTAAGTTGGGAAAGATCTGGGAAGAGCATCCTTGCCACAACCCTCTATATATAGACTCCAAATATTGTAACATTAAGCATTTTTTTTTTTACATGCTCCTATTTTAGTTTCATGCAGAAAGCTTCCAATCTATATTTCTACTCCATTTTCAAGATGATTTGACCTTTCAATTTTCTAACTCTCAATGCAGAAAACGTGTCATGTTTATTTACCACATATAGGTCAATTGCCCATTGGTTTCACTGATAATAGGAAGAATAGTCTATACATATTCAGTTAAAGAAACTAGCAGTATAACTCAACTAGAAACTTACACTTCACTTTCTGCTTCAATCCGAACTGCCCAGTCCCCTCCATAGCCACTTCCTGTCTCCATCGATTTAAGAAAACTTGTCGTCAACTTCAAATTTTGGTCAACCAACAGTTGTCGGCCATAATCCCGTCCATTGTGATGTGTCCAACCATAGGTTTTAAGCTCATCTGAGTCTTGACATACATGCCGCATAGTGTACCTCCCATCCTTAACACCAAGCCACATCAAACCAGCAAGAAGAGACTGTGTTGTCCTGAAAGTGGCATCTTCTTATCATATTTGTATTGACCACACAGTATATAATAGCCAAATAAAAACACTAATGAAATAGATGCAGTGATAAATTACACACTTAAATAAACACAAGTTAAAACTCATATCCAAGAAAACAACTCAAAAGAATAATGCAACATTATTACATTCCAAATGTCAAACTTTTTTCATAACTTATACATTTAGCAAACACCGACACACGTCCTATCTTAAGTATCTTGAAAGAATGAAGAATAAGAAAAAGTGAAGTTCATCCATACAGAAGGGGCAAGCAAAATTGGAAAGAATTCTATATATTTAGTATGAACTACATAAGGCCTTAGCAATCATAATCTCAACAACGTTGAGGCATATACAAGAACAGTCAAAGAAGGCAGTTTATACTGACAAAGCCCCACGTACAAGTTTAGAAGAACTTTCCATTCATCACAACATATCCAAATTTAGATCATATCACACACAAAAATGGTGGATTCAGTATCTTACCCTTCACATTTTCTCCTAAGCTGATGATATATCAAGCATATCGTTTTAGAGCTAATAGCAACGACACAACATAAAGAAAAAACGTAAACTTACTAACAAGCATTCACCTTGCTCGTATTCCAAAATAAACATGTGGCCTATATGTTCCCCAATATAAACTCTCCTTGTGCTCCCCTTCGAACTGTAAAAAACGATTTCACTAAATCATCGGATAAATCTCATATACAGTGACGAAGCAATCAACAAAATATTTTTTCATTCATGATTAGATCACATAAAAAAAACAATAATTAGCTGCTTGTTTACCATAGGAAGATCCATGAGCTTCGGAGCAGGTAATGGAGTAACGACCCTGGGTTTAACAGACTCCTTCTCAGGGTTTACAAAATAGTTCATCCCATACAATCCGATTGCAACCAGAACAGCTGCAGAAACGAAGAAGATCTTCCACCTTAAACTTAATACTCGATTGAGACTTCGGTCTTTCGCACGGGTTTTCGCATTCGGAGTTGCCCTGTTCGGCGGCTCATCACCATCAGAGAAGGTTACAGTTTTCCCTCGCATATTTCTTCGGGAAATTCGAGTCATTTGTCCAGCGAGATTACGGTTTCTAGCTCTGTGTCTCAGACAAAATTGTAGACAATTAACTGAAGACGAACAGCAGGGAGTGTAGGCTGAGAAAGACAAGCTTCCCTGCGGTTTCTTACCGTGCGGTTGGCTACAATACAATGCTAACTGAAAAAGAAGCGGAGTTGAGAATTGGGCCTTCTATATTGGATCAAAGAGAGAACGATCTGTAAACCCAATTCACAATTATCTACTATTTAGAGCCGATAACAATTCGAGCTGACTCAGATTTCCAGTGTTGTTAACGTTCGTGAATAAAGTTTATGTTCGTTCGCTAAGCTTCTCATTTCGTTAAAAATTTTTTGTGTTTGAGCTAGTGTTCGTATTCGATTCGTT
Organism: Andrographis paniculata; assembly: GCF_009805555.1. Classification (NCBI taxonomy): domain Eukaryota; kingdom Viridiplantae; phylum Streptophyta; class Magnoliopsida; order Lamiales; family Acanthaceae; genus Andrographis; species Andrographis paniculata. The sequence continues at coordinate 1,946,805 of NW_026137513.1, read as the reverse complement.
TAGGCTCGATTAAGTTCGTTCGAACTCGTTTGTCTTATTTTTTAAATTTATATATAAATTATAAAAAAAAATTTAAAATTATTTTATTTATATATTTTAAATTAATATTTTATTTATTTATAAATTATAATTATAAATATATATAATATTTATAATAAATATATTATTTAAAAGAATCGTTCGCGAACAAAGCTCGGGCTCGTTCGTTAACCAAACGAGCATGTTTATGTTGTTCAGCTCGACTCGACTCGTTAACGTTCGTAAACGAGCTTCAATCGAGGCGAATTGAACTAAACCGAGCCGAATTCACGAACGGTTCGATTCGTTTAACAGCTCTACTATCTACTATAGATATATTTACCTTCGATTTTGATAGGCCACGTCGCTACTTTTGTTTTTCTTTTTTTTTTTTAATTTTTGACACGTGGGCCCCACATAAATATAATAATAATTTGAACTTTTTTGTTTCTCTTAAATTTATGGGGTGGAACCCACGTAGTATAATAATAATAATAATAATAATAATAATAATAATAATAATATTAATATACATAGCTAATTCTTTATTTTAATTAGTGAGACTTTTTTATTTTTTAATTAGATTTTTCTTTAAATTTTGGTTTAAATAGAAATTTTTTATTTATATTCTTTTTTAAAAAGTAATAGTCTAAATATTATTCTCATCGTCGTAAATTTTATTGATAAAATAAATGTGTATAAGAAATATTTTGATTTTTCTTTTATATTTTATAATGTATGTAAATTGTATATAATCTATCAAAATTATATAAATTTTAATTTTTTAAAGTTTATATTTACGATTAAAAATAATACTCATTTCGTCTCTTAACAATCCATTCATTTTTCTCGTAACAAAGTATCAATTTCCTTTTCAAGTAACTGACAATCTACCTAATATTACAAATACCTTTCTAATTTACCATATATTATACAAATATCATTACCTTTATATCATACAATACTAATAAGGATAATTTAATTTTTTTACCTTTATTTTTACTACATTTCAATATAATACTAATATTTCTAAAACTTCGTGCAAAAAGTAAATGAATAGATAGATATGAGACGGAGGGAGTAATTTGTTAGGCGTTGGCTACAGTGCTGAATTTTATAATTCAACATTGTTCTGACAACGCACTGCAGCACACAGTGTTACTATCGGCAACTCACAGTCTGCATTCATATAATACAAATACAACACATTAACCAATAACACATGCTATAGTTTTATACAACATAATCAATACTTGATTTCAGCACACTATATACTGTTATACAACATACTTATATTATGAACCAACAACACAAATACAACACATGCACTTATAACACATGTTATAGTCTAATACAATACAAATACTAATTGATTTCATCACATCACATACTGTTATATAGCACGCTATAATTATGAATCAACATTACCTGTCTTTATTATACACAGCATGTGCCGTACATAATAAGACTTTGTGCTGTTTCTATATATTACGGGTGGTGATTTGAACGATGCTGATTTCTACAATTCAACACCCTAACCGTTCCCAATTTGTTAATAATGTGTTTATTTTTCTAAATTCCCAATTAAATGGTAAAAATAAGTAACAAAGTGTCAAATTTATATTTGTTTGTCACTTAGAAATATTCTTGTCAATTAAAAATAATCTTTTTTTTTTTTACTCCCTCAAATATCCCTAATTTTTATAAAAGTATTTTAGCATTTGTACCAAAGATAAAAATTTTAAAATTATTGTATACACTTTCATAAATTAATAAAATATAATTATAATGTAATCCATTGAAAAAAAAAATATATATTTCTTGCTATTTCAGAATAAATAAATTATATTATAGTAATAATAAAAATCAATTTAGATTAATATTTCAACGTAAAATAATTTATAATAATAATTATTATTAAGTGTGGATCCTATATCAAAAAATAAAATAAAATAAAATAATCCAGCAACTAATTAAAATAAAAAACCAAGTGTCACGTATTATTTTTAAGTGGGCTTTACCTTAAAAAATTAAAAAAAAAATAAATAAAAAATGGAACACCACGTAGCAACACAAACTCGTCAATATATACGTAGTATATACCGACAGTCATAATTATGACTAATCATATTGTATTTATGTATAAATATTCTCATTGCCGATGAATGAAAAAATAATCTGCATTTTTCATAATCTACATATTTTCTCTATCTTAATATCTCTCGTTCTTCTATTTCAGTCATAAATTATACATATTTCTATTTTGGGTTGTTCAATTACAAAGTAACAATTTTATTAAATACTCAATTTTACATCATTGCTTTTATACTAAAAAGTAATATAAAAAATGTCATTACACTATTTTTAACTACCCACTACAATTAAAACACTATTATTTCTTAAATTCCACTGCAAAAGTAAATATTTACTTTGTAGCCGGACGGAGGGATTACAGTATAAAAGTTTATACTTCATTTGTCTCAATTCAAATAGGACTTTTGAGATTTTGTAGTAAATTAAGAAATAATAGTATTTTATTGGTTAGTAAAAATGCGTAAGAGTTTTTGATAGTTTTGCCATTTGACTTTATGTATAAACTAATTATACGTGTAATAATATATTTGTAATTTAAGTAAAAATTAACAGTATTTTAGTATTAATATATAATTACTTTTTCTAAGTACTAATGCGAGTATTGAACTTAATGAATCTTCAAAATTTATATTCAGTGTTTTCTCTAGTACCTGAATAATAAATGATACATTGATAGCATCTTTTTTTTTTTGTTTTTTTGAGCTATCTAGATTTATGCCTTAATCTTGGTTGCCAACAAAATAATTATCAATCAAAATGGAATGTGATTTTCTTTTGGTTTGGTCCCACCATATTTATAGATTTATATATGCATATTTATTCCACTTCAAAGTGCAGGGGAGAAGTGCAAGCGGTGATGAGTTTCTTTCTTTCTACTGTTTTACACAAAATTGATAGAAATATTATCAATATCTATCTATCTATCCAATGTCAAAAGCTAAGTTGGGGTTGAACCAACTTATTAAATCGAATTATCACTTAACCGCCCGTTTTGGTCCTATCAGCTAGAAAACCTTTGTTCTCCACAACATCTACCACTGTCAAACTTGGGGAGAATTGCAAGTGGTGATGAGTTTCTTTCTTTCTACTGTTTTACAGAAAAGTGATAGAAATATTATCAATATCTATCTATCTATCCAATGTCAAAACTAGGTTGGGATTGAACCAACTTATTGAAGCGAATTATCACCGAACTGTCCGTCTTGGTCCTATCAGCTAGAAAACCTTTGTTCTCCACAACTTCTGCCACTATCAAACTTATCTATGCCGCACAACTGCAGTCTGCAATATTTATACATAGATTGAAAGATAAGGTTGTCATAATGAATAAACTATTTAAATAATATATATTATGATAATGGTGTATTTAAAGGGTTAGTTAACTACTAACCATAGAGGTAGGTTTTCTGTTTCTTGCTTGTTTTTTGTGTGCAATAGATTTTAGTTTCTTTGGATTAGGCTTAGTTTCACTCAAGTGGGAAAAAGAAGATGAAGAAGAGAGAAATATAGAGCAGTTTTAGCTGCAGGCTGGTTCAGTACATATTATTGTTATAGGTTGTTGTCTACTTAATTATATTATATTAGCTTAGTCATAATTATATCACTACTAGATTGTTAATAGCCTCTAGCTAGTCTAAATTAGCATGTTGCCATTAATTGTTAAATTGCAAGTTTTGTTACTGCAATATTGATTATCTTTGTTGTTGTTGTTTGTTTAAATTATATTAGGATAAGTGCTCCTTGATTAATTAATTTGCTAGATAGATTAGTTTTGTTTTTATTTATATTAGTATAGGGCTGTTTGTGGATATTTATTTTATTATTTGGCATAATTTAATAGCGACGTTAGTTTACAGTACTAGAATAATAACTTTTGCTCCTAGTTACTTTAGTTTAAATTTTGATCAGACATGTTGTTTGGCTTAGTAGGAAACAGTAAAGACTCAAGAGAGGGAGAAAATCAACATCATTTGATGGAGGTGCTTAGGAGGTTTAAAGAGATGAAATAACAAAGAAAGGAAGATGATGATTTAAACGGTGGCTATGTGGACGGTGATTTAGGGTAAATATGAAATGTTGTACTCCTTCCATCTCATAATAAATGATATTATTTTTATTTTAATCTTTCACATAACATATTATATATTTCTATATTTGTGAAGTTTTACTAATTAAATAATACTTACCAACAAATTTTCCGATGCCACCCAAGTCCAATCTCTATCTCAACCTCAATCCAAATTTGACACATATTGGGATTGGATGGCATCGGGAAATTTGTTGGCATTTGGTGATATTCTTGTAAGGACTATTATTTGGGTAATAGGTAGTTGTATGGTCGAATTTTCTATGTAGGGCTTGATTGGTGGTTATTTGTTGCCATAGGAGTGGTTATGTTATTCTTCTTGCTGAAGGATTTCCCCCATATTGTATAATTTTAGTTGTACGGATTGATACGGATTATGATTGTGGTGGTTTATAAATGTTGGTTTATCGGTGTTGGGAGAGTTGTTTCGTAGTTTATTGTTGTGTGGTTTATCTTCCTAATGTTTGGCGGTCAACCTTCTTGATTAGTGCTGACCATTTCGGTTGTAAATATTGCTATATTCATAGTTAAAATAGTGTCCATAGATCAAACTGAAGGATAACTTATTTTATTATGAAATTTCCATTGCTACCATTTTCTTGATATATTTATATATTTTATTATATTCATCCATGTTGTTTAAAGATATCATATTTCCTCATAACTAGCTCTGGCTTTACGTTTTTATATAGGTGATACCCTAGCTATTGTCAAGGAATTTGTTACCTTTGTTATAGTCCCGGAGACCGCACTTATTTTCCCAAGTAATGCCAGAGTGAAGATCCTCAATGAGGTACTTGACGGAGATAACATCAAGTGGACTTACAAGGGTGTGCACATTTTTTTTAAATGTTTATTCTTTTGGAAATTTAATTACTTTAGTTGTTGATATGATTCTTATATATCATTGAAAACACATTGCAGTTTGTTCGCCGCCTCTAATCGCTTCCTCTGTGATTTTGCACTCGATAAGATTGGTCGTTCATAGTTGTATTTGTTAGTCGACCTTAGGATTATACTGCAATTTGATACCATATTTATTTATTCACATATTACTTTTGGATTTAGGAATCTAGTGTTAACAGGTTGTTAGTTGGTTGTTATGTTGTATGACATGGTGATTTTTTAAGATGTTTTAAACCATTGTTGATGCCTAGTATTCTATTTTTGACATGAATATGAATGTTGTTGGATTGATGTTGTTGTGTAGGTAAACAAGGGTTTCAACTTAATTATGTTAAAATTATATTTTAAATTATTTGTGATGCAGATTGATCCATTACAAATACTTTAAAAATTGGATTTTATTCGTGGTGACAAAATCCTTATTTGAGACATGGACACCTTTTGTAGCGAATTTTTAGTTACGGACGATGGCCGGTACAAAAAGTGTTTTACGTTTGCATTACATTTGTACTGAATTTTTTGTTGCGGACAAATTTCGTAAAAAACAGTTCTCTGACAGGTTACTACTTTTGTAATGCAATTTTTTTACGGATAAAGATTGCAACAAAAATTTTTCTGAAAAGATTCCATATTTGTACCGCATTTTTTGTTCCGAAAATATGTCCTAACAAATAGTTCTCTGACAGGATTTTTTTTTTGTTCCGACTTTTTTGTTACGGATATATGTTGTTCCAAAAACATGATCGATGCTTTTGTTACATACAAAAAATGCAACAAATACAATTAACACGTGCTTATTTTGAGGGTTGACCGCCATTTATTTGTTACGGAATTTGTTGCAACATAGACTTTTTGTACCGCAATTTTTTGTAGCGGTCAAAATTCACAACAGAGTTGACACAAAAGGCTATTTTGCACAAAAATTGGATTTTCGTTACAAATTTTCTAGGTCGATGGAATTGAGCTCTTTCTTGTTCAAAGGAGAATGTCCCTAACGTCGCACAAAGAGAAAAGACAAGGTGCCAAGCGACCATACCCTTTGGATTTCACCTATGATCTGATCAGTCATAAAGCATAGTTGACTTTTTCGTGGTGTTGTTGACGTTCTTGAAAGCGAATTAATTTGATGCTTACCTCACTTTTCGGAGAAGTTACAAACTCACACTATGGTAGAGGAAGGGACGTGAAAGATCTAGGTGTGTGAGCAGTACGAGCTGAAAAGTGGACGCAACTACAACTGATTCACAAAAGCCAGGAGCCTTGGGCAGACTTTCTTATTCTATTTATTTCCTTTGGAGAAATGGGATTCTCTTTAGTCCTTGCCAATCTCGGTGGGACTTATTTCTCTGATGGCCCCCTCATTTCGTCCTCCTGCTCGCTAGCAGTCGCCTTTTATTTGGAAGGGCGAAGTGTCAGCGCTGGACAACACAACTACGATCAAAAGCAATTTACCAATACAAAAAGTCCTTTTTTTGGTTCAAATTTGAAGTAGAACAAACGAAAAATAATAAAAAATGTACTTTGAATTGTGATGATGGAGTATATTACTACATATTATAAGATTATCTTATTTTAATATTATTATATATTATTATATTTTTTATAACACATTCATTAGGTTTTGCCAATGAAGTGCTAATATAAAGATTCCGTATTTTTTTTATTTATTAAAAATTTCAAAAACATGTTGCAAAATTTGTGTTCGAAGAACATAGTTTTTAGCCCGAAGTTCTATCTGGATACAAAAAAAAATATTAAAACACCGCGGAAGTTCTGCAAAAATTTTCAAGGTATTTATTTAATTATTTTCTTTCGGTATAATCATTACTAACACAGAATTTTAAAATTTTCTACTAGCTATTATAGAGAAAAAAGCATCTGAAAATGCCAATATTAGAAATTTATCTGAAAATAATGTTAGTAGTGATGATAATTTTATTATTAACATAAAATTAAGTATGATTTTTTTTTTTGTTTTTTATATGTACCAGAAGGTACATATTTTAATAATTCTAAAGATTTGTGTTTTGAGAATCCTAAATATTCATATTCTGAAACCCCGATATTGAAATTTCCAATATTGTATATTGTGTACTCTGAAGGTGCATATTTTAAAATTTCAGATAATTTATATTTTGAGCATCATGACGGTGCAGTATGATAATATATATTTAACACTCTTTATATAAAATTAATTTTACTCTCATATCTTGTAATAATATAACAACTATGAATTTTGTTCAAATGACTGATATATTTATTTTCTGATATTTCTTCCAAATTAGAGAAATATGAATTTTGAATGTGTGATAATAAATAATACTGAAGACAACTTATGTCTTATAGATAGTGCGACAATAAATAATACTGAAGACAATTTCTATCTTATAGATAGTGCATCAACATACACCATCCTAAAGTATACAAAATATTTCACCAACTTGAAGTTGGAAAAATTCATGTTAATACAATAGCTGGTATTGCAAAATTGATTGAAGGTGCCGAAGACAGTAATATTTCTCCGAAAAGGAGTAGAACTTGATATCTAAAATGCAATATTATTTAGCCAAAATATCAAAAAGATTTGTTGAGTTTTAATGATATTCGAAAAAATGGATATCATATCAAAACATCGAATGAGAAAAATAATGAATTTTTTTAATTACAAAATTCATTGATAAATAGAAATATATATTAGAAAATTTGTCTTCATTGTCTTCTGAGGTATATTATACAAAACTGAATTCAATTGAAACGTATCGGGTAAACCAGAAGTTTACAGATTTTATGATTTGATATAATTGGCTTAGGCATCTCGGTAATATTATGATGTGACAAATTATTGAAAATAGCTATGGCCATACTTTGAAAAATAAAAAGGTATTAAATACAAATGAGTTGAAATGTGTTGTTTGCTCAAAATGGACGTTAATAACTAGGCCATCACCTGAAAAAATGAGAACTAAATTTCCTGCATTCTAAAACGAACTCGGGGTGATATATATGGGCCGGTAGGTCCACCATGCGGAGCATTCAGATATTTTATGGCGCTTATTGATGAATCTACTCGATAGTTGTATGTTTATTATTCACCCGCAATTTGATATTTGCAATGTTGCTGGCTCAAATAATTAAATTACGAGTAGAATTTCCAGATCGCCAAATAAATTTTTTTTTTCTTGATGATGCTAGTGAATATTAATTCAAGATATTTGATAATTATTGTATATCTATTGGGATTGGTTTTAAGCATTTTGTACCATACGTATATACTCAAAATTGTCTAGCTGAATCACTTATAAAGATGCTGCAATTAATTGCAAGATATATATTAATGAAATCTAAACTTTCCGTATCTATTTAGGGACATGAAGTTATGCATGCAATAACCCTAATAAGATTAAGACCGACAAGTATCTTAGATACTCTCTATTACAATTGGTGTACAATGGAAAATCCAATATATCACATTTGCAAACATTTGAGTGCACAATTTATGTTTAGTAGCACCGCCAAAACGCATAAAAATGGGCCACAACGGATATTGCGGATATATGCCGGGTATGAATAACCATCTATTATTAAATATCTTGAACCATTAACTGATTATTTATTTACTGCTTAATTTGTTGAATGTCATTTTTTACAAGTCGTGTTTTCCGACAATAGGGAGAGAAACTGATCAATTAAAAAAGGATATTACTCGGAAAGTACCTTTCAATTTTCTTAATTCTCATAATAGCCAATATGAATTAAAAGTACAACGAATTGGATATTTGCAGCGAATAGAAAATCAGTTACTTGATATTTTCGATGATGCCAATAGGGTCGCCGAATCATATATAGCTGCAAAGATATACCGACTAAAATTATTGTTCCCGATTGAAAAATGCAAAGTGCTAATGAATTGAATACACTCATGAAGCATAGCATACCTTTAGGTTAAAAATTCTTGAAAGAAAAGAGAAATAAATGAAACGATTCAAGAATTAAATGTCAATCAAAATCTTCAAAAAAACAAGTAGTAACATAGATCAAATTTCTGAGGAAGTGATCATGATAAACTTCCTGAAAAATTTGATCCTGATAAACATTCTCCTGAATAGAATGATGTTATCGAAAATTCAATAAATCATGTTACTAATGGAAAACATTGGAACCGAAAAGACATAATTATAGATAATACTTTTGCATATAGTGTAGCACTTGATTTAATAGACAATAACAAAGATTCTGAACTTAAATTAGTTAATGAATGTCAAAAAAGAAAAGATTGGCCAAAATAGAAGGATGCAATCCAATCTGAATTGAATTCACTGGAAAAACAAAAAAATTTCATACTCATTGTACTAACACCTAAAGATGTTAAGTCTGATAACTATAAATGATTTTTTGTTCGAAAACGAAAGAAAAGATGAATAAATGAAAAGATTGAGGAATTAAATGTCAATCAAAATATTTAAGAAAAAATTAGTAACATTGATCAAATTCCTGAAGAAGTTGATCCTGAAAAATTTCCTGAAAAAGTTGATCCTGAAAAATTTCCTGAAAAAGTTGATCCTGATAAATAATTTCCTGAAGAGAATGATGTTGTTAAAAATTCAATAAATTATGTTACTAGTGGAAAGCATTGGAATCGAAAGAAAATAATTATAGACAATAATTTTTCATATAATGTAGCACTTGATTTAATATAAATGACGATGATTTTGAACCTAGATAGTTAATGAATGTTGGAAAAGAAAATATTGGTAAAAATGGAAAGATGCAATCAAATATGAATTGAAACACCTGAATATGTTAAGTCTGTTGGCTATAAATGATTTATTAAAAAAAATATATATATGAATAATGAAATTGCAAGATATAAAGCAAGACTTCTAGTCAAAAGTTTTCACAAAGACCTGAAATTAATTTTAATGAAATATATTCTCCAGTTATTGATGGAATAACATTTAGATATCTTGTTAGTTTGGCAATTCATGAAAAAAATGGATATATGTCTGATAGACGGTAACTGCCTATTTATATGACTAATTAAATACTGATATCTATATGAGAATCCCTAAATGATTCAGTATGTCTGAAACATACAAATCAAAGCCAAAAGAATATTATTCCATTAAATTACAATATTCTTTGTATGGGCTTAAGCAATATCGTCGCATGTGGTATAATCGTCTCAGTGAATTATTATTGAAAGAGAGATATGTCAATAATTTTGTTTGCCCATGTGTTTTTATAAAAAAATAAAAATGAGAGAAATTTTGTGATAATAGCTATTTATGTGGATGACTTGAATTTAATTGGAACTCCTGAAGAGGTCCAAGAAGCTATTGAATATTTGAAAAGATAGTTTAAAATAAAATATTTTGGGAAAACGAAATTCTATGTCGGTCTACAAATTGAACATTTGAAAATTTAAAATTTGATCCATCAATCCGTATATACCTAGAATGTACTAAAAAAAATTGTGATGGATAAAACACATTTATTAAGTACTCCAATGGTCGTTAGAACTTTCGATCCTATTAAGGATCCTTTTAGACCAAAGGAAAAGAGTGAGAAAACGATTGGTCACGAAGTACCATATTTAAGTGCGATTGGCGCACTAATGTATCCGGCTAACAGTACAAGACCATATATAGCATTTTCTGTAAATTTATTAGCTAAATTTAGTGCAATGCCAACACAACAATATTAGAAAGACATTAAATATATTTTTTGATATCTTCAAAAACAATTGATCTTAATTTATTATATTAAAAAAATCCTCAACATGAATTGATTGGCTATGAAGATGGTGGGTATCTTTCTGAAATGCATAAAGCCAACTCTCATACAGACTATATATTTACTTGTGGCAGTATAGTGGCATACTAGAGATCCACGAAACAAACATTAACAACAACATCTTCAAATCATGTTGAAATAATAGTCATTCATGAGGCTAGTCAAGAATGTGTCTGACTGAGATCAATGACTCGCCATATTTTAAAGAATTATGGTTTGAGATCTGAAAATGATAATCCTCCTACTATTTTATACGAAGATAATGCAACTTGTATAGTGCAACTGAAAGAAAGATATATCGAAGGAGATAGAATGAAACATAGTTCGCCAAATTTTTTTTTTTCACTCATGATCTTCATAAAATGGTGAAATAGATGTACAGCAGATTCGATCGAATGAGAACTTAGCAGATTTATTGATCAAGGCTTTACCGACTGCAACATTCAAGAAATTAATAAAAGAACATCGGAATGCGTCAATAGTAAGATTTCAAGTGATGTCTACATCAGGTGGAGTATTTTTTTAGTGCATGAATTACGTATTTTTTTCCTTCATTGGGATTTTTGTTCTATTTTTTTTTCCTAGTAAAGTTTACCAAGACGTATTTATTGCAATTAAATGACACTTAAGAGAGAATGTTATGAGACCTCAAGTTATATGTACCATAAATATATTTGATAAGTGTCATAATTATGACTGATTATATTGTACTCCCTCCGTCCCAGAACTATAGTCTGGGTTGTGTTTGACACGGGATTTAAGGAATATTGATATTATATTGATAGTGGGTAAAAAGTACGGGTAAAAATTTTTTTTGCCCTTGCGAGTGAATTAGTATAAAAAATAATGGCAATTGTGTAATAATAATGAAAAAGTAAAGGTAGTTTTATAGTGATATGACTATTTATAGAAATAAAACTATTGTTTAGAGACGGACAAAAATGGTAAACAGGACTATTGTATTGGGACGGATGGAGTATTTATGTATAAATATTCTCATTGCCAATGAATGAAAAGATATTCTACATTTTTCATGATTTACACACACTCTCTATCTCAATGTCTCGCTATTAGTATATAGGGAAAGCTATTTTTTAGTCCTGTATATGACCCTCTTTATAATATTAAAATTTTAAGTGGATTATATCTGAAAATAGTCCCGTAAGTAAAATTTTTTCACTAAAATGATTCTCTGGTGCCGGACTCGTCACGCTGGCCCGCCGTTACTGACGTGGCGCTGATGCGGCTAACATGTCATTGTCACGTAGATGCCACGTCGGAGGACCATTTTAGCGAAAATTTTTTACTTGCAAAACTATTTTCAAACATAGCCCATTTATAGTCCTAAAAATGATAAAGGAGGTCATATACGAGACTAAACAATTCCACGTGTCGTTGATGTGACATCTACATAACGATAACATATCAGCCGCATCATCGCCACGTCAGCAACAGTGGGCCAGCGTGACAAGTCCGGCACTGGAGGTTCATTTTAGCGAATTTTTTTTACTTACAAAAGTATTTTCAAATAGAGCCCACTTAAGTCCTAAAATGATAAAATGGGTCAAATATGAGACTAAAAAAATAATTTATCATAGTATATATTCTATTTCTCTCTCTAAGATAACAAAACACACACATACAAAATATAAATATATTACTATATATAACTTCACCCGTCCGCCAAATTTAAAGACGTTTCATTTATAAATTACAAAAAAAAAGCCTCTAAATTTGGTGGACGGAGAAAATATTAGATTATTTTATTTTAATGTTATTATATTTTCTTATACTTTTCGTAACATGTTTTTTGTTTATTAATTATTGATAATATTTTATAGAAATATATTTTTTATAAAATATTATGCTTTAAATATTAGTATTTAATAAAAATAATTAATTAATTAAAAAAATAGGTAAAATTGTTCATAACTCTCCTGTGATTTCGAAATTTAGCGTAAAATTTCTCTATACTTTAAAAATTGCATGGTTCCTCTTATACTTTCAACAATATTCCATGAAAACCTACCACCATGAAACTTCCATTGTGTGACGAGAAGATGATTTCTTATCTATATTTTTTTTGCATGGAAAGGGGTTTCATACAATATTTTTTTTTAAAGTATAAAGGAGTGCCAAATAAATTTTAAAGTAAAGTGAGAATTTACGTTGAGTTTCAAAACCACTGAAGGGTTTCATGAAACATTTTTGAAAGTATAAAGAGGCGCTATGTAATTTTAAAGTAAAAGGAGATTTATGCTTAGTTTCAAAACCATAAGAGAGTTATGAATAATTTTTTCTTATTTAATTAATCATGGGGCTTAAGTTATGATTTAATATTATTATTATTATTTTGTTAATTTGAACTTGGCCTCAAATCTTATTAGTATATATATAAATATATAATAAAGTTATAATTTTTTATTGTATAGTCAACTATATATTTCGAAACTCTGACTTATATTCTAATTTTACAAGTGAAATTTACAATGGTTTGTTTGGTTGTGTATTTCATTTTCAATTTTTACTATTTATTTGTATTTTTTCTTTCTCTTTTATTAGAAAACATCATGTTGTACATCTATTTTTTATTTAATATTTTATTTGTTAGTTAATTTTAACTTACCTTTTTTTTTCAAAAATGATATATTACATACATGCAACAAACTAATGGATGAAAAATTCAATTGTAGGTTAAATATAATTATTTGGGCTATGAGTTATATTAAGTCTATATTAAGTCATATAAATTTATTGGGTTTCAATGTATTTAGTAAGCACAGATCTTCTATGTGTAGAAACCCGATAACTTATTAATTGAGTGATGAAGTCAATTAATAATAAGAGATATATATTAGTGTTGTGATATCAAGTCTAGGCGAAACATCAATTACTTTTCATATATCATTGTGGCAATAATAGCAGAAACCGGGTTTGCACCATAAACTTTAAAAACACAATATCCTCAATCAATTTGCAGATCTGAATTCGACCGTGCTAATAGAACCAAGTTAGATTTATTACTTCTGTTTTTTTATCTCAATTATTTCAACACAGACATACCTTGAGTTTAGGGTTTTATTCCAGATAAGTTCTAATAATTAGTATCAAAGCGTCCGTGTTGAATTATTAAGATATTGTATTAGATCAATTGATTGAAATGATATATCTTGCATCTCTGTTTTTCAAGTCGCTCTCCGTTCTTGAAATCGGATACAAATTTGTGAGTCTCTTTGTTTATTTATATATATTCATAATGATAGGGTCCAACACAAATTGGGAATTGAATCTAACATTCCAAATCAGTTTTGTGTATCATCCTATCATTATGAATATATATAAAACATATATATTAATATGGATCTAATGGAATCAGTGTAATCTTGAAATCAGCATAATGCATTATTTATTATTGTTCAGATTTAGTGCAGACGTGTTCATCTTGATAGTGCACATGTTCCTTTATTTTATTTATTTAAGTGTGTTTTATGAATTTGCAATTGCCAATATAAATATGTTTTTTTTTTGTCAATATAGATGTGTTATACTAAAAATTAATTTTATATTCAAAATATCACATCAACTTTTATTTATATCATATTATTCAATTATTTCAATTTAAAATTTTTACTATTCAAATCTCAACTCAAAATTCAAACTCCTAAACAAACATACCATAAGTACACGTTTGGACATTTAATTATGCATTTATTTATTTCGGTCCAATAATTTTGTTATTTGGCAATACTCTCTCCGTCCCATTGAAAGGATAACGTGTACTTTTTGCACGTAGATTTTTAAATATTAGTATTATATTGAGTTGTAGTAAAAAAGACAAAAATATCTTTATTAGTATTGTGTAATATAAAAGTAATGATATTTATGTAATATACTTTAAGTTAGAATGATATTTATTATGTTAGATAGATAAAATACTTGCTAAATTAGAAAATAATAACATTGTTTTGGGACCGAAAAAAATGAAAAATTGCAACATTTCAATGGAACGGGGGAATATATGATCTGAAAATAAATTTTCATGTGTTTGGATTACTTCCCATCAGACATATAATGAATTGGATCAATATGAATACGTGCGTTCTTGATGTAAGTTCTACATCTATCTGTATGCAGTCATATATAAATATATATAATATAATAAACAATATTGGTATAATTAGATCAACTAATTTTGGTAGTATTAATTGATATATAATTGAAATAGTTGGAAGTACGCAAATAATTATATCCGTGCAGATTATATTTATTTTATTCCCGATTTTATGAATAATCAGAATTGTAGATTCGTTCTGATTTGTTTAATAGTCCAATTAATTTGAGATATAGCAGCATATGTTTCTTGACGCATGCATTTATTTAAATTCTACTATAAATATTTATTATATCAAATTTATATTCTCATTGGATGACATATTTTATATGCAATTCCGCTGCATTTAGTGTTTTTTTGGATTGCATGATTATTTTAATGAATTCAAAAATTAATTGTTGTGGTTATAGTTTTCATCTGTATTGGACATAAATAAGAATTTTTTAATGTGAATTTAATTAGCAATAAATTAATATAACATATCTTATGAATGAGTTAAAACAATTATGTTGACAAAACAGTCTTTTCTGTATAGATCAATTTATTTTATATATTAGAAGGTTGTACGTGACTTATAAGACTATTGATTGACCCAAAGGCAAGTTAGTGATTAAGTAGTTACATGGATATTTAGTGACAATGAATGTGGTGATGATAATTTGATTATTTGTGTGTGAATAATAGATATGTCCAAAAAATAAATATTGTTTGACACACTACTTTATTGTCAACATTTAATTGTCAAAACAAGTTTTCACTGGCGAGTCAGTAATATGTCCAAAGACAATTGTTGATGTTGTTCGATAACTTGTAATATGATTGCTAGTTTATTTTATAAATTCACATATGGAGTATTTGGTTGCTTATTGACATGTGCATCAATTACTTGTACACATTCTTTATTTTTATGGAACCAGACTTTTATACATTGAACGTGATTATGATTCTAATTTGGTTTAAGAAAATTGAAAATTCATTAATAATGCTTGTTATGTTTTGATGGTGAAAATCAAGTCTTTGAAGTTGCCAAAGTAATCTCTCTTATATGAGATTTTTATTTGATATTATAAGTGTTATATTTGTATTTTAATTCATGTGATTATTCTTCGGCCCAAAGAAAGTTGGTAATTGACAGAATGAAATATACACATGCGATAGTATATATGAGATTATTATATGGCTTTAACTTATGTGAATAGTAAATCAGTCCAACGAGAGATCAACTGTTTGACATTACTTATTATCCGTATATGATTATTGCAATAAGATGACTGCTTGATTGCTAGAAATCAATATTATTAATTCAAAGATTGATCATTGATGTTGCACTTAGTGTCTTGGGATAAGATTGCTTTTTCCTTGAGTTTCATTATGCATCATGAATATTTATGTGTCTATTTATTTAGTCCCAAAACTGCCCGAGGACTTTAAACACTAAAAAGAATCAATATTGATTCATTTGGGCTATATGGATTTTGACTTGACATTAAGAATAGACCAACCCACTCATACGACAGAAAAAGCACTGCAGATGAAAAGTAATTGTTTGAGAAGCGGGATAGGTCTAATCGCCTAAGTCTAATGATCATTATGGAAAAGCATACAAAAAACTTTTGGGGTACAATATCTGATTATGTGACTACTTCCAATGATTTTTTTGTCGAAATTGAAAAACATTTTATCAAAACCGATAAGGCAGAAATGAGTACTTTCCTTAAGAGCCTCATTACCATGAGGTATAATGGCAAACATAATATAAGGGAATGTATCCTAAACACGTTCAATATTGCTATTAAATTGAGGGAACTTAAGTTAGACCTTTTACAGGACATATTGGTTATATTGGTTTTGCTCTCACTCCCACTTTCAGTTTATCAGGCTTGTCCTGAGGAAAAGACTTACCTTCTTTTGCAAGAAAGCTGGACATAAGAAAAAAAATTATGCTAAGTATCATGAATGAAATACACTTTTTTTTTTTTTTTTTAATTTGGTTTCTTCTGAAATTTAACTAATTTCAGTTCATAAACACACATGGATGGTGGATTTTGGTGTAACAATTCACATCAGTATGTCTATGAAAGATTATTTATATTTCCGAAAATAAGATGGTGTTGAAAGATACATCTATATGGATGACGGCAAGAAAGTTCAAATTGAAGCCATTGAGAATTTTAGATTATCATTAAGTACTAGTTATTATTTGGATTTGGATGAAACATTTTAATTGTACTATCTTTAGAAAGAATTCGGTTTCAATATCTGTTTTGAACAAATTCGGTTATTATTGTTTATTCAAAAATAAAGTTTTAGTCTCTTCTAAAATTCGAAATGGTTGGAACTAATACATTATTTGATGATAATAATTGTCATTTGCTTGATAGTCTGACTTCATATCATTAATTAACTATTGAACTTATTCGTATAGCTTCCAATATTGCGGATCCGCTTAATTATTAAAGGGCTGTCACATAAGTTATATAGTGAGCATTTTGCTCGTATGACAGTGGCACCATATCTTGATATTTTGGTTTAGTGGGAGTTAATTAGTAATATTCAGTAGTTAATTTTAAGTATTAAGTATTAAGTATTCAATATTCAATTATTCTAAATTAAAGTTAAGGTGAATAAGTTGAAAATAGGTATGTTAAGATCACATTACATAAAATTTCCATGTTGTACATCCGCACTTGATCAAATCTTAACTTATATTAATGTTGTGACCACTGATCGGTCTCATTGCGATAAATGCAGTTATTGCTGCTTTGATCCGATATTAATGTGATTTACAGATAAAATTGATAAATATATTAAAGGATCTGCTAGCAAAATTTTCATGGGCTTATAAGGTCATACATACATTTACCAAAGTGGGAGATTGTTGGATTAAAAATTTAATTGTGGGTTAAATGTAACTATTTGAACTATCAGACAGATTAAGTCTATATTAAGTGATCTATAATTTATTAGACTTAAATGTATTTAGTAAGTACGGACCTCTTATGTGCAAAAATCGGGTAACTTATTAATTAGATGATGAAGCCAGTTAATAATAAAGAATATATATTAGGGTTGTGAGCTCAGGTCTAAGCGAAACATTCATAATTGTTCATATCTCATTGTGGAAGTAATTACAAAAATCCTCGCAACTTTCTCGGGAGAGATTGCGCCATAGACTTGAAGAACACAATACCCTCAATCAATTTGTAGATCTGAATTCGACTGCGCTAATAGAATCATGTTAGATTTATTAGCTTTATTTTTTTTTTTATCTCAATTATTTCAACAGGCTAGATCTTAGACTTAGGGTTTAATTCCTGATAAGTTCCAACACAAATTATTAAAAGTATTAAATTAGATATATATGTATTATATCAAATAATTTAAAATTTTTATTATTTAAGAATATACTAAAATCTCAAAAACGGCCAAATAAACCCTTAGATATTTAAAAACACGGAGCAAATCCGTCCAATTAAAAGGTTGTCATTTTTCATTTTCGTCCATCCCAAAACAAGGTTACCATTTCCTAATTTAATAATTGTACTACCTACGTAACATAATAAATACCTTTCCAACTTACACTATATTACACAAATGCCATTAGTTTTATATTACACAATACTAATAGGGGTATTTTTGTCATTTTCACTACAACCTATTATAATATTAATATTAAAAAATCTACGTAGAAAAAGTAAACAACAATCTTGTACCGGGACGGAGGGAGTAGTATATTTATATGGTAGGAATAAAGATAAATGGGTAGGTTCAATGCATAATTTGAGTGTCTTAAGAATTTATTAGTGTACTATTTAGAGATTAATTTCAATTTGTTTAATATATAATTGTTGCGATTCTGTCTAGAAATATATTATTCAATTATGCAAAATATTATATTCAAATAATTGTTCCAAAAAAAAAAAAATCAAAATTAAACTTCAAAAAGAATATAATATTCTATGTAATTCAAACATTTTTTTTTCATAAAATAGGTATTGGCTTTCGGGTTTTTACAAGTAACTTTGCAATGTTTGATGCAATTATTTTTAAGGCATGAAAAATATCGGGATTTGTTTGGTTTGTGATTGAGATTATGTTTTTTATTTAAATATTATTTTGATATGATATTTTAATAAAAAAATATTATGGCTATACGATCTAAATAATAATAAAAATTAAATTAGAAAGTCAAACAAACTCATGATTATGTTTTTTCTATGAAATTTTTAAAATTGTTTGGTTAGTGAGCTAACAAAGGGTGGATGCAAATGACTTAGGATGAAGAAGATAGAATGATTAATTCAGTCAAATTTATTGTATCAATTACATCAAAGAAGCAAAAACAATGAGACTACAGAGATATTATTATATAGAATTGAGAATGCATCATATGAGCGGTTAAAAAAAATTACAGAGAAAAATATAATTCATAGTTTGTTAGGTTGTTGCTTGGACTTCTGCTCCAGCTTTTTTGGTTAGGTGTTTAACACCACCCTGCAAAATGTGCAGGGATTCCCAAACACATATTTTGGATAACAGTTTGTGGAAGACAGAGTTCGATAAACCTTTGGCCAGGACTTGTGCCAACTGATCCTTTGTTGAGACAACTCAATTTGAAAGAGGTTGGCTTGCACCTTATCTCGAATAAGATGTAAGTCAAAATCAAAATGCTTAGTTCGATCATGGTGAGCGGGGTTCCGAGTAATCTGGATGGTACTATGATTGTCACAATGAATTTAAGGTGTGGCAGAACTCTGTATTCCCAAGTCCGATAATATATTTTGAATCCATATGATTTCACACAGACATAGGCTAAAGCATGATATTATGTTTTAGTAGAGCTCCTTGCTATTACGGATATTTCTTTGATCTCCAACTGATCAAGCATCCTCCTAGAAAAATATAATATCCAATAACCGATCGGTGTATCTCACAACAAGCCCCCAATCACTATTTGAATAACATATTAATTCCAAGGTTGATGAAGTTGGAAAGAGTAATCCTGTATTGGGTTTAAACTTCTAGTATCGAAAAACACATAGGGTAGCCCTCATGTGTTCATGCTGTGGTTTATGTATGAACTGAGATAGAACATGTACAAAATATGTAATATCGACTCTGTTCAAAATAAGATAAGCAAAGATATTTGGGAGCTCTGGAAAATTACTTCTAGTAAGCTGATGTTGCACTTCAATAGGTTTAGAATAAAATTTTCCTTGTATGCACCCATATCATATAATAAATTGAAGATATGTGTTCCAAGTTTTTTACCTTATATGCATTTCAAGTACATTACACATCCAATAATAAATGAGGTTTCCTTAATAGCCTCAACTTGAACTGAGCTTGAAGTAGAGAAATATTATCATCAATATCATTTATGCAATTACCACCAAGAATAAGATCATCAACACAAATCGATAGACTAAGAAACTTTCCACAATTCAAAGTGTGCATGGAACAAGATGCATTTTTCTTCAACTACTTAAACTCGATCTGTATCAATGCCTCGACATTTTCGTGAAGCTTGCTTAAAACCATACAACTCTTTTTTCAATACACAAACATGTTTCGAATTTACAATTTTGTCAGTCAACATTTCATATCCTTCAGGAAACTCCATGCATATACTTCTTCATCTAACTCACCATTGAGAAAATAATTATGAACGTCAAGATGTTCTAACCACCAATTCTGGGAGGCAACTAACTCAAATATAAGACGAACAATAGTATGACATACTACCGAGCTAAAGATTCCATCATAGTCAAAGCCTTCACGTTGATTATAGCTTTTTGCCACCAATCACCTTATATCATTCAAGTGAACCATCAAATCTGTACCTATGTTTTAAAATCCTATTTGCAACTAATGGTTGATTGATCATGTGGAAATAGAACAACCTTCAAAGTATGATTGTCATGTAAAATTTCCAGCTCAGCACGTATTACCTCAATCTATTCTAGCTCTTCCATAGCAGTCACAAAAGAATCAGGCTTAAGTAGAGGCAAATGACAAGAAACAATAGTCTTGTGTGAGGTTGATAGGGTAGTTAGGAGGTCTAAGATGTAATTGGAGAGATGAGAGGACAAATGTCAGTTTTGAAAATGTTTGGTATTGTGAGTGGCAAGGAGAGCTGGAGAGCTATGCAAAGGATCATTGATAGAAGGAATATGTGACACATTTTGTTGCTCTTGTAATAGATCCTGAATCAAAAAGAGATGGACAGTGAGATAGAGATGTAAAGGGAAAAAAATGGACGGATGTGTGTATAAACTTTGAATGAAAGGGACTGCAAGAGGAATAGGAAGAAGAGAATCAAAACTGAAATCATTTGACGAATATAACTGAAGAGAATGACTAGCAGACTCTCTTCATTGTGAAAAAAGAATATCTTTTCATGAAAAATGACATCCCTACACACATAAAAAAATACTTAATTTCAATGTCATATAATCTACCCTTTTATACCCATTGGATACCCCACAAAAACACAAGCACGGGCATGAATTTTGAATTTATTTTGAAACTGGGAATGATAGATGTATATACTAAAAAACCAAGACTAAAACGTGGTCATATATGGGTAGAGCATGATGAATCAGAGTGTATGGGGTAACAACATAGTGGACAACTTGACTAGGTAAGTAATTGATCAGATGTGTAACAATGCGAAAAGCTTTGCCCCAAAATTTGAGAGGAAATGAACTATGGAAAAGAAAAGCATGTGCTACAACAAGGAGATGGCCATGTTTGCATTCAAAAACAACATTTTTCTATGAATTTTCCACACATGAACGATAGTTAATGATTCCAATCTTATCATAAAAGAATGTATGACTAATTTGGTACCATTATTCAACTGTAAGACTTTAATATGAAATTGAAATTGTGTAATGACAAACGATGGGAATTTGGAATAATGAATGACATTTCAAATTTTGATTGCATCAAATGAGTTCATATAAAACAATAAAAATCATCGAAAATAGTAAAAAAGTATTTATATCTCCCCAAACTCTCTTCTCGATAAAAAATCCTCATATATCGATATTAATAAGCTTGAATGGTGCAATGTAGTTCTTGGCATACGCCGGGAATTTAAGACATTTTTGTTTAGTTTTGTGACAAGCATTATATGTCGTGGGAATAAAGCTGGAGACACCTTTAATTTTCAAATGAAGAAGGACTCGCCTCGTTGCATAACCAAGACAATATGCCAATGAAGAAAGAACAAACATGGCGAATGACATAATCTGTAAAAGAAGAAAAATAGTGAAGACTACTTAGTTTAACAACTTCAATTTTTGACCATGATGGTAAGGCCTGCACCAAACACTTGTGAGCCAAAAAACAAAAAAATGAATTGTTTCTAAAGCAGTAAGCTTATTCACAGAAAAGAGATTAAAGACAAAATTTAGAATATACAGGACATAATCAAGAGTGCTGGTGTCAATGAAGAAGACTGTCCCTACGTAGGTGACTGGAATGGATGTTCTATCTAGGGTATTTGGATTTTGAATAGTAAAATAATTTAAATTTGAATAGTTATATAATATGATATAAATATATTTTGATGTGATATTTTAAATGTAAAAATGATATTTAGTATAATATGAAAACAAATATTTGATTTAATTTTTTTGGAAAAGAAAGGTGAATAATAAAATCTGAGATAAAATCTTCCTACCAAACACACCCCTAGATTGGTTAACAAAGCAGCCAATAATAGCTTCACAATGAAAAAATATAGATACATCTCCAAAAATATGGTATGTAGCTCCGGTATCCATAATCCACTTTGGCAAGGGTCAAGACAATTAAATGAATTGATGGATTTGAAAAGAGTGTATATTTGCATAAATGAGGTACCAAAAAAGACGTATGAAGGTTCTCCAGCCCCTTCCTTAGCGACTGCATGTGTCTATCATGAATTGGAGCTTGGCGAGTGAGTGACATAGCTGATGAATATCTGTAGAAAAGTGGTTAGTTGTTCTGAAGTCATACCAAACTGTTTTGTTGTTGAGTCCACAATTGTTTACTTGCAACACTATTAGTGGCTAAACGAGTAGTATGAGATTTTGTGAACTTGAAGGCCTTCGAGAAGCTGACCAAATGATAACACTTATATTTAGTAAACAAGACAAGTCTCGACGCCCTGCTCAATGAGTCGATGCTAGCATGGCTATGGAGTCATACCATGAAGGTTGTGTAATTTGTTTACGCTGAGACTCATATCAAATGATGACATTATAGGCCTCATCAACGGTAGGTGTTGGTCTTTGATTGAGTAGTTGCGACCAAATGTGTCCATATTTCTCATGGACTTTACTGAACATTTTGAATATCATATCATTTTCTTATTGAAGGTGTTACATATTGAAACACTCTTGGTTACATAAGCCACAATTGCAATGTAAAGCAGGAAGGTAATGATGGAGTTGTTCTGAAATCATCATCATGTTTATGTAGTAGGCATCAATTGTTCCTGTATCTTGAGTGCAAAGTGATGACAATGTGTTCGGATCAATCCGGCCCATTTATTTAGGGTCAAATCCAATTATTCGGATCTTGATTGTTGTCTGTGTGCATTATTTATTTATTTTTTCCTTCTAAAACTTAATAGATAGTTTATAGTTTCATCAATCCATTTGATATTTGATATATAAATTAGTTAAAAACTACTCAAATGCAATACAATTATGTTGTTTGCATGCATTTTTTTCTTTTTTTTTTATTTAATTTTTTAAAACTTAATCAATAGCCTATAGTTCTAGTAATCCATTTTTGTGTAGAAATTGATTCAAACTATTCAGATACAATGATGCATTGTACACGTTGTTGTACATGTTGTTATGTTGCATGTGTGCACATTTTTTTAAAAAAAATTGTTAATTGATAATACATAATTTCATATTTTCCCTAAACCATTTGATATTGAAATTAGTTAAAACAATTCAAACGCGGTGTTTCTTGCGTGCAATTTTTTTTTTTTTTTTGTTAATTTTCTTAAACTTAATTGATACTACATAGATTCATTAATCTATTTGTGCTTCCTATGTGCATTTTCTTTTAAAACAAATATTCTAAAGCTTAATTGATAGCTCTATTAGTCCATTTGATATATGTCAATGAATTTAAATTGTTTATTTTATTTTATTTTTTGTAGATGAATTCCGAATGAGTAGATAATTCTATTCCTTGGGTTGGAAGATAATAGATATATGAATATACAAAAACTCTGGAAGAAAATATTAATAATGACAGCTTGAGAATTAATAATTCCACCGTTTGTCAAAAAAAAAAAAAAGACATTAGAATGGTGAGATCATTTTAAAATAAAAAAATATTGATGATGTGATATATGATAAATCAACTATTGCAAATCCCATCTCAAAGAACCGAATGGTTGTGGAACGACAAATTTGTAGAAGTATTTTGAAAAAAATTGTAAAAAAAACAAAGGCCAAGAAAAATGGATTCTCGATAAAGTGTTATAATGATGGGAAAAAAAAGTTGGTGGAAGTCAAGCACTTGAAGTCTATGTGTTTAATTAAGAAGATTCAAGGCAGATCTTGCAACAATGGTGATTTTTCATGATTATTTTTTAGTAATTGTCGATCATATTGGTTTTCGAAGATTTGTTGGTAATATTCAACTATATTTTAACATGATTACAATAAATACTTTGAAATATGACATTTTTCAAAATTTATGAAGTAGAAAGGAGAAAATGTTCTGAGAAATTGGACAAGTTTAATAGTTGAATTGTCATTACAACAAACATATAGACATCAAGTAATAATAAGAAATAATTTATGTTAATTAGTGAGCATTTTATTGATAACTCTTGAACTTTGAAAATTGTCATTTTAAAGTATATTTATTTAAAAATATTTTTGTAATTATGTTGTATATATAGTTGAAACTTACTAACAAATATTTCACTTTGTAAGTTTGTTTATGTACCGGATCCTCATACTATTGAAGTTTTATCCATTGTCTCTGTTGAGTGTTTGATAGATTGGAATATTGATAGAAAATTATCAACTATTGTTTTTGATAATTGTACTACCAATGATTCGATGATTCAATATATTTTGAGAAAATTATCATCAAGATATATGTTGGTGGGCAAAAAGGTACTTCATATATATTGTTCTGCACATATTTTGAATTTGATTGTTAGAGATGGATTGAAAATATTTAGTGGTACAATTGAAAAAATGTGTGATACTGTCACTTACTGGACTATTCACCTTCTATAATTGAAAATTTTGAAAAAATTGCTTGTTAATTGCATATTAATTAATTGTTCTAGAAGGTTAATTTTATATTGCAAAACCCGTTGGAACTCTACCTATCTGATGTTAGAGACAATTATCATTTATAAAGATGTGTTCCCACAAGTTAAATGCCGATGGAGAAATTATAATAGTGAACCAAGTAAGGAGGATTGAGAAATTGTAATTGAAATATGTAAAAAGGTGAAGATTTTCTTTCAGGTGACGAAGTTGTATTATGAAAGAAATTTTTTATTCTATATCAATTTTTTATTTTGTTGATATATGTGAGATAAAATTAAAATTAAATAAATTGATGAAGAGTTCAAATGTGTTGGTTCAAGAAATGACAAAAATACTTGCAAAGTATGAAATATATTAGAGTGATTGTCGTATCATATTGGGGTTGCTACTGTACTGGATCCCAGGTATAAGTTTAAGTTGGTTGAGTTTTACTTTAATATAATATATGGTGAAGGGATTGAGATTAAAGTTAACTAAGTTTGTAAAATTGTTATGATTTGTTGATTGATTATCAATTTTGAGCTATGTCTTCTATGGATATGAGATCGATGTTTGATGTTGGTATGTTGGATTTAGGAGACAACTCACAATCAACTTGTTTTTATTGATGGCTTGATCTTGATCAGTTGAAGAAGTATGATCAATTTGTGACATCAAGTATGAATTATTCTTTTAGGATTTCTATGATGTCAGAGTTGAATGTATATTTGGAAAAAAATTATTCTATCATAGACACAAAACTTTGATATATTGGATTGGTGAAAGACGAATGGAGTCAAGAATCCTTATTTAAAGAAAATGACCAAAGATATTTTGGTTATTATGCTTTCTATTATTGCTTATGAATCTACATTTAGTAATAATAGAAGAATTATTATCCTTCATCTTAGGTTTAATCCTTCTACTTTTGAAGCAATAGTATGAGCTCAACATTAGTTATGAAATGAAGCAAATAATAAGTTAGTCATAATATTTTTTTAATTAATATATTTAAATCTTATAATGTTGTATAACTTATATTATTTATTAAGTTATTATTTTAGGTGGCAATTTGACTTCCGGATGTTAAAAAATATGTTAAAAAGCATTTGACGATGAAAAGATGAAGATGACAATGAACAATGAAGATCGTAGTTCTTTTGTATTGTGATTAACGACTTAATGCATTGAATGTGTTTAAACTTTTAACGATGCATGAACAAAAGAATACATATTTGGTTATTTCATAATATGAAAGAATTAAGATATATTTTTATGTTTGAATTATTATTATTATTGTTGTTGTTGTTGATTATTATGATAGTAATAATGACGACGATTCTATATTTCTTGTAATTTTTTATAATTATTTGAAATAAATAGATAATTTTTTCAAGTTGCTCAAGTCCGAATTTGGGTCTAGGCTCATATCAAGTTTATAGTAAAAAATTTTAAGTCTGACAAGTATAGCTTAGGTCGAGTCCAGGTCCAACTGGATCTTATTTGGATCTTGAGTCTAATTATGTATATTCGGGTTGGGCCTCGATCTGGCCA
Organism: Andrographis paniculata; assembly: GCF_009805555.1. NCBI lineage: Eukaryota > Viridiplantae > Streptophyta > Magnoliopsida > Lamiales > Acanthaceae > Andrographis > Andrographis paniculata. The sequence goes on along the minus strand of NW_026137513.1, from coordinate 1,919,957 downwards.
TCCCCAAATGGGACAATTCCTCTTGTAGACAACAAATTTGATTATCTTATGGGATTGAGAAATGAATTAATTTAAAGCACTGACCATATATCACTCGTTGTTTTGATATAGAAGATGGTAGACACCAAACTTGATTAGATGGACTTAGAGCAGCTATGCCACAATAAGGTTGTTGCAACGGGTCCAAGCACTATTAAATTATTATTTTTCTTTTGGTTGAGTTTAATTTTCTTTACTATTTAATTATTATTTTTCTTCAAAATATATACAATCAAATATATATATATATATATTTTATATTATATTGAAAATTGATTTTGTATTAAAAATATTATATCAATATATATTTATTTCAATTTAAAAAATTATTTAAATTTAAAATTTTATCATTAAAAATTTTAAATTCTCAAACAAATCTTTATTTATGGTAATTAAGCGGAGTATTATTGTTTTTTTTCAAGCAAAAATACGAAATTTTAAAAGTCATGCAAGTGTCACTTGAGTGTTAATTGCCTAAACTTAAGTTTGGTAATGCTCTATACTTAAAGGTCTCGATTGGTTTTGCACGATTAATCAATTTTTTTTTTCAAATATTTCAAATTAAATATTTTTTTATGTTTTTTTATATTATAAAAAAATCAAGTTTCATTTATTATATCAAATATTATTTCAATTGAAAATTTTGGGTTTGTTTGTTTAGTATTTTAATTTGAATTTTTTTCTTCCTTTTATGTAAAGTATATAAAATTGTGTTGATAATATAAATATAATATTTTATGTTGAATGTTGATTTTTTATAAAAGAATAAAAATATACATATCATATCGAAATATATATGCGGGCAAACAAACCATTTATTATTCGAAAATACAAAATTTAAAAACTACACTAATATTATATTTGTTGCAATAGTAATAAACTAGTATATGAACTCGTGCTATGCACGGTAAAATTAAAAAATAAAATTACTATGTTTATTATCTATTATTTATTAATAATATAAAAATATTTTTTTTCATTATTTTTGGTATTTTACTTCCAATATTCTTCTTAAAAGAAAATTAAATATAAGAATAATGTCTATTTATCTTTTCTATTTATGGTTAATATTTTAAAAATGAAAAGTAAATTATATATAAAATTATTTTAAATTAAAAATATAAAATTAGTATATAATCCTATATATTTATAGTTTATATGTTACTATATATTATTAAAAACAATAAATATTAATACAAATTCAAATTGTAATTATAATAATATTGTTAATGACCATTGAAAAAATATTCTCAATAGATGATGAATAAGTATATTCACACTGCAATATATATATATATATATATAACACATATTAAATTAGCCATAATTGAAATTGAAAAAAAAAATCCACAATATTCTTCTTGTTAATTTGATGTATTTGTTTCTTTTTATACATCATATGAAAATCGCATCACTTAGTTGGTCTATTATTTTTCTCTTCAAATAAACATAAAAGTTATTAAAAAATAAAAAATTGTTAAAAATATTAATAAATTATAGTATAATACAATTTAAATATAATATGATTATATAAAAATTTAATTATAAAGTAACAAAAAAAATACACAATAAAAAATAAATAAAACAAACAAACCAATAAAAATAGAATGCAACAACAAAAATATATAATACTTATGTTTAGGAGTCGATTGATTCAATTTTGAATTTGTTTGGTCGTATATAATATTTTGTGAGAAAAAATAATATATTTTTATTAAAAATTATATCTTATCAATATTATTGATTTCAATCTGAAATCACAAAAGAACAAATTCAAAGTTTAAGTGGAATTGAGCTATTAAAAAGAATAAATCCAATTTTTCTATGCTAAAATAAAATAATTATTATATTTATTATTATATTGTATATTTCACATAAAAATAAAATTTTTTATTATATATTTATTTTTATTATAAAAAAACTATAGTATAAAACTTTCATTTTTTTATTTTTTATTATGTGTGAACATATCACCGCTATTTTTCGAATACGCTCTCGATAATCTCCAATTGAATATAATTATGTTAGGCAAGACCTGGAAACTAGATTTGCAATATAAATAAAAGGTGATATATTTAAATCAAACTTAGGAATAATAATTAAAAAATAATTAAATATATTAAAATAACAAACCAAAATAAGTAGCTCCTGCAGGTCAAAACTTTCAAAAGTCACCTGAATGTTAATTGCACTTAAAAATAATATTATGAAAGTTAGGCGACACTACACATACACCCTAACAACCATTAATTGTATTAAACTACTTGCCTCTTTGGGGAATAAAAAAGTAACCATTCACTTTGTGTAAAATGGTTATATTGCAAAAAAAGGTAAATAGTTTTTTTTTGTCTCGTAACTGGATCCCTTATCATTTTAGTTCTGTAAATGGAGTCTGTCGCAAACTAGTTTCATAAGTGAAAAATTTTCGCTATTTTAGTCCTCCGGCGCCGGAGATGCCCGCGTGGCTCGCCGGAGGTGACGTGTCCGCCATGTGTCATTGACCTGGCGGACACGTGGATTTTTTTGATTTTTTAAATTTTTTTTTAAAACTTATTTTTAATTTATTTTAAATTTTATTTGTATTTTTTTGATTTGGTCTAATTAAAAAAATTAAAAAAATTAAAAATAATAATAAAAAAAATAAATCCACGTGTCCGCCAGGTGTCGCTGACCGGGACACCTGGCGGACACGTTATCTCCGGCAAGCCACGCGGGCGTCTCCGGCACCAGAGGACTAAAACAGCAAAAATTATCACTTATGGGACTAGTTTGCGATAGGCTCCACTTACAGGATTAAAATGATAAAGGGGTCCAGTTACGGGACCAAAAAAACAGTTTAGCTTTGAAAAAAATATACTATATAAAAATACTTTATGGCTTAAAATATTTATTGAGTAATATAATTGTAAGTACATAAAACTATTCATAAGAAAAATAAATATGAAATAGATATACTGAGTAATATAATTGTAAATACATAAAACTATTCATAAAAAAAATAAAAATGAAGTAGATATATTTTCGGGGAATGACCTAATTAAGATTTGTTCACTTTGTGTTTTAAGATTAATATATTTTTTCTTACGTTAAATATGAAAGAATTGCGCTGATAATAAAAAAAAAAAAATTGTTGTAAATATTAATATAGGAATAACAAATAGGAATATTAATTATCCCTACTGTTAATCACTATTTGTATATATATTATATGTGTATATAATGTGTTAAGTATATAAAATATTTATATATATAGTGCATTAACTTATCGGATAATTGGTCTGCCCTCCCTCCAGGTAGGTAGTGTTCAGTTATAATTCAGTCCACATTTTAAAATAATTGGTCCGCACTCCCTCTTTTACTTATTTAGTTTAATATTAGTCCCTATTTTATATTTTTTCTGGTAAAAATTGAATGTACATCTAGAATATCTTTAAATGCTTCCAAATGTATTTTATATACTTATAACACATTCGGCTTAAATTTGTCCATGTAGTTCCGAATTTCCTGTTTACCAGTTTTCGAACCGTTTGTTACGTTTCATATATTTGTCAAAGTGCGAACTGCTGGTTTAGACTGCCGGTTTACGATTTCAACCGGCGGTTCGGCCATTGTTTTTTTTTTTTTTTTTTTTTAAAATTTAAACTTGCACGTCGGCTGCGACGGTTGATTGACGACTGTAGATTATGGAATGTTATGGGCGGACGATGAAAAAGAAGCAAGAAGAAACAAGAAAAAAAAATTAAAAAAAAAAATCAAAAAAACAAAAAAACAAAAAATGAGCCTCTACAAAGTAGAATGTGGAGAGTAGATGTTTAGAACTAAAATTGTATATTACAATATACTTGTAATTAAAATTACTATATATAATTAAATTGTTATAAAAATAAAGAAATATTAATATTAATAAAAATAAATAATTATTAATTATATAATAATAATAATATACATTATTTTGTATATTTATATTTTAAATTTTGTATTTCTTATCATACAATTATATTTAATTTAAACTATCTTATTATCTAATACACATCAATTTCTTAAAATTTAATTTTTTTTATTTCAATTTAAAATTTAATTTAATTTAATTACTTAGTAAATTTATTATTTCAATTACTTTTATATTGTAACAATCTTAGTAATTATTATTTATATGATTTTACATGATAAATAAATAATAAATATATTTGAATAGAATTAAAATAAAAAATAATTATTTTTGAATAAATTTTAAATTTAGAAAAACTTAAAAACAAAAAAGAAAAATATTAAAAATGAATATACATAAATCGGCGGTTCAAATCGAAACCGTCATTCAGAAGGTTTGGTTTCGGTTTGACATTTTGATAAACTGTACGGTTTGAACCGTTTTGGCATACTTGATATAATGTAATATTGTTTGTAAATATACAACAACAAAACCACACTTGGATGTATTGCGGTACATGAACACCAACAATGGGTATTTGACAGTTCCTTTTGTGTATGATAATTCAATTACACATATATCAGAAAACGTAATAGAGGCACACAAATTATCAGTTGAGTATGTAGTTGATCTCCTGAAGCACAATGTCGTAGTATGGTATTACTGTGCTATCAATGTCAATGAAGTTTCGAAAAATAATAATCGAATTGGTATAAAGTAATCGGAGTTTATTGTGTTGTATCCATTTCGACACATACATAATTGATTGTAAATAATACACTAAGAAAAATGGGAGAATATACTAACGTATATAGACACGAACAACAAATATGTGATAGTGTTCATTTTTCTATGATACTTTAAAGTCATAGGTTTCTAAAAACGTATCAGAGCTATATGAATCATTTTTTAGAGTTTACAATGGATGTATCGAAGCACATGCGCCTGGTAGTGTAGGTTCCATTCTATCAAGGTCACTTTTGGTCATATGATAAATCATAACAAGTATTAACATGAGAGTTATGAAGTTACACAGTTAAAAAACTCTGTCACGAGATTATGATGTTCAGTTACATAAAAAACTGCAGTAGGTACACAACTAGTAGAATGTCGTACACGAAACCAGGTTGGGGGTACGGCATAGCTGCTCTAGAGTACTCACCTGCTTAGTCAAGTCAGACTCTATGCTTAGATGCCCTTGACCAAAAGTTGTTATATGCGCTACGGTGTGAATTAATATGTAATAGATTTATAGATTTTCAATTTGTGGTAGCAATCATGTAATCTAACAATCAATATAATTCAACTTAGTCACTTATGACTTTGTTAGACATCTACTAGTTGAGGTTGGACTATAATAGTACATATATCATACAACTTATCCAAGTCATTTTTGACTTGGTTAACCATTCATAATAAATATGTGTTGTTTACGTTTTCTGACAATTTAGGGTGTCATAGGAAGACTATCACAATGAAAGCATCTTTAGTTACCATCAACAAGTGAATATTTTAAATAAAAAACGATTGTTCTCCAACTACATGTTATCAGAGCATATATACTCTTTACTGAAACACATAAGACTATTATTATAAGTAGTTAAGATCCACCTTAGGGTATGTAGATGTATTATGTAGGTACATAAGAATGTGATTTGGGTACAAACACCTACATGCGAGGTATAAATAATGGTTTCTTAGGTATTATTTGTATATTATCGAGTATCTTCAAGTGTAGTTAATTTCAGTCATTTCCATGGAGATGGGTCAATTCGCGTATTCGGTGAGAACACTTCCCCTCTCATCCTTGGTGACCTAAATGTTGTTGTGTGTGCTACGGTATGGATTACTACGTAATATGTCTAAAAAATAATCAATTTGTGAGAATAGTGATGCATGAGTAATAACCAACAAACTTATCAACGTCATTTCTTACTTGTTTAGTCATCTATAGTAAACATGTATTATTTTCTTTACTTACATGTCAGAGAGTCGTAAGAATAGAATAATGATGAATTTATCTCTAATTACTAAGAGCAATTGAATATGTTGAACCAAACACGGCCAATTTTTCCAACCATATATAACTAGAGCATAGATACGCATTAGGGGATCATATGACTTTATATTGCAGGTACATAAAAATTGGTATGTGCATGGGTGTTTAGGATGTGTGTTTGAATAATTTATTTATTTTTATATATTTACTTTTTAGGTGTGTCGTTATAATTAGTATTGTTGAATAAAAAAAATATTTGACTCTATTTATTTTTATTGGTTCTTTTAAAAAAATTAAATTTATTGTTTTAATAAAATTATATTTATATTTATTTTATTTTCACGTTTTAAAATAAAACAATAAAAATATTAGTAAAGATTAAAAAAAATGTACAAAATAGTGTAATGTATATTTAATATAAATTTTTTGATAGAAAAAATTATTTAATTTTATTTTCTATAGAATAAGGGTTTGTTTGTTTTTTGAAAAAATTTCAACATATTTTTTTATAAAAATTAATATATTACACACACTCATTATATTTATATTATTTACACATTTTATTTTTTTTTATATATACATAGTAAGGATTTAAAATATATAGAATACTATAAATAAATTTTATTACTAGTATTTATATTTAAAAAAATTGTATCTTATATATACGATTTTAAATACTTGATAGAATAATTATATATATCTAGATAGATATTTTGCTAATATTATATTGAATCATATAATAAAGTTTATATTATGTATAATATTTACGTTATATTTTATATTATATTAAATATAATTATGAACTTTGTACAAAAATAATATAAATTATTAATATCAAATTTTCTCATTTTATAGGTAGAATTAAAAGAGTAAGTAAATTAATATTGATAAAATGAAATATTTAATTATGGTTGATTGTGCACCTTTCTTTCTCGCCAATATTTTTATATCATTGTCTTTTTCGAAAAATATTAATTTATATACTTTATTTATTGACAAGAATAATTTATTTTGGTGCCAAATTTATTATGACTCTATTTATGCACGTAATATTTGTACGATATCTTCCATTTTAAGCAGATTTTTGCATTAATAGTTGATATTTATTGTACAAAAATTAAAATATGTGCATAATTAAATACCATATATTTATTTTATTGAAATTTTATTTTCTTCCAAAATAGATGATATTTAATTTAATTTAGGCATTTAATTTCTAATGTCTATATCTACAAATATCCTAATCGTGTCCACCCCTGTGCTAAATTGATTGTTATTTCTTAAAGTGAGATAATAAATTTTTGAGTGAATAAAATTGTTTAGTATAAATAAATTATATATAAGTTTAACGAAAAAAAAAAAGGGCTGAAAAGAGTAATATTTTTAGAAAATTATACAATTTGATTTTAATCGATAATAAGATAATTTCTTACCTATTAATATGAAAAACAAATTAAAATATAAATAATCACATTTATAAATACCGATAAGATAATATATACTCATATAAAAATATAATAAAGAAAATATAAACATAAATCATTTGTGGAAAATCTTAAATTTAAAATTATTAAAAAAAATTGAATCCAATAATTAATTTTGATAGAAAAAATAAAAAAAGAGTAAAAAAATAATATAAAGAATACAAAAATAGAAGAAAAAATAAATATAAAATATAAATTGCATATAGAGTTTTTAATAAAGAACAATTGACTGCACCCGTTAATCGTGACTAGGATATAAAAAATATAATATTTTAGAATATACGTGATATATTTTGTCAGTCAAGTAAATAATAGACAAATTTGATAATTGAATATATAAAGAATATATTTTGCAAATTTTCTTAATTTTCTACCTCATCCCACAATAAAATATGATTATAATTATTATTTTTATTTATTTATTTTTTAAAAATACATAAATAAAGGTACACATAATATAAATAGAGATATATAATAAGTGGGATACTTAAGTAAAGTGAAAAATAATATAAGTAGAGCAGAACAATTATAAGTATATAAAATAACATTAAGAGTATTTAGATATACTTTAGGAGTACATCAAATTTATACTATATAGATAAAAGAAAAAATATGAAATAAGGACTAATATTAAACTAAATAGGTAAATGAGGGAGTGGAGATCAATTTCTTTATAATATGGACTGAATTATAATTGAATATGACTGACAGGGTGGACAGACCAACTTTCCCTTAACTTATATATATATATGTATGTGGATAGATATAGATATATTATTTTATGTATATAATATGTGTATATATATTAGAGCAATTAATGCAAGTATATAGAGCTCGCTTAAAAGAAGGAGAGATAATTTATGGATTTTTTTATTCTAATATGTATTATTAATGTGACTTGACATATCTATTTATAGGAGGGGGTAATGATAGGGTATGGTCAATATTGCACCACAGCAATTATACATATTACTTACGTAGCAACTATATGATTGACATCAACAAGCATTTATGTACTTCTTTCATAGGTATTACTCCCTATTGGATGCTTTAAACAAAGAATGTGTCTTGTTAATATAACATTACTATGAAAAAATTCTGTGGAAAAAAATCATAGTGAAGGAAAATGAATACATCATTCTTGTATTGATTTGCTCCCTTGATTTGGACTTTACTTGAGATCTTTAAGCCGAAGCATTCTAATTCCTTTCACCAATTTGTTGAATGTTATTGTCGGTAGTGCCTTGGTTAATAAATCTGCAAAATTGTTAGATGATCGGATTTGTTGCACATCGAGTTCACCATTCTTTTGCAAGTCGTGAGTAAAGAAAAATTTTGGGGAAATATGTTTTGTTCTATCTCCTTTAATATATACACAATTTAACTGAGGAATGCAAGCTGCATTGTCTTCATATATAGTTGTTAGGGGATTTTCGTTTTCCGAAATTAACCCATAATTCTTTTTAATATAATGAATCATCGACCTCAGCCAAACACATTCTCGACTCGCTTCATAAATAGCCGATACTTTGGCATGATTTGATGATGTGGCAGTTATTGTCTGTTTTGTGGATCTCCAGGAAATCACAGTATCGCCACATGTAAATATATAGCCGGTTTGCGATTTTGCTTTGTGTGAGTCAGACAAATACCCAGCATCGGCATAGCCTAATAACTCATGTCGATAATTATTCGGGTAAAATAGGCCAAGATCACTTATCCCTTGAAGATAGCACAAAATATGCTTAACCCCATTCCAATGTCGTTTTGTAGGAGATAAACTGAATCTGGCCAATAAGTTTACTGCAGATGCAATATCTGACCTAGTGCTATTTGCTAGATACATGAGTGCAGCACTGAGATATGGTACTTCAGGACCAAGTATCTTTTCATCACCTTCTTTTGGTCTAAATGGATCCTTGTTAGGATCAAGTGACATGACAATCATTGGGGTACTCAATGAATATGCTTTATCCATATAAAATCGTTTCAATACCTTCTGGGTATAGGCGGTTTGGTGGATGAACATTCCATTATCCACTTATTCAATTTGCTAACCAAGACAAAACTTTTTCTTTTCAAAGTCTTTGATCTCAAATTTCCTTTTCAGATATTCCACGGCTGATTGGAGCTCTTCAGGAGTTCCGATAATATTGAGATCATCGACATATACTGCAATGATCACGAATTTTGACCCATTTTTCTCTATAAAAATACATAGGCATATCGGGTCGTTAGTGTAACATTCTTTGGCTAAACACTCATTGAGACGGTTATACCACATGCGTCCAGACTGTTTAAGTCCATACAAAGGCTTTTGTACTTTGATGGAATAGCATTCTCTGGGATTCGATTTGCATGCTTTAAGCATGTCATATCCTTCAGGGATTTTCATGTAAATATCATTCTCCTGTAAGCCATATAAGTAAGCAGTGACTACGTCCATGAGGTGCATGTCAAGTTTTTCATGCACTGCTAGGCTTACGAGATATCTAAATATGATACCATCCATAACTGGGAATATGTCTCATCATAATTAATCCCAGGTCTTTGTGAGAATCCTTGGGCTACAAGTCTCGCTTTGTATTTGACAATTTCATTGTCTTCGTTTCTTTTTCTCAAAAATACTCATTTGCACCCAACTGGCTTAACACCTTTTGGGGTTTGAATTGTAAGTCCAAAGACATTTCTTTTGGCCAGTGAGTCTAGTTCAGACTGGATCGCATCTTTCCATTTTGATCAATCGTTTCTTTTCCGACATTCATCAACTGATGTTGGTTCAGGATCCTCGTCATTTTCCATTATATCAAGTGGCACGTTATATGCAAATGCTTTATCGATGACTATTTCATTGCGGTTCTAACTTTTATTTGTAGCGATGAAGTTAATTGAATTCTCGATAACTTCATTTTCTTCTAAGGTAGGCTCTTCAGGAGCATCCTCTTCAAGGATTTATTCCTTGTCACTACAAATTGTTTGAGGGATTGAATCATTAATCAATACTGTTTTCTTTCGGGGATTTTTATCCTTGGAACCTACAGGTCTGCCAGCTTCAGGCGCATAGAAGATTCATTGGCACTTTTCATTTGTCCTTCTAAGATATTTAATTTTTCCGGAGCATTTGTGATAACCGAAATTTGTATTTCGTAATTTTTACAAATCCACAGGGAATTTATATTCGAAAATCAATGAGTGAATGGTTATAGAGAAAACAATCAGATATAGTAAATCATGTGGTTGTAGACCCTGAGTAGTTATCACAATTATTTATACTCTTTTTACTGGTGAGTTTCCAGGTCGAACACAAGGATTTTAAGTAATGAATTTTACAGATGAAGATCTTGAAAAAGCGACAAAAATTTGCAGGAAAGGATCCGTTTGTGGCGGATCAAAACTTTTAGTCTATTGAAAGCAGTAAATAAAGCGGTAGGATGAGCGGAAGCGAGCGAAGCGAGGGCGGAATATGAAGTACCAGCGGTAACCAGGTGATCGGGACATGAGCGAAGCGGAAATCGAATGAACGGGACATGGATGAATGACGGTTACCGAGTGAACGGGACATGAGCGGATGATACATTATGTATATATGTATATATATGTATATAGGTAAACGACAGAGAGTGAAAGAGAGGTGTTGTGTCTTACTTGTGCGTTACTAAATTGATAGATTTCCCTGGATGTAGTGAACGAGCGATGTAAGTGAGTTATCGAAGATATATGTATATTACGGAAACGGTTAAAAGTGGATGATGTAATTATATAAATTGAAATATAAAGAATTCATAACACTGGAATTTTTAACCTTAAAGAATTTACAACAAGACTTCAATGACACCCAGAATCGAGACATTATAAGAAAGAAACCCTACTGTCACTAGGAATCTCTGTGACCTAATAGACCACCGTCTATGCCGCATTAATTTCCCCAACTTTTGCCTCATTAGTGGCTTTACCCTTCTGTTACATCTTTTTAATCAAAATTGAATTCAGGACAGTAGTTAAGCAGGTCGACAAGGCTCCTGCGTACTTAACTACATTGAACTACCATGAAATCACTTCTGGCGCATAACAAGGCTCAGATTAATCAATTCTTCTCATGCTCTAAACTAGTGAAATGAAGTTCTCTAAATTCAAACTTTATATAAGTGTGGATAAAGTGTGGAAGAAATGAGTATGAAGAAATGAATGATATTTCATTAATTACTACTAAAGCTGAAAATACTAGAACTACAAAGCTGTAAAAGAAAACAGTAATCTAATCTAAGAAAGCGGTAAAGACTTGGCCAAGGGAGAAGGGAAATCCCTACTCCCCTGGCCATTCATGTGGAGAACTCCCTTACAGGGTTGGAGTTCTCGGTGACAAGAAGAAGACTTGAATGCAGAAAGTAAATGCTAAAAATGTACTCCAAAATCGAAGTTATCGATCCTTTTACATAAAGATATCTGACCCTATTTATAGCAGGTTAAACGGGACAGTTGCAATCAGTTGTTGTGCGGTTCTAACCGCTGGGCAGTTAGGCGGTTGCTGGTAGTTATTTTGTTGAAATAGTTGCTGGCCGTAACTCCCAGGGCGCTTGCTTTGATTGCATTGAATTGCAAGGGCTCAGATCTTCCTCACTTACCAGAGAGTTGGAGGGCATCAGCGCAGCTAGGCTTGCTTGTGTTGGCTGAAAATAAAATGGTTGTACTGCTGCAGTTGGAACACTTAGTTGGAATCTGGTGATAATCTGCAGCGGTGGGTGTCTGGGCTGTCGCTTGCAAGCGGGAGAGGCTGTCGCTTGTGAGCGGTGAAAGCTACCGCTTGCCTCTCATGCCTTAGTCTTTTCCAGGAGATATTCTGGGCGCTTGCGAGCGGAGGTGGCTGTCGCTTGTGGCACATGCCTTAGCTTTTCTAGCACCAGACTACCGCTTAAAATGGCAAAGAATCATTAATAATCTCAACAACAAACTCTAGATCATGACAAGCGATATAGATCAATAGTGTATGCCATTTACAAGTTATTATGATGGTTTTTATACAGAAATTCAAATAATACACATTTTCGTCAAGCTAAGAATATGCTCATATTTGGAGTCATCAAACCTCCTCACCCTAAACCTTTGTTCGTCCTCGAACAAACTGCATTAAGAGATCATAAGGTTATTCTATTCACTGCAATCAAAAAGTGTGTACAACCAGTGCCATGATTGGGAATAATGTGAATCTAAAATAGAAACAAAGGAGCCATAAGTATTCAGCTTGTCATTTGATTTAACAAGATTGGAGTTATCCAGGTATTGTCAACTTTATTTGCTTAGCAGGGAATATTTTTTTGATCAAGGAAACCTTCAGCCGAAGGGCGCGGAGAATCATTTTTTTTTTGGATCGAGAGTTTCAAACAAATATTGTGTCTGCTCAAGATCTTATTTGATTCTTACGTGCCTAGGCCTTTTCAGTTCCTTTGTAATGATAGGTCCCCCTGCTTCACTCGCATTGTATCTTAAACCATATTTAAGGACTTCTCTTTTCAAGTTATTTCTTACATACACATTCGAAAAACATAGGTCCACTTGCCCTACTGAGTATGGAAAAGTTTGAAACGAAGGGGGCACTAGATTTCACAAGTCTCATTCGCTGTTACTTAGTTTAACGCCAATGTTTAAGTTATTGTGAAGTTTGAAGGACAATTACTTGGTCTGATGTGCTTAAGTCATCTAACTTTACTCTAAAACATATCACAGAGTTAACTCAGCAGGATATCACAGATATTTCACATAAAAACACATACTTTATATTATGTTAGGCATACAATAAAGAAAAATTGTCACTTGTTACCAAAAATTGTTGTTTCGTTGATCAATGTTATGTACAGCCCTTGCCATTTCTGGGTTATGTACATGAGGGAGGAAATTTCTTCATTTTCTCTTTTTGCTTGAAGGTCCCCGCCCCTGAGGAAGGTTTCGAGATATCTGTCGCACTAGGTCTTCCATTCGTTGGAGACTTCTGGCTGTATCAAGCTGTTGCTCCATGAGGATGGCGTTTTTTTGGGTGAGAGCTGCGAGTGCTTCCAAAATCTCGGTCAGCGCTGTACCCATGATTTCAGCTTGAGTCTCCAGCACTTCTACACGCACTTCCAGTACGGCAGTTGCCTTCTTGCCAGTGGCCAGTTCATCAGCCAGACTCCTTGCGCATGTATCAATTAATGTTTGAGTCATCATGTATTGGCTGAGTATGGCTGAGTCGAGTTCCTCCAGTCTTCTTTCAATATTTTCCAGTGATGCAAGGGGAGCTGATGGTCCTGCTTCCGCCGCTGCAGGTTACTGTCTCTCAGACTCAGCCGAATTGATTTCCACTGGCGCTTCCTCTTGATAGGAATCGGGTGCTGGTTCAGGGGTGACATCTCTCAAGAATACTAGATGCCTCGCTGCCTCGTACTCTAGCTGCTCTGCTTTATTCCGTTCTAAGTATCTCCTGAATCGCAGTTGGAGTTGGGTCAGCGGCTTCCAATACTTGAGCAGCTTGACCAGCACCTTCATCTTCATTTTCTTCTGTCGCTCGAGCTGCCGCAGTCGTTCAAGGCGTTATATTTCAGCGAACAGCTGAGCTTGTTGTTCCTGGAACTTCCTATCCTCTTCATCCACCTCCTCATCTATGATTGATTTATCTGATTTGGCTGAGGCAGGAGTCAGAGTCTCTGCAGGTGTCCCAATCATGGTAGGTGTTCTTGGGCTGCACGGGGACACTTGCAGGATTGGAAGGTTTGAGATTACTGCCTCCACCTCCTTGGCTTCATTGGCAGCTTCAGCGGTTGTGGCAGCGGGGACCTCGGCGGGATATTCCTTGTAGGACTCCACTGTGACATCGATCCCGTTGATGGTTTCTTCAGTAAGCACGGTCTTCCGCTCTTCCTCTGCTCCAGTAGCGGTAGGCTCTACCACTCCCGGCTGGTTAACGGGTGCGGCTTCCTCGCCTGTTCTAGCAGCAGTTGGCTCACCTGCCCCCTGTTGGTCGAAGGGAACAGGTTCATCGCCAAGCGGACTCGGCATTCTGGGTGACACCTCCACCGTCGCTGGCCTCACTGGCGAAGGTCTCTCGGGTTGAGCGGTGGGTTCTCTGATAACGATCCCCTTCTGTAGCCTGGAAAGGGGGATCGTGTCTTTGCTTGCCTCTACATCCACCGCTTTCCCCTTCCCTTTCTCCTGCCTTGTCGCTCGCCGAGGGGGTGGATTTTTTCGGAGTGCTTCCTTGACCCTCGGCTTCTTGATAGGCGCTGGAACAGGGTCTTCCTTCTTCTTCGACCTCTTCTCGCCAGTGGCGGCTTTCGGCGTTTATCCTTCCTTATCACTCTTGACCGCTTCTGCTCCAAAAAGATCCTCCTCTATCTCCCGAGAAGCGGAGGGCTTCCTATTCCTCATCGCTGGGAGTTTCATTGGAGATTGTCCTTTCAGAATCGGGCTCGGTCTGGGGTGTCACCTTCTCTCTGATTATTCCCCCCCCACAACGTTCATCTTCCTTTTTGGTGGAGGGGGGGCTGTTGCTTGTGCTTTCCTCTTTTTCTACTTGGGGATGAGAGTAAATCCCTTGGACTCCAGCCAGTTTTTGTGAAAGGCCGCCAGAAGCAGCGGCTTCATTTGAAGTTCTGGGGCTGGAGTGGGCAGGTTGACACCCGTGCGTCGGCATATGTGATCAAGGTCCCGTGACCAAGAGTTCTATCTCCATTTTTTCTATCCCAGATGTCTATGCCGATGATTGCACCCAAATCCACGTCAGCAGTCTCCTCCAGAATCGAGTGAAGGGCAAGGAGGAAGTCAGGACGGATGTCAGTGGTATGTGTGGTGATCATCACTTTGCTCAACGACCACTTCACCCATTCCTTTTTCTCTTCGTCCACCGACCCGAACTTCAAGTTCCTCTTCTCGTAGGCAGGGGTGGTGGCAAAGGTCCTGTAAAGTGTCTGCAGCTCAAGCAAGCTGCAGATCTCCGTTGCCCTTAATTTGTCCCTCATGTCCTGGGTGGGGTAGTGGTGTTCCCACCCCAAGAGTCGGTTGATCTTCCTGGCTGAGCAGTCTACCCATCTTCCTCGAATATATACATTCTTTAGACTCTCAGCCTGGTTCAGATTAGCATAAAACTCCCTCACTAGCGATACATCCACTGGATCACTGGGGTTTCTGATCAACCATGACAGGCCCCGCTCCTCCAGCCAGTCAGTGAGCGGGCCTGTAATCTTCTCGGGGTCAAATCCTCTCTCATAAAGGATCCCCATTGCCTTCATCCTTTCGTAGGCCGCTGCTACCTCATTGTTGACAAAATGAAGTTTGTCAAACTGTTAGGATCTCAACACGTCCTTGGCAGCATCAATCGCGTTCTTCTTGGAGGTATCGCCTCTGCACGCCTTCATTCTCCTTGGCGGTGCCTCTTGGCAGGCAAGTTTGTCCTTAAGCTCCTTCAGCTAGTACTCCTTCAGCTCTTCGTAGTCCAACCACCAGTCGCTCACCGGATACCTCTGCTCTATTTCCTCAGTGTACTCGAATCTAAGGTAGTCTTCCGGGAACTCTGGAATGAAGTTTTTGAAGGGCAGTGGCTTCAGCTGTTTGAGCTTCCCCCAGTCCTCTGTAAGCTCTAACACTCTCCTCCTCCGATAATATGCCTCAGGCGGCGCTGGCTCCACAAATTCAGCCCCTGAGGTTGTTGTCACCACCTTTTGTCTGTCCGTGGATTTGATCCTTTGGACTCTTTTTTCAATCATCTCATTAACCTTCTCAAATTCCTTCCTTAACGCTTCTCGCTTTGCTGGATCTATTTTGTCAAGTCTGTCCTGGACCTAGGGTTTCCAGAATTATTGTTTAATATAAGAAATTTATGAATCCTGCCTTACTACTTTAAAATGCTAACAACATTCATGTACAGGCCATCATTTCCACAATTTCAGTGATTTTAACCCTAGATCCTCCCCTTCACAACGAAGCAGAACACTACTGTGAGTGTTACGTTCTGAAAAAGGGAGAAAATCACATAACAACATAGAACATGCAGATTATTGTAAAATTGATCCATAGAAAGCAAGTATATCAGTTATTATATCCAAATCTAGCAGATAATAGACTTAGATTCTCATAAATCAAACATATAAACATTTTCGCAAAAATGGAGAACAGAAAGTTATAGTGAAAATAATTTGTGATTCTGTGTTTTTGAACGTTAAATCAAGGAAAATCAACGATAAAATCAAGTTTATGGACTAAGGTTACCCTAGATCTTACCTTAGATGAAGTTAGGTTGAAACGTCGAGATTTTGAAAAAATTTTGGTTTGGAGAGTGGCGGTTACTAAAGTTTCTGAAGGAAGTTACTGTAGGGCAAAAGTGGAAAATGACTATTGACTGGGGTATTTATAGAATTTTCTATTGCTCGTCTAGAGGGCAAGCGGAGCGCTGCCAAGTCCAATGTATTTACTTATAAAGGTATAAGGGTGGGTTTTCAGGACGGGTGCGCGGGTAAAGCAACACTTCTTTTTACCTAAGAGTGACACACAAGCGATGATGAAAGCGGTGCTGGATGAGCGATACTGCTCCCCCAGTGAGTATCAGGGTGAAACAAGCGAAGTGATGGGTGGCTTAGGTGAGGCTCAGGTTAGAAATTAAAATTCTAACATTAAACTACTTCTAGAAAGCAATCATCCTAACTATTTAAAGCGATAACACTATTCTAATTAAAGCGATAAGAAAAATTGTAAACCTAAACTATGAAAGCGGTAAGAATTATAAAATCTATCTATGAAAGTGATAAAAGAAAGCTTGTAAATTTTAACTATGAAAGCGGTAAATTCTATCAAGGAAAGCGATGAAAGAAAACTGTAAAATTGGCGGATATAAGATTAGGCTTCTGGATTTTCTTCTTGAAATTTTATAATCGAACGAGATTCTGAACCTCCACCAGATTAATATCTGGCACCAGACTACCGCTTAAAAAGGGCAAAGAATCATTAATAATCTCAACAACGAACTCTGGATCATGACAAACGATATAGATCAATAGTGTATACCATTTACAAATATTATGATGGTTTTTATACAGAAATTCAAGTACTACACATTTTCGTCAAGCTAAGAATATGCTCTTATTTGGAGTCATCAATTTGCTGTAGGAATATATGATCTGGTGACTCTACTAGAGTCATTAAATGCATCCGGTAACTGATTTTCAATTTGTTGCAAATGTACAATTCCTTTACGTCTAATTCACACTGTTGTGAACGAGGATCCAAGAAATTCATAGGTATTTTCCAAGAAATTTCCTTTTTCAGTTGATTTTGTTCTCCCCCTAATGCCGAAAAATTTGTTTCTTCAAAATGACAATATGCGAATCACGTAGTAAACAGATCACCCGTCATTGGTTCGAGGTATTTGATAATCGACGGTGATTCGTACCCGACATAAATTCCCAAACGACGTTGGGGACCAATTTTTGTACGTTGAGGTGGTGCAATCGGCACGTAAACCGTACATCCAAAAATCCTCAAATGAGAAATATTGGGCTCTTTTCCAAACACTAATTGTGTTGGGGAGTATTTTTGATAACTTTTCGGTCTAATTCGCAAAAGTTCTGCTGCATGTAATATTGCATGTCCCCAGGCAGAGACGGGGAGTTTGGACTTCATCAATAATGGTCTGGAAATTAATTGTAGTCTTTTGATAAAGGATTCTGCCAGACCATTTTGGGTGTGAACATGAGGAACATGATGTTCAACAGTTATTCCCAAAGTCATGCAATAATCGTTAAATGCTTGTGATGAATATTCACTAGCATTATTGAGACGAATTTTCTTTATTGGATAATCAATAAATTGTGCTCGCAATTTAATTATTTGTGCAAGTAATCTTGCAAACGCAATATTACGCGTAAATAGCAATCATACGTATGACCATCGCGTTGATGCATCAATGAGCACCATGAAATATTTAAATGGCCCACATGGTGAATCTACAGGTCCATATATATCACCTTGAATTCTTTCCAGAAATGATGGGGATTCAGTCCCAACTTTGGTTGGTGCGGCCTGATTATCAATTTGCCTTGTGAGTATGCAACATATGCGAATTCATTCCAATTCAAGATATTTCGATCTTTCAATGAATGACCAATGGAGTTTTCGATTATTCGCCTCATTATGGTATTTCCAGGATGCCCGAGCTGATCGTGCCAAATCAAAAATTTATTTGATTGCATAGACTTCAGGTCTATTGCATATGTTTCAATGGTACTTATTTTGGCATAATACAAGCCAGAGGGCAGTTTCACAACTGCACATTTATTTCCATTGATGATTTTTGTAATCACCAAATATTCATTATTTGCTTCATCCATTGTTTCAATATGATATCCGTTTCTACAAATATAAGTAAAACTCAGCAAATTTCTTCGAGCTTTACTCGAGAACAGTGCATTTTGTATTTCAAGTCTGATTCCTCCAGGGAAACAGATAAAGGCCCTTCCAGAGCCTTCAATTGTCGCACTGCCACTTATTGTGCTGACTTTTGATTTTTCCAAATTTAGGTGGGAGAAACACTTTTTGTATTTAATATCTTGTGCATGGTCGCATTATCGATTAGGCAAATATTGTCCTATTTATAATATGTATTGTGACACATGGCATTCATATTCTTTTCAGAATAAAACAAACAAAACAGAAAATATATTAATATAGCCGATGGAATACAAAATGATACAAAAAGAGGGGTATTACAAAAAGTAGAGGGGGTACAAAAAATAATAAAGCGGTAAAGTACATAGTCACTTAGCACCTTCAGGGTGCTCAAGGAAGTCTGATGTGTCAAGATGCATAAGGTCGCCGCTTAGGATATCATTATATGTGTCATTATTATTCTGTTCAGCGAGGTTTACATCAGCGGATGTGTTCTTCAAGACATCATAATATGCGTCATCATTACTCTGCTCAGAGAGATTTACGTCAGCAGAAGTAATTTTCCCTTTCAGTGAAGCCTGGTACAACTCAGCCAAATGCTTAGGCATTCTGCAGACGCACAATCAGTGTCCCTTTATGCCGCACCTGTGACACTTATCTTCATAATTTATTTTATGCTCGTCATTCTGCCACTTCAGGGGCTTATATGGTTTCTTGCCATTATTTCCACGAGGTTGGGGACGGTCGCGTTTTTTGCCTCTGCGATATCTCCGACCTTTGTTGTTTCCACGGCCTGGACTTGCAGACTGTACCATTCGCTTCAGGGAATAGGCTGGAACCTGTTGGCCTGGATGCATGATTTTTCAACAACAAAAGACAGACAATAAGATCTGAATATATTCTTAAGCCTCTCTCTCGATACTACTGCTGTAAAAGCAGGTTTGAGGCGTGAAATGTGGAGAATGTTTTCTCCATCATGTCACTGCCATTAATATTCTCGCCGCATAAGTTCAACTGTGAAGTGATCCTAAACATAGCGGAATTATATTCAGTGACCGATTTGAAGTATTGCAACCTCAAATTGTGTCATTCGCTGCGGGCTTTCAGAAGTACGATCAACTTCAGTTGATCGTATATTTTTTTTAGTTTATTCCACAATTCAAGAGGATTCTTGACTGTGAGATATTCTATTTTCAGCCCTTCATCGATATGATGTCGGAGGAATATCATTGCATTTGCTCGGCTCTAATTGGTGGCATTATTGCCTCTTACAATCGTTTCACCCAGGCCCATCGATTCCAGATGCATTTCAACATCCATGGCCCACGACAAATAATTTTTTCCAGAAATGACAAGTGGGACGAATTCATGTTTTGCAATGTTAGTAGCCATAATAACATTGAAATATACCTACCGTGCCGAAAAAGAAGATCGTGCTGATAACGTGTTGTAAATATTAATATAGGAATAACAAATAGGAATATTAATTATCCCTACTGGCAATCACTATTTGTATATATATTATATGTGTATATAATGTGTTAAGTATATAATATATTTATATATATATTGCATTAACTTGTATATATGTGTGTTTATGTGGGTAGATATAGATATATTATTGTGTGTATATATATATATATTAGAGCAATTAATGCAAGTATATAGAGATGAAGTTAAAGGAAGGAGATAGAATTTATGGATTTTTTATTCTAATGTGTTTTCTTAATGTGACTTGACATATCTATCTATAGGAA
This sequence comes from Andrographis paniculata, assembly GCF_009805555.1. Lineage (NCBI taxonomy): Eukaryota > Viridiplantae > Streptophyta > Magnoliopsida > Lamiales > Acanthaceae > Andrographis > Andrographis paniculata. The sequence goes on along the minus strand of NW_026137513.1, from coordinate 1,899,347 downwards.
GGAGTAATGATGGGGTGTGGTCAATATTGCACTACAACAATTATACATATCACTTACGTAGTAACTATATGATTGACATCGACAAGCATCCACGTAGTTCATTCGTAGGTATTGTGGGTTACAAATGAACATAATATTTTGTATTAAATTATTGATTTTTTATAAATGAATAAAATATATTCCCTCCGTCCCATAAATACAGTCTTAATTGAGTTGGACACGTGATTTAAGGAATATTGATATTATATTGGTAGTGGGTAAAAAATATGGATAAAAAACTTTTTTGCTCTTGTGAGTGTATTAATGTAAAAAGTAGTAGCAATTGTATAATAAAAATGAAAAAGTAGGAGTAGTTTTATGGTGATATAGTTATTTATGAAAATAAGACTATTATTTTGAGACGGACAAAAATGATAAATAAGACTATTGTATTGAAACGGAGAGAATATATTATATACTGCATTAATGTATTTATATTTTTTAAATAATATTTATGGAGAATCGTTTTGTACCAAATAAACAAATTTAAAAGTAAAACAATACTTTAATTTACTTCCGGAATAAAAAGGACTTTTAATTGAAGCTTTTTAAAATTTATATCTAATTAGTATTTGGTATTCTCGAGAATTCAAAATAAATTTTTATTTGCTTGACTGAATTTTCCATTCACTTTTATTAGTTACTCATAGTAAAAAACAAAAAGAGTTATACTCCTTCTCTCCCATAAGTAAATATTAATTTATTTTTTTCACGTAATTTTAGAAATATTAGTATTATATTGAGATATAGTAGAAAGAAAGTAGAAATAACTAAAATAACTTTATTAGTATGTTTAATATAAAGGTAATGATATTTGTATAATATATAGTAAATTGTAAGGGTATTTGTAATGTTAGGTAGATAGTACAATTACTAAAAAAAGAAATAGATACTTTGTTATGGGACAGACTAAAATAGAAAAATTGATACTTTGTTATGGGACGGAGAGAGTAGTATTATACATTTAGGATTTGTTGGTCGTAGGTTTGTAAATTAATTTTAAAATTTTGAACAGTAAATTTTGAATTGAAGTGATTGTTTGATATAATATAAATATATTTTGATATAATTTTTTAAATATAATTTTTTTCTTTATAAGTAAAATAATATAAAAAATATATATATTTGATTTGATATTTATTTATAAAGAAAATAAATAACATTAATTTTGAGTTTTAAATCACAGCCCAACATATATATATATATATATTTGATTTGATATTTATTTTTTGAAAAAAAAGTAATTACAGTAATTTTGAGCCCAACATAGTGATACTTCATCAATTTATTATCTATGTATTAATATATCATTGCTAGATGTTTCTTCTGTCATTCGTAAAATATTCATCTTATCGTAGATACACAAATTTATGAAGATTATAATTAGTAAATAATTTAAAAGTATATTAATAACAATAATTATTGTATAATACAAATAATTATAAATTAAGATTAATATAATTTAATAATTTAATTAAAATAAAAAGTGTATAAATTATAAAATTTAAAAATGTGATTAAAATATATAATTATTTTTCAAAAAAAAAATTAAAACATGTGAGATGAACCAAAATTAAAATTAATAATTATGTGGGACGAAATAAGTATAATATTGAAAAAAAATTAGAATTTTGTGTGTTAAATAATGTGTAAAGATGCATTAACTATAGTATTCTTTAAATTAATTACATTTGATAGATTATAAAATAAGATAGTAGTAAAATCGTATTCTCACGTGAAAAAAAAATGGTACTTTTATTATTTGTGTTAACATCATATTTGCTAAGTTATGAGTATATGAATATTTAAAATGTGCACAATTGAAAATAACAAAATAAATGAATTGGTTATGAACGCAAGGAGTATTGAATAACATTTGAAAGATTAAAATAGATAGATTTGAAATTCATTATTCATTATTGACTTTGAAAAGTGTTGTCTTATCAAACTAAATGAATGTCTTTGAATGACTAATCTGAAATTATTTTAGGTTCAATTTAAATTGGGGATTTGGGTTTGAAAAGAGATTTAAAATGTATTTGAAATTTAAATTTCTTTATTTGGATACATTTAGATTTACAGAGTTATTCGAAATAATCTTGTTGAGTAAAAAAAAAAAAAAAAAAAAAAAAGAAAAGATTTGAGTTTGAGCTCAGAAGGATGAATGAATGGGCCCAGTGGAGGTCCAGTAGTTGGTTAGATTCATTGGGTCGGATGGTTGTTGGGGCCAGGCCGATTGGACGGTTGGCCCTACAGACAGTTTTCATCCGAATTTGTGCCTTGGGGCAGTTGGTTACAACGGTAACCGACAAGAAAGCAGTATTTGGATTGTTCAGAACCGCGTGGAAGTAGTTTTCGGACGGTTCAGATCGGTAATCAACGAGGAAGTAGTTTCGGACGGTTCGGATCGGTAACCGACGAGGAAGCGGTTTTGGACAGTTCAGATATGTAATTGATGAGGAAGCAGTTTTTTACGGTTACCGACGTGGAAGCCCATTTTTTACGATTACCGACGTGAAAGCAATTTTTTTACGATTACCGACGTGGAAACGGTTTTTTAGGCGGTTCAAGGGTAACCGACATGGAAGTGGTTCTGGACGGTTTGGTTTGATACGTATATAAGTAGTCCCAATGAGAAATCATGGACATCTTCAATCAGAAAAAATTCCGAGAAAATCTCATTGGGGATCATCATTTTTTTTCCAATTATCCTTTTCAACTTTCCGTTTCCTTTTCACTTGAGGATTTACAGTCCCAAGTTTTACTGTTCAAGTTCAAAATATATTTTTAAATTTTACTTTATATTTTTTTAGATTTTACCATCAACAATTTTGAAGCCACAGTGGGAGAAAGGCAAAATTGTTGATCCTACGTCTAACGGAAACTTCATGCAACTTCGATCTGATCGAGTCGTTGCAAGGAATCTCATGGCAGGTTCTCAATCGCAAAGTCTCAGCACAACCATCGGGGCCACCACGGCAACGCCACCATCAATCCCTATTACGGAGATCGTCTTTCAAATACCATCCGAATGGTTAAAAATGTTCAATAAATGAAAAATCAGCAAACAACAACCCTGCAAATAATGTTGCACGAGCAACAAAACTTGATACAGAATATGCTATATCAAGCCTTGTCGAGAGTTTCACTTCAGTCCGAGCCTTCACCTCAAGGAATGTCTCTGTCGCGCCTCAGGCAAATTTCGCAGGGCCGTCGTTTGTGAATAGCATCATTCCGAGTGCTACAGCCTCTAGTAGGGTAGAGAGAGGGAAATCTGCCCTCACTTTTTCAAATACTATACCTCTGGAGACTCAGCCTGAGCCGTTTCAACAGAGGGATGACCGACCTGGATAGAGGGATGACCGACCTGGAAATCACCCTTATGATCCCATTCCAGTTCCAGATCATCATCCGGTCGGATTGGACCCAGACGACGTCACACATGTTCTGAGGGTTCATTTCGGTATGACTCCACAGGTTATCAATCGGCCCGCATACCAATGACCATTCCCTAAGAGGATCATCAATGAACATCCTCATCCCAGGAATTATCAACCACCAGACTTTCACGCATTCTCGGGAGAGGATGGGTTTTCTACTATTGAGCATGTGAGACGCTTCACGGCCCAATTGGGGAAAATCGGTAACAATCCATTTCATAAATTGTAGTTGTTAGGTCTATCTCTGACCAAGAAGGCTTTTTCTTGGTTTTTCAATCTGCCACCTGGGTAAATACACACATGGGAATGATTGGAAACAACCTTTCACGCTAGGTTATTCAATCTTGTTCCAATGGTGTCTTTAACCGATTTATTGGAAAAAACAGATGCCAAAAGAGTCTTCTGCGCAGTTTATAGAAATGATCCGTTTGACGAAGGGAAGATGTCTGACTGTTATAGAAGAAAAATAGATGACCAATCTTGTAGTCCGAAACATGCATGGACGGCTATAAAAGGCACTAACCGCCCATGATATAGGACATCTGGCTAGCCTTGCGTCGAAGGTAGGACGTTTGGAATCTTTATTTGAGGAAAAAGACCAGAGTCTAAGGAGAGAAAAATTCCAACAAATGGCTAGTATGGTGGCGGACGTATATACCCCTGAAACAACCAATTGCGAGGGAATAGAGGAGATGACCGCCGAAGTCGTTAAAGGGAAACCATACGTCTACCCGAAATTGAAGCCTCTTTCAGGAACAAAATGGAAAGATCAACCGACTTTTGATAATACTAAGCCAGATGAGATCTTTGATATCCTCATGACGGATGGACAAATTTGGATTCCTAAAGGACAACGATTTGCGACAAAAGAAGAAATTAAAGGGAGACCTTGCTGCAAGTGGCATAATTCCTTCATCCACAGTACAAGTCAGTGTATACATTTCAGGAAGGAGATTCATAGGGCTATCAAAACTAGATGCTTCAAATATATCACCCTGAGGGAAGAACAACAGTTTTTTCCCAAGCTAACAATGGCTACAATAAGAGTTCTACTGAATAAAGAGTTACCAAGGAAAGAAGGTCTGGAAGGAAAACAAAATTGAAGAATTCAGTTGTGTAAAGACCGAGTTGCAGAAAAATGAGATTGACCAGACGGAACGTATGAGGTAGAAATCAAAGATCAAGTGTTAGAACGAGACCGGCCAACGAGGAAGCCCTGTCCGGCTAATGATAAATGGAGTTGGAACAGAAAGCCGTTAGTGATCAATATCGATCCTCGATTTCCAAGTATGAATCGTACTCAAATTCATAATGCTAAACTTAGATATATTGTTCGGCACAGCCGCCGTATTGATAGTCGTAGGGATCCCTCGGGCCCCAAACCTGAGATCCGTCATCAACCTAGTATTCGAGTATATTTGGATAGTGCCACAGATCACCGTACTGTTGAAAAAGAGGATCAACAGGGGGTTGTTAAGAAGGCCAAGTGTTACATATGTCAATATTGTAACAAGATTAATATTAATCCAGTCATAAGGGAGATCAAAGAAAATGACCAAGGAATTCGGTTCGAGTCCCTCCCACCGACTGAGATTCAGTCACTTAAGGAAAAAGCCACAGATCAGGCCTTTGGCCGATCCCCTTTTGAGGTCAGGATGTCAGAACTGTGCTGGCAACAAGAAGAGCCAACCTAGGAGGAGCCCATTTGTTATGAGCCGATTTGGGCTAGTTTAACCAATAAATGTTTTGAGGAACCTGAATGGGCGAGGATAATGGACCCAGATCCATCAACGGATGGTCCCCCACCAATGGTTTTCTCTCATGTCCCTGAAAGAACGATACCTCATCTGAAGCTTCTTTATGTTAATGCTCATATATGTGGTAAGCCAATCAGTAAGGTTTTCATTGATAATGGTGCAGTCTTTAATGTTAAGCTATTAAAAACACGTAAAAGACTAGGCATGGAGGTTTCTGATTTATCACCAATGGACATTGAAATGACAAATTTCACTGGTCAGCACCAAGTTGAAAGGTGTGATGGTAGCCCCGATAGAGGTCGGGCCTAAAATTATATCAACCGTCTTCTTTGTGGTAGATGTAGATACCACGTATTCGGTGCTGCTAGGAAGAGATTGGATTTATGTGTCCCAATGCGTGCCATCATCTCTGCATCAGCAACTAATGTTCTGGGAGGGTAACCAGATTTTCAAAATGGAAGTCTATATTGACGACGTGATCGTTAAGTCGGCTGATTTCGAAGGTCATTTAAAAGATCGGAGGCTGAGACGGGCCAACTGCTTGGATCACTGGAAGGTCGGCTTGGAGTTCGGTAATCCTTTCTATCAGTCGGTGCAAAAATGGAGTAGCCGCCAATTCGATGGGGTGCTGAATCAGCAAATCAATCGTGACTTGTGCCAGAGCTTGAAGATCTTCAAGCTTCAAGTCAACAAAGGGTAGTGTTGCACATCGGGCCATGAACGCTCGGGCAGTTGCTCGAACTGGAACTCGGGAGATGAAGGAGAAATTGAGATTATGCTGTCAAATGGAAATGCTGATTTAAAATTCGGAATATTAACAAGAAATTTGAGAAGTATGCGGAGTTGTCTACCTGACCCTAGACAGTGGTTGCCTCGGAAGGAGCCAACACTTGGAGAAGTCGGTTGGCCTCACACGGAAAGGATTGGAGACAGCCGTCCAACGGGAAGTCAGTTGGCCTCAGGATATGTATACCAGACTCCTCTCCAGCAGGAAGTCGGTTGGTCTCAAAAGAGTCGGCCGCTGAAGGATCGGCCGTTGGTTGGTCGGCTTTGGAAGGGCTAGCCGCTGAGGGACCCAAAGACGGGAGTCCAACCGCCAGATGATTTGTGACCGGAAGGTTAGCTATTGGCAGGTCGGTTGGTAATTGCTCAGGAGAAGCCGGTAGTGTGGTCGGGTAAGAGAGCCAGGAATACATTTTCGGCAACCAAATTGACGCGCAAAAAAATGGAGTTGGTAGTGAAAGACTCCCAACTGTCACTTCTTGCACCGATCGAGAGTGACATTTGGGAGTTAGAGGAGGAGGAGGCACGTTGTTGAGCAGAAAAAAATAAGATTTGGGTTTGAGCCCAGGAAGAATGGATGGATGGGCCCAGTGGAGGTCTAGTGGCTGGCCAGATTCTTTCTGTCGGATGGTTGTTTGGGCCAGACCAGTCGGACAGTTGCCCCTCCGGACAGCTTTAATCTAAGTTTGCGCTCTGGGGCGGTTGGTTACAACGGTAACCGACAAGAAAGTAGTTTTTGGATGGTTCAGAACCTACGTGGAAATAGTTTTCGGACGGTTCAGATCGATAACCGACGAGGAAGTAGTTTTGGACGGTTGGGATCGGTAACCGACGAGGATGCGATTCGGACAGTTCAGATTGGTAACCGATGAGAAAGCGGTTTTTTACGATTACCGACGTGGAAGCGATTGTTTACGATTACCGACGTGAAAGCAATTTTTTTACGATTACCGACGTGGAAGCGATTTTTTGGCCGGTTCAAGGGTAACCGACATGGAAGTGGTTCTAAACGGTTTGGTTTGATACGTGTATAAGTAGTCCCAGTGAGAAATGATAGACATCTTCAATCAGACAAAATTTCAAGAGAATATCATCGGGGATCATCAGTTTATTTTCCGTTATCATTTTCAGCTTTATATTTCCTTTTCATTTGAGGATTTACAGTTCCAAATTTTACTGTTCAAATTTGAAATATATTTTCGAATTTTATTTTTTATTTGTTAAAATTTTACCATCAATAAATATTTTATAAGAATTTTGTTTAGGATCGTATAATATTTGTAGAAAATATTTAAAATGTATATTTTAACAACATACGGATAAATTATAGAAATATATCCACAATATATATATATATCAAAATAAGTATCGGTAGAATCTTATCGCTTAAAAAAAAAATCAAACATTCACTTTCATGTCACAAATACTAATTTAAGTACTAATCAAATTAATTATCTGTAATACAACACACACAAAAAGAAAAAAAAGAAAAAAAAAAAAGAAAAAAGAAATGAAATGAAATGAAATGAAATGACACCCTTTTCAAGTGAATTTAAGATAATAGAAGTACATAAAAGAACTTTGAAATTCCATGTAAAATTTAAAATGATCACAAATTTCTATCAAAACATATAAATTTATCTTATAAAATATAATATAAAATATACTATTTAAATAAATGCAAATAAATAAATAACCGGAAAGTAAATGTCTGCGTATTTATTTTAGTATTTTTTTAAGTGTAAAAATAACTAGATCATAGTATTTTATGTAAAAAAAATAATGAATTGCTAAAAATATATTTTTTAAAAAAGAAAAGTTTAACTCGAATATAAAAAAGAAAGAAAAAATTGTGATGGTATTGGGTTTTGGGTGCGTTTTTTTTCGATTTGAAACTGAGTGTTTGATTTAAATTTTGGTTCGATACTCCCTCCATCCGGTTTAAACAATTACGTTTAGTTTTTGTACGTTGATCTTTAAATATTAATTATATTATCAAAATATAATACAAATCAAGAGAAAAAAAAAATATTTCTATTAGTGTTTTATAGTACTGATATAATAATATTTTTATAAAAAATTATACAAATATAAAGATATTTTAAATATTAAGTATAGTTACTCAAAAATTAAATATAACTCTTTTAGCCTGACAGAGGAATTAGTAGCATTTTAATGTAATTTTTTTGAAAAAAATAATTATATATTTTTATTAAAATTGTATTGAGTGAATAATAGTAAATGTGTTTGAAATAAAGACAAACACACCCTTTCAAATAAGAAAAATATGATATTCAACTCCCACAATTTTTAATAGAAATATATTTATTTTGTATGTATATTTAATTATCATTTTTATTTTCGCTCTAAAAATTATAATCTAAACGTGTCACAATTTCAATATTATAGCTTACGCGTGAGTTTTACAACTTGTCAAATTTACGTATTGTTGCCACTGCATACCACATGATACAATATTGCATAATATATAATATGTAACATATATTTTTAGCGAAGTTGTGACATGTCCAGAATATATTTCGCAATGGTGTCCATCGAGTGCAAGTTAGAGTAGTAGTTGTGAGCAGTGATGGAACCAGCCTTGCGGCTCCGGAGGGGCAAAATTGTTATATTTATTTGTTTCATTTTTTACCATTTATTTTTAGTTTCAACTTATTTCGAGCCTGTTTTTTATTTGAAACAGACATTCAGCTGTTTTTGTGTGTACAAAAAATAATATAAGTAACTTTTTCGTCGATTTTATTAACACTATAATGTGGCTGTAAAGAAAAAAAAAATGAAAGAAAATAATATTTAAATAAAATATTTTATTTTTTATATAATAAATTTATAAATAAAAATATTATATATTATTATAAATTAAAATAATAATAACATGAAAATTTATGTAGAATATTAATCCCAAATGGATGGGGCAAATTTGATTACTAAATAAAAAATTAAAAAAAATTACACTTCAAAAAAAATTGGAAGGGTTTGGAGGATCAACTGACCCCCCAAGCCCCAATGTAAATCCGTCACTGGTTGTAAGTAGAATAAATATTCATGTGCGATTAATGTACTAAAATAGCAAAGTTGTTACACATGCAAGATATATTCTGATAAGATGATAATTAAAAAACAAGAGTAATAATTAAGTACATTACAAGATATTTTTTGTAATTTTCCCGATAAATAGTAATAGATGAGTTAGAATGTAATGTTCTGTATTCCAACAAAAATGTGTACTAGACTGAATGTAGTAATGCAAAAATATGTAGGTGTTTTTTGTTACACTCCAAATCCCAATTTTTAACTATTTGGTATCTTTCGGAAAAAAATATATTTTCTCTCAAAATCATCTCATCATATATTATTTTAATACAAAACTCAAATAAAAATTTTCAAACCCCATCAAAAGAAACATATGTCTATGTTTGCTATATTATTTTAATACAAAACTCAAATAAAAATTTTCAAACCCCATCAAAAGAAACATATGTCTATGTTTGCTTGCGGGTTTCTAACTTATTCTTTATTTGATCGTGGGTTGAAATTGATTTAAAATAAAATATTGATTTGAATTTTTATTTGAATAGTATTTTTATGTAATATTTTCTGAGAATAAAAAATATATTTTTATTGAAAATTGTGTAGAGTGAATAATATTGATTTTAGTTTGAAATAAAAAAGAAAATAAACCCCTAATTTTACTATTATTATTATTATTATTATTATTATTATTATTATTATATACTCCTTCTTTAAAAAGTATCAAATTAAATAAATATATTTTTAATGTCAAATTAAATATATTATAACGAATAATTATTTTAATTTAAATATTTTTTTATTTTAAATTTTAAATCCAACTCTCAACTCTACTAACAAATGTGTTTTTTTTTATTTTATGTTTATTTTTAATCTTATATTTGAATTTTGATTCAAATAATATTTTATAAGATCAAAATAATATTTTTATGAGAAATTTTGAGAGTTGAATAATAAAAATAAATATCAGAATTTGGATGGATTTCTATATATATATATATATATATTGAATGTGATATTTTAATAAAAAAATACTAATTATATTTATAATTTGAAATCGTCTTTGTCTGTTTTGTGTTTTAGTTTGAAAAAAAAAATTGTTTATATAAAGTATATAATTGTGTAGATAATATAAATATCATAAATCTACGTAATATATTAAATTTTTGAGAAAATATATTAGATATTTTTGATAAAAAAGAAACACCCAACTATGATAATATTATTAAAATGCATAAGATATGTATATATCAAAGTACAAAATGACAAGTTCTCATTCTGATTTTGATTTTTAATCTGAATTAAATATTTTATAAAAGAAAATAATATATATTAAATCAGGATAGTTATAGGAATAGAAGAAAGCAAACTCTAAGAGAAGAGAGTTTGGGTTTGTTTAATTTATATTTTTAGATGGATTTTTTTTTTTTTACTAGAAATTATTTTGGTAATATAAAAAATAATATTTTGTATTAATTTGTTACATTTTTGTGAATAGGTAATATATATTATATATTGTGTTAACGTGTATATATTATATTTTTTTAATAATATTTATAAAAAGTACTTTAGTTAAAAGTATTAAGGGAACAAACCTTTTATTTGGTTGTGTTACGGTGTATTTTGAGTTTGTTCATCCAATTTTATTTTTTTATTCCATATGATTTTCAATATATATATTTATATTTTCTCTTAAAAGTCAATATTCAACATAAAATATTATATTTTATATTACGGACATAATTCCCTATACCTCATAATTAAAAAAAAAAATTCAAATTAAAACACTAAACTCTTTATATTTTATTTTTAATATTAATAAAAACTTAATATGATATAAATTTATAATTTGTGTGATATTTGGAATACTTTTTTTTTGTATTTAATATATTAAATAAAAAAACAGATAGTGTATGATAGTACTATATTTTAGAATAAAAAATTAAATTAATGTAGATTACAAGTTTAAAATGAAAAATGAAAAATGAAAAAAAAAAAAAAGTTAAAATAGCAAAAAACTCCATGTGGTTTCCCAAAATTGCTAAAAAAACCTCGTTGTTCTAAAACTCCAAAAAAACCTATTTGTGGTTTTCAAAATATTGCAAAAAATCCGCCTTCCGTTATAATTTAACGAAGGTTGAATATCACGCGCCTGAAATGCGATTTTTGGTTCATAAAAAATTATATTTTAGAATAAAAAATTAAATTACTGTAAATTACAAGTTTAAAAAAACATGAAAAATGCAAAAAAAAAAAAAAAAAAAAAAAAAAAAAAAAAAAAAGAAAAGAAAAGAAGGCCAAACAGTTGTCACGTGTTCTATTGTTTCCACCCTAGAATATTACTATAGCTAGTTAGTTACCTGAAAATGTTTTTCTATAAAATAAAATAACATTGGACTAAAAATAAGTAAATATTATTGCGAAATAAAATTTTCATCAACCATTACATAATTTATTTCCTAAGGTTCTTCTTATGATTATTATATTTTCAAACATCAATAATTTCAATGATGCTACAATATTATTATTAATTAAAATTTAATTTTATATATGGTTAGATTAATGGGGAAAGAGATTCTTGATTACACAGTGGTGCCGTTGGGGTTTCTGATAATGGCCGTTTATCACATGTGGCTTCTCCGGCAGATCTGCCGCCGTCCCGCCGCCACCATCATCGGAATCAACGCCATCAACCGCCGCAGTTGGGTTCTTACAATGATGGAGGTTTGTATTCGTTGCATTTAGGCTATGTAAGAATATACGAGTATTAATTATTAATAATGTTTTATAAAATAGTTATTAAAATACAAATAGGAACCAAATACACTCATTATTCATATGTATGTTTTTATTATAACCTATATTTTATACTCCATTAATTATTAACTTATTTTTTATTCAAAATATAAGTAGAAATTGATTTGAATTTTATTTAAATAATATTTTAATTTGATATATTCGGAGAGGAAATAGTATATGTTTATTGAAAGGCATGGAGAGTTAATAGTATTACTTTTCATTTAAAATTACAAAAAACAAATTCATCATTTTCACAAAAAACATTAATTAAATGATTGCCAATTTGGTAATTAGTTATTTGTAGTAAATCGAACAATATTTGTATCTCTATATAAGATAATTTTAAAAATTATAAAAAAAAAAATATTTTCAATATTTATTTTCAATTAAAATCATTATATTTATTACCTATTTTTATTTGAAATATAATATTCCCGTTAAATTATAGATTTCGTCCACAAATGGAATCTTACCCATCCAAATTCTAAGGAACAATATTATGGCTTCAACTGTATTAGCATCTGCGGCAATAATGCTCAGCGCCGCCGTTACTGTCATGATGATCGGCGGTTGCGGAGGTCGCGGTGGGCGCCCAATGCTAATGATTTACGGCGAAAAAAGTGAATTGGGATTTCTCATAAAATTTTTCTCAATATTGTTGTTTCTTTTAATGACTTTCTTTTTTAGCATGCAATCGATAAAATATTATAGTCAAGCAAGCATACTTATTATCGTTCCAAATAAAAATACAAACATGAATTGTGATTGCAAAAAAAATATTAGAGCAGAGTACGTGTGTAGGACAGTAAATAGAGGAAGTTATTTTTGGTCTTTAGGGTTGAGAACATTTTATTTTTCAGGTCCGCTGTTTATGTGGATTTTCGGGCCTATTCCGATGTTTCTGTGTTGTGTTTCTATGGTTATGCTATTGTATTTCCTCGATGTTAATGTTGATGGCGATGCTATGGTTTGTAATTGTATATAAGACCATCAGTTCTAATAATTACTTTAATTTTATTTATTTTTTTTTGTCTCTTATTGACATTATATCACATCTAACATTTAAATTTTAACTACTATTGTAATCATTACTTTTAATCCATTATTTTTTACTATTTTATAAAATTCTTTTTAAATTATTATATATATTTATATTATATAATACATAAATAAAGTTTATTATTATTTATATAATTCCAAGATATTAATATAAATTGTGACAATTTATATAATTTTTATAATAATTTTGAATTATTATATTATTTGAATTTGTGAGATTACTTGCATTTGAAAAATTAAATTATGAAAAGAAACTTGGATTGATATATCACCTAACATTTTTCATCTGGTTCAAAAAACTAGTTGAATTATGTATTCATTGGCCATTTTGTTGAAATTGTGTATTAAATTTTTTTAAAAAAATTAAAATTTGATATTTGATATATAAAATTAGATAAAACTAAATTATTAAAAAGTATGTAGATAAATATAATTTTTTGAAATAAATTTAAATTGTATTTACATAGATAAATTATTAATAAATTATTAATTTTAAAATTTTAAAAATTTTGAGTAATAATTAATTAAATTACTTTTTTAGAGGTAATAAGTTCTTATCAAAGGTAATAAATGTATAATAACTATATCATTAAAGGTAATGAATATTGTTATAGTAAAAATTGAAAAGATAATTATAAAATAATAAAAAATGTGACTGTAATAGATACTCTAGAAAATAAGAAAAAAAAAAAAAAAAGATAGTTGTTGTCCCTTAGATTAATTTAAAAGTTTGAATTTGTTGCATAGTTTAATTTTAGTAGCTCCTAGATCATGTTTAGTATGAGCAATAAAAAATTTGTTTGGTGTCAAAACCAATTTTGAATGCGTTCAATTAGTGTTTTCATCACAAGCAACTACTCAAAATATATATAATAGGTTACTGCGACGATTTAACCAATCGACATATGTTTATAAAAAAAGATAACATATATCCGACAGCACATCTTATCATAATGGTAATAATTACGGTGCTGATTTGAAAAATTCAGCACCCATAATGTATACAAACAACACATATTCTTATTACATATAGCACATGTTATATGTAATAAAGGTATGTGTTATTTGTTCATAATTACATGTGTGTTGTATAAAAGTGTGAATGTGCTAAAATCAACTGTTGTGTATGTTGTATGAGACTATATCATGTGTTTTAGTTCATGTATTGTAGTTGTATTATATTAACATATACAATCTGTTGTCTGTAATAATACTGTGTGTTGGCAGACAGCACACAATGTGTTTTTCAGCACCGTAGTCACTGCTTAATGTAATATATAACACATATTTTGATAGTACATTACATAATTACATGTAGCATAATATATTATGATTTTTTAGCACAATAAGCACATTATACATCATAAAATAATATACTACATAACTCACACAAAACATATATTTTTATATAACACAATATATGTTATCTATATTGTGATAAAATACTAATTACTTCAATTTAGTGTACTAGCTTGGTCAAATCAATATAATCTTAACCTTCACCGTATATGTATATGTATATATATATATATAACAACAAAAATCTAATAAACATACCAGAGTTAACAAAAAAAAAAAATTCTTCAAAACATTCTCTATAATACATGACACTTTTTTGTTTCGTTCTTAAATTATTAAAAGAACTTCCAAAATTAATAAATTGAAGAAGGAAATAAGAATAATAAGCAAAAAAGAATAACCTATAAATTAATGCAATCATCACGGAAATAATAACAATATAATAATCCTTTCATACAAAATTAATTAATTTATTTTGTCATTTAAATCTATCTCAAATTAATTTATTTGTTTCTTTTTTAATAATTATAATCCCTACACAAATAAAATATACTCTTATATTTGAATCATCATACAACAATATTTCCAATTTAGTTTTACTAAATTATAGTAGTATTGAAAATTTTCACCAAGATCGGTTTATTTTTACATGACAAAGAAGACAAAGAAGTGACTATGGGTGTGTTTCTTGTTGGAAAATTAATAGCGAATTTGAAATGTGACAAAATCAAATCACCAAATATGATAACGATTTTGAATATCACATTCAAAAAAATTCGAGCCTCGTATAGGACGCGATTTCTTGAAGCGAATTTCGGTCTTCCATCGATCGCCTCTCAGGAAAAAAATGAATAATTTATAGAATAAGAGATTTCGCGAACCGAATCAAAAAAATTTTGGAAGAAGAGATTTTGCATAAAAGTTAAAAGAGTTTTTGGAAGAGAGAGAATATATACATTACATATTTTTCATGGTTTGGGGATTATTTTTTATTTAATTTTCATAAAAGGGAAGAAGTCAATCATGCACCCACTTTTGCACATTGCAAGATAGTTGCAACCGTAATATTTTATTTAATTATTTGAATTTTTCAAGTCAAAATAAATTAATAAAATAAATACAAAATTAAAATAATTGGACTTTCAGAAATTTGGGCTTGGCCTAACGGCTCCAAGGCCCAAGACCCAAATCTTGACATTTAATATAGTTAAGCCTAAGTCAAGCCCAATCTAGGCTAGGCCCAAACCAAATCAAGTCATGCCCAATCCAATCCTAATTTCTTCTTTACTCTTAATACGGTGCAAAACAATATATGGAAGGGTGATGTTTTATATGTTTTCCATGTGGGACAATCCACTCTTCTCTCACTTCTTCCTTTTTCACTTACACTAACAATCCCCCACATCAAAGAGGAAAACGATGACTCAATGAAAGAAAATGAATTTTGTATAGGATGAGTAGGTGTTCTTTTGAAGGAACATTCCTCTATGTTTCTGACCTGTCGCGCGGTCAATCAAATATTTCACCTACTCCGTAATCACAATTTAATGTAATATAGGTGAAGGGATCGTCTCCACATGGATTGTATGATTCACTCTTTCGTGTTCTAATGCAGTAAATAAATGGGGATTTTTCTTTTATTATCTAATTAAAATAAAATAACAAAGCAATTAAATTAAAAGGAAACTGACTATCAAGGGGATGTCTGGCTCAAGGGATGATGCAGTTATGACACTTGTGTTCTATCATTAATTCAATAAAATTAATTCTTATTAAGGTATCAATAAATTGGTTATAGTTATCAACAAGCTCTGATAACCAATTTTTCCTTACAGTGTAGGTAATTAAGGTACGACCGTTAACTACCCCTAATTAAGCAAATAAACCTAGGTGCGCCCATAAGAATATTGCCTAACCACATTCCAATCTAGAAAAACCCAATTCAAAACAATTACTACCTAAGAGGAGCAATTAGATTTGATTGTCTAACCCCCGGGAAGGAACTATTCAACCCGGTTGTCACCTATTCAAGTGCGAATACAATTACAGATATCCTACTTGAATTGACTTTAGATTATCAGACTAATTTAAATATCGGTACCAAAAATATTCAATCAATATAATAATCACAAACGTTATTCTCAGAATTAGACAGATATTGATAATAAAAAAGAACTTTTATAAAGAAAATCAAGAATCTCCAAAACAAAAAAACCAAAACATTATCACCCCTCAAACCAAAAAGTATCTACTCCATAATTAAATAACAAAGAATAAAAGAGAAAGATGAAGTCATAGTGGGAAGGAGAAATCTTCTTTGTTGATTTGCTCCTGCGCGATCTATGAATCTGTCAGTCTCCTGCTCCTGTGCGTTTCTGCCATAGCCGTTCTCCCTTGCCAAATAGGCGTGTCTTTTTCATTCTTATTTGATTTTTGCCCTAATTATTTTGTAGATGGGCTTTTGGGCCTTTAATTAATTTTATTTCTTTTTTTTGCCAATTATGCTAAATTTAATATTTGCCCTCTGCACATAGCAAATAAATAATTCGTATATAAATTAGGTAGAATCCAATCAAAATCATCCAAATATCGCATATGATATGAATATAAAACGCATGTGATTTCTAACTATCAGTTTCCGAGGGATACGACACTTAATTAGTGATCATTAAAGCAATTATTTGCTATCCTCCTTGTTCTATCATCATTCGTTGACACGAGTTGGGTCAAGGCTAAAAGCCCCCACAGTGACACACATAGGTCTTATAGGTAGGTTGTCCAATTAAACCTAGTTTTTGAGATCTTCAATCTTTCTAGGTTGAGTTTTCCTTTATAAAACTTATATCTTGGCATGTTTAACCCTTATTTCTCTTGTCAGTTTATAAATTGCATCACGGTTTAACCCTTTGGTTAGTGGATCCGTTAGGTTATCTTTTGACGCAACATGGTCTATCGAAATAACCTTAGTTGTGATTAGTTGCCTTATGGAAGTATGTCAACGGCGAATGTGTCGATTCTTTCCATTGTACACTATACTCTCTGCTCTGCCAATAGCAGATTTACTATCGCAGTAAAGGGTTATGGCAGAGACAGGTTTATCCCACTCTGGAGTGGCGAATCCATTCCGCTTCTTCTCCAGCCTTATCCAATGCAATGAACTCATATTCTATTGTGGATTTGGAAATAATTGTTTGTTATGAGGATTTCCAAGAGATTGCTACACCCGCTAGTGTAAACATATATCCACTACTTGATCTCGAATTGAGAGTATCAGATATCCAGTTTGCGTCTGAGTAGCCTTCTACTACAACTGTATGTTTGTTGTAGTGCAGCCCATAATCTCGAGTGTACCATACGTACCTAAAGACACGAAATATGGGTTTCCAATGCTCGCGACTAGGATTACTCTTATACGTACTCACCTTGCTTATAGCATAAGCTATGTCAGGTCTAGTGCAGCTCATCAGGTGCATCAAGCTTCCAATTATCCTAGCGTATTCAATTTTGGATACACCTTCTCCACGATTCTTGGATAAATGGATACTTGTGTCCAGTGGAGTTTTTACTATTCTTGTATCATCCTTATTGAATTTTTTGAGGATTTTTTCTACATAATGAGTTTGACTCAAAATTAGACTATTTCCGGTTCTGTTGATCTTAATTCCTAAGATCACATCAGTGAGACCCATGTCTTTTATGTCAAATCTAGAATTTAACTTGTCTTTGGTATACTTAACGATATATTCGTTGCTACCAAAGATAAGTATATCGTCTACGTAAAGGCGTATTATCAGATAACCTGACTCAGTGGTCTTCTTTATGTATATACATTTATCATAATCATTGATTCCGAAACCACTATCTATCATGGTATGATCAAATTTCTCATGCCATTTTTTTTTTAGCTTGTTTAAGTTCATACAGTGATTTCACAAATCTACAGACTTTCTTTTCCTTACCTGAAACTGTAAAGCCTTTTGGTTGTTCCATGTAGATCTCTTCATCGAGATCTCCATTTAAGAAGACCATTTTCACATCCATTTAATGTACCTCAAGATTCCCCAGAGCGGCTATCACAAGGATCATCCTAATGGATGTTATTCTCGTGACAAGAGAATATGTGTCAAAGTAATATAGGTCTTCTCGTTGCCTGTAGCCTTTGATTACAAGTCTAGCCTTGTATTTGTCTATTGTACCGTCTGGTTTTAATTTTCTCTTGAATATCCATTTTGATCCAAGAGGTTTCGAACCAAGTGGGAGATCTACAAGTTCCCAAGTGTGATTCTGAAAAATAGAATCAATTTCACTTTTTACGGCTTCTTTCCAGAAAGGCGTTTCAGCAGACCTCATCGTCTCAACATATGTTTGAGGCTCGTTTTCAAGGAGATAAAGTAAAATATTCATTTCCAAATGACTTTTCAACTCGTGCTAGCTTGCTTCTTCTGAGCTCAGGTTCCTGACCTGGTTCAGATTCAGATTCATATATTTCTATTCGATCTTAGTCCACAGTTTCGTGTTCTCAGTCGGCCGAACTAGATTCAACGTCTGCCTGTGCAGGGAACATATTTTTAATGAATGATGCATTTTTTTATTCCATTATCGTATTCTTTGGGATATCCAAAATTCTCGAATCCAAGAATTAATAGGCAGTATTGTTATGTGCATATCCTATTAAGATGCAATCCACTGTCTTGGGACTGATTTTCACACGTTTGGGATATGACACCACTACCTTAGCTACACACTCCCACACTCGAAGGTGTTTGTAAGATAGTTTACGACATTTTAAAGCTCATAAGGCATCTTCTCCATATTTTCTCGAGGTATTAAGTTAAGCAAATAATTATTGCTTAAAATTGCCTCCCCCCACAATTTTTGGGGTAGTCCACAAATTAACAACATCGCATTCATCATTTATTTTAATGTGCAATTTTTGCGTTCAGCAACGCCATTTGATTGAGGTGAGTAAGGTAGAGTTACTTCGTGAATTATTCCATTTTGTACACAAAATTCACCGATCGGAGTTTCATATTCTCCACCTATGTCACTTCGAATTTGTTTATTCCGTTTGTTAAGTTGGTTTTCCACTTCATTTTTGTACAAAATAAATTTACTTAATGCCTAATATTTGATTTTAAGTAAATACACATAACAGTATTTTGTACAATCATCAATAAATATAATAAAATATTTATTATCACCTCGTGTTTGTACAAATTTTAAATCATATATGTCGTTGTGAATTAATTCGAGTGGTTAATTTTCACGGTGAATCGTTTGGAAAGACAATCGAGTTTGTTTTGCTTCAACACAAATTTGACATTTATGTTTATTTAATTCGAACTTTGGAATATGGTTCAGGTTACGTATCAAACCAAACCATCCAGAACCACTTCCATGTTGGTTACCCTTGAAACACCCAAAACACGCTTCTACGTCGGTAATCGTAAAAAACTGCTTCCATGTCGGTAACCTTCAAAAACCGTTTCCTCGTCGGTTACCGATCTGAACTGTCCGAAACCGCTTCCTCGCCGGTTACCAATCTGAACCGTCTGAAACTACTTCCTCTTCGGTTACCGATCTGAACTGTCTGAAAACTGCTTCCACGTCGGTTCTGAACCGTCCAAAAACTGCTTTCTTGTCAGTTACTATTGTAACCAACCGCACCAAGGCGCAAACTCGGATGAAAACTATACGTAGGGCCTACCGTCCCACCGACTTGGCCCGAACAATCATCCAACCGTATGAATTTGGCCCGCCACTGAACCTCCACTGGGCCCATCCATTTATCATTACTCGGCTCAAACCCAAATCTTATTTTTTTGTGCTCGACAACTTGTCTCCTCTTTCTCTGACTCCGAAACGTCACTCTTGATTGGCACAAGAAGTGACGGTTAGGAGTCTGCAACAACAATTGGGAGTCTTTCACTACCAACCCCATTTTTTGCGCGTCAATTCGGTTGCCGACAAGGTATTCCTGGTTTTCTTTCTTGACCACACTACCGGCTTCTCCTAAGCAACCACCAACCGACCTGCCAACAGCTGACCTTCTGGCCATAAATCATCCGGCGGTTAGGCTCCCGTCTTTGGATCCCCCAGTGGGTGGCCCTTCCAAAGCTGGCCAATCCTCTAGCGGCTGAGTCTCTTGAGGCCAACCGACTTCCTGTTGGAAAGGATTCTGGTAGAGATATTCTGAGGCCAACCAACTTCCTGTTGGACGGCTGTTTCCAATCATTTCCATGTGAGGTCAACCAACTTCCCCTAATGTTGGCTCATTCCGAGGCGACCGCCATTCAGAGTCAGGTAGACAACTACGCATACTTCTCAAATTTTTTGTTGATATTCTTAATTTTAAATCAACATTTCTATTTGGCAGCATAATCTCAATTTCTCCTTCATCTCGATTTCGAGTTCCAGCAACTGGTCGATCAGTCGTGGCCCGATATGCAACACTGCCTTTTGCTGACTTGAAGCCTGAAGAACTTCAAGATCTCGCTCAAGTCACGATTGATTTGCTGATTCAACACCCAACCGAGTCGGCGGCTACTCCAGTTTTGCACCGACTGGTGGAACGGATTCCTGAACTCCAGGCTGACCTTCCAATGATCCAAGTAGTCGGCCCGTCTCAGCCTCTGATCTTTTAAATGACTTTCGGAATCAGCTGAATTAACGATCACGTCGTCAATATACACTTCCATTTTGAAAACTTGGTTACCCTCACAGAATATCAGTTGATGATACAGAGATAATAACACACATTGGAACGCATGAATCCAATATATTCCTAGGAGCACCAAATACATGGTACCTGCATCTACCACAAAGAACACGGTTAATTTTATTTTAGGCCCGACCTCTATCGGGGCTACCATCATACCTTTCGACTAAGTCAACTGACCCGTGAAACTTGTCAGTTCAATGTCCACTGCATAGAAGACTCTTCTGAAATAGATCCTTTCTATAAACTGCATAGAAGACTCTTCTGAAATCTATCTCATGTCCAATAAATCGGTTAAAGACACCATTAGAGCAGGATTGAAGAACTACTGTGAAAAGTTGTCTCCAATCCTTCCCATCTGTGTATTTGCCCAGGTGAGAGATTGAAAAACCAAGAAAATATTTTCTTGGTCAGAGAAAGACTGAACAACTGCAATTTATGAAATAAATTGTTACCGATTTCCCCTAACTGGGCCGTGAACCGTCCCACATGCTCAATAGTAGAAAACTCGTCCTCTTTCGAGAATGTGTGAAATTCGGGTGGTCGATAATTCTTGGGAAGAGGATGTTCATTGATAATCCTTTCAGGGAACGGTCGTTGATATGCAGGCCGATTGATAATCTGTGGAGTCATACCAAAATGGACCATCAGAACGTGTACGAAGTCGTCTAGGTCCAATCCGACCGAATGATGATCTGGAACTGGAATGGGATCATGAGGATGATCTCCACGTCGGTCATCCCTTTGTCCAGGTCGGTCATCCCTCTGTTGAAATGGCTCATGCCGAGTTCCCAGAGGGATATTATTTGGAAAAGTGAGGGGAGTTTTCCCTCTTTGTGCCCTAATAGGGGCTGTAGCACTTTGAATGGTGCTATCCACTAACGACGGCCCTGCGAAGTTTGCCTGAAGGCGCGACAGAGACATTCCTGGAGGTGAAGGCTCGGACTGAAGTGAAACTCTCGATAGGGTTTGACCTAGCATATTATGTATCAAGTTGTGTTGCTCGTGCAACATTATCTGCAAGGTTGTTGTTTGCTTATTATTCATTTTTTGAACATGATTTAACCATTCGGATGGTTGGCGTTGCCATGGTGGCCTCGATGGATATGCTGAGGCTTTGAGATTGAGAACCTGCCATGAAGTTCCTTGCAACGACTCGACCAGATCGGAGTTGTATAAAATTTTCGTTAGATGTAGGATCAGCAATTTTGTCTTTCTCCCACTGTGGTCGCCAAATTGTTGATGGTAAAATCTCAACAAATAAAAAGTAAAATTCAAAAATATATTTTGAACTTGAACAATAAAACTTGGGACTGTAGATCCTCAAATTAAAAGGAAACGGAAAGCTGAAAAGGATAATTAGAAATAAAATGATGATCTCCAATGAGATTCTCTTGAAATTTTTTCAAATTGAAGATGTTCATCATTTCTCACTGGGACTGCTTATATACATATAAAACCGAACCGTCCAGAACCACTTCCATGTTGGTTACCCTTGAACCGCCCAAAAAAACGCTCTCACGTCAGTAATCGTAAAAAACTGCTTCCACGTCGGTAATCGTAAAAAATCGCTTCCACGTCGGTAACCGTAAAAAACTGCTTCCTCGTCGGTTACCAATCTGAACTGTCCGAAACCGCTTCCTCGTCGGGTACCGATCCGAACCGTCTGAAACTACTTCTTCGTCGATTACCAATATGAACCGTCTAAAAACTACTTCCACGTCGGTTCTGAACCGTCCAAAAACTGTTTTCTTGTTGGTTACCATTGTAACCAACCGCCCCAAGGCGTAAACTCAGATGAAAATTGTCCGTAGGGCCAACCGTCCAGCCGGCCTGGCTCCAACAACCATCTGACCGAATTAATCTGGACCTCCACTAGGCTTTAAACAATTTGGGTTTGGCTCAAATCTTGACATTTAATATAGTCAAACCTAAGCCAAAATCAATCTAAGCTAGGCCCAAACCAAGTCATGCTCAATCCAATTCCAATTTCTTCTTTACTCTTGATAGAGTGTAAAATAATATATGGAACGGTTATGTTTTATATGTTTTCCGATTTGGGTTGCTACTATAAATCCGACAAGGCTGCAGACATGCAACTTTATGCTTATGTGTGTTTGTATTTTTTTTAATTTAAAATATTCAAATTATAATTTATTTAATATTTATAATAATTATAGTTTGAAAAATATATAGAATATATATCTCATTTTGTATTGAATAAAAATTTTTATAATACAAATAAATAAAAATATCAAATCAATATATATCCAAACTTCCCAAACTCAAACCAAACACGTACACAAACACAAAAGAAACATAAAACTAGTCAAACTTATCTTAAAATTCAAATAAACACTAATTTTAAACCCAAATTTTCCCAATTCGGGCCAAGGAAACACACCCTTTGTATACGGGTAATTGATGTATGGATATGGTGCATATTTGATATATAATGAAATAAATAAAGCGAAAAAAATAAGATGTTAGATATTAAATTTTATAAAATAGGATACACAAATTAATTAAACGTGAGAGATGTAAGAAATTTATTACAGAAATATGATATTTGTTAATCGATAAAGAGCTCTTCATAATATTTTGATCAAATATAGGGGTATTATTTGAATTATTTGCCTCCAAATACCCTTATGCTTCATTGGGTATGACTTTAATTATTCATCAAACTATCAGTCCAAATATGAGATTTCTGTTAAAAATTCTTCTTTGAAAATATAATTTAGTTAAAATGTATAAATAAGCTAGCACTAAAAGAATACCAAAAAATTCATGGTTTGATATGATTTGGCATCAATGTGATCCAGGCTCGACAATATTAAATGTGTCAAATACATACAAACTTGATAATAATAATTTGTCACCAGCATAGCATAGCATATTGTGCACCAGAACTCTTGACTTTGGACTCTCAAAGATGTTAATTAGGCATGGAAGAAAGTAAAGCATTGACATATGTTGAGAGAATTATAGGTTGCATGGATCCTAACTATCTGAGCAATGTAAATATCTCTACAATACTTAAGATGATGACGATGATGTGGACAAGAAGAGGAGCTCAACACTACACATATGGTTCGAGCTCGATTCCATCTCCTGTGCTTACCATATCTTCAATCTCTTCATAGACATTTAAAAGTGTGTTTTCATGTAGGGACGAGGTACTTTCTCCATTGCAAATACATGCCGGATGAGCATTATCACCATGCGTTCTCCTTGTGCAGTAAGATACTCCGGACCTATCTAAATACCCAAGAAAATAGGTGAAACGACATGACACAATAATGGGCTATGAATCTTCGGAAAGATAAAGCAAAAACTATGAGTGAAAAATAAAGCCAAGCATCCAAGAAATCCCTAGAAGCATTGGATAAAAAGTTGGTGCCAATAATCTGAATAATTTGATGCATACCAAATCCAATATTTTCTTATATATATTTTCTCACATACAATTACATTTGACCATGCTTAATTAACAAAAATTTACGAAAGTGTTAAATATAGAAATGAAGCCAAGCACAAATGCACTGAAAAAATTTAGCATAGCCAGGGGAGAATATTAAAGACAAAGTTCTAAGGCTATTCAAATAACATATCACAAACTTCCAATCCTTATTAGTCTGCCGATATCTCAGTGAATCAATGAACAAATCAAGGCTCTTTAAGAACATAAACATTTTATATAATATTTGATAAATTCAAGTTAAATAAATCTTCAGCCCATTTTTGGACACACATTGACTAATAAGTAATTCACACCTTGCAGATAAGATCTCCTCAAAATCTTCTTGCAACAAACAACTTATCTTTCACTTACTAGTGTGCTGACCTGGCCTGTGGGAATCCTTCTAAAAAGAGCCAATTAAACAAAGAAAAAATAATAAAAATGGTAGAGATAAAAATAGAGTTTTATTTCTATATTTGCTATTTCTGCAGCAAAAGTCATCAAATATGGTACAAAATAGCATGTCTGCCTTAACAATACATATTTCCTTCATTTATAATGTGACAAGAATATACTACAACCCACAAAAATAAATAAATCAAAATCAAAATCAAAATTAAAATAAATAATTAATAATAATAATAATAATTACAGTAAGGAAAATCAGACAATGTATCCACACTCCCATCCGTTCTTGGTGCACGCACTTGGGAGCAATCTTCTTCATGGTGAGCTAATCACAAAAGTTCCATCTATGTAAGTACATTAAAAAAAACTACGAAGTAACTCCGAGCAACCTTTTCAAATGAAATCAAACAAGAATCCTGCTAAATAGTTTCAAGCATCCCCAAACAAATTCACAATTTGAAATTAAAATGTATACTAACATCACATAAGCTTGGAAAGTTGTAGACCAGTAAGAATGGTGCAAAGACAATATAAATGTAATGTTGTATAACCATAGATCCTCAATGTTAAATATTTAAGGAAACAAAAAAATTGCATTATATCATCAATAAAATAAGGGCCTATATATAGGTACTATGAAACATATTTGATAGACTCAAGTTAAAACAATATCTCAACATCCTCTCTCAAACTCAAGTAGTATCGTAGAAACTAACTTGAGTTTGCCTGAATGGAATATGAGTCGAAAGCAAACAGCCGACAGATCACCGATAGTAGAAAGCTCTACGCAGACAAACAAATCACTGATAAGCCGATAGCTCATGGTCACACACACAAACCAATCACTGATAAGCAAATAGCTCACAGCTACTCAGACAAACAGATCACTGCTACTCAGACAAACGGATCACTGATAAACTACGCAGACAAACGGATCACAAACAACGAACATATCACAAACAGCAGACAGATCATAGATATCAGAAAAATCGCATACACAAACAGACATATCAATAACGAACATATCACGGACAACGGACAGGATCACAGACAAAGGACAGATGACAAATAGCATACAGACCGCTTATAGAGGACAGATCACACACAGCAGACAGAGCATGCAACAGACAGACCGGATACATTGAGGTTGAATGTACCCGGAGAAACAAGGATTGGTAGACTATGTCTATTTCATGAGAAAGATAGACACTATGAAACAGACTCGAGACCGGATACATTGAGGTTGAATGTACCCGGAGAAACAAGGATTGGTAGACTATGTCTACTTCATGAGAAAGATAGACACTATGAAACAGACTCGATAAACTCAAATTAAAACAATCTAACCTATTGGGTAAGACGAAATCATAATCTAAACTTACAAAATCTAAAATAAATCAATCAAACCAATCTAAACAAATAATACGCTAAATCTAAAATATCTCAACAATTAATAATCAGATGTGAGAAATTGCATTATCTCCACCTCCAGCTACGACTTACCATTCCACACCCTTATGTTTGCATGCAGAAAGGTAAAATTAAAGAAGGACTACTTCAACCAAGAGATCATAGACATTATTTTGAACACATTGGGAGTGTTGATCTACTTCATATATATAATCAATCTGTTACTAGTTTGGTGCATCACATCAAACTATTTAATAATATGTAGAATCAAGGATATTTGCACTGGGAAAACATAAGTGCTTGCAGCATATTATTGTAACAAGTCCCATGTCATTTTAAACACAAATAAAGATGCAATTGAAAAAGTGAAACAATTACTTCACAAGCCAATGAATGCAAAACACAATTAGAATATACAAATTTCAGCTTGAAATCAAACTGTTTGCTGCTACCCAACACGATAGAGTCATATGAAAAGATTTGCAATTGTAGAATATAAATATATGTTGAACAACAAAACTGTTCATTTACATTTCAGCACGGAAATGGCAATCATATTTTGGCACTGAAATGACGCTCAGACCGCTCGGGGTTCTTGTTCTTCGTAACCCACCCAATTGATAAAATCCCCAAATTAAACCAACGTACCCAAATTGAAGCTTGCCTTGGACCAATTTTGCATCCACTCCGGTGTAAGGGCGGTAGTTGTCGGTGGATCTCCTTGTGTCGAGGGAGAGGAAAGAAGAAAGAAAATCTGTTGCCCCCCAATCCATTGCTGTCGCTGGAAGAGGAAGAACTGAAATGAAAGATGGAGAAAAAAGAAAAGAATGGGGGAAGAAGAAGAATGGTGAAAGTAAGAAAGAAGAAAGAAACAGTAATTAGGGTAGAAGATGGAAGGAAGAAGAAGAAATGTTTTACATGCAACTGAAAATAGAAGATGGAAGGAAATAGAGGTTACCGGCCGCTAGGAATTGGGATAAATTAGGGTAGGGAGAATTTAATAAAATTAATTTGTTAAATAATAATAGTATAATATAATATTAGTAAGTATATTTATATGTATACTAGAACACGCTCTTGCGCGCGGTATACCGCGCGACTTTTCTATAATGTTATGTAGTGAAATATTATTTATTTGAAATATAAACTGTAAAACAAAAATACAATTGAATTATTTGCGCTCAGGTCGGTTGGTCAGGTCGGTTGGTCCTCGGTCGGTTGGTCTGGTCAGTTGGTCAGGTGGGTTGGTTAGCTGTCGGATAGGCAGGTCGGAAGGTCCTCGGTCGGTTGGTCTGGTCGGTTGGTCCTCGGTCGGTTGGTTAGCGGTGGGATAGACAGGTCGGAAGGTCCTCGGTCGGTTGGTCTGGTCGGATGGTTAGCGGTCGGACAGACAGGTCTGATGGTCAGCAGGTCGGACAGACAGGTCTGATGGTCTGCGGTCGGATAAAGTAGGTCGGCTGGTCTGCGGTCGGATAGGCAAGTTAGCTGGTCTGCAGGCAAATAGATTGAGATAAGAAGGGTGACCCTGCATCTCTCTATGAGTTTTGAAATGTCAAAAATAGCAAGGATATTTCAACTTTGATAATTGTTACGCACAAAAAATAATAATAATAATAATAATAATAATAATAATAAAAATAAGGATAGCAGGATCTTAAAGGAAGTTAGATACAAAGTCGGGTGGAAATGGAGAAAAATTTGCGCTCAGGTCGGTTGGTCAGGTTGGTTGGTCGGATGGTCAGGTGGGTTGGTTAGCGGTCGGATAGGCAGGTCGGAAGGTCCTCGGTCGGTTGGTTAGCGGTGGGATAGGAAGGTCGGAAGGTCCTCGGTCGGTTGGTCCTCGGTCGGATGGTTAGCGGTCGGACAGACAGGTCTGATGATCTGCGGTCGGATAAAGTAGGTCGGCTGGTCTGCGGTCGGATAGGCAAGTCAGCTGGTCCGCAGAAGGATAGATTGAGATGAGAAGGGTGACCCTGCATCTCTTTATGAGTTTTGAAATGTCAAAAATAGCAAAGATATTTTAACTCTGATAATTGTTACGCACAAAAAATAATAATAATAATAATAAAAATAAGGATAGCATGATCTCAAAGGAAGTTAGACATGAAGTCGGATGAAAAAGGAGAAAAATTTGTGCTTAAGTCGGTTGGTCAGGTCGGTTGGTCGGATGGTCAGATGGGTTGGTTAGCGGTCGGATAGGCAGGTCGGAAGGTCTTCGGTCGGATGATCAGGTCGGTTGTTTAGCGGTCGGATAGGCAGGTCGGAAGGTCCTTGGTCGGTTGGTCATCGGTCGGATGGTTAGCGGTCGGACAGACAGGTCTCATGGTCTGCGGTCGGATAAAGTAGGTCGGCTGGTCTGCGATCGGATAGGCAAGTCAGCTGGTCCGTAGGCGGATAGACTGAGATAAGAAGGGTGACCCAGCATCTCTTTATGAGTTTTGAAATGTCAAAAATAGCAAGGATATTTCAACTTTGATAATTGTTACGCACAAAAAATAATAATAATAAAAATAAAAATAAGGATAGCAGGATCTTAAAGGAAGTTAGACACGAAGTCGGGTGGAAAATAAGAAAAATTTGCGCTCAGGTCGGAAGGTCCTCGGTCGGTTGGTCCTCGGTCGGATGATCAGGTCGGTTGGTTAGCGGTCGGATAGGCAGGTCGGAAGGTCCTCGGTCGGTTGGTATGGTCGGCTGGTCCTCGGTAAGATGGTTAGCGGTCGGACAAACAGGTCTGATGATGGTCTGCAGTCGGATAGGCAAGTCAGCTGGTCCGCAGGCGGATAGACTGAGATAAGAAGGGTGACCCTGCATCTCTTTATGAGTTTTGAAATGTCAAAAATAGCAAGGATATTTCAACTTTGATAATTGTTACGCACAAATAATAATAATAATAATAAAAATAAGGATAACAGGATCTTAAAGGAAGTTAGACACGAAGTTGGGTGGAAAAGGAGAAAAATTTGCGCTCAGGTCGGTTGGTCGGATGGTCAGGTAGGTTGGTTAGCGGTCGGATAGGCAGGTTGGAAGGTCCTCGGTCGGTTGGTTTGGTTGGTTAGTCCTCGGTCGGATAATCAGGTCGGTTGGTTAGCGGTCGGATAGGCAAGTCGGAAGGTCCTCGGTCGGTTGATCTGGTCGGTTGGTCCTCGGTCGGTTTCGTGTTGGGCGGTTGACGGCGGTTGCTGACGACGGTTCCAAAACGTCTTTTCAAGCCAGTACAAAGGTAGGTTAAGGGCTAAATTGTTATTTTTTAAATGAGGGGCAAGATAGACTTTTCAAGTGGCAGATCCGTACAAACTCGTATTTATAAGATATAATATATATCAAGTATTTATAAAGCAATATGTATATATATAATATAATAATATTTATGCAAAATGTTTAAAGCAAAAATAAGAGAATTGAATGCAAATTGTATTTTCATTAAACATTTCATAGTCGTATTTATAGGCAAGAAACTTCAATACGAAGGAAGATAAAAGCTACGTAGTTGCTTCGTGTTACTACGTATGTATTTCGTAACACTTCCCCTTGGATGCTTTTGTACAAAGAATGTGTCTCGTTAAAACTTTACTATGAAAAAACTCTGTGGGAAAAAATCATAGTGAAGGAAAAAGAGTACATCATTTTTGTATTAATGCGCTCCCCCTGTTTGAACTTTATTTGATATCTTTCAGCCGATGCATTCCAATTCCTTGTATCAATTTGTTGAATGTTGCAGTCGGTAGCACCTTCGTAAATAAGTCTGCAAAATTTTCAGAAGATCGAATTTGTTGCACATCAATTTCACCACTTTTCTGAAGATCGTGAGTGAAAAAAAACTTCGGAGATATGTGCTTTGTCTGATCGCCTTTAATATATCCCCCTTTAACTGAGCTATATAAGCCGCATTATCTTCGAATAATATTGTAGGAAGTAATATATCATCGGTAATCAAACCACAATTTTTCTGAATATAGTGAGTCATAGACCTTAACCAAACGCATTCACGACTGGCTTCGTAAATTGCTAAAACCTCAGCATGGTTTGAAGAATTAGTTGTTATCGTCTGTTTAGCAGATCTCTAAGAGATTAGGATTCCGCCACAAGTAAATAAATAGTCTGTTTGAGATTTTGCTTTATGTGGATTAGACAGATAACCAACGTCAGCATAACCAATTAATTCATTTCGAGATTCTCTCGAATAAAATAGACCGAGGTCATGAGTCCCCTGAAGATAACGAAAAATGTGCTTGACACCATTCCAATGGTGCTTTGTGGGGAATGCGCTAAACCTAGCCAGTAGATTTACTGAAAAAGATATATCTGGTCTGGTATAATTTGCAAGGTACATTAATGTGCCAATAGCCTTGAGATATGGTACTTCGGGGCCAAGTATTTCTTCATTTTCTTCTCTTGGTCTAAATAGATCTGGGATCAAGGGATCTGACCATCATTGGTGTACTCAGAGAGTGAGATTTACCCATATAAAATTGTTTTAATACCTTTTGGGTATATGTGGATTGATGAATAAATATCTCATTATTAACATGGTCCACTTGTAATCTCAGACAATATTTTGTCTTTCCAAAATCTTTGATCTCAAATTCTTTCTTTAGATATTCAACTGCAATTTGGATCTCTTCTGGAGTTCCAATTAAATTGAGATCATCAACATATATTGTAATAATGCCAAAATTTGATCCATTTTTCTTGATAAAGATGCATGGGCATATTTGATTATTAGTATAACATTCTTTTATTAAACATTCACTAAGACGGTTATACCACATTCGCCCTGATTGTTTAAGTCCATACAATGATTTTTTCAATTTGATGGAATATGATTCCATTGGGTTTAATTTGTATGCTTCAGACATATTGAATCCCTCAGGAACTTTCATATAAATATCAGTATCCAATGAGCCATAAAGATATGCAGTAACTACGTCTAAATGACGCATATCGAGCTTTTCTCGCACTGCTAGGCTCACAAGGTATCTAAAAGTTATTCCATCAACAACTGAAAAGTATGTTTCATCAAAATCTACTCCAGGTCTTTGCGAAAATCCCTAAGCTACAAGACGGGCTTTATATCTCACAATTTCATTATGCTCATTTCTTTTTCGTACAAACACTCATTTGTATCCAACTGGTTTTATACCATCTGGTGTTTGAACAATTGGTCCAAAGACGTCTCTTTTGTTTAATGAGTCAAAGCCTGATTGAATCGCATTTTCCCATTTTGGCCAGTCATTTCTTTGCCGACATTCATGAACCGACTTTGGCTCTGGATCCTCATTTTCTTCCATTATATCAAGTGCTAAATTGTATGCGAAAGCATTATCAATAATTGTCTCTTTGCGGTTCCAACATTTTCTTGAAGTAACATAGTTAATTGAGTTTTCAATAATCTCATAATGTTCTTCAAGATCGTGCTCTTCTTGAGCAATTATTTCAGGATTGACTTCCTCATTAGATTGAGGTTTTTATCAATGTCATTCCTGATATTTTCATGATTATCATCATTAATTCCTCTTTTCTTTCGAGGATGTTTATCTTTGGAACCGAGTGGTCTACCAAGCTTTAAGCGTGTTGTTGATTCATTAGCACTTTCAATTTGTCCATCAGGGACAATTATTTTAGTCGGAGCATTAGCAGTTTGGATATATGATCGAGTGACTTTGTTCGAGTCATTGAATGCATCCGGTAACTGATTTGCAATATTTTGCAAATGTATAATGCGTTGAACTTCTAGTTTACACTGCTTTGTAGGAGGATCATTAAAACTCAATGGGATTTTCCAATTAATATCCCTTTTCGGTTCATTTCGATCTCCCCCTAATGTAGGAAAATATGATTCGCCAAAATGACAATATGCAAATCTTGTAGTGAATAAATCACCCGTCATAGGTTCAAGATATTTTATAATTGAAGGTAATTCATATCCGACATAAATGCCCAATCTATGTTGAGGACCCATTTTGGTACGTTTGGGGGGTGGAATAAGAACATAAACAGCACACTCAAAAATATCTAGATGAGATATATTTGGTTCGTGACCAAATACTAACTGCATTGGGGAATAGCTATGATAGCTTGTCGGCCTCATTCTTATAAGTGTTCCTTCATGTAAGATTGCATGCCCCCAAGCTGAAACGGACAACATAGACATCATCAGTAATGGTCTTGAAATCAATTGCAATCTTTTAGTAAGTGATTCTGCCAGGCCATTTTGTTTCTGACATGAGCAACTGGGTGCTCTACATTAATTCCAATCGACATGCAATAATCATCAAATGCATTCGATGTATATTCACTAGCATTATCCAGACGTATAGTCTTAATTGGATTATCGGGGAATTGTGCCTGTAATTTAATAATTTGGGCAAGTAATCTCGCAAATGCCCTATTGCGAGTAGATAATAAACAAACATGGGACCATCTCGTAGATGGATCAATAAGCACCATAAAATATTTAAATGGTCCACATGGTGGGTATATTGGTCCACATATATCCCCGTGTATTCTTTCCAAAAATGTAGGTGATTAAATACCTACTTTAGCTAGCGATGGCTTGGTTATCAATTTTCTCTGAGTGCAGGCAACACAGGTTAACTCATTTGAGTTTAACACTTTTTGACCTGTTAATGAATGGATATGCGAATTCTCAATTATTCGCCTCATCATTATACTGCCAGGATGTCCAAGGCGATCATGTCATACTTGAAAATAGGTAGTCTTTTGATCTACCGTGAGGTGTGTTTCAACACCACATAATTTGACATAATATAAGCCAGTAGAGAGTGAGGGCAATCTCTCAATGATGCATTTCTTTTTATCAATGATATTGATGATCAATAAAAATTCACCATCGGTATCACTCATAGTTTCAATGTGATAATCATTTTTCCGAATGTCCTGAAAGCTCAGTAAGTTTCTTCGAGCTTTAGTGGCCAACAGTGCATACTGTATCACAATTTTCGTCCCCGCAGGGAGAAATATAATGGTTTCTCCAAAGCCTTCAATTAATTTTGCACTGTCACTTATTGTATTGACATTCATTCATTTTTTCCCTTTTCAAATGGGAGAAATATTTTTCGTGTTTCAATATAGTATGTGTCGTTGCACTGTCAATGAAACACATATTTGCATCGTTTTGATTGGCATCCATTTAACCTTCAAATATAAATAAATGCAGTATTAATAAAGACAGATATAAGTATTACAAAATACATTACAAAAGGTAATATGCGATAATTTAAATATTACAAAATATAAAATGACATAATATGTCTATCACTAGGGGTTTGCTGGATCTACGAAAAAATCCGCTATATCAAGATGCGTTGTGTCGTAATCCAGAAGATCATCATCAGGGTCGTCATCATTATCAACATGATTAGTCTCGACCTCCTTCCCATTTTTCTTTAGTGAGGCTTGATAAAGATCGGCTAGGTGTTTGGTTGTTCTACAGGTATTGGCCCAATGGCCTTCATTGCCACACCGATTACAAATGCAGATTTGTCTCTTTCCCTGTTTAGCTTTTTCGGCTATATCCCCATATTGGGGTTTACTCTGCATCATGTTAATGTCAAAACTGTGGTGATTGTAAGGGGTATATCGACCGCATTGACTCTCACGACCGCGACCACGTCCACGGCCTCTACCACGTCCTCGGCCTTGTTCATAAAATATCACGTTCGCTTCAGGGAACGGACTAGAACCAGTGGACCGGGACTGATGATTTTTCATCAGTAACTCATTATTTTGCTCAGCTAATAAAAGACATGCAGTGAGCTGTGAGTACTTTTGAAAGTTTTTCTCACGATACTGTTGTTGCAACACAACATTCGAAGCATGGAAGGTAGAGAAAGTCTTCTCCAATTTATCATTCTTAGTAACATTTTCTCCGCAGAGTTTCAACTGAGATGTAATATGATGGATAGCAGAGTTGTACTCTGTAACAGTTTTAAAATCCTGCAACCGCAGGTTAAGCCAATCATGTCGGGCTTTGGAGAGAGTGATATATTTCAAGTGTCCAAATCTCTCCCTCAATTCATTCCACAAATCAAGTGGATCTTTCACCGTCAAATATTTGGACTGTAAAGGA
Source organism: Andrographis paniculata (assembly GCF_009805555.1). Taxonomy (NCBI): domain Eukaryota; kingdom Viridiplantae; phylum Streptophyta; class Magnoliopsida; order Lamiales; family Acanthaceae; genus Andrographis; species Andrographis paniculata. The sequence goes on along the minus strand of NW_026137513.1, from coordinate 1,865,032 downwards.
ATGTCCAGATGGTGACGGATGAAAATAATAGTCTTAGCCCGATCTTGGCTTGTAGCCGTATTTTCACTGGCAATTGTATGAACAAGACCCATAGAAACCAGATGCATTTCTACATCCAGGGACCAAGTCAGAAAATTATTGCCGATGAGAGACAGAGGTTTAAAAGAAAATTTTGCAAGATTTTTCATAATTTAGAAAATCGATAATATAGATAATATAAAAATAAAACTTACTAAAAATAAAATGGGCAAAGAACCTTCGTGCTGATAACGTGTTATATAATAATAATATAATATAATATTAGTAAGTATATTTATATATATCAAGTATTTATAAGGCAATATGTACATATATATAATATAATAATATTTATGCAAAATGTTTAAAGTAAGAAGGAGAGAATTGAATGCAAATTGTATCTTCATTAAACATTTCATAGTCGTATTTATAGGAAAGAAACTTCAATTGGAAGGAAGATAAAAGCAGATATATATGCTACGTAGTTGCTTCGTGTTACTACGTATGTATTTTGTAACATATTTTAATTTATTATTATTATTAGTGATATAGACTTAATAACAATAATAATATGGTAATATTTATTTTTGTATGTTTACTATTGTAGTATTTTTTTTTAATTTTTTATTTTTAATTATTTAAAAAAAATTAAAAATATATATTTAAATATTTATTTTGTATTTATAATACTATATATATAAAAAATTTATATTTAAAATATTATAGTAGTACATATTTATATCATAAATAATTATTTTAATTTAAAATTTTATTATTTTTAATGAAAATCCCACAACAAATTTTTATATAATTATATTTAATATAAATTATATTATACAATAAGTAAAATTAAATAATAAACTAATTAAAATTATATACTTAACATAATAGTAAAATTTAATAAATTTAGGTGGATATTGAAATAAAGAACCCAACGTAGAGAAAACCAACGAAAGTAAAGGTGTAAACCTCTATTTAACCAAATCTGATACAATAATGAAAGGGAAAATACAATATTCTCGACTAACTTCTAAGAATAAGAACAACTGATATTTATAGAAAATGAATAATAAAAATAAGCAACTAACTACTTGACTCCAAACTTATTTTCTTAAATTTAGCAACAACTTAACTGACTCTGATTTATTCAAATAATAAAATATCTAAAACAATAGACTTATTCAACTTAGTAAATTTCACTAACTTGCGACATCCTCCCTTAGTGCAAATTTACGGTCAATGATACCAAGAGGTTCTCGAAATACCTCAAACTTGGCCTTGGCAAGCGGTTTTGTAAATACATCTGCAGCATTATCATCTGTCCAAATCTCCAGCAACACAACGTCTTGACTTAACACCTTTTCTTGCACAAAGTGGTAGTGAGTTTCAATATATTTTTTTTGCGCGCATGAAACACTAGATTTTCGGAGAGCTTGATCGCACTTTCATTGTCACAGCTGATCGGAATTGCATTTCTGATGGGCACCAGGATTTCCTCCATAAGCCTCTTAATCCATAGACATTCTTGTGTTGCCATAGTTGCGGCCATATATTCCGCTTCACAACTTGAAAGGGCTACAGTGTTTTGCTTTTTGCTACACCATGATATTGCAACAGAGCCTGTTGTAAAGTAGAACCCAATTGTGGAACACCGAGTATTCACATCACCGGCCCAATCAGCATCGATAAAGCCGCTTAGATCAAATGGCTTAAATTTCTTGTACATCAATCCGTAACTTTGAGTGCCTTTGACATACCGAAGGATCTTTTTTGCTGCAATGAGATGTGGGTAACAAGGTTTATCCATAAATTGTGAAATAACTCCAATAGAGTACGCAATGTCGGGTCTAGTAAATGTTAGGTAGAATAAGCTACCAATAATTTTTCGAAACATGGTTGAATCCTTCAGCAACTTTCCTCCATCTCCGGACAACTTTAAAGAAGATTCCATGGGAGTAGTCATAACCTTTGATTCCACCATTTTAAATCTTTCCAGCAGTCTCCTAGCATATCCAACTTGAGAGACAAAGTATCCAGTAGGAGAATTTATTATTTCCAGACCAAGGAAGCATTTGGATTCACCCAGACGTTTCATTTCAAAACGTAAAGAAAGATCATCTTGCAGGCGAGTAACTTCGGCATGATTGTCTCATGTGATAATCATGTCGTCCACATACAACAGAAGCAAGATATTTGTAGTAGTTGTTTTTCGAATGAACAAGCCAGGATCTGCATTTGATGATTTAAAGCCACAAAAGATAAGATATTGAGCAATTTTACCGTACTATGCACGCGGGGCTTATTTCAAGCCATATAATGCTTTCTTGAGTCGACAAATGTGATCGGGGAATTTTGTGGATACAAAACCTTGAGGTTATTCCATAAAGATATCACGATCCAAGTCTCCGTAAAGGAAAGCGTTTTTCACATCTAATTGCCACAATTTCCAATCCTTGCAAGCAGCTAAGGAGATGATGGTTCTGACCGTTACCATTCGGGCTACAGGGCTAATTGTCTTATCATAATCTTGCCCATATTTCTGTGAAAACCCACGAGCTACGAGGCGAGCTTTATATCTATGAATTTTTCCATCAGTTCCCTTCTTAGCTTTAAAAACCCACTTGCAAGAGATTAAATCGACTTCCATTGGCTTGGGTACCAACTCCCAAGTGTTATTATTATTTAGTGCCAATATCTCTTCGCGCATTGCTTCTTCCCATTTTGGGATCCTCTTGGCTTCATTGTAAGATGTTGGTTCATCTTCAAAATGTTCTCTCATGAACAAGCACGAGCGAATGGAGAGTTGATTCGCTTCAACTTGATAGTCAACTAAGTAACTTGGTGGTTTCCTTTGTCTTGTCCCCATTCGTGGGACAACATCAACAGTCTCGTCCAGTTGCACATCTTCTTCAGCCAACGGAACATTTGTCTCCGACAAGAACTCGTCGTTATCGGAATGATCCAGCTGCACATCATCTTCAAACAAAGGAACCTTTCCATGGGGAGGGAATATGTCATTACTCTGGCCTCCATCATACTGATTTGATGAAAATTCATCAAACACTACATCACGAGAAATGATGACATTTTTTGTGTCGGGATCCATGCATCTCCAACCTTTCCTTTGAGTATCATAGCCAACAAAACTGCAACATCTAGCCTTTGGATCCAGTTTAGTTCATTTTTGTTTTGGTATATGAACAAAACAAATAGATCCAAAAACTCGAAAATTACTTACATTTGGTTTACTATAATATAGCAGCTCGAAAAAAGATGGTTCGTTCCCTGGCCATGGCGGCAACCTATTTGTCACATGACATGCCATATGAAAAGAAGCTGCCCACAACTCTCTTGCAAGACCTTTTTCATGTAGCCAGCATAGGCATATAGATGTAAGATGAGCTAATTTACGTTCATCAACTCTGTTTTGTTGCGGCGTGTCTGGACATGTGATTTGACGCTGGATCCCATGCTCCTTGCAGTAATCTGAGAATTTATTTGATAAAAATTCTCCACCATTATCCGTGCGTAGGCAATTAATAGAAGCTCCCAATTCCTTTTCTGCAGTACCCTTGAATTGTAGAAATTTAGAAAAGGCTTCATTTTTGTGGACTAAGAAATGTACCCAAGTAAATCGAGAAAATTCATCCACAAACACTATCACGTAGCGAAACCCCGTATAGCTCGGTACGTTGGTTGGTCCCAAAATATCAGAATGAATCATCTGGAGTGGCCTGGATGCTCGATTTTCTGAATTTGGAAATGGATGACGGTGAGACTTTCCGTATAGGCAACCTGAACAACTTTCATCATATCGGATATTTCTAAAGACAGGGATGCCATTTAGAAGACGCTTCACAGAGATTTTGTGAAATAACTGATAGCCGACATGGCCCAAACGAGCATGCCATAATGCCGAGCTTGCTGTTTTACCCGTCATTTTCACATACTCAGCACTTGCTGACAACACATATAAAGAGTCTTTTCTCTTTCCCGTGAACAAGACATCAGCATCAACCTGCCTCATGTTTGATAGAACTTGAACATTGTTAGGACCTAAAAGAACATATTGACCAGAATCAGTTAATTACGAGACAGAGGTAACATTCTTTGTCAGACCAGGAACGTGATAGATGTTCTTCAAACAAATATCTCTATTATTTGAATCTTCTTCATTTTTTACCGTGTGTATTGAGTTATCCGCAGTTATGACAACCTTCTTTCCAAGATGTGGACGAACACCAGAAAGTAGTTTGATATTTCCGGTAGAGTGGTGAGAACATCCATAATCAATTATCCATTCTTTGTTGTAATCAATAAGAGAATTTGTATATGCTGCTATGTCAGTCTTGGGCAATACAACATTCTCCCTCATTCTTGATCAACAATTTCAATGGAAAGACATTTCTCCCAATTTGGTTCTTGAGGATCATCTTTCTCCTGTGCAACATTCACTTTAGCATTGTGCATTTTAACTCTGCAATTTGACTTAATATGCCCTTGTTTCCCACACCGTTCACATGTCACTTTTGCCCTATAAAAACATTTGATGTGACCCGTCTTCCCACATCTGTAACAGGATTTAGATATATCCTTCGGTTGCTCCTTCTCTGTTCCCTGTTGTCGCAAAGAACTTTTCTTCTTTTGATCCTTGAAGTAGAGAGCACTATCTATTTGTAAGGAAGGTTGCTTGGTTGACATTTGTTGCATTAGTGCCTCTTGATTTGAGAGCAAGTTCTCTAACTCAATGACTGAAGGTTGCATTGGCCACCCTTGTACGAAAGATACAAATGTCATAAAATCCTGACGCAGGCCACGAACTAGGTATCTACGCAGCCGATTATCACTGACTTTTTCTGTCGGCTCCAACTCTAAAATTTCAGCACACAAACTCTTGATCTTTAAAAAATATTATGCAATAGATGAATTACCTTGAAAAGTTACTGCTAACTCATTTTCAAGATATTGGAGCCGAGCCGTATTCTTCTTGGTGAAAAGAACTTCCAATGTGTCCCAGACTTTACTTGGCCTTGTCAAATTTCGAACATGATCTATGTATTCTGGTCCGATAGATGTTCGCAAGGCAAAGAGTGTCTTCCCTCATTTGATCTTCCATTTCCTTCGAAATTCGGAATTTTGCGGGGTGTCAATTGGAATTTGTTTTTTATCACCAGAAATAAGATCCCACATGTCTTGTCCTTGAAGAAAAGCCTCCATACATAACTTCAAATAATTATAATTATTGGCCGTAAGTTTGTCTAAAAGAGTAGAAAATTTCCCTAACTTGCGACAGATATATATATTTTAATTTTCAGCCTCCAAATCATTCGGTCTGGCTCCGCCACTGTCTCTTGATGGATCCAATCGGTGTCTAGGATTCACGTGTGACACTTTACCAAGCCGGGAATAATTCATGCAGGCGGGTTTGGTACACCCACATTTAAGGAAAAACGTTGTACTGCGTCCGTCCCAATTAACAGTTCTTTTTTTACCATTTTTGTCAGTTCCACTCAAAAGTATTTTTTTTCCTATTTTAGTAAAAGTAATCATATATTAATATCAAAATAGCTTTAACTTTTAATTAAATTATAAATAGACCATTACACATACAATTATTTTTTACATAAAATTAAAGAGCAAAAAATGTCAAAACTTCTTACACATTTCTATCAACCAATCATATACTATTATTTCTTAATCTACTACAGAACTCCATAATGGTATATTCGAGTGGGACGAAAAATGTATATTTTTATCCTATATATATATTATCAAAGTATACGGTATTAATTATTCAGTATAAAATGGTATTTGTATTGATAGAATCATGTACATAGGAAAGAACTAAATAGTACTCGCAAAAGAAAAAAAAAAAAGTAAATACTACGGTTCGAGCTTGAGTTGAAACTTTAAACTAATATTCAACTTGTTTGAACACCCACATTAAAAATTATGATCTTTTTCCTATTACTTTGACACATAATATCACAAAATAAGTATACATAATACAAGTAATTGAGCTTCTACATATGTATAATCATAATTATATATTTTGTTTAATTGACCAAAGACAGATCGATAAAACATCATCAATAATAGTATTAATATTAATTTTGTCTAAACAACATTTATAAATAATACTCCCTCCATCCCAAAATTATAGTCTGGATTGTGTTTGATACGAGATTTTAAAAATATTGATATTATATTGGTAGTGGGTAAAAAATACGATTAAAAGACTTTTTTGCCCTTGTGAGTGTATTAGTGTAAAAAATAGTGACAATTGTGTAATAATAATGAAAAAGTAATGGTAGTTTTATAGTGATATGATTATTTATGGAAATGAGACTATTATTTTGGGACGAAAAAAAATGATAAACACGACTATTGTATTGGGACGGAGGGAGTATATTTTTTTATTTATAATAAAACATAAACAATTGAATAAAATAAAATTTCTAATATTTTTATATGCAGAATATTAATAATAGTATTAATTAATATTAACTTTGTTTAATGCATTAAAAATACTTTCAAATTTTAAGGGTACATGTGTTTAAACTCAAAACCTCATAAGTAGTACATGGACCATGTAACCATCAAGTCATATTCTTCTATAAATATATTAAAATCAAATAGTCTCTCCGTTCCATAAGTAAATACCCATTTGCTTTTTTATTTAATTTTAAAAATATTAGTATTATATTGGATATAGTAGAAATAAAGTAAAAATGACTAAAATAACCTTATTGGTATGTGTGATATAAAGGTAATGACATTTGTGTAATATATTGTAAGTTGTAAGGGTATTTGTAACATTAGGTAGACTGTACATTTACTATAAAAAAAAAAAAAAGAAATGGATACTTAGTAAAAATGAAAAAATTAAAACTTTGTTATGGAAAAGAAAAGAGGGAATAATATGTATATATAAATATTTTATAAATAAAATAAATATATTACGGGCCTTATCTAGATTGGGCCTGATCTTGATTTGCCGTTCGGTTTCGACTAGCTCGATACAGCTCTGTTTTGGTCTTTAGGAGTTTTTATGCAGATATTTCCTAGGGTTTCGATAGAATTGCTTGTGCTGTGAGTGCGTAAGTTTGTTTGTTAGTTGTTACTTATTATGATATCTTTCACAGTGTCAAGATGAAATTTTGATTTGGTTATATTTGTTAGTATGCCGCCGGCGGTCCTCCGCCGCTACTCCACCGGAAGCGATGGCGTGGTCAGGCAAGTCCTAGCGGTGATAATCGAAAACAAATCATTCAGCGCCAGCACTGTTGCTTCCAATCAAATCATCTGGACTTCGGAAACTGTCGTTCAAATCCTAAGATCAATACCTCTGTACCTCTTCCAATCCCCGAGATCAATCGGCCGGCAGAAATCCTTCCGCCATCGCTCCCCGCTGAAGCAAAGGAATCTCAAAGAAGAAGCAATCAAGTATCAAAAAGGTTCTCTGATTCTCGGCCCTGCAGCTCACCGGGACCCCAAATCCCTAAATCTAGGGCTCGAAAAAGCCCTAGAATTCTACTATTGGGTTGCCATCCAATTCGGATTCGATCACGATGAACAGACCTGCAAAGAGATGGCCCTTGTTTTGGCCAAGGGAAATCGAATGAATCTCCTATGGGATTTTCTGAAGAACATGTCGAAAAGGAATGAGAAACGCAACCTTATCACCACAGCCACCATGACCTCGTTGATTCGAGCTTTGGGCGACGAAGGTTTGGTGAACGAAGCTTTGTCTGCATTTTACAGGATGAAGCAGTTCGGCTGCAAGCCCGACGTCTGTTCTTACAACAATGTAATCTACGCCCTTTGCCGAGTCGGACTTTTCAAGAAAGCCAAGTTCTTGTTCGAGCAGATGCAGCTGCCGGGGTTCAGATGCCCTCCCGACGTCTTCACCTACACCATTCTGATCAGTTCCCATTGTCGCCACGCCATGGAGACTGCCTCCCGGAAGGCCATCCGGCACCGCCTGTGGGAGGCCAACCACACCTTCCGGCTAATGCTTTTCAACGGATTCGCCCCGGATGTCGTCACTTACAACGCTTTGATCAATTGCTGCTGCAAGACTAACCGGATCGAGCGAGCTTTGGAGCTGTTCAATGATATGACGAAAAGAGGGGAATCGTGCGCCCCGAATAGGATTACCTACAATTCGTTCATCAGGTATTACAGCGCCGTGAATGAGGTCGACCGCGCGATTGAGATGCTGCGGAGGATGCAAGAAAGGCGTCACGGCGATGCCGCCACGAGTTCTTTCACGCCGATCATTCACTCCCTGTGCGAGACGGGGAGGGTTGAGGAGGCCATGGATTTTCTGGCGGAGTTAGTCTCGGGAGGTTCGATTCCGAGAGAGTATACGTACAGGTTGGTTTGTAATGGGTTGGAATCTGCAGGGAAAATAAATTTGTTGGAAAGAGATGTACGGATGCGCATCGAGGATGGGATCACCCATCGTATTAGATGCGTGATGAAAATGAAGCCTACTGTGAGACGGGAAGGCGTTGTGTCGGGAACACACTCTGGAGAGAAGTTAGAGCGTCGATGTTGATAAATATATATAACAGTCAGTAGGGATTATATGCATGCTCAACTAAAATGCCAATCACTCAATATCATAGTATTTCATTTAATATTGTGATTACCTGAATAAATTAGTAAACTTTGTGTTATAAAAGTTTAATAAATCATAATCGATAAAATGGAATTCAGATGATCTTATTCAAATATTTATCTTAGGCTTATACAAGATTGTCGGTTTTTTTTTTTTTTTTTTATCTTTTTTTCTAAATCAAGACCGGTCTATTGATATTACTATATAAAATTAAAACAAATAGATAAAATGGTGTTTAACGAATAATGAGTATTTTTTTTTAATAAAAATATCATATTATAGAGTAAAAATAATTTGGAGTCTCATTCAAATTTAATTTTTTTATTTTTGGTCTCATACAAAAAAAAATTATCAAAATTAGTCCTACTCAAAAAATTATTTATCATTTCTAGTCCCACCGTTCAAATTTTAACGGTTCTAACTGACGTGGCTGTTACGGATGCTGACTCGGACACAACACGCCCTTGTTGCATAAAACACGCCTGTGTTTAAAATACACGTCATCTGACTGAATTTGAGAATCCAACACGGGTGTGTTTATATGAAACACGGCCGTGTTTATTGGAACCGAATCAAACACGGGCATGTTTAAGATTGCAGAACACACTAGGCTTGGAACACGGGCGTGTTCAAATAACACACGCCCGTGTTGTACTATTAAAAATATTTCCGATTAGAATTAGCCTTACACGGCCGTGTTTCTAAATAAACACGACCGTATTCGATCTTGTTGTTAACAAAAACCCTAGCATGTCCCCAATTTCAAATCTATTTCACTCGAATTCTCTCCAATTTCTTTTCCATTCCAACCCCACTTCTCCAACCTATTAACCTCACTTTTCATCTATTATATTTTATCTCTTTGAAGTGAAGAATATTCTTGTGGAATCTATTGTGGAGGTAATTTATAATTTGTTCTTTTCATAAATTTATTGTCTTTTATAGTATAAAAAATATAATATGTATAGCTTGTATATTCTAGTGATTAATGAATTATATTGTATGAAAAATTGAATATTATAGAAATAAATTTTATATAATGTATTGTTTTATAATTAATGCATAATTTTTTGTATTTTATAAGCAGTGTATTCAATATGTATTATATTCTCACTTGTATTGTAGGAGAAAATTAATTATCATAAAAATGAGTTATGATAAAGGAAAATGTGTCGAAGAAATATACGATGAAGATGTAAATTTGGATTACAATGAAATTCGAGAAGAAGATGAGTGGAATGAAATGCTTAATGAATCGGATTTTGAGGATTCTGATTATATGATGGAAGAACAAGATTCGGATGATGATAGGATTGATCAGTCATTGTTCGAGAGTAATGTGAATATAAATGAGTTTAATGAAAATCAAAGTGTCGTAGTGCACCAAAATTTCGAATATGACATGTCATTTGGTGATTCTCAAGAAAAAAAATTAACCATGTTTGTTGAATCCGATGTTGATGAGATGGAATCGTATGCCATTTATAATCCAACGTCAAAGTATGATCCCGCTTTTAGTCTTGGAATGATTTTTAGCTCTAAAAAAGAATTTAAGAAGGCGGTTCAGAATCATGCTATCAAAACAATGAGAAGTTTGAAATTTGTCAAGAATGATAAAAGAAGAGTTTATGTCCGATGTGCCGTTGAGAACTGCAATTGGAAAATGAATGCGTTAAAGGTGAATGATCAAACATCTTTTCAACTAAGGACATATAATTGCAATCATGATTGTATGTGTGACTTGAATGTGAAGAATGTGAAGTCGACATGGCTTGCAAGGAAATATGAGTCATTGTTTCGATCATATCCTAAACGATGTATAAAAAGGTTTAGGAAAGACATCACATAAGACATTATATGCAATATATCCCAACAACAAGCATACAGAGCGCGAAAATAGGCACTGAAGGCAATTGAAGGTGATGCTGAAGAGCAGTATGGAAAGTTGTGGGATTATGCTGAAGTTTTACGACAGTCTAATCCTGGGTCAACTATTTTGATGCAATTGGAAGACGAGTTTTTGAATGGACAACGCAGATTTAGCAAGTATTACATATGTTTGAAATTGCTTGTGCGTGGGTTTCAGTCTGGATGTCGACCTATCATTGGGGTGGATAGTTGTCACCTAAAAGGTCCTTGCCAAGACATTCTTTTGACTGCTATTGGAATTAATCCCAACAATGAATTGTTTCTTTTGACATATGTTGTTGTCGGGAGTGAGACGCGCGAAGCTTGAGAATGATTTTTCACTCTTTTAAGGGAGGATTTGAACATAGAGCACGAGGGTTATACCTTTATATCTGACAAACAAAAAAGTTTTGTTCCAGCCATGGAAAGATTTTTCCTCAATGCGAAAAAAGATTTTGTGTTCGACATTTGTATGGAAATATGAAAACAATTGGATTTAAGGGTCTTGCATATAAAAGATTGATTTGGATGGCTGCTTGACGCAAGTACTGTCCCCGACTTTGAGGAGGTGATGAAGGTGATTCAAGAGTTGGATCCGAAATGCATTGATTGGCTTGCCGACAAGCCACCGTCTCAGTGGTCAAGATCACATTTTGCTACATTTTTTAAATATAATATGATCTTGAGCAATTTATGTGAATCATTCAATAGTATATATTATATTTCGAAAATGTAGCAAAATGTGATCTTGACCACTGAGACGGTGGCTTGAGCAATTCGATTAGATCTTGAGCAATTTATGTGAATCATTCAATAGTATAATATTAGATGCAAAAGAAATATCGATACTGCCGATGTTGGAGTGGATTATAAGATATTTATTAACACTGCTTCATAAACGAAGGGAGATGACGCATAGAAAATAGGGGGATATGCGCTTTTGCCCCAAGATAGTAAAAATTATGGAAAAAAAATTCAAGTAGCTTCTTTTTGTGCACCCGTTAAAGTCAATGATTGATGTTACGAGATTTATTATTCGGATGGGAATCGATTTGTTGTTGACATTTAAAAAAATCCTACAGATGTAGAAAATGGGAGTTATGTGGTATCTCATGTCGCCATGCGATGAGTGCTATATGTGGACAACAGTTAAATTCAAAGGATTTTGTTGACGAAATATACAGCGTTGAGACATTCAATAAAGTGTATTCATATTCTATTGGCACAATAGATGGTCAAAAAATGTGGCAAAAAACTGAATTGCCTCTACCACCTCCCCCAAATGTTAAACGAGCTATTAGAAGACCTAAAAAGGCAAGGAGACGTGACCTCAATGAAGTAATAGAGAAAGGTCAATCACGGGGAAAAAAGGTTAGTGAGAGTATTTTACCAAGACAAAAAGTCAGAAGAACTTGCAAATCTTGTGGGCTTGTTGGACATACTTTGAACGGTTTCCAAAAGAGAAGAGCAACTTTGATCGAATCAAATTCCACGGCGGACGGAATGCAACTTGCTGATGAGTTGTCGCAGAGATGCGATATTCCGACGCAAAGTCAAAGTATCTCAACTCCACAAATTCAACAAGCCGAGACTCCTACAATACAACCTTCCATTCCAAAGTCAACGGTACACAACTTATGTGGTGTGTGATATATTGGTACACATATTAATTTTTCGATTACAATAAACTCTTACCGTTTGTATGAAATAGGTGAAAAAAAGAACGTTTGGAAGGGGTGCAACAACTGAAGACGGAACATCGAGTGAGACACATTAAGAAAAAATATGAATTTGGGGCATGTTTGTGGAGTTGATTTGTGTTACTCTCTGTGAATTTGACTTATGTTACTATATTTGAATTAGTCTTATATTATTTGTCTTTTGTTATTGTGTATGAATTTGACTTATGTTTGTTGTGGGTTTGACGTATGGATGAATTTTGATTTATTAGTTGGTATTGTTTTTGTGTAGATGTTGTGTTTGGATGCGTTAATTTTAACAATGGTTCTAGCAAAAATTTAGGGTTAAACACGGGCGTGTAACTCACAACACGGCCGTGTACGCATGCATTACGATTGCAAAAACCACAAATATGGCCGTGTCTTAAAAATACACTGGCGTGTTGAATCGCAAAGTATTACTCAGAGTACATAGAACACGGCCGTGTTAGACAACCACATGGCCATGTTCCGAAACCAGAGTAGAACACAAGGCTCAGACACAGCCATGTCAGTGGCCGTTTAGTCAAACACGGCCGTATCGTTACCAACACAGCCGTGTTTCGGAAACATAATAGAACGCAGGGGTCAGACACGGCCATTTCAGTGGCCGTTTAGTCGAACACGGCCCTATTATAGGCAACACGATTGTGTTCGAATAACAGAATAGAACCCAGGGGTCAGACACGGCCATGTCAGTGGCCGTGTAGTAGTACTCGGCCGTGTTATAGAAAAAACGGCCGTGTTGGTTTTACGGAATAGTTGAGGTGTTAGACATGCCCATGTATTTCACCGTGCAACTGAACACGACCGTGTTCTGTCAAAACACGGTTGTGTTAGCCGTGTTTTACACATTTCCTCGTGTACAAAAAACACGCCCGTGTACTTGTGCACACGGGCATGTTGTGGAAACAAAATAGTCCAGGGGGGTTATACACGGCCATGTTCGTGGTCGTGTTTCCGTACACGGCCGTGTGTGTTTGATACACGGCCATGTTGAGTTCATTAAAAGTTAATTCATTGTAAAGCAAACACGGGCGTGTATTATTGGAACACGGCCGTGTTCGAGGTGGGTTAGGTTTTTTAGAAACCCAGATCGGTCGAACACAAGAGGCAATGGATTAAATATAATGCGATTAGACCACATACTAGTGCAACAAGGCCTACTCTCACAGCTCCCAATAAGTAATTGCAGTTTTCATTTGCTCTTGAATCGATTGTTTGGGAAGCAAGACGTAAGGTATTGGAATTTAAAATGATGAAGAATACAGATAATATTGACAAGAAGTGGTTTTATCTTACTCAGAGTACAAAAAGATTCTATTTAACACCAGGTGAGGCCGATCCAGATCGATTATGCCAAAGAAAGAAATTTGTCATGAAAGTGATGTTTATGTGTGCAGTTAGTCGGCCTATCTTTGATGTTGATGGTACAGTTATACCTATCTTCCCATTTACATATAGAGTTCCAGCGAAGAGACCAAGAAGAAATAGGCCAGCTGGCACTTTAGAGACTAAGACAAATGACTATGTTACTAGAGATGTAGTTAAAAGTTGCCTAATCAACTAGGTTACAAATTTAATAGCTCAATCATATTTTCATCTTTAAACCTTACGTGTACATCTTGAAACTTTATGTTTGATGTTTATTTATTATTTTAAATAAATATTTAATGTAATTCCAACAATAAAGGAAAAGTGGTCGTCTTGTTTACACCGAACAATTTACATTCAACAAGACAATGTGAAATCACACATTCGCAATGATGATGTTGATTTTAGGCAAGAAGCTACCAGTGATAGCTTCAATATTCAGTTGATTAACCAACCTCCAAATTCACCTGATCTTAATGTTAATGATTTGAGTTTCGTGCAATTCAAAGTATTCAAATAGAGTCAGATTGCTACTGCCTTCATTTTGTATAACATGTTTTTACACGATCATTTTATATAAATAAAAATTTAAAGTGAATCTTACTAACCTGTCCTAATATAGTGGATGCTCATTTACAACATATATGTTGCTTATGCAACCATTTTCCTACATTATTGATAGAGATTACAATATTTCTACGATATGTTTAAAAATTAGAAAAAGTTTACAAAATAGTCTCACCATTGAATTCCTTTAGTGCTGCCTGTGGTTCCTATATTAATATTAAAATGAATACATTTTTTATGAGTCATATAAAAATCGAAACATATAATAAACAAAAATAGAGTATATGAACAATACTTTTTGGATAAGCAAACTTAAATGAATTACACGATCTTTGATCCCACATCACCCTTTTGAGAACTATGTATTAAAATAAAAGTAGTATCACAATTATATCACAAGGTTGCCACATATTGAAAACAAAATAAACAAAGAATAAATGAGTTGAAGGACGTACGTGCAAGATGGAAATACCGAGAAAAATTCAAACAACAGAGCATCAGGGACGTCAGGACTCAAATTTGCAACTACTATGGTAAAGTGATCTACTATTGTACCATTTATTGTCATGTTTGTAATTAGTTCTTTCGACTGAAACCAATCAAATATCAAGGGTACATCCATTCCGCTCCTACATAGAAGGATTGTTAGAATACAATGACAAATATTTAAGAAAAAGATTGATTTTGAAATTGAAATTGAACAACACTTGTAATCATATCTTCCTACCTACAATTAGAGCTAACAAAAATTGACCCGACACGAAATAATTGAGTTTGGATCAAATATTTCAACCCGATTATGTATATGGGTTGACATGAACCCGACACGATAATGAACGGGTCGGGTTAGGGTTGAGGCTCTCAACTCGAACCCGACACGACAACCCGATTATAATATATTAATATTAATTAATATATTTATTATATATGTAAAATAATCATAATTTAATAATTTTCTCATAAATTAATTTAAACTAAGTTCAATTTTAAATAATTCAACCTAATTTACGCTCAAACTAATAAAAACTAACATAACACGACAACATAACAAAAAATTATTTAATTTGAATCAAGAAATTTGACTTAATTATGTATACGGGTCAACACGAGTCAACCTGAACCCGACACGATAATAAACGGGTCAACACGAACCCGACACGATCATAAACGGGTCGGGTTAGGGTTTTTAACCCGTTTAAAGTATTCAACCCGACACGAATCTGACACAAATCGACTCATTGTCAGCTCTACTTACAATTCACGATAATATTTTGCATTCTATGAAACATAATTAATAAAAGTATTAATGTTCTAAGAATAAATAGACAATTAGTAAAAATCTAACCGGTATTTATTGTCGAAGTCCTTAAATAAACTAGGTAAATACACCATTTGTAAGCTATGTACAACAAATCTCATTTCAACTTCAGAATCATCAACCCAATTTAGATCTATTTTCAAATTGTTAGTTTTCATCCCACTAGACTTCTCCACTACAGGCAGAGGAAGTCATCCATAATTTTGACTCTTAGAACATGCGGTATGCTCAATAACGGAAGAAGAAATTGGTTCTAATTTTGGAGAATCAGAGCTCAATGAATCCGAAATTATGCCATAACAAGCCAACATGCTCTCAGTCTTGTCGTATGAACTTAGTAAGCTAACCTTTTTGATAGAGATTAATTTCTTCTTCGAAGATGACATGAGCTACTTGTAGAGCACCGATTCAAAAATAATCACCAAAATGAAAAATCTCGGTAATTTAGGGTAAAATTAGGAATGAAAATAAATCTTTATACTAAAATGCTAAATTTACCAACAACAAAAAGGTAAAAAAAAAAAAATTGAACAAAAGAATCGATCCTTAACTCTGCAGTAGAAGAATCACTGGATTCGACAATAGCTCGAACAAATCGATGCTTACCTCTGAGATCGATGTTTGCCTCTGAGATTGATGCTTACCTGCAAAATCAATTTTTACATCTCGGTGAATGATTCCAATCCGCCGAAGATAGAAAATCCTGACTCGATGATGGGTCTAAATAAAACAAAAAAAAATCTAAAGAAGAGAATACCCTGATCCGTGGAAGAACGAGAACGTGCAGAAGAAAGTAATAGAGAAAGAAGGAAGATGATTTTGGTTAATGTGTAGAGACATAAATTCGTGTGATTAGATTTTTAATAAATAGAGTGGTTGTGATTTATCTTCCCATTTTATTTAATAAGCAATACTTTTTTTAATTATATAAATAAGTTTAAATTATTTTAATTTGTTAAATTATTTATTAATTATTACTTAAAAAAGAAATGGGACTAATTTTGTGGGACGGCTAAAAAAAAATAAGACTAATTTCGTGGGACAGAGGGAGTATAATATTACTTGAGTTAGGCTATAATTAGGACTAATCAGTAGCTTGCTTATAAGTACTAATCCATTGGATTATATTTAACCGTACATATGAGATTATAGAAAGGGTTATGTTCGTAAATTTACAATGGATTTAAAAAGTGCTAAATTACGGATTGAAATTTGACTTTCTATTTCTTGCGTGATCATCATATTGAAATATTCTTCTTTCTTTTATTTTTTTCCTACATTTTTAGTCACAGTAATCGACGTCAGTGACTCTTTTACCAAAGTCATAGTCGGAAAGTCGAAGACGTGTTCAAAAATTGAGTCGTTGGGCGACCATGGATGCACAATCGACAACAACTTCTTGTGACAACATTGTAAAGGTGAAGAGCGGACTGAAAATCTTGTCGAATCAGGCATTGAAAGGGCAGGTACTTACTCGAAATGATATTTCGTGTATTGGCTTAAATTTATTTTAAGAACCTGATTGTCATCTCGATAGCACCTAATTCACATTGTTCTATTCATTTTTCTTAGCATTATCAGCAATAGTTTTGAGATATTGAATTCAAAGATCAGAAGATTATTCACAGCAATTTGTTCATGCGTAAAAGTTAATAACACAATAAAATACAATATAAACACAATGAAAGTTTTCTTTGTTTGTCATTGCATTTTTGGAAGGCATAGAAATAACATATGTACATATTTAAACTAGATTAATGAATTTTACATCTAGTTTACATGTTATGCTGACTTATTTTGATTAAAAATAAGTAGTAAACTAAATTTAGAACACAATTAAATAGAAGTAGCAATACTTCGATTCATGATAATCTACTGCGTATGATTTTTTCTTTGAATCTCTGTAGATAAGGTGGATATGATAGGCATGATATTCCATAAATTTGAGGATGCGTGTAACTTCCATTGTGATTATGCACACAATATGGGCTTTGATGTAAGGATAAAAATGTAAAAGAAAAAAAAAAGACCCTAAAAGTTTCAATACAATAAGGAAGGATATCATTTTTGTAGTAAGCTATTCACGGCCAAATAAAGCAAAAACATATGCATAAAGAATTCCACACCTTAGTACACTTCAATTCAGGCACGGCCACCACTGAGGCTTTAACACACTTTTTCTTAGTAAGGTGTTCAAAAAGGGTGTCTAGGATAAGGTTTCTATCGATACAACAAGTATAGAATCTTTTAGCCACATTCTTATGATGTATGAAGTCAAAAAAATATATGTTAAATGCAATGCAAAACTGGTTAGTGGCGTGCACAATCTGGATAGTGTGGAGAAAATATAAAAATAAAAAGGAGGACACTATGAAACAATGCATGTCGTCGGTGGGGTGAGCACTTAACATGTCGCCCTTCTAAATCTTATCGCGAACTTGCTTCAAGCCACTAATAAGATTGTCCCTAATTAACCCTGCTCAATTGAAGCGATCTGCATTCCCTTTCTTCTTCAAAAATTCTAGGTATGTATAATGAACTCTAGAGCGCGATGACGGTGCTAGCAAAGTACATATAGCATAAAGCACATAAACCCTCCAGTAGTCAAAGTTTCTCCGGCCGTCTTCTCCCTATAGAAGTGTCTTTTGATCACTATCATTTATATACTTTGTCTTTCCGTTTATAAGCATGTACTCCCTAGCGACTTGTTGGCATATAGATAACACTCATCGAACTTAGTAATTAAAATTGGAAAGCAATTAGCACCATATGGGATGCCGTAAACATAGGCAATGTCTTTTTCTGAATTGTACTATTCATCTTCATTTGGTAACATAAAAAACAACTTTTGTGTATCCAAAAAATGTAATTAACTGCAGCACCGGCTCCACTGAAATTAAGTGGCCATTGAAACAACTGTTTTGGATGGCCGACTCCTCGATTGGTTGACCGGACTAGAGATTTGTTTATTAGTGTTGTTGATTTTTCTCGAAACACATGAGAATTGCATGTACATTCCTACGACTTGGATATGTTCACTTTCTTCACCATTTATTTTAATAAGAACAACAATAGTAATATTGAGAAAATGACAAGCACATACCAAAAAAGATGAGAGGTAGATTAATCAAAGTACATATCGAAAAAGGAAAGAATGTAAAATATGGTAATTTCTGTAACTAAAAAATATTAATAAAATCTTCTTACTTATTTAAACCAACGAAATACAATATAATAGTTAGAACATCATACTTTCTCTATTAGCTCAGTTCGTTTTAGAGATAGTGCAACTTGGAAAATGGGAAATCTTGAGTTTAAAATAAAAAGTCAATTGGATCATGCATAATTCCATAATTGCATAACCTTAATCGTAGCAAGAATTATGAATTAGAATAATGTGTTGCAGTTATGAAATTATCCATAACTGTCTTATGAGATTATGTTAATGTCACTTTACCATCATAACCCTAGTAAAATCTAACCATTTGATAATATTTGATGATGATCTAACGGATATTGGTAAGTCTACACGGTGTTAGACTGGAAATGGTGTAAATACGATAACCGCCTACATATAATAAATATGTTATTTTATTCAATAAAAAATAATATTTTATATTAAATTATTTATTTATTCTATATTATTTTTTATATCATTGAGATAATTTTTCCAATCGAATAATTTAATATAAAATATTATTTTTTATATCATTGAGATAATTTCTCCTATAGTATAAAAATTACATCTATCAAAAAACACAAACTTAACATATTACTCCCTCCGTCCATATAATTTGTCTCTATTTTCTATTTTCATTTGTCCCACATAACTTGCCTTTTCCTTTTTTAGAAATAAAATTATACATTTTAATCGCATTTAAAATTTTATATTTTATCATTTTTTTAATCTTAATTAAACATTTAGTTATCTTAATCTTAATTAAACTATTTAGATATCTTAATCTTAATCTATAATTATTTTTATTATACAATAATTATTTTTGTTAATACACTTCTTAATTATATACTAATCATACTTTACTTAAATTCTCGTATATACAGTAACACGCCCAAATTACGTGGGACGGAGGGAGTATCTCTTTAAAATCAGAGTGTTTTAAACATTTTCATTTTGTATAATTCAACATATTAATACACATGTCTCCCCCATCCACGTAAAAAGATTTTACACTTTTATTATGTCCATCAATAAGAGTTATATTTCTTATTTAATAAATATTTAATCTAGTATATATTACAAATACATTTTCCATTATATTTTATTAATATATCATTACATTATTTTACATATCAATTAAAATAACAAATAAATTAAATTATTAAACCTAACTATATTTTAAGAAATATTAAAACACACATTTAACTAAAAAATCTAAATTAAATCACCTAAAATTAATTTACCAAGACTAAACAAAATTTAAAATAGAAAAAGTATCATAATCCCACCCCTTCCTCCCAAAAAAATATATATATATATATTCTCAAACCCAATTTTCACCCATGGTTGAGATTCTCTCTATTCTTTCCTCCCTAATCGCGAACCCAAATTGATCTATCACATTTGTTGCGATCGATTCTTTACTAGCGAGTTTTAATAGAACGCAGATGGTTGACGTGGTGTCGTCCTCGCTGAACTTCCCCTTCAATTAACTTTAAAGTAATTATATGAAAGGATTGTAGATTGAGCTACAACTTTCACATTTTTGTGGGTTGGGGTTCAATCCCCATTAGGCACACTGGTGTCGAAAGATACAACAACAACAACAATAATAATAATAATAATAATAATAATAATAATAATTGTTTGGGTAATTCTATTTGTAAGTTAATTGTCTTTAACACCGAAGTTAGGATGGTTTGTTTCGTCAGTTGATCTTTGCTACAACAATATTCTATATATTGTACTTTCTCCGTCCGTCTTTAAAGGTCACATTTACCTTTTATGTCATTGTATTTAATATTTAAAATATTCTTATATTTGTATAATTTTTTGTACAAATGTCTCTCTATTAGTATTATAAGACACTAATTAAAATATTTTTTTGCATTTTTTTCTTAATTTGTACTACGTATTGATGTAATAATTAATATTCAAAGATTAATACGCAAAAAGTAAATGAGACTCTTAGAACCGGATGAGGGTAGTATTTGATACGAGTCTTTTTTTATTTTTTATTTTTTGGCATCTTAATTCTAACCGAAGAACCCCTGTGATGTGCATAATCATAATAGAAATTATATGCATAATGTGATTTTGTGAATTTTATTTTATGTCAATCTATGAATTTTTTTTTATATATTTGATGCTAGAAAATATAAACAATACGTTTCTATTGAAATTTAAAATACTTTCACACAATATAGATAACGTGGGTTTACCTATCTACATTTGTTGCAATAATGTTATTCCATGTATTGTATATTATTTGAATTTTTTTCTACAATTTAATTATAACGGCAAAGCTCCTATTGTGTGCATGCTCATAAAAATTTTATACATTTTCTATTTTTGTAAATTTCATTATATGTCAATTTATGGATTTTATATATATATATATTATATGTTGAGAAACTTCAAATAATATGTTCTATTAAAATCTGAAATACTTGTACATAATATATTGGTTGTTTTGCACTGGTTTAAAATTAATTTGAATTTATGTTTAAAAAGTATTTTAATGTGATATTTTGTAAGAAAAAATAGTATATTTTATTAGAAATTGTATGAAGTGAATAATGTTGATTATAATTTAAAATATTAAAAACTATTGTAAAATATGCTTTTATTGAAATTTAAAAGATTTCCACCCTATCCTTTTATTGAAATTTAAAATATTTTCATCCAATATAAACACTTAAATCAGATATGTAATTGTAATTATTTTTGTAATTAAAAATAATTTTAGTAGCTAATAACTTATTTTTGAATAATAGAATGAATTTGAGTAAAATAAATTATTTTTAAGAATGGTTTCTAAGTTTTTTTATTGAGATGATCGCTATCAAAACCAAATTTTTGTGAGTGATACATAACATCCATATACACTTATTGATTGGATGTAAAATTTTAATCATGTCTCAATTTTTTAATTATATTTTTAACATAAATAAAAAATGACTTAAAAGACTACAAGAAAAGCCATAAAGATAAAATTATTATTTAACATAAAATATCACCAATTATATTAAATTTAATATTTTTTAATATTCATGTCAAAAATAAATATAATTCTATGAAGGGGATGAAAAACTATCAAAATGAATTGATTGGCCTGCTATATTCCACTTTTAAATAAGGTTGAGTTTAAATTTTTTTAGGTCCGTATTTGAGCTAATCCATGTGGGTTGGAAGCGGGTTAGCCTGCAGTGGGGCGGAATAGCTAGTGGGCCAAATAAATAAAATTATAATTATATCATATCTTTAATATTTTAAATGAATTTACCTATTTTATCATTTTAGTCTGTCCAAAATCAATATATTTATTTTATTTTTAGTAATTGTACTTACTAAATAATTTTAGAAAATTCTTACAATTTACATATTATTACAACAAAAATCATCATAATTGTTCAATACTAATATTCATCATTTTGAACGAAAGTGTAAAACCTCTGTTTAAACAAGAGTTTTTTTTTGGAGATTTTTTAAAAAATTTTGAAAGTTTGAAAGAAATTAAAAAGTCGTATTTGATTCTATATTTTGTGAGAGAAAATATATATTTTATATAATGTTTCTTTAAAATAAATAGTGTCAATGAGTGAAAATTTATTAAGTTTACTTATTATATTAAATTAAATTAAATTAAATAATTAATTAATTAAAAACTTTCATATTATACTAAACTAGTTAACCAATATATATATATTGTATGTAATATTACTCTCTTTTATAATTATTTTATCGATGTCGTTTTTTTATTTTAATTTTTTTTTTTTGTTTTTTTTATTTATTTTTTATTGTCTTTTAATTTCTTTTCTTCTAAAATTTATTGACAAATATGTAAGAATAATACGTATTTATTTTTTAAATATTTTCGATAAACAATTTTTTTTAAAAAAAATAAGGACTAATGATATTTAAAAGTTTGAATCAATTTATGTTACATAGTTATTGAAATATTTATTATTTAAATTTTAAAATAAAATTATTTTATATTAAATATATAAAAATAAATATATTTTTAATATTTTTTAATGTCCGTGAAATTGCCTGTTTGGCTCGCCACCGTGATGGGTTGGGTTGGACTGCTTAAATTTTAGTTTGTCCCACTGTGAATTGACTCGCAAATAATTTGATTATTTGCGGATTATGTGAATTGTGGACTAATCCATCCGGTCAATTCTTTTTGACGGCTTTAGATGAAAAGAATATAATATTATTTTTTTAATCTAGTAAATAAATAAATATTATAGTGTATTTCTTTTGATGACTTTGAAAAAAAAAATTTGAAAAGCACATAGTCAAATAATAAAAATACGAGGTTTGGTGGTTAAAGAAATACTATCTCAAAACCTTTAAGATAGGACAAACATAGTACAATTTTAAAATATAATATTAAATTAAAAATAAAAATAAAAATAAAATAAATATAAAAGGGAAAGAGGAATGAACATAGCAGCACGTCTCCAAGTAACTGAAGCTGGGCCAACATAATTGGACAAATTTTGGATAGACCAATAATGAATTAATTGTTCATTGTACTCTATTTAAATACGGACCGGACCGGACCTACTGCTCTCCTCAAACATAATTAATGTACTACATTCGTCCCACATAATTTGTCCTTATTTTTTATTTTCGTCCGTCCTATATAATTTGTCCATTCTTTTTTTAAAAATATAATTATATACTTTAATCTTATTTTAAATTTTAAATTTTTTTAATCTTAATTAAACTATTTAGTTATCTTAATCTTAATCCACAATTATTTTTATTATACGATAATTATTTTTACTAATACACCTCTCAATTATTTACTAATCACACTTTAACTAAATTCTCGTATTTACAGCCCATAATACATGGGACGAAGAGAGTAATAAACTATTGCATCACCAAGTCCTTTCCAACATAACTTCGACTCCCTTCCAATCTTTGAATTACACATCACATACTATAATTTCAACTTATTCTATTTTTGTTCTCTCTCCTTTTTTTTTTTATTATTATTATTATTATTATTATTATTATTAGTAATGTGGAATCTCCACTACTCTCTAAGTACAAATAATAGTATGCAGAATAGTTATAATAATCAGAGGCAATTACAGTTTAGAGGTAATTACAGTTTAAACAAATAAATTGTAATTATTACAAGTTCACTCCACAATTTTGTTAGAGACTTATTATTATTATTATTATTATTATTATAATTAAATTGCATTTTGTTCAATTAATATATTTTTATAATTGCTCTGTCCTATTGAAAGATTACCACTTTTTATTTTTGATCCTCTCAAAATAAGATTATCATTTTCTAATTTAGTAATTGTATTATCTACCTAACATAATATATATTTTTTCAACTTACAATATATTACACAAATGTCATTACTTTTATATTACACCATACTAATAAGGGTATTTTTGTCTTTTTTACTACAATCTAATATAATACTGATATTAAAAAATATACGTGCAAAAAATAAATGTCCCCCTTCCAATGGGACGGAGGGAGTAGTACAATTTTTTATGATAAAAAACATACTTCTTTTTTATCCAAATTAATTTTTTATTTGTCATCTAAATTTATTTTTATTTTCTTTTTTAGTAATTTTTTTCTATTTTTTCTTTAACCTAAAAAGTAATTTTTTTTTTAAATTCGTATCCGATCAAATAAGTACACAATTGGACGACGGAGAGAGTATTATTTATATGGCTCCATGCTGACAATACATTGCAGCATACTCTGTGCTATTAGACAGTACAAGGTGTTACTGCAAGCAACACATCGTATGCATTTATATAATACAAATACAACACATAAACTATCAGCACAAGCTATAGTCTTATACAACACAAATAATAGTTGATTTCAGCCCACCACATAATGTTATACAGCACGCTTATAATTATAAACCAACAACACATCTCCTTACTATATAGCATGTGTTGTGTATAATAAGACTGCATACTATTTATATATTGCGGGTGACGGTCCTCAATTTTTCTAAATCAGCACCCTAAATATTCCCTATTGACACATACTTACACTATATATAATATATTTTTTATTCACTCACAAAAAACTCAACAATAAATAAGGTCTCGTTTACCTTTTACGCAATTTTACTTAGCATTAAAAATATCATTATATTTGTATAATTTTTCATACAAATATATTTTATTAGTATTATAAGATACTAATTACATTTTGATAATAATTAATATTAAAAAATCAACATATAAAAAGTAAATAAGACTCTTATAATCTGATAAAAATAGTATTATTTGGTTATATTAATTTTTCATACTTAACATTGAAAAAAAAAAAAAAAAAAAAAAGGAAATAAATACATACATAAACCAATGTGTGCATATATTTAAAAGTATTTGAGTTAGAGGTGCGGCAGTTGAGGAATCTGCAACATGAATCGCCGTCCAAGTCAAGAATAATCGAATAATCCATTATTGAATCATCTATAAATATTTATTATTATTATTATTATTATTATTACTATTATTATTATTATGCATGTGGGGAACAGAATTGATACCCTCTCGATCATATCGTGAAATTAATTCATTCATCAAAAAGAGAAAATAATAATAATAATAAACTCATTCGTTGCTAGTATTTTTTATTATTATTATTTTTACTTTGTTTATATTAATTTAAATATTGCATTCCTTCCGTATATATAATATTTCTTCCGTCTCATTGAAAGATTGTTATTTTTTATTTTCGTCCGTCCCAAAATAAATGTTACCATTTCCTAATTTAGTAATTGTACTACCTACCTAACATACACTTTTAACTTACACTATATTACACAAATGACATTACTTTTATATTACACAATACTGATAGGAGTATTTTCGTCTTTTTAACTCAACTCATTATAATATTAATAGTAAAAAATTTACGTGCAAAAAGTAAACGACAACCTTATATCGCACCGGAGGAAGTATCATAATTTTCAATTATATTCATTCTACGTCTCATATTACTTTTATTTCCTTTGAAAAAAAATTACATATTTTAATTTCATTTTAAATTTTATAATTTTTAATTTTAAAAAGAAAATTAATGAGATTAATTAGTTAACTTAATATTATAGGGTGTATTCATTTGAGGATTTATTAAATTTTAATAAATTTTAAAAAGAAGATTTAGGTGAATTTAAAAAATCTAGAAGTCATGCAAAATTCGATGGATTTTATTAATGAATTTTCATAAATTTGATTAGATTAATTTATCAATTTATATAGGATTACAAAACAATTTTTTTTATTGATTTATATAAACTTATATTAAATACTTGTAGGAAAAAATATACTATTCAACTTATTAAATAAAAACATAAAAAATAAATATATTAGTTTTCTTTTTTTTAAAAAAAACACATTATTATTCATCATTATGATTATTTTCATCTATCATTCTTGTCATTTTCATTTTCATTATGGTTATATATTAGTCTCATTTTTCACATAGCATTAGAAATACGTATTTTCCAAACATTAACTTTTGTTCTTTGCCATAGTTTATTTTTATCTTTTATGTCGAGACGTGGGAAATCTTTATCTTTATAATTCACTATTTTTGAAAAAAAAAATAAAAATAAAAAATTAGAGAAGTAAAAAGTAAAAAAATAATAAAATAATAGTTCAATGAAAAAAAAATAGATAAAACTGCACAATACCCACGGTAGTTTCATGAAATTGCATCAAATTCTTTCATTATTTGAAAACTACATGAAATCCCCTCATATTTTCATAAAGTCTGTGTACAACCTCGATCGTCCCCAATTAACAATGTTTGACGTTCACGCGCTGAAAGTGCGATTAGATTTCATAATATCCCTTCCTAAAGCTCTGAAGTTACCAATATGGCTATCATCTTTTATTTAAGTCTAAAATAATTTTAAAAAAAAACTTGTTACAATCCATGAAAGAATACTATGTTGCAGATTTGACCGAAGTATTCCGGACCATAGCTTCAGATCGGAAACTAAGTTGCTTTTTTATGAAATCGTTCAATGGGCTTTTAATTTTCGAGTAGAATTTGTTGTTGTAGTAGTACAGATCGCAGACTTATGTGTGTAATTTCTATTTCGATTTGTGTTAGGGTTAAAGATAGGGTTTAATTTTTGAATTCTTTTAAGAATGAAGTATGAAATCGACATTTTGGAATGAGAGTTGTTGGTTTTCTAGTTAAGTTCTTGGTAATTTTTGTTTTGCTTTGTGGGATCAAAAAATTGATTAATTGATACAACAAGATGTGAATATTTGAAATTAAAATCATTATTTCGGAAAAACAAAAGGATTGTTAAATTTTTCATTAACCAAGTAGCGTGAACTTTGCAAAATTCAAAAATCGGATTTCTCCTTCGTTCATTGCAAACTCAATTTGGAGTTTGCATTTATTCCAAAAAAATAGATTGGGTAAAGCTTGTGACACACCTGGGTTATTAAGTTTGCATTCGTTCATTGCAAAGTCAAGTCTGATTTATGTCAATATAATTTGTGTTTGCAACTGCCGAATAGGGAAACTATTTTGCAACTGCCGAATGGGGTCATGTGATTTCTTTCGATGGTTGAATCTTACAAACACCACTTTGGGGAATCGAGCGGAAATTATAACAATATGAATGATTTCGAGGTTAACTCAGCGTCAATGAATACCCAAGCGTTCAATAAAATAGAACATCGCAATAAAGAATTGTTCGCAGAGATAAAGTCATTGAATCAAAGACTTAAGATGTTTGAAATTTTAGTGTTTGTAGTATTGATACTTGTCGTAAAAATAACTTTCATGTAGGTCTATTTCGTGGTTAGTTTTGGAGCTATAGTTTCAAATTCAGAAATATTTGGAATTTTGTATTTGAATGGTATGTTTGAATTATACATTTGAATTATGCTTGAGATTATTCAAATATCATATGCCAATGTCTACCACGTACTATATTTTATTTGAGATTTAGATGTTCTAGAAAATTTCATCGCTTTTGAATAGGTAAAACCAATGACAAGCACAAGAAGTCATTCACACACATTAAAATCAAATGGACCATGAATCCTTGGAACGAGAAAATTCAAAAGTTTTTGAATAAGTACCTAAGTAGGTCTTGAAATTTGGTAACAATATTAACCTAAAACACAAAAACGAACCTTCAGATACTACATTATGGATACTTCGATAAGAAAAATTCCATACAAAACCCCCCAAAAAAATGACCGAACCTACCTTACGCCTACTTCTGAACAATATAATCCCATTGCGAACAACTAATATAAGTCATAATATCATACCAAATGCTACATCCATCCCGGAAGAAGAGTAACGTTTACTTTTTGCATGTAGATTTTTTAATATTAGTATTATATTGGTTTATAGTGAAAAAGACAAAAATGCCCATATTAGATTGTTTGATATAAAAGTAATGACATTTGTGTAACATATTGGAAGTTGTAAGGGTATTAATTATGTTAAGTAGGTAATACAATTACTAAATAAGAAAATGATATCCTTGTTTTAGGACGGACAAAAATGGAAAATGGTATCCTTCTTATGGGACAGGGAAAGTACTTGAACTTTACAATCTTAGAAAGTAGTCAGAAGAAACATAAGTTGCAATGCTATGCATCCACAACAGGAATTAGATGACAGAGCTGTAACATCCCCAGTTGGCTCATAATGGAAATACTACCGCCACACTGCATCATGAGGTCGTCACCTCCTACTTCGGGCCCCACAATACAGTGTTAAGGCTAAAATTAACCGTAAAAGCGCATTATTATATAACAAAATCTGATTTATAAATATTTACAAAACACACTCCTAAATAAGAGGGTTTTCCAGTTAAAAATTTATATATAATACAACATATGTAAGTTCACTCACTCAGTCCGTCTTTCTATATTCCGAGGCGTCCCCTGCCCCAGATGTGTCATGCATACCTAAACCAAATATTTTTCTTAAAAGAAGTCTAGAATTAAAACCATTTTAAGAACTAACGTGAAATATGTCATGTCATACCTTTTAAAATAAAGTCTAATTTTCGTCAATCATAAAATACGTGTCATGTCATGCCAATAGTGAAATGATGCAACAAAGATATCAAACTCGACAACAATGCACATGCACATATATATACATCCGCCGAAGTCAACAGCCGGAATAACCTCGACTCCATAATAACAGGTTCACTGCATCTGTCTAAGTGAGCAGCCGGAATAACCTCTGTCCCGTAATAACAAGCTCACTAGACCATCATCAATAAATAGCCGAAAAATCATCGGCTCAAGGAAGGACCTGATAAACCCATGATAATATAACGGCCATCCGGTCACTTTCATATACCCACCATACGACTCCCACAATCAATACATGGATAGCCGAACATTGTCGCCATTAACTACAAGACGCCCCATAGTCTATGATAGCGAAGATAGGACCCCCACTGACTAGCCCTATCCCGTGTAATGTAGTAGAATCCGTGCAACCTGGAATCACCCAAGGGAAACCCGGAAACTCTACTCCTCCTCGCGCACCCTAACGGGATCACGTTTGGAGTTTGGCATATGATCCTAAACTACCGGTAGACCTCACCAATTATCAGTCCAATGAGTGGAACAACACCGAACAAGAATGATTAGACCAAATACGTCTCAACTACAATGGGTCTAATCCCTTAATGACCGTGCGACTAAGTCACCCAGTTGTCCGACTACTATCGTCCACTATCGCCAAAGCATTACAGTACATCGAGATCGAATATCCTAACCCCAGATGATGCCCTCGTCTAGCACTACCGCACATGACGACTAAAAGATAGATCCATAAAAATATATCCGATAAACTGTGATATATATGTGCAACATGTCAATTAAGTGAATTTACCGAAAATGGTTGGTGAGACAGTTCACCTATCCTCTTTTTTATAAATTCACCAACGCGATCAAATACGTATATCAAATATCATAAACCGTGAAGTCTCCCACATGCATACACACACATATATATAAATATATACATGCACTGACAAAAGGATTCACATAATATCACATTAACATATTTAATTAGAATCGCATGCAACATGCATATCTAATTTCTTAAAATTAGATTTAATTCCTTACTTCTTACCTCTTATCGACACTCTTTAGCTTTTGCAATCTCACTCAAATCTCCTCCAACGTACACCTGCCTCATTATTTACTCCAATCAGATGAGCTATATGCTTATTCATAGAAGCTACTTCCTTATTCAAAAGCTAATTTTTATAATTAGCTCGTTGGATTTCAAACTTTTATATTTAGTAGAATACGATATTCTAGTTATAAAACTCTTATACCTCAAAATATTTATATCGCCCGATTATTAAATAAAATAAGGATATGAATAAACAGACTGGTGCAGTACACTGTCATTTTCATTTCGACTCGGATCGATACGAAATTCTGAAAATATAACGCTAGGACTACGAATAGGCTATTAGCTAAAAAAATTAGTCGATTAAATAGTCAAATAGCCAGTTATGAATTTTTGAAAAATTTCTAATTTAATATCTTCAATATCTAAATTCATATTAAAATTATAATTAAAAACTCTAAGTGTAGCAAAGAATACAATACTGGAGTCGGAATTGAAATCAAACAACTAAATCTTTTTCTATATTTTTTTTCTTCTTCCTTTTCTTCTTCTACTTCGTTTCTCCTCCGCCGCGTTCCTTGCTTCTGCGTTGCTTTGGTTGTAAGGTAAGATTTTGTTCATTTCTTTATATACTGTGTATATATATTATATTATATTATTATTATTAAACGCTATCATCTTATATATATACTTATATTTATATATTATTAATATCATCATTATCATCAACTTATTATTATTATTATTATATTATATATTTTTATTTTTATTTTTATCGATATTTATTCGTTTAACAGCTCTATAATTTTCACTAATATATAAAATAGGAATAAAATTTATTTTATAATATTAATTTATTGATCCCAAAATATTATAAAATATTTATTTTCGATAATAATATTATTTTATACACTCCGAAATCGGGGCATTACAACAGCACCTTATTTTCCCATATTGGTGCCTCTGCCTCGTCCCCACCGCAGAACAGATGTAAATTACACACTTCGCAGGATGGGTGAAATTGACAGTCTTCTATGAGACACGTCTATTGTGTTGGACATTGTCGTATTTGCGGCAACCTATGGAAGCAAAACAACAATAGAAAAGATTATAACTATGCAATGTCATGATTTGTTTTAACATGTTGCAACATGCCTGATCTGTTCCGGTAGTTGCAATCTCCGGGACATTTTGACTGTCTTGCGTGCTTGATTGAAGCTGTATGTGCGCAAAATAAAATCATTAAAATTCAGAATAATTATTGGACCGATAGTAAAAATTAAAATCATACCTACTCAACACGAGAGTTGTCTGCACTTCTGTTTTGGTGTTGGTTCCTACCTTGACTCCTACGTTAATTATTTCTTGTACTCTGAAAATGGAACGGTAGAGGGATGACGATGAAGATGAAATGTACAATTGATGATAGAGTAATTAGAACTGTACCGGTGGAGGGGCTGAATCATTCTTGCAGCTCCGCCAATTGTGATCTACTCGTCGGAACCGTTCATGTCAACAGCCTCGCCTTTTTCACGGAGTAGTTCCTCTATCGGATCGAAGCCACGGGTCATGTTCTCGTTTGGTTCATCATTAAACTGATCAGTTCTTACTCTACACATCTTCTCTACGAATGTATCTTCATTATCCTCATCACACTCAATAGACATTGTACCATGCTGAGCTTTTACATCCCGAGCTGGAACACTGCTATTGACTGGTTCATAACGTCTACTTGCCCAATCCCCGTGCCATTGCAGCATCCAGAGTTCATTGATCCTTCGTACTAGTCGTTCGTATTCGTCACAGACCATCATTAGAATGCCCTAAATCTCAGCGTAGATGCTTATAACATTTCTTTCGTAATAAACTTTGAACGTGTTTACAACATTTGCATCACTTTTACGCTGGTAAAGTCTTGAAGAAAACAATCCTAGAGGTCGTCACACTCGGCATGACAAAATGAGACCACTGTTTCCTTGCCCCATGCTCGGATATACATATCATAGAGAGCTCCCAAGTACATCCAGTATCTGGAAACCATACAATTCGACCACGATGGTAATCTCTTGTGGGGCTCTCTCATTTGATATAACTATCCAACCATAGATAGATAGTGACATGTGTGATTCCAGCCATTGTTGAGGGACCACACCTACACGCAAAAACGAAAAATAATTGTTAATACACATGATTATTAAATCAGTGTTCACACACGATACAAAGACAACGAAATTTACACAAATTATTTTAAACTCCGAAGCCTGTTGCATTTGCTCAACAACAATTCAACAACAAATTATTCTATAGAATAAACCTCATATGTCAGTGTCCCAGCCAAACCAACCTTGCCCTAAAAACCTTTCGCTCAAAACCACACTCACTACAGAGCTAAAATTGAAATAATCATCATATGTGAGCGACGGGCGACGAGACGCCCAAATTTGCGAAAAAAGGCCTAGTTCTATCGCCTATCGATCTACCCATCCATTCCAACCTAATTCACAAAATTAAAAACAAAAAAAAAAAAAAAAAAAAAAAACTCACCACTAAAGTTTTTGCAAGGCACTAGATGGTTGTTTCGACAGAAATCGCTAGCCAGAATCGAAAAACAGTCTCCTTCATGTTCCTCGTGAAGTTGCATCATCTGTTGAAGATTATTGGGAGAGAGAAAGGTGTTTTATTATTATTATTTAAAATAAGTAAATTACATAAAAGAAGTAAGATATTATCGAGGGGCATAACGGGAAAATTCAGATAAAAATTCTGATACCATCAATGCCCGTTGAGGTAAGGGGCTAGTGAGCAGACGTTACGAGACCACGAAGGAATTTCATGCATTTTTCAAAGAAAGAGGAATTTGATATAATTTCATGAAATCACAAGTGGGTATTGTGCAATTTTGCTAAAATAATATAAATTTCTAATTCATTTTTACAAGAAAAGCAATATAGTATATCGGCTAATTAAAAATGAGAGGAAGAATGTACTATATATTTATTATGATAAAATAATAGCATTTTTAAAATATTACATTTATAATACAAGAACACACATTTTTTGTCCGTCTCACATTGTTTATATTTTCGTCCGTCTCACATAATTTATCCTTTCATTTTTTGAAAATATTATTATACATTTTAATCATATTATAAATTTTATAATTTATAATTTTCTTAATTTTAATTAAATTACTTAGTTATCTTAATCTTAATCTATAATTATATTTATTATATAATAATTTATTTTTACTACTTAATTATTTACTAATTATAATTATTATTCAACAATGTGGGGATCATTCTAATTCACTTATCAAGATGTAAACAAATCATCTTTACTATTTAGGTATTGAAAAGCATTGTGCATTTGTTTTTTCATTTTTTTTTTTTTTTAGTTCTACGTATACAACGTTAATAATAAAAATATATTAATTTTCTTATATAATATTTTTGTAATTTTTAATAATTAATACTAATAAAAATGTAAAAAATTCTTAAAATACTAGAAAAACACATCTATATGTCAATATGTGAAGTCAAATACAATCCATAGTAGCCTAGCGCGACGGATCTTATTAAAATTTTCATAGATTAATACTAAGTTAGGTGACATCGTGTTGCACCAAAAAAATATGTGTGAAGTCAATATATTGTTTAAATAGAAAGTTTGTTTAGTTTTGATTGAAAATAGATACTTATTTGATTTGAATTTTGATTCAAATAGTATTTTGATATGATATTTTTATAAGACAAAATATTATTACCTCAGTCCGGCTCTAAGGGTCTCATTTACTTTTTGCGTGTTAATCTTTCAATATTAATTATTATATCAAAACATAGTACAAATTAAGAAAAAGAATTGCAAAAATATTTTTATTAGTGTCTTATAATATTAATATAAGGATATTTGTACAAAGAATTATACAAATATAAAGACATTTTTAATGTTAAATACAATAGGACAAAAGATAAATGTGACTCTAAGAGGCGGACATAGGTAAATATTAATTATTATATTAATACGTAGTATAAATAAAAATAAATAAAAATACTTCTATCAGTATTGTGTAATACAATATAATGACATTTATATAAATATTTTTAATATTAAGTATAACGAAGCAAAAAGAAATGACAATATTTGTAAGCATGGGACAAAAGTAGTAGTATATTTTTTATCGAGAATCATACATATTAAATAATATTCAATCCTTCTGCAAAAATTAGAACATTTAGGTCCCTCACGGAGATTAAGAAAAATAAATATTTTATTAAAAAATGATAAAAGTAAAAAAGTAGTTGTGGATATTTAATGAAAGTAAGTTAGAAATTAAAAATTGAGGAGAGAATGTAATAAAGACAGTGACATTTTTTGTAAATAAGTATTAAATATAGAATAATAGTTAAATGTTGATTTGTTGACTCTGCCAAGTAAATTTAATGGACAGACTAAAAAGGAAAGTGAAAGTAAATTTGACAGACGAATAAAGTATTATTTTATTTGAATTGAGATTTTTGGGTTTTAGATTTTGGATTGTGATTTTAATAATAAAAAAATTAAATTGAAATATTTGTATGATGTGATATAAACAAATAATGATGTGAGATTTTGAATGTAAAATTAAGTTTTAATATAATACTCTTTTCGTCCCGAAGACCTTTTTTTTTTTTTTTGGTCCCATAAAAAATAACTTCTTTATATATTTAATAAATTTTATTCAATTTCTAACATCTTACACGTAGAACTCCTCAAAACTATTTTATTTTTATCTCTCTTCAATAAACAAATATTTTTATCTATATTTAAAACTCTTTATTTTTTATAAAATTTATTTTAAGTTAATTATAAATAAATAGATATTTTTTTTTATTATATAAAATTTTATTCTCTATAAAATTATATATGTTATATATTTTTTATTGAGATACAATATTAGAATATATAAAATGCCAACAACACTGCTCATAAAAAAATAATAATAATAAAATATCTACACTATCATGTCCTGACTAAAAGAATCATTAGACCCGAAGTAAAATGGATTATTCATAGTTGTAAATTGTAACATATTGAAAAGAGCAAATTCAAGTCCTATATCACGAGAGAAAAAAAAAAAAAAAAAAAAAAAAAATAAAAACGTTGCTATAAGCAAAATTTAAGAACAAACCCATGCAAATTTGACCCAAAGCCGAGAATATCCTAATATAAAATTATACTAGTTCCTACGTAATATTAAAAAATATTATTATATTCAAATATATATTTTTTTTCACAAATATTTGATATTGGGATCGAATCCGAGATCTTAGCCTTAAATGGAAAAATCTCAACACTTGATTTATAAAGATTTAATTCAATAGAAATAAAAAATTATACTATTCGGTGCTTTCATAATTTATTCTTCATACACAATTAGTTATATTTAACATAAAAATATTTAATTCCACCCTTATTTAATATATTAGAAAAAAAAAATTAAAGACATCTTGCAATAACAAAATATCGAGGCAGGGTGTGTTTTATTTATAGTATTTTATAGGTTTTATTTTTGTTATTTTTTTTAGATAAAATAATTATTGAATATAATGCTTGTGTAAAAGATATATATATATATATATACTTTTTTAGAATGTGAAAATTGCATTAAAAAAAAAATCGAAAAACTACGTAAAAAAGTTTTTGTTTACTTTTGATTTTTGTTTTTCAATTTTATAAGCTATACAAATTTTATTATTTTTTATAAATAAATATATATATAATCACAAAATATTAGGGTGTGTTTTTTTTTTTTGTGAGATTGTTGAAAGATAGGTATTTTTATATGAAATACAGAGAATCGTGTAGAAAATATAAAAATCTGCAGTGTATTAATTCTTTTTAAAAAAATATAAGAAAAGAAAAATAAAAAGAACAAAGTCTTATATTACTATACTATTTAAGCGAACCATGCTTTTAGAATTCAATTTCGATTTTTTACTATACAATAGTTGGTGTTCTAAGACTATACAAAAATATTTTTTATAAAATTTCAAATCCAATAATTATTCAAAAAAAAAATTCTAAAAAAAAAAAAAAAGAACACTCAAAATAAAATAGAAATATCAAAACAAATTATAAACCCTTTCATATAAAAGAATGAACATATGAAGTGGTCTATAAAGTTAAAATGGTAGTACAATCATTGTTAGTATTATTATTACTAACAATTAGTCCATTTTTTTTTTAATCATCCAACCAAATTAGCCAATTATATTAATAATTAATAACTAATACTATAATTAAAAACTTAACCATATTCTATTTACCTACTACTAATATATTTAATTTTACTATTTGTATAGTTGTAAATTTAGAAGTTGGACTAAAATTTTAAATAATAAAAATAAAATAAATATTTAATATGATATAAATAAGTATTAATCTAATTTTAAGTTTTTTTAAATTAATTTTTAATATATTATTAAACAAACTGATGTTTGATTTAAAAATTTATGGCCGGAAAATTAATTAAAAATGATATTTGATTTTAAAATTTTTTTCATTATTCAAAAAATAATAAAAAAATTATTTATCATGCAAAATTATATCATTATTTTTAATTTTGGTATTTTAACGTAAAGTATTATATTATAATACTGTGAATACAATTCAATTAGAGACAATTTGAGAAAATATATCGAACTATATTGTACACTGTACCAAATTTTTTAGTTTATTAAAAAAATATCGATATTATATCTAATATTCAGTATATATATAAATATCAATTTTTCTATTATCTATATATACTGAAAATATCTTGTATATCTTTATTATACAAAAAAAGCATATCATACTGAAAATTTAAATTTTTTTCAATATTTTTTTGTATGAGTATATATGTTATTTCCGTAATTCAATATTTTTTATTCGTAAATTCGGTATACCAAAATATTTATAAGACATTGATACCGTCAAATATCATATCAAAAATTTTGATACCATATACAATGTGGCATTGAATTTGATGTGTCATAACGAACTGTTTCTAACAACAATCAATTTCGAGAAATTTTATGTATTTTTTATATAAAATTTGTATTATTACATTTTTTATTGTATTAATTACATTTAAATTATTATTATTATTATTATTTTTATCTAATTGCATGTATTGATTTATAATAGATACAATTATTATTATTTTTAAATAATTTCAGTAAATAAAAAATTCAATATTTTAAAATTAATATAAAAATATTTAAACTTTTAATTTAATATTTTATCAAATAAAAAATATTTAAAATAAATTTTATTGCATCAACTAATCAAACTAATTAATTACATGACACAAATATTTTTTAAATTATGTGTTCAAAAAAAAGTGGACTAATTCCACGGACAGATTGGGTATAATAAATAATGATGTAACAATTCGATATTATTTGAGGCACGATTAATGATTAATAATTTGAAACTAAACTAAAACAATTTAAATTTAAAACTTTGATATGTACAAGACAATGTACAGAACGAGCATTGAGGGGTGGTGCTCGTGGCCGCTGCGCCCTATGGGGGCGACCGGCTGGGCCAGTAGTCGGTCACGGCTCATGTGGGCTGTGGGCCCCACCAATCATTACTCTATTTTACAAACCGCCTTTTTTTTCTAAATAACGACATCATTAATGATAATTAAACCCTACCTTTGATGTCTAATCAGCATTTAATTATTATTTTATTACTGCAATTAGCTTCTTTTTTTTTTTTAAGTAAATAAGTCAAAATTTCCGACACCATTATTGGGTCCAACGGCCACGAATCCAAAAACAGTTATTTTCCCTCCTTAGTTTTGTCGATTTTGCTAATGTTGCAAAATTATTGAGATTTGACGTTGCGTTGTATCATTGTATGTATTTATTGTTTATTTGTATAATCGAACACAAAATCAATGAGAGTAAAAAGGATATTCGGGTCAACAGTCAACAACTAAGGTTATGTTTGGTAGGGAACTGGGACAAACAAATAAATATAGGGTTTGTTTACTCGTGGGATTTTATCTCTTGTTTTATGATATCAATTTTTTTTTCAAAAATACTAAATTAAATATCTATTTTTTTATTTATTTTATTACAATAAAATTTAATTTTAAATTCAAGATATCACATGATGTATATTTACATCAAATCAAACAACTATTTTAATTCAAAATTTTACTATTAAAAATAAATAAAAAAAAAACCTTAATTTTATACTATGTGTAAACACACCTAGTATAAAAGAAAGGAAACATTTTGTATTTCCTCATTCTATTCATTGTCTTCTCATTTATTTTTTGTACTAAGATTTTAGTATTTTAATATTTTATAAAAGTGTAGTATAAATGAGATATGTAAAGATAATTTTACTCTTATTTTTTAGTTTAAAAATAATGATATTATTATAAAATAAGAGTAATTTTGTATTTATATGAGATGTAAATTTACTTTAAAAAAAATTGAGTGGATAGACTAAAATAGAAAAATAAAAAGATCTTAAATAGACAGAGAAAGTATAAATTATTTTAAAAAGATAAAAAATGAGTGTGTTTGTTTTGTGAAATAGTTTGAAAGGATATAAAAATAATAAATATTATAATATATTAATCTTTTGAAGAAAATATATTTCCTCCGTCTCGTTGGAAGGGTGGCGTTTGCTTTTTGCACGTAAATTTGTGAATATTAGTATTATATTGGATTGTAATAAAAAAGACAAAAATACCCCTATTAGTATGGTGTAATATAAAAGTAATGGCATTTGTGTAATAAATTGTAAGTTGAAAGGGTATTTATTATGTTAGGTAGGTAGTATAATTACTAAATTAGGAAATGGTAACCTTGTTTTGAGACAGAC
Organism: Andrographis paniculata; assembly: GCF_009805555.1. Taxonomy (NCBI): domain Eukaryota; kingdom Viridiplantae; phylum Streptophyta; class Magnoliopsida; order Lamiales; family Acanthaceae; genus Andrographis; species Andrographis paniculata. The sequence continues at coordinate 1,826,299 of NW_026137513.1, read as the reverse complement.
GAAAATGGAAAATGGAAACCTTTTAATGGGACGGAAGGAGTATGTTGATTTGTTCCATAGAAAAAACTACTCTATGCTAAACATATTGTAATGAAATATAAAGGACCGAAATTTGATTTTATTAACGAAAATAGGGTAAAAACTTTGAACTAGTTTTGATTTTAGGCTCAGTCCCCAAAACCACTTGTTCGGCAGAAAATCAACACAATACACACCCAAAATGCGACGAACACACAAAACCAACCCTAGGAACCGACGGCTCGACGAAAAAGAACCCCATATCACAAAGACAAAGCACCACACGACAAAACAGACGTCTACCGGGTTGAAAGAGCCCCTTGCGGCTCTAATCAACAAACAGGAGAATCAAACCATGCCAAGAAACTCCACATAAATGGAAGAAAAGGCAACGCCGCCAAGGAACCGCCGGAAAAAATCGCCGAAAGATATTGCGCGAGAGAAGGCAGAAAGACTAGAGATAAGGTAGAGAGATATAGAGAGAGAGTGAGTATATTGAAAAATATATGGAGGCGGCTGGTCGAGATCGAATTCGATGTCGGAGAAGCGAAATATACGAGATCACAAACGTAGATTGCTCGCGGCTAAATATGAATTGAGCGCCGAGCGAGAAATGTCTCTTCTTTCGTTTCGGGTTATTCACTGATCTGAAACTTAGCACTTCTTTTCTTATTGTAATTCATCGATTTAATCCATTCGAAATAGTAGAAATGGAAGGGAGTCATTTTTGCAAACATCCCCTCAACGAAGAACAAGACCAGATTGTGCAGGCCACCAACCTCTCCCGCGACTCTGAACGAATGGTTTTATGTGAAGTGAAGAAGAGGTGGTAACTTTTCAAAAGAATAAGATCCCGTTACAATTGGGAAAGCAAGTGCCATCCGAGAGTCTTCTTCGTCCCTTGTTATGGAGGATATCGTGCTCGGGCCTAGACTCCGACGGCTCACTGACTAGCTAGCTTGCTCAGTGGGTAGAACGGAAATAAATGAGCGGAACTACCCGACTGTCCTCTAGCTTTATATATCTAGGGCAAATAAGAAAGGGACGGCTTAGATTAAAACCTTCAATCGGACAGCCAGGAATAGATCTCTTATAAAAGACGCGGGTCATAGTATAGGCGGGTCAGGCAAAGCGGGTCGCGGGTCAGAGGCGCGGGTCGTGGGCCGTGGGCTGAGTAGGTATTTATGAGCTGCTTAATGAGTGTATTATTGTGTTTAATGAGGTGGATCTAATTTAGACTAAAATCCTCCACTATAGAGCATGTTGGTCGGTTCACAGCACAGTTAGGAGAGATCGGTAACAACCTTTTTTACAAATTACAACTGTTTGGATTGTCTCTTACCAGAACAGCTTTTTCGTGGTTTGTCGATCTACCACCTGGAAAAATACAAACCTGGGAAGGTTTGGAAGCGGCCTTTCATGCAAGGTTCTTTATTCCTCTTCCAACAGTCTCATTCACAGACCTTTGTGAGATCGAGCAGATGCCGGAGGAGACCGCCTCCCAGTTTATATAACGGATGCGATTAATGAAGGGACGTTGCCCGACAATCATTGAAAAAAGCGACATGACCACTTTGGTGGTCAGGAAAATGCACACCAATCTTCGGGAGGCTTTGACAGCCCACGATGTTCGAGATCTGGCTAGTTTAGCATCCAAGGCAGGAAGGTTAGAATCATTTTTTAAATAGAATGATCGCGGCTTCGGTCAGGGGGGAGGTGTTGAAGACATGGTAGTGCAAGGTCGACCAACGTGCAGGCCACCGCCAGTCTACGATGAATGGAGGTCGGGACCAACGTAGCCTCGAGAGAAGGAGGTCAGATCTGAGGCTGATGTGGCCTCGGATGACGGCCTGCAAACTCCTAAAACATCACTGAAAGTGACGCTTAGGAGTCTTGAGAAGGATGCTTATTGTTACGCACAAAAAATAATAATAATAAAAATAAGGATAGCATGATCTTAAAGGAAGTTAGACACGAAGTCAGGTGGAAAAGAAGAAAAATTTGCGCTCAGGTCGGTTGGTCAGGTCGGTTGGTCCTCGGTCGGTTGGTCTGGTCGGTTGGTCTTCGGCCGGATCGGCAGGTCGGAAGGTCTGCGGTCGGATAGGCAGGTCGGTAGGGCCTCGGTCGGATAGGCAGGTCAGAAGGTCTGCTGTCGGATAGGCAGGTCGAAAGGTCTGCGGTCGGATAGTCAGGTCGGTTGGTTAGCGGATCGGATGGTCCACAGGTCGGAAGGTCTGCGGTCGGATAGTCAGGTCGGTTGGTTAGCGGGTCGGATGGTCCATAGGTCGGAAGGTCTGCGGTCGGATAGTCAGGTCGGTTGGTTAGCGGGTCGGATGGTCCATAGGTCGGAAAGTCTGCAAGTCGGCTGCTACGAAGGTCGGGCGAAGTAAGGTCTGGTAATTGATTGCCCACTTAAGTGAACAGTAGTTTGGTAGCTTGGTAGGGGCGGCCAAGGAATCTTTTGGTCCAGCGACCAGTTAGTCGCTGGATTGGTCGGTTGGGTTATGCAGTTGACGAGACGGTCGCTGTAATTGACCAGGCAACGTTTCAAAACGTTTCTTTTGGGCGGTTGCTGTAACCGGCCAGGCGACGGTTCCAAGCGTTTTCTTCAAGAAATATTTAAGGATTTTGATTTTTCTGGAGAAGGAATCTTCAATCAACTTCAACAAAGCAAAGTCAGATTCGGGGATCACCACTTTAAATTTTCAGCATTTTTATTTCCAGTTAATTTTCTTATGTACCGTACAGTGTTTAGAGATTCCTAATCTCAGGCACTAATTAATCAAGTTTAAGGATATTTCCATATCTTTGAATTTTACTTTTTATTTGTTGAAAAAATACATCAACAATTTTAACTCAAAATTTTACTATTAAAAATCAAAACAAAAAACCGTAATTTTATACTATGTGTAACACACCCATAATAATTTTGATATAAAAGAAAGGAAATATTTTGTATTTCCTCAGTCTATTCATTGACTTCTCATTTATTTTTTGTACTAAGATTTTAGTATTTTAATCTTTTATAAAAGTGTAGTATAAATTAGATATGTAAAGATAACTTTACTCTTATTTTTTAGTTTAAAAATAATGATATTGTGATAAAATAAAAGTAATTTTGTATTTATATGAGATGTAAATTTACTTTTAAAAAAAACATAAGAAGATTTGAGTGGATAGACTAATATAGAAAAATAAAAAGATTTTGAATGGACGGAGAGGGTATAAATTATTTAAAAAAAAATAAGAAACGAGTGTATTTGTTTTGTGAAATAGTTTGAAAGGGATATCAAAATAATAAATTTTATAATATATTAATCTTTTGAAAAAAAAAATGTTGATTTGTTCCATAAAAAGAACTACTCTCTGCTAAACATATTGTGATGAAATATAAAGGACCAAAATTTGATTTTATTAACAAAAATAGGGTAAAAACTTTGAACTAGTTTTTGTTTTAGGCTCAGTCCCCAAAACCACTTGTTCGACAGAAAATCAACACAATATACACCCAAAATGCGACGAACACACAAAACCGACCCCAGGAACCCACGACTCGACGAAAAAGAACCCTACAGCTTAAAGACAAGGCACCACACGACAAAACAGATGCCTACCGAGTTGAAAGAGCCCCTTGCGGCTCTAATAAACAAACAGGAGAATCAAACCATGCCAAGGAACTTCACAGAAAAGAGGAAAGCAATGCCGCCGAGGAACTGCCGGAAAAAGTCACCGGAAGATGTTGCGCGAGAGAGGCCAGAGAGACTAGAGATAGGGTAGAGAGATATAGAGAGAGAGTGAGTATATTGAAAAATATATGGAGGTGGCTACTCCTCTAGCTTTATATATCTAGGGCAAATAAGAAAGGGACGGCTTAGATTAAAACCCTCCATCGGACGGCCAGGAACAGATCTCTTATAAAAGACACGGGTCATACTATAGGCGGCTCCGAGGCGCGGGTCGTGGGCTGGGTAGGTATTTATGGGCTGCTTAATGGGTGTATTATTGTGTTTAATAGGGTGGATCTAATTTGGACTAAAATCCAACAAATCCTCCACCTAATTTTGGTCCGAGTGTTAAGGGTCATCATTGCCTATAAATTTGGATTACTTACCTGCACAAAGAAAAGGATAACCAAGTTAGTCAAATAATACATTAATTTAGTATACCATCTACACATATGTAGAACACAACTAATCAAATGTATCAAAACATATTATTTTCAAACAAGATACAAGTTTCTTAATTTTCCACAATATTGTATCTTCAACAATAGGAATATATTCAAATCCAAACTTCGACAGAACTACATTACATTGTAAATGTCTCATACAACCAAAAAATGTAGCACATAATATACAAACAAGAACAATAGCAAAGTTCACAAGTTTCATATCATTCACAACCAATGGTAACACAATGCAAAGAAGCCAATGACAAAACCTAAGACTGATTTCAAACATTTATTATCAACTAATGAGCTCTTATTTTCTTTTACCACTAAACATTGAGACTTACTTTCGGAATTAAACAATTTCCTATCACTCATAGGTTCATCCACATCTAAATTCTCAAACATGCTTCTAGGTAAAGAAGGTGAATCAAAATTATCAAATATAGAGAACATTTTACGATTATTTCTAACATCATCTCTAACAAATAGGTAATTTTCAATCTCATTACTATGATTTAAAACAATTCCAACATTGCTTTTAATTTCAGAAATTGTATTTTCTGATTTACTCACAACAAACTGGCCAGCAACAAATAAGATTCGAAAATCACCAACAAAAATATCAGTTTCATTATATAAAACAAACTCCACCTCATTTTGAACACTATAAAAAACATTATTAATTTCTCTCTCAAATTTGATATTATCAGTTTCAACATCAATTTGCACAATTTCAGCAGATTGAACACAATTTTCATCAGAAACAGAATTAATATCATCACAATTAAAAACATAATCTCTCACTCTCTCAACCTCTAAATTTTCGTTTCTTAGAACAGACACACTTTCAGCAAAACTACAGTTAATTACATAATCGGTCTCAGTAATTTCAATGTCAACAAATTGGACATTTTTGGATTCACAGACAGCATGTTGAATATCAGTACATTCAAAACGAAAATCAGATTTTACAGGTTTAATTTCTTTGTTTTCTATATCAATCAAATTATATTCCACCTTATTTCCTATATTACAAAAATTTGTATTAATATCAATAGTTTCATAATCAACAAATTCAGATTCTCCAATATTCAAACATGGCATACAACATTCTTTAAATGTCATATTATTACTAATAATAGTTTTAAAACCGGGTCTAGAACTTAACCACAATCTATACCCCGTAATACCATAACCTAAGAAAACACAATTTTCAGTTTTCATTTCAAATTCATCAATGCAAACATGTATCACAGCAATACACCCAAACACACGAACATTAAATATGTCGACTATTCTACCCAACAACTTACTTTCAGGAATTTCACCATTAAGAGAGATAGAGGGTGTTTGATTTAAAAGATAGACTGATGTTACAACAGCTTCACCCCAGAAATTTCTAGGTAAACCAGACGACGTCAAAAGACATCCAACTCTTTCCAAAAGAGTCTGATTTAACCTCTCAGCAACCCCACTAAATTGGGATGCCTTTGGGACAGATTCAAAATTGATACAATTTTGCACACAAAAATTACTAAACCAGGTGTTACAGAAATTTAAACCATTATCATTTTTAATATATTTAATTTTTCTGCAAGTTTTAATTTCAATTTGAATTTTCCAATTCTTGAAAACCTTAAACAAATCAGGTTTATTTTTCAATAAGAAAATCTAAATTTTTCTAGAAAAATCGTCAACAATAGTTAAGATATAACTACTCCCACCATAAGTGGGTTCATTAGAAGGTTCACATATATCTATATGTATACATTCCAAAAACTTTTTTGAAAAAAATATAATTTTCAGGGGTTTTCGACAAAAATTGAACTTTATTTAATTTTCTAGGTTTGCATCTATTACAAAATGGAACAGTAGAAAATTTCTCATTTTCCAAATAACCAGATTCATGCAGAATTTTCAAGCCATTATTGCTAATATGACTTAATCTCTTATGCCATAATTCAGAATTAGCAATTTTAGAATTATCTATATCAGAACATAAATTCACAGGTATAGCGAAGGTTATATATAAGTCATTTTTCAATTCTGCCCTAAAAATTACTAAAGACTCTTTTGTTATTTTCATGCAATTTAAACCCCACTTTCCATATAAACCTAGAGTAGATAATCTAACACATGACAACAGATTATTAGACAATTTAGGCATATATCTCACATCATGCAATTTCAGTACATTTCCAAATTTAAATTTCAGATTAACAACACCAATTCCTTCAACTTTACACATATGTTTATCAGCCATAGTCACATAACAATGTGTTAAAGTCTTAAACTCAGAAAAAGTATTTTTCAAAAGTGTCATATGAAATGTGCAAGAAGAATCAACTATCCATTCATTAGCACTCAAAAAATTTGAATTTAAATCTGGACAAAAAGCAAACATGTTCCCTAAATCATTATCAATAATATTCATATTGGCTAACTCACTTGCTGCATTACTATTATTTTTATTACCGTTATTATTATTATGTTTCTTAGGGCAATATTTAACAAATTGTGAAGGATCACCACAATTATAACATCTATTTTCTTCTTTATTAGGAGTTTTAGATCTATTTCGATTTATGTTATTAGTTTGATTTTTTATTTTACTATCAGAATTTCCAAAATTATTATTCTTATAAGATCTAAAAGGAGACCTACCCCTAATAAACATAACATACCAGATTTATTAGATTTATTTACATTCAAATCTAATTCTTTACTTTTCAAACCATTAATAACCATATCTAAAGTCACAAAATCAAGCCCATATTTAATTGCCGATTTTACATCGGAAAAATCACTTGGAATAGCATTCAAAAGAATTATAGCACTATAATAATCTATATTCTTATCACCAGTAAGCTTAATATCTTGAATTAATTTTTGAAAAATATCAAAATTTTCATCAATAGTTTTAGATTGATCAAGTTTAAAACTAAAGAACTTTTCTAAAAATAAAGCCTACTAGGTAAAAAAGTTTGAGTATATAATTCATCCATTTTATTCCACAATGCCACAGCACATTCTTGTCTACCAACCTTACGAACGACATGATCAGCTAAATTTAGAATTATACAAGACGAAGCCATTTTATCCAACTCAGCCCTCCTTTCGAGAGGGACTGTAGTTGATTGATCCGGCTCCACAGCTTTAGTTAATCTTTGAGTAACAAGTATACTTCTCATTTTTTGTTTCCAAATAGCAAAATCATTTTTTCCATCAAAAGGTTGGATATTTAAAAATGTTTGCCTAGCCATGATTATCAATTTTCGAAAACAGTTTTAGTAAAAAAAAAAAAAAAATTCGAAAAACACAATTTGTTGGAAAAAAACTGTTTGTTTTTAAAAAAAAGTATTGAAATTTTTTTTTTTTATCAAAAATACAGATTATTTTAAAACAAATTGAGAACCAAACAAACATCTAAATCACAGCACATCAACAACAATTAACATAAACAAACACATCAATTAAACACAACAACAAATATATCACAGAATATTGCAATCACAGGAAAATAATAAGAAAAAAAGCCTATCTATTACAACATTCACTTGTGACTATTCCACCAAAAGTACTCGAAAATCACTCAAAAAAGTGAGGATTGGAATTTTGCAATCTTGGTATCACAATAGCCGTTACAATCAATTGAGCGGAAATTAAATGCGGATATTAAACTAAAGAAAAAATAACAGCAATAAAATAGTTAGGGTTATAGAGTTTACCCTCGAAACACAACAACAATATATTCCCTACAAAAGTACAAGGATATATACAAATAACCTATACTTTTTCAAGAATAGAGGTTAGTCAACTAATAACAACAAACCAGAAACAATGTTTCTCCTCTAACCAAAGTTAGAGTCACTGAAACTCAAGAACAGAGACACTAGGCCACATAAACAGTTTTAACAAGATCCTTGAAAAACAGTTTGAGATTTAAAGATTTTAACCCAAAAATAGTCACGATTTTCAAGATTTAAACAGTTTTAACAAAACTTTAAAGATTTTGGAAAAACTTTTAGATTTTAACCCAACAAGCACAAATCTAAACGAAAATAAGGCGAAGCAACAAATTTTACGGTTTATTTTCTTAAAATAACAACGGACAAAATCGGTTTTCACCAAATCAAAACGATTTTGAACCGTTCTAACCGAAAAGGACTCGAACTTAACTGATCTACAAAAAACTATAGCGATTAAGTCCAAACCCAACATTAAAAATTCGACCGCGGCTATATTAGCACGGATCGAAACTCAATAGGCCGATATAGACACGAAATCAAAGGAAAAGAACCGAACACAGTAAAATAAGTTCGATTCAACCGGATCCTTTCGATTTCTTATGGATCGCTTTGGTTTTGAGCAGATCCTTACAAAATCAAAAAGTAAAGACGATTTCATAAAAGGAAAACTCAACCAAGGCCTAAAAAACAAGGAAAAAAACACGATGAGCCGATTTTGACAAAGATCTAAAAGGAAAAACATCGAACACTTCAAAAAATAGGCCGATTCAACCGGATCCTTTCAGATCTTAAAAGATTTAAACCAAATCTTTACAAAATAAATAATAAAGATAATTTTGTAAACAAAATCTTCACCAAAAGCTCTGATACCACTTGTAATGAAATATAAAGGACCGAAATTTGATTTTATTAACGAAAATAGGGTAAAAACTTTGAACTAGTTTTTGTTTTAGGCTCAGTCCCCAAAACCACTTGTTTGGCAGAAAATCAACACAATATACACCCGAAATGCGACGAACACACAAAACCAACCCTAGGAACCCACGACTCGACAAAAAAGAACCCCATAGCACAAAGACAAAGCACCACACAACAAAACAGACACCTACCGGGTTGAAAGAGCCCCTTGCGGCTCTAATAAACAAACAGGAGAATCAAACCATGCCAAGAAACTTCACACAAAAGGAAGAAGGCAACGCCGCCGAAGAACCGCCGGAAGATGTTGCACGAGAGAGGGCAAAAAGGCTAGAGATAGGGTAGAGAGATATAGAGAGAGAGTGAGTATATTGAAAAATATATAGAGGCGGCTGCTCCTCTAGCTTTATATATCTAGGGCAAATAAGAAAGGGACGGCTTAGATTAAAACCCTCCATCGGACGGCTAGGAACAGATATCTTATAAAAGACGCGGATCATAGTAAAGGCGGGTCAGACAAAGCGGGTCGTGGGTCAGAGGTGCGGGTCGTGAGCTGTGGGCTGGGTAGGTATTTATGAGCTGCTTAATGGGTGTATTATTGTATTTAATATGGTGGATCTAATTTGGACTAAAATCCAACACATATGTTTGTTTTTTTCCCATAAAATTACATACTTTTTTCTATTCAATTTATCTATTTTTCTTTTACCTTATTAATATATTAATATAATTTTAAAAATAATTTTATTTTTTATTACAATAAGTTAATATAATATCACATTTATTGAAATTTTAATTTAAATGAATATATATTTGATAAATGGTTTGAGTAAAATTATTTATATATATAAATAAATAGTACTACAGAGAGTCTATATAGGACAATTTTATTTTTCGATTTTAGTATATATTTTTAGTTTAAATGTAATAGTTTACATAAAAAAAATTACTATCTACGTCACAGTTAATTTATCCCTATTAACTTAGACACGAAGTTTTAGGTATTGTATAATTAATAAGTAATTAAGAAATGTATTAGTAAAAATAATTATAATTTAATAAAAATAATTATAGGTTAAGATTAATATGATTAAATAGTTTAATTAAAATAAAAAAATATAAATTATGAATTTTAATATGTGATTAAAGTGTATGCTTATATTTCAAAAAAAAAGACAAATTATGTGAGACAAGCGAAAATAGAAAGAGTTGACAAATTAAGTGAGATAGAGAGAGTAATATATTTTTATAAAAATAAAAAATAAAAATAATGTCTATTTATTTTATAGTAAATACTCCCTCCGTCCCATAACAAAATATCCATTTTTTCATTTTAGTCCGTCTCATAACAAAGTATCAATTTCCTCTTTTAGTAACTGTACTATCTACCTAACATTACAAATACCTTTACAACTTACAATATATTACACATTTATATCACACATACTAATAAGGTTATTTTGGTCTTTTCTACTTTATTCCTACTATATCTCAATATAATACTAATATTTCTAAAACTACGTAAAAAAGCAAATGGATACTTATTTCTAGGACGGAAGGAGTACATTAAATTCAAACTGTGAAAGAACATAAGAGATCTGATCATTTAATCATTGCATGTCAACATAGGTGTATATATATTTGTATGCTCTTATTTTTGTAATAATACAATTTTTATAATTTTTCTCCAAATTTTAACATGATAACAGAGCCCGATTTTTTTATATAATGTCGTGATCTGGTTGAGACCGCCGTAACCATTGGCACTGCCACATCTTCGCCGGCCGAGCACATAAATTTTTCCGCCAATAGCTGTGCGTCCGCCACTCACGCGCCACAAACACAAATCGTGGCAGAAAAAGAATTTCCGCTACCATCTTCCGGCCGCGCATGAGGGCGCGTCTGGCCATTGTTTTCCATCCGCAGCCTCCTACTTTGATTTCCTACGTCGTGGTGTGGTTGATTTTGTCATCGAAGTTGATTTTATTTTACTGCTATTAACGGGTTGGATTATTCCATCTGATTTCTCGATCTAGATCTTAATTTCGTGATTTGCATATCCTTTTTTATGGAGTGTATGAATGTTTACTCTCCTATTACTATTATCTTGTCCGAAGATAATTCTGATATTTGGATGCAGTTTATGAGAAATTTCCTGATTTGTAGGAAATTATGGTGTATTGTCACAGGCAATGTCCTTTCACCTATCTCTTAAGCTCCTCTTGTTAATGTTGGTCCCACCTTTCAGGCCATCCAAGATTGAATATAAGTTAAATGAATTGAATAGACTATTCATGTCAACAAAGTGCACATTCCTTTTCCGAAACCCTACTAAAAGAACTCTAGAGTTAAGCATGTTTGCCCTAGAGTAATTTGAGAATAGATGACCCCTTGGGAAGTCTCTCAAGGTGATCAGATCCTTGCTTGGTTGCCCAACACCTATGTACCTAGGATTCAAATACAATTGACTCATTTTGATACTGCAAAGAGGCATGAGATTTCCTTGCTACTCGTTTTAAGATTATAGGTCTTGCTCATTAATCATCTTTGGACCACGCTGAGCTCCATCCGACAGCAACTTGGTCAGTATGTTAACGAGTTTCTTGCTTGCTCAGGTTCAGCCTATTTGCTATCGTCTCCGGCAGACACAGATTAGTCAGAACTATCTTGACTTTATTCAGATCTTGATGGCCCTTCGCCCTAAATATGAGGTTGTTCGTACATCACTTCTACATCAACATTCATTATCTACCCTTGATGCTGCTATTTAGTAGATTATATTTGAGAAGACTCGAGTCCAGTTAGTTAAGACACCGAGTTCTAATTATGCTCTAGCTATGTCTCACATGTCCTGATCTCCCAGTACTGGATGTCGAGTTTGCAATACTTCTTATCACACTTTTGCCACTTGTCCAAAGATTGAGTGTTACATTTGTCATTTAAATGATCATATTGCTCCGTCTTATCCCACAAGATCTCAGCATTCCAGTTGTTCTGCTCTCCGATATTTCGATACTTCTGCTCCCATACATTCATGTGGTTCAGTTTCCAAACCTTGGAAGTCTAGTAAATCTTCTTTGACTACTTCTTCTTCAGTTACAGTTGATGTTACTAATGAACCTCAACATTCACCTTATACTCTTCACGATATAAAAGTCATTCTCAAACAAGTTATCCAATCCAATTTTGTTATGTTGGCTACTCTAGGTACACCTACTTGGTATTTTAATTCTGGATATTGTCACCACATGACCCCAAACCCTCATAACTTGTCATTTATGTCTCTTGTCTCCCATTTACCGCCTATACATACTGTCAATGGTACTTCAATGCATATTATCCATACCGGTCTTGTGTTCTCTTTTTCCCTATATCTTCATGATACTTATTGCGTTCTTGTTTTAGCCTTAAATCTTATATTTGTTGATCACTTAGTTGAACAAGGTCTTAATGTTACATTCCCTTTTTATTGTATGCAGGTTCAGGATTCTCAGATGGGTTAGCTTTTCGGGACGGGCCGCAAGACGGCTCGATTATTTGAGCTTGAGTCTCTTCATACCTCCTGCACATATCCCCGCTCAGCAGCTCTCACCTCTTATCTCTCCAGCCTTCATTGACATCTTTTTTCTAGGTCATGCGTCTTCCAGTCACTCCATACTAAAGGTCTTTTAGATCCAGGTCATTTTGAGTCTTTTAATAGTGTCGATTGAAAATTTGGCAAACAACTTGCTTTTATTTTTCAGAAATTTCATCTACTGCTACTAAACTTTTTTCTTTAGTGCACTCTGATATTTGGGGTCCCTCTCTTGTTGCGTCTATAAGTGGTTTTCAATATTATGTTCTCTTTATTGATAATTTTTCACGATTTACTTGAACTTAATTTTTTTTTAAATCGTTATGAATTGCCAACTATATATGCTCAGTTTGCCCAAATTATTCACTTAATTCTCATGCCCTATTAAAGTCCTCCGTACTGATAATGCTTGTGAGTACAATAAGTCATCGTTTTTGCAGTTTCTATCAAACCAGGGTATCATGGTACAACGTTCCTATCCTTATACGTCCTAACATAATAGGCGAGCAGAACGCAAACATCGTCACATTCTCGATACTGTTCGTGCCTTTTTTCTTTCTGCTAAGTGTCCAGATCATTTTTTTTGGGGAAAACAGCCTTGACTGTTGTCATATTATTAATCGATTACCCTACTTTGTCCGTCATGATGTCAGTCCCTTTCGAGCGTTTATTTGGTCAGTCCTCTGATTATAGTTTGTTTTATCCCTTTGATTGTGTGTGCTTTGTCCTCCTCCCTCCCTATGAGCGCAGACAAAGCTCCAACCTCATGTCCCTTTATATTGTTTTTTCGGTAATGAAGCCGAACACAAAGACTATAGGTGTTGGGATCCTATATCTAATAAGTTGCATATATCCCGTCATGTCACATTTTGGGACCACACCTCTTTCTCCATCTTATCCAAGTTTAGCACACCGTTCTACTCATCTTCTCCATTTTTTTCATCTTATCTCTCTGATCTTTTCCCAGACACTTCTTTTTCCCCTTCTCCACAACTCATCGATCAATTTCTCTTGTCACCGTCTCCTGGAGTTGATTTGTATGATCTTCCTGAGCCGAGACCTCCTCCTGTGCCTCTCCATAATTGTCGTCGCTCCACCCGTGTAAGTAAACCTCATTCTCACCTTATTAATTATCATTGTTACTTTGTCATTTTATCTCACCATGAGCCTAGGTTATTTCATAAGGCGTATGCTGATCCATTATGGTAACAAATTATGATTGAGGAATTGCAGGCTTTAGAAAATACTCACACTTGGAATTTAGTGGATTTGCCCTCTAGCAAGACACTTATTGGATGCAAGTAGATTTTTAAAATCAAAACTCATTTTGATGGTTGTGTTGAGAGCTACAACGCTCGTCCGGTGCCTTAAGATTATTTGCAAGAATATGGAGTTGACTATGAGGAGACTTTTGCTCCCGTTGCTTGTCTCACTACTATTCGTTGTCTCATTGTCGTTGTTGTTGTTCGTTTCTAGTCTTTTGTTCAATTAGATGTCAAGAATGCAATTTTACATGACACTCTTTTTGAAAAAGTTTATATGACTCATCCTCCAGGTTTTCCATCTTCTGGGAAGGTTTGTCGTTTACGCTATGCTTTATATGGGTTGAAGTAGGCCCATCGGGCCTGGTATGCCACTTTTAGATCTATGCACTTGGAGTTTGGTTTTACCACATGTTGTTACGATTCTGGTTTATTTGTCGTTCTTCCTCAATGATAGTTATCTTCTTGCTGTTACCCCATGTTGTCATAGGAGATGATGCGCCTGATATTTCTGATCTACAGACATATTTTAGTTAGTAGTTTGATATGAAGAGCTTGGGTCCTTTTCATTACTTTTTGGCACTTGAGGTCTCTGATTCTCCTGATGGTTTCTATCTGTCTCAGACTAAGTATGCCTTAAATCTTATTTCTTGAGCTAGTCTCACATACTGTTAGGTAGCCTCCACACCATGTGCCTATGAAGTTTGACTTACACCTCATGATGGCTCTTTTCTTTATGATCCTACCTTATAGCCTAAGCTTGTTGAGAGTTGGATCTATTTGACTATTACTCGACCAGATATCGCTAATGCAGCTCATATTGTGAGTCATGGCCATTGCGAGGACATCTCACCATGCTTCCGTCTTACATATTCTTCGTTATGTGAAAGGTACTATCGTGTATGGTTTACACTTTCATTTTACTCATCTTTGACATTTAGCGGTTACTCTGATGCTGATTAGGCTGGTGACCCTACCGATCGTCGTTCGACCACTGGTTTCTGTTTCTTCTTGGGTGATTCTTTCATCTTTAGGCGCAACAAAAAACATATTTTAGTTTCTCGATTGAATGCTGAGTCAGAGTATCGTGCTTTTGCTGACTTTACATCAGAACTTTTATGGCTTCATCGATTACTCACTGATCTTGGTGTTCATCAGTTATTTTCTATGGCTCTTCACTGCGATAGTCAAAGTGCTATGAAGATGGCCCATAATGATATCTTCCAAAAGTGCACCAAGCATATTGAGTTTGATTATCACTTAATTCGACAACATGTGGTCAATGGGGTTGTCCATCTTATTCCGGTCTCCTTTGCAGATCACACAACAAATATCTTCATCAAGTCTCTTCTTTCCAACTGCTTCTGATTGCTCTTGGACAAACTTAAATTGGTCTTTATTGTCCCATATTGAATTTAAGGGGAGTTTTAACTATAAATATCCCTTTTTTATTATTTATCTTAGTTTAAACTCGAGATCACTACTATATATATTCTTGTATACTCTTATTTTCGTAATAATACAATTTTTATATTTTTTTTTCCAAATTCTAACACTAAATATATAGATATTTAATTATTTATTTTTATAAATTAATTAATATTAAATGATGAATATATTATTTATTTTTATTAGATAATTGTTAAATATTAATTAGTTTATAAAAATAAATAATTAAATAAACAAAATTTATGAATATACAAATAAAATAAAAATAAGGAAAAAAAATTAAAAACATAAAAAAGAAAATAAAAAAAATAAAAATTATCTACGTGTCAAACAAGTCAGCGCCACGTGGCCGATATGTGGATAATTTTATTTTTTATAATAAAATTAAAAAATTTTTAAAAAAATAAAATATAAAAAATATAATATATAAATTATTAAAGGCAACGTGATGTTGACCTGACAATGTGGATAATTTTTATATTTTATATATTATATTATTTTTTAATTTTAATATTTTTTAATTTTTATATGAAATTAAAATAAAAAATAAAATTATCTATGCACGTGGTGCCACACAGGTGCCACATAGGCATCAAGGATTAAATGTGCAAAAAACTTTTACTTACGAGACTATTTTAAAACAGCCCCTAATTACGAGATTAAAATGATAAAAAAATTCTAAAATTAAAAAATTAATTTATCCAATTTTAAAATATATTTAAATTTTTCTTTAATCGAATACATGTCATAAAAATAACTTTAAAAAAAATAAAATTCATTATTATAAAACATAACTTTCAAATTTCAACCACAACTCCAATATACATCCAAATATTTTAAAGGCAACCTAGTGGTAAAGAGTAAATTTGTGATAAAAAAAATGACTTCGAAACTCCTGATGTTTTCTCTCTTTTTTTTAAAAAAAATAAATTCGATCTTCGACATTTTTTGATCTTGTCTAATATTTAGCTTGGTGGTATGTGTAGAATGAAAAATTTTATGCCATAAAAATAATATTTTAGACTATGTGAGCTTGATCTTTTATATTTTATATTATTTTTAATAAAAGATTTTATTTATATTTTTTGGTGGTGGCTAGGGTGTTATTGACTTGACCGTGCTGATTTGACTAAATTAGTACACTAATTTGAGTATTAATTTGAAGCAATAAATATTTTATCATAAGATAGATAATATATGTTATATTATATAAAAATATATAGTGTGAATTATCCATTGTACTAAAATATATAATCTATTTATTGCATTAAAATTATAATATATTGTGTTATATGTAATTATATATACTCCCTCTGTCCCATAACAAAGTATCAATTTTTTCATTTTAGTCTTGTCCCATAGCAAAGTATCTATTTTTTTAGTAACTGTACTTTCTACCTAACATTACAAATACCCTTACAACTTACAATATATTACACAAATGTCATTGCTTTTATATCACATATACTAATAAGGTTATTTTAGTCATTTGTACTTTATTCTTACTATATCTCAATATAATACTAATATTTCTAAAACTACGTGTAAAAAGCAAATGAATACTTAGTTTCGGGACGGAGGGAGTAATATGTTATGATATATATTGTATTAACATTTATTTTATGTATTATATATTGTGTTGTACTATATAATATATTTATTATGTTTATATGTTATTCTTATTGATTGAGTCAAATTAGCACGACATAAGAACCAAATATATTTCTCAAACACTCGAGTCTCATTTTTCAAATTGTTTACATATAACTACTACTTTTAATATTCGAATTATTTATTAAGACATATAAACCTAGGTTAAGCTGTACATGTTCATAAATCCACAAAATAATTTATTAAATAAAATCAATTTTAAATAATAAAATTTCCAAAACCAAAGAAAACATGAATAATTTGTGTTTGAAATGATATTTTTAAATGATAAGTAATAATTTCATTTGATAAAATAATTTTATTTTAAATATATTATGAAAAAAATGAGAACCAATAAATCACGCCCTACATGAACAGAGAGATACTCATTTTTGCCTAGGGGTAGATATTTTTTCCCGTACACGTGTGTTAACGTGATTGGTGGGGAAAGGCATATGGGCAGGGTCTCTCCGATAATTACGGATCTGGGCAGGTCACTAACTGTAATTTGAAGAAAATTGAGAGGCTAAAAGGTAATTACGAAAATATGAATGAATTCTGAGAGGACCACGTGGACTAGTGGCGAGCATTGGCTGCTGCACCAATCCGTACTCTACAAAATATCAACTCTACGCTATATTGACATATTTACCCTCCAGATGTTTTTATTGTATTTAATTCTTCGAATAAATAATTATTGGATTAATTTTTATTTAAAATCTTATATATATATATATTTACATTATATAATCTCTGCATCCCAAATGTAATATTTATAGATACAAAATTTTAGAAAAGGTATATAATTAATAAATTATTAAAAATATATTAGTAAAATTAATTACAATATAATACAAATAATTATAAATTAACATTAAAATTACTAATCAATTTAATTAAAATTAAAAAATTATAAATTATAAAATTTAAAATATAATTAAAGTGTGTATTTTTTTTTAATAAAAAAGGACATGAAATATGACACAATCGAAAATAAAAAATATTTTCTCTCTCTCCCTCTAAGAGTCGCATTTACCTTTTGCGTTATTTTGCTTAACATTAAAAATATTTTTATATTTGTATAAATTTTTATATAAATATCCTTGTAATTTTTTTAAAAATTTATACTATATTTTGAAAAAATATTAAATATTCAAATATTAACACATAACAAATAAATGAAACCCTTATAGTCGGATAGAGGTAATATATCTTTATCTATTAGGTGTAGAAAATAATTAGATTATGCACAAAATGCAGCCAACATCCAACATATATAGAATTTGTTTAGTTGAAATTTAAACTTGATTTGAAATAAATTAATGATTTGATTTTTTTTATTTAAATAATATTTTAATTTGATGTTTTATAAAAAAAAAGATACTTTCTCCGTCCCAATAGAGTTGTCTTATTTTTTTTATTTTCGTTCGTTTCAAAATAATTATCTTGTTCCCTTATTTATGGTGGTTTCCACTTTATAATAAAATTATTTCTACTTTTTCACGCTACTCCTAATTATTACTCTAACCTACTTTTTAAAATCATTCAAAAAGTAATAGTATTTTAGTCTTTTATCTTCTACTTTATATCAACTTTCAATTATATAATATTATTTTTATATTTTCGTGCCCACTCTCACTGAGACAGACACATTTTCTGAACAGAGGGAGTAACATGTTTTTACTAAAAATGATTCTGAATGAATATTGTTAATTTCAATTTAAAATTATACAAAAATAAATACTACTCCATCTATCCTAATACAATAGTCTTTTTTATCATTTTTCTTCGTCCCAAAACAATAATCTTATTTCCATAAATACTCATATTACCATAAAATTATCCCTACATTTTCATTATTATTACACAAATGTCACTATTTTTTACATTAATACACACACAAGGGCAAATAAGTATTTTTACTCATACTTTTTTACCAACTGTCAATATAATATTAATATATTCCTTAAATCTCGTGTCCAACTCAAATAAAACTGTAGTTTTGGGACGGAGGGAGTTGTTTGTTTGAAGGATTTTTGTGGACTTCTACTATTCACAAAAAATTTTCCCCCTAAAAATATCAAATCAAACATCTATTTTTTATTTTTTATATTATACTAAAAATTAATTTTACATTCAAAATATCACATCAATCCATATTTATATCACATCATACAACTATTCCAATTCAAATTTTTTACTATTCAAATCTCAATCCAAAATCCATACCCCAAACAAATATAGTATATTTCAATATTTTATTAATTTGTTCAACAAAAAATAATTATTAGTCTAATTTTTTTTTTTCAAATAAAGTGACAAATAAAAGTGAATAAAGATATTATTATTATTATTATTATTTTTCATACAAATCCTTATTAAATTTAAATTATATTTATGCTATGTTTGTTCGTATATATCTCAAAGTTTTCTATATATGCTATTAATCTCCAATATATTTTTAAAAAAATATAAAAATAAATATTTATTTATTTCACAAATATTATATCATATACCTAATTTTTTCTTTATTTTAAAAAAATATAAAACTTCAAAAAATATATATATATATAATGAAACTTAATTAATAGGTATCGTTATGCAATAAAAAAAAAAAAAAAACTATTTTGTGTTGAAATGGTACTTTTATTAATTTATAAAATACTCCCTCCATCCGCCAAGATGACACATTTTTATTTTTTATCGGTCTCATACAAGATACATTTTTATATTTTTAGTAAATTTATTCATCTTAAATATACTTAACAAATATAAATCAATTTAATTATATTTTTAACTTCTTACACATAGGGCTTACTCAACATCAATTTATTTTTATCTCTCTTCTCAGTTAACAAATATATTTATATATATTTAAAATTGTTCATTTTTTATAAAATTAGTTTTAAGTTAATTATAATATTATAATTAGTTTATTTAATTATTTGTATTATATAAAATTTTATTATCTACAAAATAATATTGGTATAAAATTGTATAAAAAATAATAAACTAATACAATATCATAACTAGTTTACCTAAAATACCTTACTCATAACCAAACGGTACATCCTTGTTGAGACGAAGGAAGTATTATATATCCCTGCTCTCATCTATTGTTAGCGAAAAATAACAAAAAAAATAGTCTAAAATTACTTTACATTTAGGGTGTGTTTGTTTGGGGGTTTGAATTTTGAGTTGGGATTTGAATAGTAAAAATTTTGAATTTGAATAGTTGTTTAATGTGATATAAATAGGTGATGATGTGATGTTTTGAATGTAAAATTGATTTTTAGTATAATATAAAAAATGAAAAATAGGTGTTTGATTTGATGTTTTTGGGAGGAAAATTTTGGATGAATAGTGGAATTTAATCCAAATCCATCAAACGAACACACCCTTAATGGAGATGAAAAGTAAAATGTCATAATATTTTGATTAATAGAAATAAAAAAATAAAATTGATATATAAATGAAGATAATATAAATTATAAATGTAAATAAATTCAAGAGGCACAATCTTAGATGGTAAATCAAACCATATAAATTAGATAGCAAGAGTATCAAATATTTTATTGTGTTCCTTTATAGGATTTTCTCAAAAATTTATTATTCATCACTTTTTTCCTTAAAAGTATTTAATTAAATTTTTTTTATATTATATTTAAATTTAATTTTAAATTTAAAATATTATATCAACTTTTATTTATATCTCATCATATAATTCAATTCTAAATTTTTACTAAATCCCAACTCCATGTCCAAACTATCAAACAAACACACTGTTAATCAACACTATAATCAATAAGATCCATGTAAAAAAATTTTTATTTATTTATTTTTAATACATAAATATTTGTATCATTTAAAACATCATTTTTTTTTTTTTTTTATAAAATTAGTTTCTATTAACTATAAATAATTTTTTTTATTTTATTTTATAAAATAATATTCATATTATATTATATTGAATATATTTTTTAAAATATTTAAATATATATTTTAATTTTTTAATCATATATGAATTTTAATTTTAAAATTATTAATAATATCATTCATATAAAAACAAATTATAATTAACTATTTATTAATTAATTAAGAAAAGTATATAAAGAATACACGGATCATTATGGGTGTGTTTGTTCATAGTTTTTTTATATTTGAATTTTTAAATAATAAAAATTTTAATTTGAATAATTATTTAATACTAAATAAATAGAAATTGATATAATATTTTGAAATGTAAAATAAATTTATATTATAATATAAAAAAATAATTATTTAATATGATATTTTAAAAAAAAAAAATTGTAAAATCCAAAAAAAAAAACAAAACATATGATACTCAATATTGCGGTTAGTAGCTACTCTCGGAGGGGTAAAATGGACATTTTGGCGCCATTAATGTCAGATCGGCTAGCCGACAAACTAGGAGTCGGCAAATGTCGGCCAGTGAGCCGAGGAGACAATCTCGGCTTTCAAATTCTATTTTAGGTTTTTACCACTTTCTCCAATTGCCACTAAATAAATACTAATAATTTAAAATTATTTAGTATTTAGAAAAATTTCGTCGCCAGAATATATATAGACTGTAATTATGGTAATATTTTGTTCCATCATCACCATCTACTCAGCGCCCTCCCTTTCTTCTTCGCACTGTAAAATTCCATTTCCGTTCTCTTCTCTGCTATCTCTTCTTTCATATATCGCGCAAATCTGCTCATCTAAATCGCTGGGCTGGATTTTCCGCCGCAACTGAATAGTGTTTGATGAAGCCTCCTTGGATCATTTGATTCGTGCTGGTACGTTTTCATTGGTTTCAATCGGAGAGCTGTTTATAACGATGTTGGATTTCTGTTGAATTTCAGTTTTTCTGCTGTTTCCGGTGGAGATTTGTTGTTTTCGGAAATGTTTCATCTCGGTTTGACGCTGTTTGTGTATTAAATATTCTTCTTCTTCTGGATTTAGATTCATTTTTCGGCTGAGGATGTGTATTATGGAATTTTATTTCTATTTTGGAAGAAATCGAACAGAAGAAAGGAATAGATATGGCTAGGTTTTCTCATTTAGCTGGATGTGGTGTTGAAACTTGTCATTTGAAAATTGAATCTGGTTTTGATGCAATTTCTTTTATTGCTGTTGGTTAAGAGATTTATAGATTTGCTGTTATGGATTTCATGTATGATTTCGTGCAATGTGATTATTTATTTATCTATTCGGAGCTTTATGACATTTATTTTGTGGTATATTCTTCGTATAGATGGTTTTGATTGGATTATATAATTTGCCATTAATGATTTCCCCTTATTTAGTCGATCCGACTGGTTTGATAACAGTAGAAGTCATCATTGGTTTCTTTTGGCTTTTAGAGCAACTTGAGCTAAAGGATTAATCAAGTAGGTGATAGATAGCATTTCCTTGGAAATAAATTGTATCTGTTGCTGCCTTCCTTTCCAGGATATCACCAAGTCTTTCTGTTGAGCACATTGTCTCTTATCTGCACTGAAAATGGATGCTTCTGAGATTGAGGAAAGTTTAATTGCCATTGGCGAGCCAAAGGTATGGAAATTTTGTTCTGTCTGTTTGCATTGTTGTGATGCTATCATTAGATGTACAATTAAATGTTGCATAACCTTGTGATAAAATGGTGGCTGTTGTTGTTTCATTTATATAAGGATAGCCGCGATACATACAATTCGAAAATTGTTAGTGTTTTGTTATGTGTTGTGTTGAGAAGGAAGTCGGGAAGTTGAATAAGCAACTATTGTTGGTGCAGTTACATGTGGAAATGTGCAAGAGCCTATGCGGCGTGTATGTGAAAGTGTTGGCAATATTTCCTGAGCTAGAAGCAGCTCGTCCGCGGAGTACCTCCGGCATTCAGGCGCTGTGTACGCTGCACATAGCATTAGAGAAGACCAAGAATGTTCTTCAGCACTGTGCAGAATGCAGTAAGCTATACCTGGTATGTGCTTTCTTGGTTACAATGTTTACATTGTGTTCCATATTCCATATTAGCAATGTTACATTGGCTAATCACTTTTTATTTGCTATGTATGTATGTAACCAGGCAATCACCGGAGATTCTGTTGTTCTGAAATTTGACAAGGCACGATGTGCTCTTGAAGATAGTTTAAGGAGGGTTGAAGATATTGTTCCACAACCTACCAGGGATCAGGTAACGGATTATGCTTCGTTAATACAATTCCAATCTTTTAATGTTCACTTGACTTCAATCACGCCTCTTTTTTCAGATTGGTGAGATCTTGGGCGAGCTTAGCGGAATTGAGTTTTCACTTGATCCATTGGACAAGCAGATCGGGGATGAGATCATTGCGTTGCTCCAACAAGGGAAGAACTTCAACACCTCCAACGACAGCAACGAGCTCGAATCTTTTCACCAAGCGGCAGGTAAACTTGGAATCACCTCTTCGCGAGCAGCACTGCGAGAGAGACGAGCTCTGAAAAAGCTCATCGAAAGAGCACGAGCAGAGGAAGACAAACGGAAGGAGTCCATTGTTGCTTATCTTCTGCATCTCATGAAAAAGTACTCAAAGCTGTTCAGAAGTGATTTCTCAGATGACAACGATTCGCAGGGGTCCACGCCTTGTTCCCCTACAGTCCAGGGATCTTTCGACGATGGCATCACGCTCGGGCGTAATGGCTGTGCTTTTGACCGGCAGCTGTCGAAGCTCAGTTCTTTCAACTTCAAGCCACACTTGAGGCGATCTGAGGCGACGTCTGTCCCTCCGGAAGAACTGAGGTGTCCAATATCATTGCAACTCATGTTTGATCCGGTTATTATCGCGTCTGGCCAAACGTACGAGAGGGTGTGCATCGAGAAATGGTTCAACGATGGGCACAAGACTTGTCCCAAGACTCAACAGCAGCTCCCTCATCTGAATCTAACTCCCAACTATTGTGTTAAGGGCCTGGTGGCCAGTTGGTGTGAACAGAACGGCGCTCCTGTTCCGGACGGGCCACCCGAGTCACTCGATCTTAACTACTGGAGACTAGTCTTGTCTGAAAGCGAATCAGCGAATTCAAAGTTGGTAGAAAACAAGTTCAAGGGTGTCAAGGTGGTTCCTTTGAATGAAAATGAGAATGGCACCATTGCAGAGGCTGAAGGGAACGAAGAGGAGGCGGCCTCATCGCAGGGGGATGATCAAGATTACGAACCTCAGGCCTTCGACAAGTATGGAACCTTCTTGAGAATTCTAGAGGAAGACGGCGACCTGATGAAGAAATGTCAAGTTGTTGAACAATTAAGGCACGTGCTGAAGGATGACGAGGAAGCCCGAATTTACATGGGGGCCAATGGTTTTGTCGAAGCATTGCTGCGCTTTCTGGAATCCGCCGTCTCTGCCAGGAACAGCATTGCTCAGGAAATCGGTGCCATGGCTCTGTTCAACCTCGCTGTAAATAACAACAGGTATGCGAATTCTTTGAAAACTAGTCGATTTGCAGGAAGATCGTTGCCTAATGTAGGTAGAACTTCTTGATGCTATTTTTTCAGGAACAAAGAAGTGATGATGGCATCAGGAGTGCTTCCGATCCTTCAAAAAATGAGCGCCGGCAGTGATTCCGTAGGACCGGCCGCGGCACTTTACCTGAACCTATCCTGCCTGGAGGACGCCAGGCCGGTACTAGGAACTTCCGAGGCTGTCCCTTTCTTGATCTGGATACTTAAGAAGGAGGCCGACGAGCAAAGCAAGATGGACGCGCTCCATGCACTCTACAACATCGTGAGCCATCCCTCGACCATTCCCCAACTTCTGTCGGGCGGGATCATAGACGGCCTCCAAGCGCTGATGACTCATCCCAGCGACCACAAATGGACGGAGAAGTGCATCGCCGTGCTCGTCTTCTTAGCCTCGAGCCACACCGCAAAAGATGAGATCACCAAGGCGCCCGGCCTGATCAGCGCCATCGCCACCATCCTCGACGTCGGCGAGCCTGTCGAGAAAGAGCAGGCCGCAGCGCTGCTGCTCATCCTATGCAATGCCAATGAGACTTGCAGCCAAATGGTCCTTCAAGAAGGGGTAATCCCAGCGCTCGTTTCCATATCTGTAAACGGGACCCCGAGAGGCAAGCAGAAAGCGCAGAAGCTTCTGATGCTGTTCCGAGAGCAGCGACAGCGCGATCCTTCGTCCTCCCCCTCCCCCGCCCCCGCCCCCACTCTGCCACGCTCTGAGAGCACTCCGCCGGAGGTCCACCACGTCGAAGAACCAAAGCCATTGGCCAAGTCCGCGTCGCGCAGAAAGGTAGGCAAGGCATTGACCTTCTGGAAGAAAAACAAGAGTTTCTCTATATACCAGTGCTGAAAATTCTCCGGTCTCATCCGATCTTTGGGGTTTTGCTTCGCCTTCCTTCCGTTTCCAGGAGTGTTGATGATAGAGGCGATGAATCTGCTGCGGCACTCGCTGCAGTGCACAAGCTAAGCTAGGGTTATTGAGATCATATTGTAAGTTCTTCATAGAAAGATCATATCCTTGTGTTGCAGAAAAGATTAGTCAGAGTTATAGCTCCTGTATAGTCAACGCCGCCTGTAAATGATTGAATTCTGCCGTGTTTCGATGTAAGCCATATATATTTCGAGCTCCTAATTTGCGCCGCTGCTGCGCATGCATACTGTAGGTAGGAGACTACGGCAGTGTTGTTTTTTGGCAGTTGCATTCGGTTTCTATTACAACCTATACCTTCTGATCCGCGTTGGTTCTCAGAGGAGCTTAGCCTTTCCGGCTAGCCATATTCGAATTCCTGAAATAGATTTCCAATAGAATTCGCGCCGGCAGGCTCAGCGACAATGGAGAAGGAAGCTGAATAACAGATAAGTTGGCTAAACCATATATATATATATATATATCTATATAAGTGAGGATCGAAATGTAGCTATTCTTCTTCACCGTCTTCCCATGTCTCCTTGAGCAGCTGATACCGGAAAAGACTTCCGCCGCCCTTTTCCTTGGGCATTAAACTGAGCCTGGCTAGCGCGGATGATCTCTGGTGGCTATCCGGGATGATTGATGTCAAGGGCGATTCAAGCTCGTCCAGCTCATCATCGCTTGCATGTGATTTGTTGAGCGTCGACAATCTGCTGCTCTTAAGCACCTGACTCCCGACTTCTCCTACACAGCTGAGTAAAGCTGCAGGAGGGGGCGAGTATTTTGCTGGACTTGCGACGCACGGCAAGCTGGTGATCACGGCGCCAGATTGATCTTTAACTTCCTGAAACGAAAACAGCCAATGCAAGAGTTTGTTCAACCCCATAGGAGTTATGTAATAATGTAAAGGGCAGACAGAGATAGACCTCCGAGTCGAGGGTGTTCAAGATGCTCCGTGGAATTGGCTCCGGACAGAATTCGTCGGGAACAAAGTTGTTCAGAACCCTTTTGATTATCGTTGGTCCCAGCGTCGGACAAACCTTCAAAAGGATCGAGAAAAGAATGTTGAATAATGGAACTTAGAAAAACTAGTGACAAATTGATTAGATAGTCGCTTGCCTCCTTCCGGGTGGATGTATCGACAAGGATTCCGAATGGAATCATCATAAGATCGCTCAATGTGTGGAGGAGACGAAAAGCTTTGAACGCTTTTGATGAGCTGCCATCGCCAATAATGCCATTATCCTCAGCAGAATCATCTTCCAGACCGAAGAGATCTGTAAGCCATCTTGACCAGTTTCCAATCTACAAGACAATTGATGAAATGAAGTATTACGATCAAGCACAAGAAATACATATGTAGAGTCGGACAAAAAGCATTTGAAATAAGACAAACAACAGCAAAGGATCGGTCTAAACTTGTTGTTACTACTACTTACAGCATTTTTCAGCTGTGCACCAGCAGTAAAGCTCGATTTTCCCGGTGGCACCGGAAGGACCTTAGCATCGCTAATCGGATCAGAAATAGGATCGGTTGGCATTTCTTCGGCGGATTCGCGAAGAATAGCATTGAACATTGCTACGTCCAGCCGGTTAACTAACTGCTCCATCACCTGGAAAATTCATTACAAAGTCGCCTTATCAACATCCCCAATCCATCCTGATGCAATCATAATCATGCGATAGTTATCAAAATGTTACGACTAATACATACCATAATCAGCAGTGCAGACAAGCAGCCGCATTCATGTCCTGCAGCTCGAATCGGACAAAGCCTTTCGCATGCATCTTTGAACGCTTTCTTCCACAACTCCATAGATAAATTGTCATACTCATTGTTTCCCAAACCATTCCTCTTTCCGGTAGCCTTCTTTGTACCCGAGCCCTTGTTTCTGGACCTGACCTTTCCAGCTGCAGGTTGCATATGTGGAATAAAAGTCTACACAATACGAACAAGCAACGCATATTTCCGGACTTAGACTACTGACAGAGACACTCCAGTAAATCGAAACCACAGAAATCACCTCACCTGCCACCATACAGACTCGATGATTCGCAAAAACAGCCAGGATTCAACTTTTTCCAATGCTATAATGAATGTCATGATATCCTCCCAATCATCGGTTTCGGCTCCTTCTGAATGCGGCAGCTCTGCAGCTGTCTGAGTAACAATGGCCCTCAACATTATTGAATTCGATAGCCAGAATGTTAGCCTGTGGATTATTAATTTGGTAACGATGAACAGGTAGCATGAGAGAGAGGTGTAAGTTGTTAAAATTTGATTTAGCACTCTGTAAACCTACCTTTGAACATCGTTCCCGCAAGCTTTTGAAACCAGAACCAGACCTGATACTGCAGCCCGGGCTGCACTTGCTCGTTTCGACTGAGGACCTGTCTTTGAAACACTGGTATAAAATCTGGACAGTCGTCGAGCTGGTGTGTGAACCTTATTTGTGGAGCTTGAATGCTCAGCAACTATGGAGTACAAGCTCAGTTCCATCACTGCAGCTTCTCTCAATTCGTCCTCAAGCATCTCAGCTCTAATTCTCCACTCATTACTGTCGGAAAGATGGTTTTTTTGCTGTTTTGTTTCACTCTCTACATTCAGTTTACCTTTATTTGATGAGTTGTTGGGTATATCCAGACCTTGAGGTTTTACTGCGCCGTGCATCTCAGACAAACCATGTATCTGGATGGACTTTGCATGCTTTAAAGTTGCTTTGTTATTGCCGGATGGAGGGATTGCCGGTCCTTTCCTATCGGGAATAAGCGAATCACTCCTTGACATAACCTGAACCTTGGATGTGGCTTCTGATAACTTTCTATACAGCTTCTTGTCTTTTAATTTCTTCGTCTCGTCAGCTAGCTGTTTGCTCAAGACCGAATTCTGCTCATTTTTCTCCTTCCCATTCGACAAACTGGAGATTGCGTCATTTATCAGGAAGCCCTCTTGTTTCCACTCATTATCAGCAGATATAGCATCAGATTTAGCATATATTTTCTTGTAATGATCAGCTGATAAAAATTCAGGGGCAAATCTTTCTTCCACAATTTGTTGATTGCTTTTGCTAGCTTTGTGCCGGATGCTAGGACCTTCCTGCAAGGAGCTTCGTGCAATGTTGCTAAACATACCATTAACATCGCGGAAACTTATAGATGATGGAGAAGATCCAATGGCAGCGCTGTTAACAGAGTTCTTTGGGATATACGACATGCTTCTCTCAGAAAACTTGGATCGAGGCACACGGCTATTTGTTTTGCTCTTCCAAGTATCCGGAGATGCATCAGTCGATGAAGACCATAAGTTTCTGTTTTGCTGTTCGAATCCAGTATTTGCATATTCATTCTGCAATTTTCGAATAAGCTAAGATAAGCAATTAAACTTGATCTCAAATTTTCAATACAAATATAGACAATAATGATAGAATCAAGTAACTCCATACCCTTTCGTTTAGAGATGGAGATGCTGATGCTGATGCAGCATCATACGATAGCGAGCCAGTGGTCCTTGAAGAATAAGAGGAAGTATCATCATCAGTCCAAGATGCCATTTCGGAGTCATCGTCATTATAGTTCATTGCTTCCTTTAATAGACCACCACCAGGCGACGAATTTGGGCTATCTTTTGCAACCGGCTCGAGGCTGATAGCCAGAGCTGGTTGCATCATGTTTCCAGCGATCTTCTTAAAGTTCATTGGAACTTCAACAATCACTGTATCTTCTAATCTTCCGTGATCAGCAAGATTCACCAAAGCTGTCCCCAGGAGCTGACCTTTAACCTTATCCTTCCGCGGCTCGTACAAGCTGAATTCGAGATAATTCTTCCTCAACTTACCGCTGGACTTTTGGTAAAGACCCGATGAAAGCATGAATGACTCGTTGAATACAATGTTTGAATCTCCGGCGACCGACAGAAAGGAACCGCAATTGTTGCTGCCGTTTTCCCATTGAAGCAGCACCGTTTGGATCGACCGCAGCGCCTCGGATGGAGGCCATGGCCTAATCTGCTGTACGTGGACTATGTAGTTAACTTTGATGAGAGTACCTTTCTTGTGCTTCGATTTCATCCCCAAAACCATTGCTCGAGATTATTCGTCTCTGCTACGGATCTGAGCACGTAAAATTATCAGATTCCATCCGACAAACTTGATCGACAAAAAAACACCACCGACTCGCAAAATAGTGATAACTTCATCGCAACAGAATTACTGCTCACGAACATTCGGAAACGATCTTTCATTTCATCCAAATGTTTAGCTAATCTAAGTCCTCTCACACACAGTTTCAGTTCACAATAAGTTTGCGTAGTCACAACCACAAAAACCGCATAACAACAAATTCTCCGTTCGAACGATGGAGCAAACGAATAACAAAACGAAAGCATCACCAATTACGCAACGGAATCGGAAACCGTATCGACTGAAAAATGTCGCATTCATACAGCGTAAAACGCAAAAACAAATTTATATTGCTCGAGTTCGGTTTCACCTTGATCGAAGCAACAGTGGCGGTTCCGATCCCCTGCAATGCTCCCAAGCCTCTCAACTCCAGTTTCCGCTCGCCGGAATATGCCTTTGTTTGTGGAGGACGAAGAGGCAAAGCAAGGAATATAGGAACTGAAAATTGAGAAGAAGACGGTGTAGTCGCAGGGCGATCAGTCCTCCCGCTGTCAGCTTTTTTGAAAGTATCAATATGAACAACAAAAATTCATTCAACCAAATAATTATATATCTACCTGGAAATAAATGATAATAAAAAAATATTCTGATTTTCTTTTTCTTTAATATGATAATAAAATTTGTATGAAAATACTGAGGATTTTCGGAAAATATGAATTAATGGCATCCATCATAATTAGTAATAAAGATTGAAATAGTAATATATATACTCAAGTATTTACTATTAATAAATCGTGACATAGTACTTTTTTTGGTAATAATAATAATAATAATAATAATAATAATAGAGTAATGCATGAAAGTGGGAATGTTGAAGCACCCACGTCTTTGTTCAAAAGTTCAGCTTGAGAAAAAAAAAAAAAAAAAAAAAAAAAAAAGAAAAACCTAAATATTTGGGTGGCTTGTGTTAGAAAAGAAAATTTGTATTTGAATTATATATTTAATAATTATTCCGTCCCAATTAAATTATTTTATTTAGTGTAGAAACTAAGTTGGATTGGATATTGTATAATCTAAAATTAACTATGATTTAATAAAAATAATTATAAATTTAGATTAATATAACTAAATAGTTTAATTAAAATAAAAAAAAATTATAAATTATAAATTTAAAAATATAATTAAATTGTATAATTATATTTTTTTTAAAAAAGAAAAATAATGTATGACAGACCAAAATAAAAAAGACCAGATAAATTAAGTGGAACCGATAGTATATATATTAATGCATAATTGTAAAATTGAAATTCTTCTGGTAAGGGATGAATGAAAAACCATTTGACAAGCAAAGTGGGGCTTTATTATTATTATTATTATTATTATACAAAAAATAAGTTTGATATATATATATATATATATATATATCGGGGGAATAAGAGAATTGCGTGATTGATGGAAAGTGCACCCACCAACAAATAAAGGGAATGCATGTCCTATCCTATATATCCTGTGGCAATCAATCATATTCACTTTCAAATTTTAATGGGGCTAAAAAAATATGGTTGTGAACCATTGCTCACTCCAACTCATATCTTGCAAAGGAATTTAGGGTGTGTAATGTTGGGTTTGCGAACATTGGGTTGGGGATTGGTTTGAATTTAAATTTTTTTTGGAATTTTGGGAATTTGTATTTCTTTGGTGTAGTAGATTTTGTTTGATTTTGAAGGATTTTATTGGATAGTGATTTGATAGATAATGATTAGAGTGATGAGATTATTTATATTATTAAAATAATTTATATTAAATATATAAAATGTAAGAAATATGAAGTGTGATGTTTTTCTTTTATTAATTTTCTTTTCTTAGTTAACGAAAAAAAGGGAAAAAAAAAAGAAAAAAGAAATAAATTAATTCTGGCAGTAGCCTACAGTTACGTGCGGAAGAACAAGTGGAAGAAATATTTTTTCAATGCAAGTTACGTTTGATATATAATAAAAAAGATGTAACCGACGTGAAATAGTATGTCAAATATCAAAAGTTAACAAGCGTCAATGACAAAAATATGTCATGCGCGTAGGCCGTCTTGTGGCGTGCAGTACATTACAAATCATCCGAGAATTACGTAAGACCGAAACAGAAATAAGTAGATAAGTCACGGTCGTGCCCGTGTGTTGGCAATTGATTGCGGTCCATAACCATAGAACTAGCAGAATACAAGTAAATGTGCACAGTCATGCACTTATGGTGTAAATGAACTGCTTCTCGTATACATAAAAGGCAAGGGGTATGGAAAGACTCACCATGATCAAATCCTACACACTAGCCTGCACATTCGTCGCCTAGGATGTGGTTTCGCGCGCATTCATAAGCCCACAGTAACACTACAGTTGGTTTCCCAAACTTAACGCCAAAAGAATACACACTTAGTATTCTAGAATCAAAACCTTTTATACTCTGCCTTTTTATTTATTTACTTTTTAAATAAAATATTTCTTTAATATAATATTTTAAATAAAATAATAATTTGATAAAAAAAAAATCATAAGTAACAAACCCTAATCATTATTAGCATAACAATATTCAATTCATTGAACTTGACCTAAATTAAAAATTGCATTAAGAGATTAAAACAAACATATTAGTCACTACTAATTGACATATTCATTGAATTTGACCTAATTTTAGAATTACATTTACTAATATGTCTAATATTTTATTCTAAATATCAATAGCATTTATTAAAAATGGTTAATATCTAACTTATGTACTGTTATACAAAAATAAAACAACTCAACAATTAGCATCTATTAAATACACACGAAATGATTTCCCTAACAATAATTGACAGAATTTGATTTTAATATTTAAATCGACAATAATAATTAAAGATTCTGCCAGCTTTGCAACTTGAACAACTTTTCGTTGTTTGGCTTCCCTTCGCAGTTTTCGCTCAATATTCTCGATCTCAAGATTAAATATCAGTTTACTTGTACGAGAAGAACGAGGCATAAACAGAAGAATAAATAAAAATAACACAAAAGAGTAAAACAAAGCGCCAATCCCCAGCAACGGCACCAAAAATTGACCTGTCGCGCGGTCAATCAAATATTTCATCTATTCCGTGATCACAATTTAATATAATAAGGTAAAGGGATCGTCTCCACCGGGATTGTGTGCTTCACTCTTTCGTGTTCTAATGCAGTAAATAATTGAAGGAAATTTTCTTTTATTATCTAATGAAAAAAAAACAATTAAATTAAGGGATAAATAGCTATTAAGGGGATGTCTGGCTCAAGGGATGATACAGTCATAACAGTTGTGTTTTATCATTGATTCAATAAAGTTGGTTCTTATTAAAGTATCAATAAATTAGTTATAGTTATCAACAAGCTCTGACAACCAATTTTTCCTTACAGTGTAGGTAATTAACGTACGACCGTTAACTACCCCTAATTAAGCAAATAAAACTAGGTGCGCCCATAGAAAATATTGTCAAATCGCATTCTAATCTAGAAAAACCGAATTCAAAAGTATTACTATCTAAGATGAGCAATTAGATTTGATTGTCTAACCCTCGAGAATGAATTATTCAACCCGGTTGTCACCTATTAAAGTGCGAATACAATTACGGATATTCTACCTGAATTGACTTTAGATTATCAGACTAATTCAAATATAGGTACCAAAATATTCAATCAATCTAACAATCACAAACGTTATTTTCAGAATTAAACAAATATTGATAATTAAAAAGAACTTTTATAAATAAAATTAAGAATCTCCAAAACAAAAGAACCAAAACATTATCACCTCTCAAACCAGAAAAATATTTACTTCATAATCAAAGAACAAAGAACAAAAGAGAAAGATAAAGTCACAACGGGAGGGGAAATCTTCTCTGTCAATTTGCTCATGCGCAATCTATGAGTCTATGAGTCTTCTGCTTTTGTGCGTATCTGCTCTGGCCGTTCCCCCCCTCATGTGCGCATCTGCTCTGGCCGTTCTTTTCCTCATGTGCGTATCTGCTTTGGCAGTTCTCCCCTCTTCTAGGTGTGATCCTCCATTTTTATTTAATTTTTGCCTTAATTATTTTGTAGCTGTGTTTTTGGGCCTTTAATTAAATTCTCATGTCAGGAGGGTATAGTTAGTCATGACAATGACTGAATTCATTGTCGCTGATTTTTTTCTTTTATTTTTCTCCAAATTCACCAAAATTGTCTTTTATTTCCTGCATGTCGGAAATAAACAATACGCACTGAAATTAGGCAGAATCTAATCAAAATCAATCAAATATCGCATATGATATGAACATAAAACGCATACAATTTCTAGCTATTAATTATAAGATTATAATCAATATCAATATATTATTATAATATTACACACATCAATTTTAAATAAGTATAATAATACTGCATATACACTGAATTGTAATTAGATTATTAGAATGTACAACATTCTCCACTTTACTTTTTCCTCTTCAAATAAATTATAGGAATCTCGTAAATTAATAAAGAATCAGAGGGTATTTTTTTATTGGTAATTTTTCTATATTTCGGTTTTATTTATTTATTTTGATCAAATATTTGGATCAGTGTTACAAAATTGTAAATATTGAATAATAGAAATAACACCCCATAGTTACTATAATACATTTGCAACATAATGTTATGTAACACAAAATAGGTAACTATTTATGGCACAATTTTATTTATATATGGTTTGTCTTCAATGATTATTTGAATGAGAATAAAATTTGATAAGTAAACAATTATATAGAGTATGTTATAATACACTATAAATAATTTATATATTATAGTCAACCAACTATCTCATCATACCCTATTAGTAATAGATCAAGGTGTATTTTGTTTGTGTGAGTTCTTAAATAATTCTCAATAATTTTTTTTATTTTTTTTTATATATTTTCAATAAAATAAAATTTATTTAAAAATTTAGTATTCTAGAATCAAAACCTTTTATCTCCTGCATTTTGATTTATTTACTTTTTAAATAAAATATTTCTTTAATATAATATTTAAAAAAATAATAATTTGATAAATAACAAATTCTAATCATTATTAGCATAACAATATTCAATTCATTGAACTTGAGACTTAAACTAAAAATTGCATATAAGATATTAAAACAAACATATTAGTCACTACTAAATAACATATTTATTGAATTTGACCTAATTTTAGAATTACATTTACTAATATGTCTAATATTTTATTCTAAATATTAGTAGCATTTATTAAAAATGGTTAATATCTAACTTATCTACTGTTATACAAAAATGAAGCAACTCAACAAATAGCATCTATTAAATACAAATGCAATGATTTTCCTAACAATAATTGAAAGAATTTGATTTTAATATTTAAATTGACAATAATGATTAAAGATTCTGCCAGCTTTGCAACTTGAGCAGCTTTTCGTTGTTTGGCTTCCCTTCGCAGCTTTCGCTCAACCTTCTCGATCTCAAGATTAAATATCAGTTCACCTCTACGAGAAGAACGAGGCATAAACAGGAGGATAAATAAAAATAACACAAAAGAGTAAAACAAAGCGCCAATCCCCGGCAACGGCGCCAAAAATTGACCTGTCGCGCGGTCAATCAAATATTTCACCTATTCCGTGATCACAATTTAATGTAATAAGGGGAAGGGATCGTCTCCACAGGGATTGTGTGTTTCACTATTTCGTATTCTAATGCAGTAAATAATTGAAGGAAATTTTCTTTTATTATCTAATGAAAATAAAACAAGTAAACAATTAAATTAAGGGATAACTAGCTATTAAGGGGATGTCTGGCTCAAAGGATGATGCAGTTATGACACATGGGTTTTATAATTGATTTAATAAAGTTAGTTCTTATTAAAGTATCAATAAATTAGTTATAGTTATAAACAAGCTCTGACAACCAATTTTTCCTTACAGTGTAGGTAATTAAGGTACGACCGTTAATTACCCATAACTAAGCAAATAAAACTAGGTGTGCCCATAGGAAATATTGCCTAATCGCATTCTAATCTAGAAAAATCGAATTCAAAAGTATTACTATCTAAGATGAGAAATTAGATTTGATTGTCTAACCCTCGAGAATGAACTATTCAACCCAGTTGTCACCTATTAAAGTGCGAATATAATTACGGATATTCTACCTGAATTGACTTTAGATTATCAGACTAATTCAAATATCGGTACCAAAATATTCAATCAATCTAACAATCACAAACGTTATTTTCAAAATTAGACAAATATTGAAAATTAAAAAGAACTTTTATAAAGAAAACTAAGAATCTTCAAAACAAAAGAACCAAAACATTATCACCTCTCAAACCAGAAAAATATCTACTTCATAATCAAAGAACAAAGAACAAAAGAGAAAGATAAAGTCACAGTGGGAGGGGAAATTTTCTCTGTCGATTTGCTCATGCGCGATCTGTGAGTCTGTGAGTTTTCTGCTCTTGTGCGTATGTACTCTGGTCGTTCCCCCCTCATGTGCGCATCTGCTCTGGCCGTTCTTCTTCTCATGTGCGTATCTGCTTTGGCCGTTCTCCCCTCTTCTACGTGTGATCCTCCATTTTTATTTAATTTTTGCCTTAATTATTTTGTAGCTGTGCTTTTGGGCATTTAATTAAATTCCCATGTCAGGAGGGTATAGTTAGTTATGACCATGACTTACTTGATTGTCGCTGATTTTTTTCTTTTATTTTTCTCCAAATTCACCAAAATTGTCTTTTATTTCCTGCATGTCGGAAATAAACAATACCGACCAAAATTAGCCAGAATCTAATCAAAATAATCAAATATCGCATATAATATGAACATAAAACGCATGCGATTTCTAACTATCAATTATAAAATTATAATAAATATCAATATATTATTATTATATTACACAAATCAACTTTAAATAAGTATAATAATACTGCATATACACTGAATTGTAATTAGATTCTTAGAATGGATAACATTCTCCACTTTACTTTTTCCCCTTCAAATAAATTATAGGAATCTCGTAAATTAATAAGGAATCAGGGGGTATTTTTTTATTGGTAAGTTTTCTATATTTCGGTTTTATTTATTTTGATCAAATATTTGGATCAATGTTACAAAATTGTAATTATTGAATAACAGAAATAACACCCCATAATTACTATAATATATTTGGAACATATGTTATGTAACACAAAATAGGTAACTGTTTACGACACAATTTTATTTATATATGTTTTGTCTTCAATGATTATTTGAATGAGAATGAAATTTAATGAGTAAACAATTATATAGAGTATTTTAGAATACACTATATATAATTTATATATTATAGTCAACCAACTATCTCATTATACCCTATTAGTAACAGATCAAGGTGTATTTGTTTGTGTGAGTTCTTAAATAATTCTCAATATATATATATTTTTTTTTATATATTTTCAATAAAATAAAATTTATTTAAAAAGGGTGTGTTTCTTCATGTTGGGTTTGAGAAGATTGAGTTTGGGATTGGTTTGGATTTGAATTTTTTAGGAGTTTTGGGAATTTGCATTCCTTTTGTGTAGTAGGTTTTGTTTAAATTTGAAAGGTTTTGTTGGATAGTGATTTGAAAGATAATGATTGGAGTGATGAGATTAATTATATTATTAAAATAATTTATATTAAATATAAAAAATATAATAAATATGAAGTGTGATGTTTTTCTTTTATTAATTTTCTTTTCTTAGTTAACAAAAAAAAGGGAAAAAAAATAAATTAATTTTGGCAGTAACCTACAGTTACATGCGGAAGAACAAGTGGAAGAAATATTTTTGCAATGCAAGTTACGTTTGATATATAATAAAAAAGACGTAATCAATGTGAAATAGTATGCCGAATATCAAAACTTAACAAACGTCAATGACAAAAATATGTAATGCGCGTAGGCCATCCGGTGGTGTGTAGTACATTACAAATCATCCGAGAATTATGTAAGACCGAAACAGAAATAAGTAGATAATTCACGGCCGTGTCCGTGTGTTGGCAATTGACTGCGGTCCATAACCATAGAACTAACAAAATACAAGTAAATGTGCACGGTCATGCACTTATGGTGTAAATGGACTGCTTCTCGTATACATGAAAGGCAAAGGGTATGGAAATACTCACCATGGTCAAATCCTACACACTAGCCTGCAGTTTTGTCGCCTAGGATGTGATTTTGCGCTTATTCATAAGCCCATAGTAACACTACAGTTGGTTTCCCAAACTTAACGCCAAAGGAACACACCCTTAAGTTCGGATTCTGAGACAGTTTATCTCACATTTTGAATAAAAAAATTATACTCCCTCCGTCCCGATACAGATGACTCATTTTTATTTTTTTTTATGTCCCACAAAAGATGACTTCTTTTCATTTTTGGTAATTTTATCAATCTTAAATATACTTAACAAATATAAATGAATTTAATTAAACTTTTAACATCTTATACGTAGAACCCACTCAAAACTCCTTTATTTCTATCTCTCTCCTCAATTGACATAATTTTTTATCTATCTTTAAAACTCCTCATTTTTTTATAAAACTAATTTATGGTAATGATTTTATTTTTTTATTTATTTGTATTATATAAAATTTTATTATCTACAAAATGATATTCATATTGCATATATTTTTTCGAGATATAATCATAAAAACATTTAGATTACCAACAATATTATTCATATAAAAAATAATAAACTAATATCATAACTTATTATTAATAACCTACTAATATATACTATCTAAAAAACTGTGTCCCTAATAAAAGGGTTCATCCCTCGCGGGACGGAGGGAGTACTATTTATTTTTATAGTACATAACATAAAAGTTAAATGTTAGACTTATATATATTTTTATTGATATAGATATCATCTTGATATTATTTGATATTATCTATCTTAGTTTAAGTTCAAATTCATTATTATATATACTTCCGTATTTTTTATTTTTTTTTAAAAAAAATACAATTTCATTAATATAGTATCAGAGTCCGAATGTCCAAAATCGAAATCCTAGCCGCCGCCGCCGCCGTCAACCGCCGCCACCATTGGAACCACTATCGTCCGGTGACCTCGTCCACCAAATTTAATCACCAAAGGCGGCGTATCCAGCCCCAATGCGCCGCCGATGTAAATCGCAGCGTCGCAAACACTCCGCTGCCGCCTCTTTCGAGCCGCGTGTGAGGACGTGTCCGCCGTCCTTCCACCGCAGTTTTGTCGGGCCGCTGCCTCCTGTATTGGTTCACTACGTCGTAGTATGGTTGGTTTTGTCATCACAATTAATTTTATTTTGCTGTTGTTACTCATATGACTTCGTCAGTCAAGAATATCGTGACTCTCTCGCATTGAGTTCTTACTTTCAATTCCTCCTCTGTCATGGACAATTTGTGGTATTTTGATTCCAGTTGCTGTCATCATATGACACCTACACTTGGTCTCTTGACAGATACTCATCATGTGTTGATGACTCCAAATATGAGCATATTCTTAGGTTGACAAAAATGTGTATTACTTGAATTTCTGCATAAGAACCATCAAAATAATTCGTAATCGGCATACAATATTGATTTATATCACTAGGCATGATCCAGAATTCGTTGTTGAGACTATTGACGATTTTTGCCCTCTTAAGCGGTAATCTGGAGCCAGAAAAGCTAAGGCAGACGCCGCAAGCGACAGCTGCCTTCGCTCGCAAGCGCCCAAGACACACTTTGAAAACACTAAGGCATGAGAGGTAAGCGGCCACCTTCATAGCCGCAAGCGATAGCCTCTCCCGCTTGCAAGCTACAGTCCAGATACCCGCCGCTGCAGACTATCACCAGATTTCAACTAAGTACTTCAAATGCAGCGGTACAACCATTCCAATTCCAGCTAGCACAAGCGAGCCGAGCTACGCTGATGCCCTCCTGCTCTCCAGCAAGCGAGGAAGATCTGTGCCCTCAACGCAAGCGAAGCGGACACCCTGGGAGTTATGGCCAGCAACTGCTTTAACAGAATAACCACCAGCAACCGCCTAACTGCCCAGCGGTTGGAACTGCCTAACAACTTCTTGCAACCGTCTCTTTACACCTGCTATAAATAGGGCCAGATATCTTTATGTAGATAGATCGAATTCTTGGACAATTTCAGAATATATACAGCGTTCGTCGTCTTCCTGTTTCCGAGAGCTCCAACCCTGTAAGGGAGTTCTCCACAGGAAAGGCCAAGGGAGTGGGCGTCTTCCCTCTCCCTTGGCCACGCCTTTAATGCTTTCTTAGATTAGATTACTGCTTTCATTTACAGCTTTGTAGTCTAATTCTTTTCGCGTTTTCGTAGTATATAAAGAAATATCATTCACTTCTTCAAATTAAATTCTTTCACAATTTTCCATACTTATATAAATCAATTTCAGAGAATTTCATATCACTGGTATAGAGCGAGAGACGAGTTGATTAATTAAGCCTTGTGATGCGCCAAAAGCGGTCTCAAGGTAGTTCAACGTAGTTAAGTACGCGGGAGCCTTGTCGACCTACTTAACTACTGTGCTAAATTTGATTCTGATAAAATAGTACCAACATCAGGGGGTAAAGCCACTAATGAGGCAGAAATTGGGAAAATTAACAGGACATAGACGGGGGTCTATTAGGTCGCAGAAATTCCTAGTGACAGTAGGGTTTCTTTCTTATAATGTCTTAATTCTGGGTGTTATTGAAGTCTTGTTGTAAATCCCCCCCAGGCCAAAATACCAGTGTGATGAGTTCTTTATAATCGAGTTTATATAATTACAACATCTTTCTATCATCATTTTCATAATATACATATATGCTTCCGATAACACATTTACGTCATTCGCTCGCTGCATCCAGGGAAATCTACCCATTTCGTAACGCACAGTTCAGACACAACGCCTCTCATTCACTCTAATTCGCTCATATACATATACATATAATATGCCGCTCACTCACGCCCCGATCCTCTGGTAACCGCGATTCATCCATGCCCCGATCATTTGTTTACCATTGGAACTCTGCCTCTCGCTTTCGCTTCGCTCGTCTCCGTTCATTTTTACTGCTTTATTTACCGCTTTCAGTAGTAAAAGATTCAAGCCCGCTCCAAGCGGACCCTTTTCTTTTCTTCGTCGCTTCTCCAAGATTTTTACCATTGAAATTCATGACTTTAAATCCTTGTGTTCGACCTGGAAACTCACCAGTAAAAAGAGTATAAATAATTGTGATAACTATCCAGGGTCTACAACCACACAATTGCTATATCTGATCGTTCTTCTATAAAAACTCTACTAATTGATTTTCGAATAAAAATTCCCTGCGAATTGATATACAACCTACAATAACTATTTTTGTTACCATAATTTGGCGCCGTTGCCGGGGATTTGAAACTCATGAAAAGTATCTGTTGGAAATCTTTTGAAGCGCCATAATTTACCTTTAATTCGTTGTAATCGTGTCTTTTGTGCTTAATTAAATTCTTCTAACTTTTAATTTTTGTACGTGGCTGCCATTTTGTAGGGGTCTGAAGCGTTTTCAGCGTCCCACGAGTCCTACTCCTTCTGCTCGATCACAGAGACGTCTGTTCCGAGAGCAAGTGCGAGAACAACTCATGGCGAATCAAGGAAATGCCACCGCTCCTCCTACTGTCATCCCAGCTTTCCAGACTGCCGCTGGGACATCTTCAAACTCCGCCACATCTGCATCTTCGCAGGAGATGCCGCTCCACGTCCCCACTGTGGTCCCTGCTGTCATTCCTCCTGCACTTTCACAGACTGAGGAGCAACTATTGAGAGCCCTCAGTAGCATCCAACAAGGAATGGCGGGGCTGCAAGCGCACCTCGCTCAGGTGGAACAAGCTCAAGTTGAGCAGGGAGCATTTATTGCTTCCCAAGCGGCACAAGCTGCCACCACCGCTGCGATACCCGCAACCATCATCCCCCCACCACCTACTGCTGAGCCTTACCAGAGGACTGAGGGTCATAGGGCTGCTGATCGCCCACTTGCGGAAGTCCCCATGGATGTTCACTACCAGACCCTTCTGGATCACACTTTAATTACAAGTTCTGCGCCCAAAGGCTCTGGCCATTATGAGGTGAAACCAGCGCTCGTCAGCCTGGCGAGCCAGAGCCAATTTCATGGGCTGCTCAATGAAAGCCCTTACGAACACTTACAGAACTTTAATAGGATCGCTGCCACCTCCAAATCGCACGGCATCACGGAGGACGCTGCCAAACTGATTCTGTTTCCCTTTTCTTTAACAGGAGAGGCCAGGAAATGGTTTGATAATCTTTATCTGATCCCTGGCTCATTCAAGGAAGCAACGCAGGCCTTCGTGAGCAAATACCATCCTGTATCAAAGACCATTCGCCAGAGGAATGAAATACTTACTTTCAAGATGGCGAGTGATGAGACCCTTCCAAAAGCCTGGAGCCGATTCAAACAACTACTCCGCAACTGCCCTCATCATGAAATACCGGACTTCATGGAACTTCAGATTTTTTACGCAGGAATTACTCCTGAACTCAGAATGTCCTTAGATGCAGCGGCAAGAAGCTCGCTTATGGGGCGTTGTGCCTCTGAAGCGAGGGCTTTGATAGAGAAGATGGCGGCCAATCAGTCAAGTTGGCCAGAGTCCAACAGGCCCGAGCCATCGAGGGGTCTGTACCAGGTCCCTGCTTCCGTATCTCACGATGCAAGGATCGACAGTTTGTCAATCCAAGTGAAGGAGCTGTCTAAGCTCATGAAGCAGGACCTGCGTAATAAAGGAAAACAAGCACTGCATGAGGCCGCGGAATGCGAGGAAAGAGCTTATGAAGACCAAAAATGTCCACAGGTTGCTGAGTATTCAAATGAGGAAGCTCAGAACCCGGCGGAGGTCTTTTATATGGCTGGCAGAAATGCCCCCCAATTCCAGCAGTTCCAAAAAGGGCAAGTTCAAGGCCCCGCTGGACCGTGTCCTCAGCAACAATTTCAGAGGCCACAACAGTTCGCTGCGCAACAATATATCCAAGGGGGATATCATCCACATCATCAACAATACAATCAAACCCCCCATTTCCCACAGCAGGCACATGCATTCGCTCAACCTCCCACAGCGGCACAAGTCCCGTTGAGTCTGGAGGAACTCTGGAGGAACACAGAGCGAGCGAATCAGGAGTTCCAAAGAAACACATCTGCTTCGATCAAAATACTGGAAGTACAAGTCGGGCAGATTGCTGAAGCGCTGAAGCTGAAGCAGAAAGGAACGTTGCCTGGGACAGTCGAGACTGTCCCGAACCAAGCGAAGGCCATCGAAACTAGAGGAGGGAAACGGACGCAATCGCCACCACTGTCAGACAGAGGTATGAATCAATCTTCTTCCCCTATTGTTGCTAATATGCCTATGCAGGATGAGATTAAACAGATTCCGTCTAAGGAGCAAGGTCCATCCCAACCTCGAGCGATACCAGCCGCTCAGGAGTCTGAACCTAATGAAAGGGGTTTCGCCCAGCCCTTGGTTCGAGCCCCTTTTCCCGCACGATTTGGGAAGAAGGACAACTCCAAGGAGTTTGATAAGTTTGTACATACTTTCCGTAGTCTTCAAATTACTATACCGTTTGCTGATGCTTTGTCTCAGATGCCACATTACGCTAAGTTTATCAAGGATATAATCAATCGGAAGCGGGCATTTCCTGATGAAGTGGCAGCGGTGCAGCTGGAAAGTGTGTGCAGTGCCGTATTTAAGGAGGACCTCCCGAAGAAACTCAGCGATCCTGGGAGTTTTATCATTAGTTGTACAATAGGAAATTTAGAGCCAATTAGGGCATTATGTGATTTAGGTGCAAGTATCAATCTTATGCCCTTCTCGCTTTTCTCTAAATTAGGGCTTTATGAGTTAGAAGCATGCAGAACTGTAATTCAGCTTGCCGATAAGTCAATAAGATTGCCTAAAGGAATCATTCGTGATGTACTCGTGCAAGTGAACAAATTTATTTTCCCTGCAGATTTCATTATTATGGAAATGAGCGAAGACCGCGACATTCCAATCATATTAGGGAGACCTTTCCTAGCCACCGCTCAAGCTACAATAAATGTTGCTGAAGGAAAAATATCCTTGAGTTTTGGTGGTGATAAAGTCACATTTTCCATGAACTCAGCACTGCGCCAACCTCAGGAAGAAAATTGTGATTTTATCAATGAGTTAAATGAAATAATAACTTTTGAGAACCATATTACACTTGATAACCTGGAAGGAATTTCAGGTAATGGATCGCTCGAACTGGAAGATAAAAAGAATTCAGCTGAGGCAAGCGACGATATTCAAGCACCCACTGAATCCATTGAACAAGCGACTAGGGAACCAGCGAGCGAGACCAACAATAAGGATGAGCTGAAGAGATTACCTGAACACCTCAAATATATATTCCTTGGGCCGGAGGAGAGTTACCTGCTGATAATCTCCGCCTTACTATTGCCGGATCAAGAGGCTCAGCTCATCTCACTTCTCAAAAGAAATCAAGCGGCGTTTGCATGGAAAATCTCAGACATCAAGGGAATCAGCCCAGCGGTGTGTATGCACCATATAAGGCTGGAAGCTGATGCAAAGCCATGTAGACAGCCTCAGCGGCGTCTGAACGAGAATATGCAAGAAGTAGTCAAGAAAGAGGTGATCAAATTGTTCGATGCAGGAATCATATACCCTATCAGTGACAGCCAGTGGGTTAGCCCAACCCAGGTGGTTCCCAAGAAAGGAGGATTCGTTGAACAGACAAGCAACGATGGGGAGGT
The DNA here is from genome assembly GCF_009805555.1 of Andrographis paniculata. Taxonomy (NCBI): domain Eukaryota; kingdom Viridiplantae; phylum Streptophyta; class Magnoliopsida; order Lamiales; family Acanthaceae; genus Andrographis; species Andrographis paniculata. Next base: position 1,782,232 of record NW_026137513.1, on the reverse strand, counting down.
CTTCATGACAAGACCTGTCACTGGATGGAGGGTTTGCATCGACTACAGAAAACTGAATTCAGCCACAAAGAAAGATCATTTCCCACTTCCCTTCCTTGATCAATGCCTTGAGAAGCTTGCAGGTCACGAATACTACTGTTTCCTCGATGGCTACTCAGGCTATCATCAAATTCCCATCAAACCGGAGGACTGTGAGAAGACTACATTCACTTGTCCATATGGGACTTTCGCTTATAGGAGGATGCCGTTTGGACTGTGCAACGCTCCGGCCACCTTCCAGCGATGTATGTACCATATCTTCAGTGATCTCCTGGACTCCTGTATTGAAGTTTTTATGGATGATTTCTCGGTGTATGGCAAGACCTTTTCCAAATGCCTGAATAATCTGGAAAAAGTACTTCTCCGATGCATAGAGACTGATCTCGTGTTGAACTGGGAAAAATGTCACCTTATGGTGAATGAAGGAATTGTCTTGGGCCATAAGATCTCGTCTGCTGGTATAGAGGTAGATAGATAAAAAATTAGTGTAATCGAAAAAATGCCATCGCCCTCGAATGAGAAAGGAGTGCGAAGCTTTCTGGGTCACGCGGGATTTTACCGTCGTTTTATCAGAGGTTTCAGTCAAATCACACAACCACTCACGTCACTGCTGTGCAAGGATACTCAATTCCACTGGTCAAGCGAGTGTGAGGAGGCTTTTCAAATACTGAAAGGTAAGCTGACCTCTGTTCCTATAATTTCAGCACAAGTGTGGAGTGAGCCATTCGAGCTAATGACGGATGCGAGTGATTATGCCGTCGGCGCTGTACTAGGACAAAGGGTGGAGTCTAAACTTAACGTCATTTATTATGCAAGTAAAGCGCTGGACTCTGCTCAGAAGAATTACACTACCACCGAGAAAGAGCTGCTAGCTATTGTCTTCGCTTTTGAGAAATTTAGGAAGTATCTTATTGGAAGCAAGACTATTGTTCACACTGACCATGCAGCCATTAAATATTTGATGGAGAAAAAGGAGACAAAAGCCCGCTTGATTAGATGAGTTTTGTTGCTCCAGGAATTCGACATAGAAATCAAGGATAAGAAGGGAAAGGAAAATCATGTGGCAGATCACCTCAGTCGGTTGCGACAAGAGGAGGACAAATCTCCTGGGATCAATGAACAATTCCCAGATGAGAAGCTGTTCCTGGTGCAAGCGAAAGAGCCATGGTTCGCTGACCTGGCCAACTTTTTAACTACAGGACAGTTTCCAGCACACACTGTACAACGGGAAAAGAAGAGATTGCTCAGTTTGGCAAAGGATTATTTTTGGGATGAACCTTATTTGTTCAACATCGGCTCAGATGGGATAATCCGTCGCTGTGTAGCGGAGTCTGAGATCCCGCTGATCTTGAACGAATGTCATGGGTCCCATGTAGGAGGGCATTTCGCTGGCATGCGCACAGCGGCCAAAGTTTTGCAGTCAGGTTTCTTTTGGCCTACCCTACAAAAAGATGCAGATGCCTTTGCCAAATCTTGCGACAAATGTCAAAGATTGGGGTCCATTTCGAAGAAAGATGAGATGCCTCAAACTGGAGTCTTGTTTGTGGACATATTTGATGTGTGGGGGATAGATTTTATGGGTCCCTTTCCACCTTCTAATGGGAAACAATACATTCTGGTGGCGGTGGATTACGTGAGTAAGTGGGTTGAAGCGCAAGCGCTCACCACAAATGATGCTCGATCAGTGATCCGCTTCCTAAAATATACCATATTTCCAAGGTTTGGGGTCCCTAGAACGATAATAAGCGACGGAGGCACCCATTTTGTGAATAAGGCACTACAATCCAGCCTACAACAATATGGTGTTCGCCAGCATCTAACTACCCCCTATCATCCACAAGCGAGCGGTCAAGTGGAAGTTTCAAATAGAGAGATCAAACACATCCTCCAGACCACAGTAAATAAGAGTCGCAAGAATTGGGCAGAGAAATTGGATGATGCGCTGTGGGCCTAGAGAACAGCCTTCAAGACTCCAATTGGAATGTCCCCTTATCGGCTTGTATATGGAAAAGCCTGCCACCTACCGCTGGAACTAGAGCATCGTGCGTACTGGGCTATCAAGTATCTCAATTTTGATCTTCTCCCAGCGCAGGAGAAGCGCGCTAAAAGATTGCTCGATCTGACCGAGTTCCGATACCTTGCATATGAAAGCGCGAAGATCTATAAGGAAAGGATGAAATTCTATCATGACAAGAAGTTGAAGAAGAAAGAGTTTACGGTGGGATCCAAGGTTCTTTTATATGACACTAGGCTCCACTTATTCCCAGGGAAATTGAAGTCACGGTGGACTGGGCCGTATATTGTCAGACAAGTGCTGCCAAGTGGAGCCATAAGGATTAACAATGCGGAGACCCCCGGAGAGAAAGATTCCTTCTTAGTGAATGGAGCGAGGCTGAAACCATACATTGAAGGGCCTGTGTTGCAACAGGCCAATGCAGAGATTAATCTGATAGAGGTTCAGAAGCTCAAGCGATGATAGAATTTCGTGAAAAGAATCCAGAAGCCTAATCTTATATCCGCCAACTTACAGCTTTCTTTTATTGCTTTTCTAGTTAGAAATTATCGCTTTCATAGTTAAAATTTACAAGCTTTCCTTTACCGCTTTCATAGATAGATTTCATAATTTCATCGCTTTCATTAGAATAGGATTATCGCTTTATAGGAATGGTTTAATGTTAGCATTTTAACTTCCAACCTAAGCCTGACCCAAGTCAACCACCGCTCCGCTTATTTCACCCTGATATTCACTGGGGGAGCAGTATCGCTCACTCAGCACCGCTTTCATTTTCGCTTTTGTGTCAGTCTTAGGTGTATAGAAGTGTTGCTTTACCCGCTCATCCGCCCTGAAATACCCTCCCCTATACCTTTATAAGTATTTACAGTGGACTTGGCATCGCTCCGCTTGCCCTCTAGAGAGTCATAAAAAATCTATAAATACCCCAGTCCACAGTCATTTTTCCACTTTTGCCCTACAGTAACTTCCTCCCGAAGCTTTAGTAACCGCCACTCTCAAAGCGAAATTTTTTCAAAATCTCACCATTTCAACCAATAATAGCTTCATCTAAGGTAAGATCTAGGTTAACCTTAGTACATAAACTCTATTTTACGGTTGATTCTCGCCGATTTAACGTTTAGAAACACAGAATCGCAAATTATTTTCACGATATTTCACTGTTCTTCATTTTTGCGAAAATGTTTGCCTGTTTGATTTCTGTGAATCTAAGTCTGTTATATGCTAGATTTAGAGACAATAACTGATATACTTGCTTTCTACGGATGAATTTCACTTTAATCTGTAGGTTAGGTCTTGTTTTGTGATTTTCTCCCTTTTTCACAACGTAACGCTTACAGTAGTGTTCTGTTTCGTTGTGAGGGGGAGAATTTAGGGTTAAAATCACCGGAACTTTGAATGTGATTGCCTAATATGGATGTTATTTACATTTAAAGATAATGAGGCAGGATTCATAATGTTCGTATGATAAACAATAATTCTGGAAACCCTAGGTTCAAGACAGGCTTAGCAAAATAGATCCAGCAAAGCAAGAAACGTTGAAGAAGGAGTTTGAGAAAGTTGAGGAGAGGATCGAATGAAGAGTCCAAAGGATCAAATCCACGGACGGACGTAAGGTGGTGACAACAACCTCAGGGGCAGAATTAGTAGAACCAGCGCCACCTGAGGCATACTACAAGAGGAGGAGATTATTGGAGTTAACAGAAGACTGGGGGAAGCTCAGGCAGCTTAAGTCACTGCCATTCCGAAAATTCATCCCAGAGTTCCCGGAGGAATACCTCAGATTCGAATACACTGAGGAAACAGAGCAGAGGTATCCGGTGAGCGACTGGTGGCTGGAATTAGAAGAATCGGAATACGAGCAGCTGAAGGAGTACCAGCTGAAGGAGCTAAAAAACAAATTTGCCTGCCTAGAAGCACCGCTAAAGAAAATGAAGGCATTCCGGAGCAATATCTCCAAGAAGAATGCCGCCGACGCTGCAAAGGATGTATTAAGATCGAAGCAGTATGACAAGCTGCACTTTTCCAACATTGACGCAGCGGCGGCGTACGAGCGGATGAAGGCAATGGGGATCCTCTACGAGAGAGGATTTGACCCCGAAAAGATCACAGGCCCGCTCTTTGACTGGCTGGAGGAGCGGGGCCTGTCTTGGTTGATCAGAAACCCCAATGAACCAGTGGATGTATCACTGGTGAGGGAGTTTTACGCTAATTTGAACCAGGCTGAGAGTCTAAAGCATGTCTACATTCGGGGAAAATGGGTAGACTGCTCAGCCAGGAAGATCAACCGACTCTTGGGATGGGAACACCACTACCCCGCCCAGGAGATGCAAGACAAGTTGAAGGCAACGGAGGTCTGCAGTTCACTGGAACTGCAGTCGCTATACAGGACCTTCGCCACCACCCCTGCATATGAGAAAAGAAACCTGAAGTTCGGGTCGGTGGACGAAGAGAAAAAGGAATGGGTGAAGTGGTCGTTGAGCAGAATAATGATCACTGCTCACACCACTGACATTCGTCCTGACTACCTCGTAGCCCTTCGCTCAATCTTGGAGGAATCAAACGATGTGGATTTGGGCGCGATCATCGGCTTAGATATCTGGGATCGAAGAAGTGGAGACAGAACATTGGGTCACGGGACCCTGATCACAGAACTTTGCCGTCGCGCGGGCGTCGATTTGCCCACTCCAGCCCCAGAACTCCAAATGAAGCCGCTGTTCCCAACGGCCTTCCACAAAAATTGGCTGGAGTCCAAGGGGTTCACTCTCATCCCCAAGCAGAAAAAGAGGAAAGCACAAGCGGCAGCGCCCCCTCCACCAAAAAGAAAGATGAGATTTGTGGGGGGGGAAATCGTAAGAGAAGATGTGACACCCCATACCGAGCCCGACTCTGAGAGAACAGTTTCCAATGAAGCTCCCAGCAATGAGGAAGAGGAAGCCCTCCGCTTCGCTCGGGAGATTGAGGAAAATCTATTTGGGGCTGAAGCAACTAGGAGAAATAAGGAAGGAAAGGCGCCGCGAGCGGCCGCTGGCGAAAAGAGGTCAAAGAAGCAAGAAGACCCTGCTCCACCGCCTGTCAAGAAGCCGAGGGTGAAAGAAGCATTGCGAAAAAATCCAACACCTCCCTCGGCGAGCGACGAGGCAGGAGAAAGGGAAGGGGAAAGCGGTGGATGTAGAGTCAAGCGAGGACACGATTCCCCTCTCCAGACTACGGAAGGGGATCGTCATCAGAGAACCCACCGCCCAACCCGAGAGACCTTCGCCGGCACGGCCAGCAATAGAGGAGGTGTCACCAAGGCTGCCAAGCCCATCTGGCGATGAACCTGTTCCCTTCGACCAACAGGGGGCAGGCGAGCCAACTGCTGTTGGAATAGGCAAAGAAACCACACCCGTTAACCAGCCGGGAGCGGTGGAGCCTACTGCTGCTGGAGCAGAGGAGGAGCGGGAGACCATACTGACCGAAGAAACTATTGGCGGGATCGATGTCACCATTGAGTCATACAAAGAATATCCCGCCGAGGTCCCCGCTGCCACAACCGCTGAAGCTGCCAATGAAGCCGAGGAGGTGGAGGCAGTGATTCTAAATCTTCCTATCTTGCAGGTATCCCCGAGCAGCCCAGGAAAGCACCTACCATGATTGAGGCACCCATTCCCACGCAGGAAAAGTTTCGAGCGACTCCTGCCATCAATCCATGAATCTGATACAATGACTCAGACTTATAGAAGAGGAGAGAGGAGGAACAGAAGAGCAGCGAGAGACTCTTCAAGCAGTAGACGCTGCATGAAAGCTAAGCATGCTTGCCGACCAGTACATATCACGAATAGAACGAAGCTGAGCACTCGAGTTAGAAATGAAAAAGTGAAAATGAAGCAGTGCTAGTCAAGCTTGCTAAAATACTGGAAACCGTTACTCAACTCCAGTTTTTTTTTCGACTTTGCTCATAAGGCATAACTTGAAAAGAGAAGTCCTTAAATTTGGTTTAAGATACGATGCAAGCGAAGCAGGGAGGACATATCATTACAAAGGAACTGAAAAGGCCTAGGCGTGCGAGAACCTAATAAGATCATGAGCAGACACAATGTTTGTTTGAAACTCACGATCCAAAAGAAAATATATATATATTCTCCACGCCCTTCGGCTGAAGGTTTCCTTGATCAAAAAAAGAATCTCTGCTAAGCGAACAAAGTTGACAATACCTGGACAACTCCAATCTCGTTAAATCAAATGACATGCTGAATACTTGTGGTTCACTTGTTACTATTTGAGATTCACTCTACTCCCAATCATGGCACTGGTTATTAGCACTTCTTGATTGCCGTGAACGGAATAACCTCTTGATCCTTTAATGCAGTTTGTTCGAGGACGAACAAAGGTTTAGTGTGAGGAGGTTTGATGACTCCAAATATGAGCATATTCTTAGGTTGACAAAAATGTGTATTACTTGAATTTCTGCATAAGAACCATCAAAATAATTCGTAATCGGCATACAATATTGATTTATATCACTAGGCATGATCCAGATTCGTTGTTGAGACTATTAACGATTTTTGCCCTCTTAAGCGGTAATCTGGAGCCAGAAAAGCTAAGGCAGACGCCGCAAGCGACAGCCGCCTTCGCTCGCAAGCGCCCAAGACACACTTTGAAAACACTAAGGCATGAGAGGCAAGCGGCCACCTTCATAGCCGCAAGCGATAGCCTCTCCCGCTTGCAAGCTACAGTCCAGATACCCGCCGCTGCAGACTATCACCAGATTTCAACTAAGTACTTCAAATGCAGCGGTACAGCCATTCCAATTCCAGCTAGCACAAGCGAGCCGAGCTACGCTGATGCCCTCCTGCTCTCCAGCAAGCGAGGAAGATCTGTGCCCTCAACGCAAGCGAAGCGGACACCCTGGGAGTTATGGCCAGCAACTGCTTTAACAGAATAACCACCAGCAACCGCCTAACTGCCCAGCGGTTGGAACTGCCTAACAACTTCTTGCAACCGTCTCTTTACACCTGCTATAAATAGGGCCAGATATCTTTATGTAGATAGATCGAATTCTTGGACAATTTCAGAATATATACAGCGTTCGTCGTCTTCCTGTTTCCGAGAGCTCCAACCCTGTAAGGGAGTTCTCCACAGGAAAGGCCAAGGGAGTGGGCGTCTTCCCTCTCCCTTGGCCACGTCTTTAATGCTTTCTTAGATTAGATTACTGCTTTCATTTACAGCTTTGTAGTCTAATTCTTTTCGCGTTTTCGTAGTATATAAAGAAATATCATTCACTTCTTCAAATTAAATTCTTTCACAATTTTCCATACTTATATAAATCAATTTCAGAGAATTTCATATCACTGGTATAGAGCGAGAGACGAGTTGATTAATTAAGCCTTGTGATGCGCCAAAAGCGGTCTCAAGGTAGTTCAACGTAGTTAAGTACGCGGGAGCCTTGTCGACCTACTTAACTACTGTGCTAAATTTGATTCTGATAAAATAGTACCAACATCAGGGGGTAAACCACTAATGAGGCAGAAATTGGGAAAATTAACGGGACATAGACGGGGGTCTATTAGGTCGCAGAAATTCCTAGTGACAGTAGGGTTTCTTTCTTATAATGTCTTAATTCTGGGTGTCATTGAAGTCTTGTTGTAAATCCCCCCCAGGCCAAAATACCAGTGTGATGAGTTCTTTATAATCGAGTTTATATAATTACAACATCTTTCTATCATCATTTTCATAATATACATATATGCTTCCGATAACACATTTACGTCATTCGCTCGCTGCATCCAGGGAAATCTACCCATTTCGTAACGCACAGTTCAGACACAACGCCTCTCATTCACTCTAATTCGCTCATATACATATACATATAATATGCCGCTCACTCACGCCCCGATCCTCTGGTAACCGCGATTCATCCATGCCCCGATCATTTGTTTACCATTGGAACTCTGCCTCTCGCTTTCGCTTCGCTCGTCTCCGTTCATTTTTACTGCTTTATTTACCGCTTTCAGTAGTAAAAGATTCAAGCCCGCTCCAAGCGGACCCTTTTCTTTTCTTCGTCGCTTCTCCAAGATTTTTACCATTGAAATTCATGACTTTAAATCCTTGTGTTCGACCTGGAAACTCACCAGTAAAAAGAGTATAAATAATTGTGATAACTATCCAGGGTCTACAACCACACAATTGCTATATCTGATCGTTCTTCTATAAAAACTCTACTCATTGATTTTCGAATAAAATTCCCTGCGAATTGATATACAACCTACAATAACTATTTTTGTTATCATAATTTGGCGCCGTTGCCGGGGATTTGAAACTCATGAAAAGTATCTGTTGGAAATCTTTTGAAGCGCCATAATTTACCTTTAATTCGTTGTAATCGTGTCTTTTGTGCTTAATTAAATTCTTCTAACTTTTAATTTTTGTACGTGGCTGCCATTTTGTAGGGGTCCGAAGCGTTTTCAGCGTCCCACGAGTCCTACTCCTTCTGCTCGATCACAGAGACGTCTGTTCCGAGAGCAAGTGCGAGAACAACTCATGGCGAATCAAGGAAATGCCACCGCTCCTCCTACTGTCATCCCAGCTTTCCAGACTGCCGCTGGGACATCTTCAAACTCCGCCACATCTGCATCTTCGCAGGAGGTGCCGCTCCACGTCCCCACTGTGGTCCCTGCTGTCATTCCTCCTGCACTTTCACAGACTGAGGAGCAACTATTGAGAGCCCTCAGTAGCATCCAACAAGGAATGGCGGGGCTGCAAGCGCACCTCGCTCAGGTGGAACAAGCTCAAGCTGCGCAGGGAGCATTTATTGCTTCCCAAGCGGCACAAGCTGCCACCACCGCTGCGATACCCGCAACCATCATCCCCCCACCACCTACTGCTGAGCCTTACCAGAGGACTGAGGGTCATAGGGCTGCTGATCGCCCACTTGCGGAAGTCCCCATGGATGTTCACTACCAGACCCTTCTGGATCACACTTTAATTACAAGTTCTGCGCCCAGAGGCTCTGGCCATTATGAGGTGAAACCAGCGCTCGTCAGCCTGGCGAGCCAGAGCCAATTTCATGGGCTGCTCAATGAAAGCCCTTACGAACACTTACAGAACTTTAATAGGATCGCTGCCACCTCCAAATCGCACGGCATCACGGAGGACGCTGCCAAACTGATTCTGTTTCCCTTTTCTTTAACAGGAGAGGCCAGGAAATGGTTTGATAATCTTTATCCGATCCCTGGCTCATTCAAGGAAGCAGCGCAGGCCTTCGTGAGCAAATACCATCCTGTATCAAAGACCATTCGCCAGAGGAATGAAATACTTACTTTCAAGATGGCGAGTGATGAGACCCTTCCAAAAGCCTGGAGCCGATTCAAACAACTACTCCGCAACTGCCCTCATCATGAAATACCGGACTTCATGGAACTTCAGATTTTTTACGCAGGAATTACTCCTGAACTCAGAATGTCCTTAGATGCAGCGGCAAGAAGCTCGCTTATGGGGCGTTGTGCCTCTGAAGCGAGGGCTTTGATAGAGAAGATGGCGGCCAATCAGTCAAGTTGGCCAGAGTCCAACAGGCCCGAGCCATCGAGGGGTCTGTACCAGGTCCCTGCTTCCGTATCTCACGATGCAAGGATCGACAGTTTGTCAATCCAAGTGAAGGAGCTGTCTAAGCTCATGAAGCAGGACCTGCGTAATAAAGGAAAACAAGCACTGCATGAGGCCGCGGAATGCGAGGAAAGAGCTTATGAAGACCAAAAATGTCCGCAGGTTGCTGAGTATTCAAATGAGGAAGCTCAGAACCCGGCGGAGGTCTTTTATATGGCTGGCAGAAATGCCCCCCAATTCCAGCAGTTCCAAAAAGGGCAAGTTCAAGGCCCCGCTGGACCGCGTCCTCAGCAACAATTTCAGAGGCCACAACAGTTCGCTGCGCAACAATATATCCAAGGGGGATATCATCCACATCATCAACAATACAATCAAACCCCCCATTTCCCACAGCAGGCACATGCATTCGCTCAACCTCCCACAGCGGCACAAGTCCCGTTGAGTCTGGAGGAACTCTGGAGGAACACAGAGCGAGCGAATCAGGAGTTCCAAAGAAACACATCTGCTTCGATCAAAATGCTGGAAGTACAAGTCGGGCAGATTGCTGAAGCGCTGAAGCTGAAGCAGAAAGGAACGTTGCCTGGGACAGTCGAGACTGTCCCGAACCAAGCGAAGGCCATCGAAACTAGAGGAGGGAAACGGACGCAATCGCCACCACTGTCAGACAGAGGTATGAATCAATCTTCTTCCCCTATTGTTGCTAATATGCCTGTGCAGGATGAGATTAAACAGATTCCGTCTAAGGAGCAAGGTCCATCCCAACCTCGAGCGATACCAGCCGCTCAGGAGTCTGACCGAATGAAAGGGTTTTCGCTCAGCCTTGGTTCGAGCCCCTTTTCCCGCACGATTTGGGAAGAAGGACAACTCCAAGGAGTTTGATAAGTTTGTACATACTTTCCGTAGTCTTCAAATTACTATACCGTTTGCTGATGCTTTGTCTCAGATGCCACATTACGCTAAGTTTATCAAGGATATAATCAATCGGAAGCGGGCATTTCCTGATGAAGTGGCAGCGGTGCAGCTGGAAAGTGTGTGCAGTGCCGTATTTAAGGAGGACCTCCCGAAGAAACTCAGCGATCCTGGGAGTTTTATCATTAGTTGTACAATAGGAAATTTAGAGCCGATTAGGGCATTATGTGATTTAGGTGCAAGTATCAATCTTATGCCCTTCTCGCTTTTCTCTAAATTAGGGCTTTATGAGTTAGAAGCATGCAGAACTGTAATTCAGCTTGCCGATAAGTCAATAAGATTGCCTAAAGGAATCATTCGTGATGTACTCGTGCAAGTGAACAAATTTATTTTCCCTGCAGATTTCATTATTATGGAAATGAGCGAAGACCGCGACATTCCAATCATATTAGGGAGACCTTTCCTAGCCACCGCTCAAGCTACAATAAATGTTGCTGAAGGAAAAATATCCTTGAGTTTTGGTGGTGATAAAGTCACATTTTCCATGAACTCAGCACTGCGCCAACCTCAGGAAGAAAATTGTGATTTTATCAATGAGTTAAATGAAATAATAACTTTTGAGAACCATATTACACTTGATAACCTGGAAGGAATTTCAGGTAATGGATCGCTCGAACTGGAAGATAAAAAGAATTCAGCTGAGGCAAGCGACGATATTCAAGCGCCCACTGAATCCATTGAACAAGCGACTAGGGAACCAGCGAGCGAGACCAACAATAAGGATGAGCTGAAGAGATTACCTGAGCACCTCAAATATATATTCCTTGGGCCGGAGGAGAGTTACCCGCTGATAATCTCCGCCTTACTATTGCCGGATCAAGAGGCTCAGCTCATCTCACTTCTCAAAAGAAATCAAGCGGCGTTTGCATGGAAAATCTCAGACATCAAGGGAATCAGCCCAGCGGTGTGTATGCACCATATAAGGCTGGAAGCTGATGCAAAGCCATGTAGACAGCCTCAGCGGCGTCTGAACGAGAATATGCAAGAAGTAGTCAAGAAAGAGGTGATCAAATTGTTCGATGCAGGAATCATATACCCTATCAGTGACAGCCAGTGGGTTAGCCCAACCCAGGTGGTTCCCAAGAAAGGAGGATTCGTTGAACAGACAAGCGACGATGGGGAGGTCTTCATGACAAGACCTGTCACTGGATGGAGGGTTTGCATCGACTACAGAAAACTGAATTCAGCCACAAAGAAGGATCATTTCCCACTTCCCTTCCTTGATCAATGCCTTGAGAAGCTTGCAGGTCACGAATACTACTGTTTCCTCGATGGCTACTCAGGCTATCATCAAATTCCCATCAAACCGGAGGACTGTGAGAAGACTACATTCACTTGTCCATATGGGACTTTCGCTTATAGGAGGATGCCGTTTGGACTGTGCAACGCTCCGGCCACCTTCCAGCGATGTATGTACCATATCTTCAGTGATCTCCTGGACTCCTGTATTGAAGTTTTTATGGATGATTTCTCGGTGTATGGCAAGACCTTTTCCAAATGCCTGAATAATCTGGAAAAAGTACTTCTCCGATGCATAGAGACTGATCTCGTGCTGAACTGGGAAAAATGTCACCTTATGGTGAATGAAGGAATTGTCTTGGGCCATAAGATCTCGTCTGCTGGTATAGAGGTAGATAGATCAAAAATTAGTGTAATCGAAAAAATGCCATCGCCCTCGAATGAGAAAGGAGTGCGAAGCTTTCTGGGTCACGCGGGATTTTACCGTCGTTTTATCAGAGGTTTCAGTCAAATCACACAACCACTCACGTCACTGCTGTGCAAGGATACTCAATTCCACTGGTCAAGCGAGTGTGAGGAGGCTTTTCAAATACTGAAGGTAAGCTGACCTCTGCTCCTATAATTTCAGCACCAGTGTGGAGTGAGCCATTCGAGCTAATGACGGATGCGAGTGATTATGCCGTCGGCGCTGTACTAGGACAAAGGGTGGAGTCTAAACTTAACGTCATTTATTATGCAAGTAAAGCGCTGGACTCTGCTCAGAAGAATTACACTACCACCGAGAAAGAGCTGCTAGCTATTGTCTTCGCTTTTGAGAAATTCAGGAAGTATCTTATTGGAAGCAAGACTATTGTTCACACTGACCATGCAGCCATTAAATATTTGATGGAGAAAAAGGAGACAAAAGCCCGCTTGATTAGATGGGTTTTGTTGCTCCAGGAATTCGACATAGAAATCAAGGATAAGAAGGGAAAGGAAAATCATGTGGCAGATCACCTCAGTAGGTTGCGACAAGAGGAGGACAAATCTCCTGGGATCAATGAACAATTCCCAGATGAGAAGCTGTTCCTGGTGCAAGCGAAAGAGCCATGGTTCGCTGACCTGGCCAACTTTTTAACTACAGGACAGTTTCCAGCACACACTGTACAACGGGAAAAGAAGAGATTGCTCAGTTTGGCAAAGGATTATTTTTGGGATGAACCTTATTTGTTCAACATCGGCTCAGATGGGATAATCCGTCGCTGTGTAGCGGAGTCTGAGATCCCGCTGATCTTGAACGAATGTCATGGGTCCCATGTAGGAGGGCATTTCGCTGGCATGCGCACAGCGGCCAAAGTTTTGCAGTCAGGTTTCTTTTGGCCTACCCTACAAAAAGATGCAGATGCCTTTGCCAAATCTTGCGACAAATGTCAAAGATTGGGGTCCATTTCGAAGAAAGATGAGATGCCCCAAACTGGAGTCTTGTTTGTGGACATATTTGATGTATGGGGGATAGATTTTATGGGTCCCTTTCCACCTTCTAATGGGAAACAATACATTCTGGTGGCGGTGGATTACGTGAGTAAGTGGGTTGAAGCGCAAGCGCTCACCACAAATGATGCTCGATCAGTGATCCGCTTCCTAAAATATACCATATTTCCAAGGTTTGGGGTCCCTAGAACGATAATAAGCGACGGAGGCACCCATTTTGTGAATAAGGCACTACAATCCAGCCTACAACAATATGGTGTTCGCCAGCATCTAACTACCCCCTATCATCCACAAGCGAGCGGTCAAGTGGAAGTTTCAAATAGAGAGATCAAACACATCCTCCAGACCACAGTAAATAAGAGTCGCAAGAATTGGGCAGAGAAATTGGATGATGCGCTGTGGGCCTATAGAACAGCCTTCAAGACTCCAATTGGAATGTCCCCTTATCGGCTTGTATATGGAAAAGCCTGCCACCTACCGCTGGAACTAGAGCATCGTGCGTACTGGGCTATCAAGTATCTCAATTTTGATCTTCTCCCAGCGCAGGAGAAGCGCGCTAAAAGATTGCTCGATCTGACCGAGTTCCGATACCTTGCATATGAAAGCGCGAAGATCTATAAGGAAAGGATGAAATTCTATCATGACAAGAAGTTGAAGAAGAAAGAGTTTACGGTGGGATCCAAAGTTCTTTTATATGACACTAGGCTCCACTTATTCCCAGGGAAATTGAAGTCACGGTGGACTGGGCCGTATATTGTCAGACAAGTGCTGCCAAGTGGAGCCATAAGGATTAACAATGTGGAGACCCCCGGAGAGAAAGATTCCTTCTTAGTGAATGGAGCGAGGCTGAAACCATACATTGAAGGGCCTGTGTTGCAACAGGCCAATGCAGAGATTAATCTGATAGAGGTTCAGAAGCTCAAGCGATGATAGAATTTCGTGAAAAGAATCCAGAAGCCTAATCTTATATCCGCCAACTTACAGCTTTCTTTTATTGCTTTTCTAGTTAGAAATTATCGCTTTCATAGTTAAAATTTACAAGCTTTCCTTTACCGCTTTCATAGATAGATTTCATAATTTCATCGCTTTCATTAGAATAGGATTATCGCTTTATAGGAATAGTTTAATGTTAGCATTTTAACTTCCAACCTAAGCCTGACCCAAGTCAACCACCGCTCCGCTTATTTCACCCTGATATTCACTGGGGGAGCAGTATCGCTCACTCAGCACCGCTTTCATTTTCGCTTTTGTGTCAGTCTTAGGTGTATAGAAGTGTTGCTTTACCCGCTCATCCGCCCTGAAATACCCTCCCCTATACCTTTATAAGTATTTACAGTGGACTTGGCATCGCTCCGCTTGCCCTCTAGAGAGTCATAAAAAATCTATAAATACCCCAGTCCACAGTCATTTTTCCACTTTTGCCCTACAGTAACTTCCTCCCGAAGCTTTAGTAACCGCCACTCTCAAAGCGAAATTTTTCAAAATCTCACCATTTCAACCAATAATAGCTTCATCTAAGGTAAGATCTAGGTTAACCTTAGTACATAAACTCTATTTTACGGTTGATTCTCGCCGATTTAACGTTTAGAAACACAGAATCGCAAATTATTTTCACGATATTTCACTGTTCTTCATTTTTGCGAAAATGTTTGCCTGTTTGATTTCTGTGAATCTAAGTCTGTTATATGCTAGATTTAGATACAATAACTGATATACTTGCTTTCTACGGATGAATTTCACTTTAATCTGTAGGTTAGGTCTTGTTTTGTGATTTTCTCCCTTTTTCACAACGTAACGCTTACAGTAGTGTTCTGTTTCGTTGTGAGGGGGAGAATTTAGGGTTAAAATCACCGGAACTTTGAATGTGATTGCCTAATATGGATGTTATTTACATTTAAAGATAATGAGGCAGGATTCATAATGTTCGTATGATAAACAATAATTCTGGAAACCCTAGGTTCAGGACAGGCTTAGCAAAATAGATCCAGCAAAGCAAGAAACGTTGAAGAAGGAGTTTGAGAAAGTTGAGGAGAGGATCGAACGAAGAGTCCAAAGGATCAAATCCACGGACGGACGTAAGGTGGTGACAACAACCTCAGGGGCAGAATTAGTAGAACCAGCGCCACCTGAGGCATACTACAAGAGGAGGAGATTATTGGAGTTAACAGAAGACTGGGGGAAGCTCAGGCAGCTTAAGTCACTGCCATTCCGAAAATTCATCCCAGAGTTCCCGGAGGAATACCTCAGATTCGAATACACTGAGGAAACAGAGCAGAGGTATCCGGTGAGCGACTGGTGGCTGGAATTAGAAGAATCGGAATACGAGCAGCTGAAGGAGTACCAGCTGAAGGAGCTAAAAACAAATTTGCCTGCCTAGAAGCACCGCCAAAGAAAATGAAGGCATTCCGGAGCAATATCTCCAAGAAGAATGCCGCCGACGCTGCAAAGGACGTATTAAGATCGAAGCAGTATGACAAGCTGCACTTTTCCAACATTGACGCAGCGGCGGCGTACGAGCGGATGAAGGCAATGGGGATCCTCTACGAGAGAGGATTTGACCCCGAAAAGATCACAGGCCCGCTCTCTGACTGGCTGGAGGAGCGGGGCCTGTCTTGGTTGATCAGAAACCCCAATGAACCAGTGGATGTATCACTGGTGAGGGAGTTTTACGCTAATCTGAACCAGGCTGAGAGTCTAAAGCATGTCTACATTCGGGGAAAATGGGTAGACTGCTCAGCCAGGAAGATCAACCGACTCTTGGGATGGGAACACCACTACCCCGCCCAGGAGATGCAAGACAAGTTGAAGGCAACGGAGGTCTGCAGTTCACTTGAACTGCAGTCGCTATACAGGACCTTCGCCACCACCCCTGCATATGAGAAAAGAAACCTGAAGTTCGGGTCGGTGGACGAAGAGAAAAAGGAATGGGTGAAGTGGTCGTTGAGCAGAATAATGATCACTGCTCACACCACTGACATTCGTCCTGACTACCTCGTAGCCCTTCGCTCAATCTTGGAGGAATCAAACGATGTGGATTTGGGCGCGATCATCGGCTTAGATATCTGGGATCGAAGAAGTGGAGACAGAACATTGGGTCACGGGACCCTGATCACAGAACTTTGCCGTCGCGCGGGCGTCGATTTGCCCACTCCAGCCCCAGAACTCCAAATGAAGCCGCTGTTCCCAGCGGCCTTCCACAAAAATTGGCTGGAGTCCAAGGGGTTCACTCTCATCCCCAAGCAGAAAAAGAGGAAAGCACAAGCGGCAGCGCCCCCTCCACCAAAAAGAAAGATGAGATTTGTGGGGGGGGAAATCATAAGAGAAGATGTGACACCCCATACCGAGCCCGACTCTGAGAGAACAGTTTCCAATGAAGCTCCCAGCGATGAGGAAGAGGAAGCCCTCCGCTTCGCTCGGGAGATTGAGGAAAATCTATTTGGGGCTGAAGCAACTAGGAGAAATAAGGAAGGAAAGGCGCCGCGAGCGGCCGCTGGCGAAAAGAGGTCAAAGAAGCAAGAAGACCCTGCTCCACCGCCTGTCAAGAAGCCGAGGGTGAAAGAAGCATTGCGAAAAAATCCAACACCCCCTCGGCGAGCGACGAGGCAGGAGAAAGGGAAGGGGAAAGCGGTGGATGTAGAGTCAAGCGAGGACACGATTCCCCTCTCCAGACTACGGAAGGGGATCGTCATCAGAGAACCCACCGCCCAACCCGAGAGACCTTCGCCGGCACGGCCAGCAATAGAGGAGGTGTCACCAAGGCTGCCAAGCCCATCTGGCGATGAACCTGTTCCCTTCGACCAACAGGGGGCAGGCGAGCCAACTGCTGTTGGAATAGGCAAAGAAACCACACCCGTTAACCAGCCGGGAGCGGTGGAGCCTACTGCTGCTGGAGCAGAGGAGGAGCGGGAGACCATACTGACCGAAGAAACTATTGGCGGGATCGATGTCACCATTGAGTCATACAAAGAATATCCCGCCGAGGTCCCCGCTGCCACAACCGCTGAAGCTGCCAATGAAGCCGAGGAGGTGGAGGCAGTGATTCTAAATCTTCCTATCTTGCAGGTATCCCCGAGCAGCCCAGGAACACCTACCATGATCGGGACACCCGCAGAAATTCTGACTCCTGCCTCAACCAAATCTGATAAAACACTTATAGAAGAGGAGGAGGAGGAACAGGACAGGAAGTTTCAAGAACAGAAAGCTCAGCTGCTTGCCGCAGTACAACGAATCGAACGAATGCAGCAGCTCGAGCGAGAAAGAAAAAGGAAAATGAAGGTGCTGGTCAAGCTGCTAAAATACTGGAAACCGCTGACTCAACTCCAGCTGCGATTCAGAAGGTATTTACAAAAGAAGAAAGCAGAGCAGCTGGAGTACGAGGCAGCGAGGCAGCTAGTATTCCTCAGGGATGTCTCCCCTGAGCCAGCACCCGATTCCCAAAACGAGGAAGAGCCAGTGGAAATCAGTTCAGCTGAGAGCGAGCGACAATCACCAGAAGCGGCGGGTGCTGGACCATCAGCCCCCCGCGCATCACTGGAAAATATTGAAAGAAGATTGGATGAACTCGACTCAGCCATTCTCACCCAATACATGATGACTCAGACATTAATAGACACATATGCTAGGAGTCTGGGTGCTGAACTGACTGCTGGAAAGAAAGCGACTGCCGCACTAGAAGAGCGAGTGGAAGCGCTAGAGACTCTGGCTGCAAGCATGGGTACGACGCTGCATGAAATTATGAAAGCTCTCGCAGCTCTTACCCAACAAAACGCCATCCTAATGGAACAACAGCTTGACACAGCCAGGAGTCTCCTTCGATTGGAAGACCTAGTACGGCAGATATCACGCAACCTTCCTCAAGGGGCGAGGACCAACAAGCGAAAAGAAGAAGTAAAGAAAAGTCCTCCCCCCATTTCATAAAAATTTGAGAATAGCAAGGGCTGTACATAACATCAATCAAGGAGACAACAATTTTTGGTAACTCGTGACAATTTTTCTTTATTGTATGCCTAACATAACCTGAAGTATGTGCTCTTATGTGAAATTCCTGTGATATTCCACTTGTTTAACTTTGTGATATGTTCTAGAGTAGAGTTAGACAACCTAAGCACATCAGACTAAGTACTTGTCCTTCGAACTTCACCATAACTCGAACACTAGTGTTAGACTAAGTAACAGTGAAAAAGACTTGTGAAAAACTAGTGCCCCCTTCGTTTCAACTTTCCATACTCAGTAAGGCAAGTGACCAGTTTTTTTTCGACTTTGCTCATAAGGCATAACTTGAAAAGAGAAGTCCTTAAATTTGGTTTAAGATACGATGCAAGCGAAGCAGGGAGGACCTATCATTACAAAGGAACTGAAAAGGCCTAGGCGTGCGAGAACCTAATAAGATCATGAGCAGACACAATGTTTGTTTGAAACTCACGATCCAAAAGAAAATATATATATATTCTCCACGCCCTTCGGCTGAAGGTTTCCTTGATCAAAAAAAGAATCTCTGCTAAGCGAACAAAGTTGACAATACCTGGACAACTCCAATCTCGTTAAATCAAATGACATGCTGAATACTTGTGGTTCACTTGTTACTATTTGAGATTCACTCTACTCCCAATCATGGCACTGGTTATTAGCACTTCTTGATTGCCGTGAACGGAATAACCTCTTGATCCTTTAATGCAGTTTGTTCGAGGACGAACAAAGGTTTAGTGTGAGGAGGTTTGATGACTCCAAATATGAGCATATTCTTAGGTTGACAAAAATGTGTATTACTTGAATTTCTGCATAAGAACCATCAAAATAATTCGTAATCGGCATACAATATTGATTTATATCACTAGGCATGATCCATATTCGTTGTTGAGACTATTGACGATTTTTGCCCTCTTAAGCGGTAATCTGGAGCCAGAAAAGCTAAGGCAGACGCCGCAAGCGACAGCTGCCTTCGCTCGCAAGCGCCCAAGACACACTTTGAAAACACTAAGGCATGAGAGGCAAGCGGCCACCTTCATAGCCGCAAGCGATAGCCTCTCCCGCTTGCAAGCTACAGTCCAGATACCCGCCGCTGCAGACTATCACCAGATTTCAACTAAGTACTTCAAATGCAGCGGTACAGCCATTCCAATTCCAGCTAGCACAAGCGAGCCGAGCTACGCTGATGCCCTCCTGCTCTCCAGCAAGCGAGGAAGATTTGTGCCCTCAACGCAAGCGAAGCGGACACCCTGGGAGTTATGGCCAGCAACTGCTTTAACAGAATAACCACCAGCAACCGCCTAACTGCCCAGCGGTTGGAACTGCCTAACAACTTCTTGCAACCGTCTCTTTACACCTGCTATAAATAGGGCCAGATATCTTTATGTAGATAGATCAAATTCTTGGACAATTTCAGAATATATACAGCGTTCGTCGTCTTCCTGTTTCCGAGAGCTCCAACCCTGTAAGGGAGTTCTCCACAGGAAAGGCCAAGGGAGTGGGCGTCTTCCCTCTCCCTTGGCCACGCCTTTAATGCTTTCTTAGATTAGATTACTGCTTTCATTTACAGCTTTGTAGTCTAATTCTTTTCGCGTTTTCGTAGTATATAAAGAAATATCATTCACTTCTTCAAATTAAATTCTTTCACAATTTTCCATACTTATATAAATCAATTTCAGAGAATTTCATATCACTGGTATAGAGCGAGAGACGAGTTGATTAATTAAGCCTTGTGATGCGCCAAAAGCGGTCTCAAGGTAGTTCAACGTAGTTAAGTACGCGGGAGCCTTGTCGACCTACTTAACTACTGTGCTAAATTTGATTCTGATAAAATAGTACCAACATCAGGGGGTAAACCACTAATGAGGCAGAAATTGGGAAAATTAACGGGACATAGACGGGGGTCTATTAGGTCGCAGAAATTCCTAGTGACAGTAGGGTTTCTTTCTTATAATGTCTTAATTCTGGGTGTCATTGAAGTCTTGTTGTAAATCCCCCCCAGGCCAAAATACCAGTGTGATGAGTTCTTTATAATCGAGTTTATATAATTACAACATCTTTCTATCATCATTTTCATAATATACATATATGCTTCCGATAACACATTTACGTCATTCGCTCGCTGCATCCAGGGAAATCTACCCATTTCGTAACGCACAGTTCAGACACAACGCCTCTCATTCACTCTAATTCGCTCATATACATATACATATAATATGCCGCTCACTCACGCCCCGATCCTCTGGTAACCGCGATTCATCCATGCCCCGATCATTTGTTTACCATTGGAACTCTGCCTCTCGCTTTCGCTTCGCTCGTCTCCGTTCATTTTTACTGCTTTATTTACCGCTTTCAGTAGTAAAAGATTCAAGCCCGCTCCAAGCGGACCCTTTTCTTTTCTTCGTCGCTTCTCCAAGATTTTTACCATTGAAATTCATGACTTTAAATCCTTGTGTTCGACCTGGAAACTCACCAGTAAAAAGAGTATAAATAATTGTGATAACTATCCAGGGTCTACAACCACACAATTGCTATATCTGATCGTTCTTCTATAAAAACTCTACTCATTGATTTTCGAATAAAAATTCCCTGCGAATTGATATACAACCTACAATAACTATTTTTGTTATCATGTGTCCTCTTCACTGTCTATACAGACGGCTAATAAGAGTCGCATGGATATTATTTATTCAAGATCTTTATCTCTACCATTTATTTCCTTTCCTGATACTTACTGCATTCCTCAATTGACTTTAAATCTTGTATCAGTTGGCCAACTAGTTGAGTAGGGACTTATTGTTACTTTTTCTTCTTCTGGTGTGCAGGTTCAGGATCTACGTACGGGTCAAATTCTTAGGACAGGTCGAAAAGTGGGTCAACTATTTGAGGTACAATCTTTAAAAATTTCTCCCCGTAATTTCTCTGTTACTCATACCTCTCTTACTACACTTCCTTCCCCTATTCTCCAATGACACATTCGTCTTGGTCATGTGTCTTTATCTAAAATTCAGTCTTTCGTTAGGAAGAGTCATTTGGGTTCTACTCATTTGGAGTCATTTGATTGTTTACATTGTCATTTGAGAAAACAACCAGCCTTTTCCTTTTCAGAAAATATATCAGTCGCAAGTAAAACCGTTTGTCTTGGTTCATTATGATATTTGGGGTCCTTCCCCTATTCTCTCTATGAGTTGGTGCCATTATTATGTCATTTTCATATATGATTACTCTCGTTTTACGGATATATTTTTTCAAACACCGCTCTGAATTACCTCAAATCTACATTCAATTTGCTCAAATGGTTATAACTCAATTTTCCTGTTACATACAGACCCTTCGTACCGATAATGGTCTTGAGTACATAGATTCTACCTTATTAAGTTTTCTCTTTGCTCAAAGTATATTAATTCAGCGTTCTTGTCCATACACCTCTCAACAGAATGGTCGCGCTGAGCGCAGACATCGTCAGATTCTAGATAATGTCCGTGCGTCCCTTTTGCCTGCCCTTGTCCTGATAGGTTCTGGGGGAAGCTGCCCTCACTGCTGTCTATACCATAAATCGTATTCTATCAATCTGTCATCCATAATATCACCCCTTTCGAGCGTCTATATGGTTAGCCACCCGCTCATAGTAC
The DNA here is from genome assembly GCF_009805555.1 of Andrographis paniculata. Lineage (NCBI taxonomy): Eukaryota > Viridiplantae > Streptophyta > Magnoliopsida > Lamiales > Acanthaceae > Andrographis > Andrographis paniculata. The sequence continues at coordinate 1,760,323 of NW_026137513.1, read as the reverse complement.
CCTTCGCCCCTTTCGGTTGTGTCGGTTTTGTTCGTATCCCTCCGCATGAACATTCCAAATTGGAACATCGTGCACGTTTATGTAGTATTCTTGGTTATGGGGTAGAGCATAAATGCTATAGGCTTTGGGATCCGATCTATAAACGGTTGCGTATATCTCGTCGTGTTATCCTTTGAGAGAGTGTCATGTTTTCCACCCTATCTAAATTTCATGTCTAATCTATTTCTGGTTTAGTTTCCTTCATGTCGGTGTGTCCTCCCTTGTTTTTTGATCCTGATCCTACGATTCCATCTCCGTTTTTGGATCCTGTTCCACCTTCAGTTGAGGCTTCTGATTCACCTCCAGTTGAAGCTTCTGATCCACCTCCGACCTGGTCTCCAGATGCTGGTCTGTCTGAGGTCTCTGGACCTGTCATACCTCGTCAATCACATCAAGTAAGTCACACTCCTGCTCATTTGCAAGATTATAATTGTTACTCTGCCATATTATCTCATCATGGGCCTAGGTCATTTTGTGAGGCAAGTGTTGATTCATTGTGCCAGCAACCTATGACTGAGGAATTGCAGGCCCTAAAAAAGACTCACACTTGAGATTTAGTAGATTTGCCTTGTAGCAAGACACCTATTGGGTGCAAGTGAGTTTTCAAAATAAAGACTAATTATGATGGTTCATTTGAGCACTACAAGGCTCTTCTGGTGGCTAATGGTTATTCTCAGGAATATGGAGTTGACTATGAGGAGACCTGTTGCTCGTCTCACTACTATTCGTTGTCTTCTTGCCGTTGTTGTTGTTTGTCGCTGGTTTCTTCTTCAGTTAGATGTCAAGAATGCATTATTACATGACATTCTTTCTGAAGAAGTTTATATGACTCCTCATCCAAGTTTCACGTATTAGAAAAGGTTTGTCACTTACGTGTGTTTTATATGGGTTGAAGCAGGCTCCTCGGACCTAGTATGCCACATTTAGCTCCGGCCTCTTGGAGTTTGGTTTTACCACATGCACCTACGATTCTGGATCATTCCTTCGTCGTTCTTCTTCAGGGATAGTTATCATTTTGCTTTATGTTGATGATATGGTCATCATGGGAGATGATGCGTCTTGTATTTCTGATCTACAGACATATTTTACTAAACAGTTTGAGATAAAGAACTCGAGTCCCCTTCGTTAATTTTTGGGACTTGAGGTCTCTAATTCTCCTGATGGCTTGTATCTGTCTCAGGCTAATTATGCCTCTGATCTTATTTCTCGAGCTGGTCTCACAGACTGTCATGTAGCCTTTACACCACTTGCCTATGACTTTCGACTTACACCTCATGATGACTCTCTTCTTGATGATCCTACCCTATATCGCCAACTTGTTGGGAGTTTGATTTATTTGACTATTACTATACTTGATATTGCTCATGCAGTGCATATTGTGAATCAGTTCATGACAGCTCCTAAGACTTTTCACTACTCTGTCATCTTGCATATTCTTCACGATGTGAAAGGTACTATCTTGCAATTTTTACATTTTTCATCTCACTCATCTTTGACACTGAGCAGTTACTTTGATACTGATTGGGATGACGACCCTACTGATCACTGCTCGACCACTAGTTTCTGCTTCTTCTTGGGTAATTATCTCATCTCTTGGCGCAACAAGTTTGGTGACCCTATTGATCGTTGTTCAACCACTGGTTTATGCTTCTTCTTGGGTGATTATCTCATCTCTTGGCGCAACAAGAAGTGTCGACCCTACTGATCGTCGTTCGACCACTGGTTGCTGCTTCTTCTTGGGTGATTACCTCGTCTCTTGGCGCAATAAGAAGCAGGCTTTTGTTTCTCGATCAAGTGCTGAGTCAGAGTATCGTGCTCTTGCTAACTCTACATCAGAACTTCTATGGCTTTGTCGACTACTCATTGACCTTGGTGCCCCTCAGCCATCTTTTACGGCTCTTCTGCGAGTGCACCAAACATATTGAATTTGACCATCACTTCATTCAACAACATGTTGTCAATTGGGGAATTCATCTCGTTTCGGCATCATCTGCAAATCAACATCAGATATCATATCTAGTGCCAATCTTGAGATTGAGAGGTGTTAAATTTAAATATCTTGTTATTAGATATAAATATCTTTTTTATATTATTTGATATTATCTATCTTAGTTTAGAATCGAACCCACTAGTATATATACTTTTGTATTTTCTTATTCTGAAAAAAATACAATTTTATTATTTTGGCCGAAATTTTATCAGCTAAATATTTGATTTGGTAATTTTTTAACAAAATAATAATAATATTCGATTAGGCTAGAATTTGCTCGGAAACTCGTAACGTTACACGATCCAGAAACTAACGTATAATTAGAAGTGCAATGAAAATGAATGCAATATTATAAAATCCACATTCACAACAAACTGTAGTCCAGTCCAGTGTCGATATTATTAAGCACTCCAGCGAGTAATGCAAAAGGTCGTTTCAAGACAACGTCGCGCCATTAAATTATTGACAGTATTTTCATCCTGCAAAACAAAACCTCAACAAGTATCTTCGAGGCTAAAGACAACACAAGGGTGGAGATCCACAAAATGTCGGTATAAAATAATACATGAATACAATAATTAACTTCAGATATGCTGCTGCAATAACAGATGGCTTTCAGAAATCCCTATCCGCCTAACCGATGTTTATTCAACAGCAAGACACATATTTCCTGCAAACAGGGAACCGAAGCAGCATACGATTAGGGAGAACCGTTCAAGCTAGATCACAGTTGAACAGAAGAACAAGATTTGGTAGCTTCTAATGGACACATAGACTGTTATGCTTTTATCAATCTTTATGGAATTGGCGAATCACACATCGCCTTAATCTTGCTGGCTGACTATATATGCAAATGATGGGACTGCATAAACACACAAAGGGCATATGAATTTTGCATTCAAGACTAAACCAACAAACAGATACTCCAAGGATAGTGCAAACAACGGATTTATCAGAATGTAAAGTCCAGATGCTGAATATATCATTAAGCAAGAAGATCATCAAGAGAAATTGAAATAATTTTAGAGTTTAATCATGCCTGTATAAAGGAATCAAGCAGCAGCAGCCCTTTGTAGCTCTCTCTCTGCCCGCTCCCGAATCCTCCTTTCAAGCTCAGGTCTGAAGTGTCGGATAAGCCCCTGAACTGGCCAAGCAGCTGCATCGCCCAATGCGCAAATAGTGTGTCCTTCGATCTGCTTGGTCACTTCCTGAAGCATGTCAATCTCCTCCAACAAGGCATTTCCCACCTTCATTCTCTCCATGATCATCCAGAGCCATCCGGTACCCTCTCTGCAAGGTGTGCACTGGCCGCAGCTCTCGTGCTTGTAGAAGTAAGAAAGTCTTGCAATAGCATCTACAACATCTGTTGATTTATCCATCACAATGACTGCAGCAGTTCCTAACCCTGATTGTACAGCCTTCAGGGCATCGAAGTCCATGAGCACATCTTCACATACGGGTTTGGGTATCAATGGCACTGATGAACCACCTGGGATAACTGCAAGCAAGTTATCCCATCCTCCACGTACTCCGCCACAATGTCTTTCAATAAGCTCTTTCAATGGAATGCTCATCTCTTCCTCGACAGTGCAAGGCTTGTTTACGTGACCAGATATGCAGAATAGCTTTGTTCCAGAATTGTTTTTCCTTCCAAAACTAGAAAACCATTCTGGTCCACGTCTCAGTATAGTAGGTGAGACTGCTACCGTTTCAACATTTGTAACGGTTGTAGGGCAACCATACAGACCTGCATTGGCCGGAAATGGAGGCTTCAACCTAGGTTTTCCTTGTTTACCCTCAAGGCTCTCCAAAAGAGCCGTCTCTTCACCACAAATATAAGCTCCGGCACCAAAGTGAATGTGCACATCAAAATCATACCCAGACCCACATGCATTCTTCCCCAAATATCCAGCTTCATAAGCCTCCTTTCTCGCCTTCTCTAGGTTCTTTCTTTCATTCACATACTCACCCCTAATGTATATATAGGCAGCTCTCGCCCTCATTCCAACTCCAGCAATTAAACAACCTTCAAGTAATTTGTGCGGATCATGACGCATAATTTCTCTATCCTTGCATGTCCCAGGTTCACTCTCATCAGCATTAACAACAAGGTACGAAGGGCGGCCATCAGAGCTCTTTGGCATAAAGGACCATTTCATTCCGGAAGGGAAACCAGCACCACCACGTCCTCGAAGACCAGATTTTTTAATCTCATTGACAATCCAGTCAGACCCCTTGACAACCAGGTCCTTAGTTCTGTACCAGTCTCCACGTTTCATGGCGCCCTTGAGAAAAGGATCATGCAGCCCATATAGATTGGTGAAAATGCGATCCTCATCTTTAAGCCCACCGAAATGAGTTTTTTCCGGTGGTGGTGGAGGTGGCGGGGGCTGGGCCTGGGCCTGGGCCTGTGGGGCGGCGGGGGGGTTCACAGCTTGGGTGCTGAATAACCTATTAGCCTGGCCCCAGCTCTCATTAGAACAACGAAGCAAGGAGGCTCTTTGTAAAGAAAGAATGCGCCTTAAAGGTGCCTGAAGAAAATGATCAAAATGATAGTTCAAAAGAGATGAGCTTCACATGTGGCATTAAAAGTTAACCCTTAATCTATTCTTCACAGAAGAATAATGAGAGATGTGATCTATACAAGGCATGACCGAGCAAAAAACACTGCTTAATAAAACTCCAAACATTATAATAAAAAAACACTAGCTAGAAAATCTAGTAACCAAAATATTCAAAATCGTAGGAATCAATCAAATCATCAGTCACAATAACCTTAATGAACCGAAGGACTGTTTTCCACTTATGAGGTTCTCTTTATAAAGAACTTGACAACATTAAGTAAACCATCCTCAACTGCTTCAGCCTCAGCGAAAAGAAGTAAAGGAAATGAAGGCATAAATGATATAAAAGCACAATTAGGTTTATGGTCATTCCAATTAACCCTAAGTTCTGAGCGTTTTCCTATCATTGTAATACACAATGGAGAACTACAAACTACAAAGCAAATATGTTAATAGTGCTCGAGCAATGAGGAAGCAAAGATAACAGACCAACCCTACAAGGTATATCATAACCAATTGAACCTACTAACAAATCAAATTCTGACATAGCTTCATCTAACCATCAGTTTGGTTTTAATGTTCAATGTAAAATAACCTCACTCTATACACAATCTTGCTTCCAAACTTCACATTCTTAACCATGCGTTTTGCCAACAGTTTCATTTACCAATATTAACTCAAAGCATCACAATTCAGATATCAAACAATCACTCAAAAGCACAAAAATGCATCAAGTCAGATTAAATTCGCAAACGTCAAATGAAAGCTAGGGTTTCAACTGACGAATCCATCTTTAACCCTTCCACTAGCCAACAAGAACTATGAAACTGCATCTATCATAAGGAAAATTTAAAATAAGAATCACACCGACTTCGATTGGATTCTTCAAACAGAATATGAACTCCCAAATTCAAATTCTACACCAAGATCGAAACCCCATCCATCGCTAATCCACTCAAAATGATTGACAACAAACAATCGCTTCTGAAACCTGACATACCATAGATCGCGTACAATGTCGTGCGAGCCCAGAAGCAGCGGTGCCGATCGGGAAATATGGAAGGTCTCGAAGCTGGGGACGCCTAAATTCAACCGAGTGCGGGCAGTAGTCCTCACATCGACGGATGTGATTAACGCCAAAGACAGCAGTACGAAGATCAACGGTGGAAAACTTGTGATTGGCAAAGTGGACACGTGGCGACATCGTGGAGCTATTATAGCTACAAGGACTAACGAGGACTTTTATATATTGGGCTTCTCTTAACATTGGGCCGGACTCTAAATGGGCCTATTTAATAATATTTATATTTATTTTTTTAAAATGATAAGTTAGATGCATTAATTGATGAACGGCTTGTTTGGAGTCTCGCGAAATTCCTACATCTTACCCAATGGGAATCTTTCTAAAAATATATTATTAGACGACATCGGACTTTCCAATTTTTTAAATCAGCCAAACAGAGCGCAAGTGTGAATTCGTCGCCGCAGACCTGACCATTGTAGCACTGTTTCAGTTCCTCCATATCTGCCACGGTTTTATCTTCTACATTTGGTCGCAGGGAGGTTCGGCAGAGATTTATCGATCAATATGAAGCTGTCGCCGAGGGAAATCGACAAATTGATGCTCCACAATGCTGGACAGTTAGCGCAGAAGCGTTTGGCGCGCGGATTGAGGCTTAACCACGCTGAAGCCGTTGCTCTTATAGCTACGCAGGTATGGACGCCTTGCTATTGGAAGAAGATGTTGATTTTTGTGTTGTTGATGATTGAGTGGTTTTGGTTATTGGCGTGATATGGTTATCGATTGTTGCATCATATTTTTTTTTTCAGTTATTGACTTGTCTGTATGTGCATATGTTAATGGTATATTGGCTGTTGCGGTATGTATTGAATCATTGAGTTGCATTCATAGAATTGTTGATTAAGATTGTTTTGGAGTGAGGCTTTTGTGTTGGTGAATATGTGCAAGTTTTTGTGTGACTGTTAATTCACAACACATCATCTCTTTCGATGTTTATGCCTGATTGAGTGAGGTTTTCAATAGGTATTGGAATTTGTTCGAGATGGAAATAAAAGCGTGGCTGAATTGATGGATCTTGGGCAGCAATTGTTGGGAGTGTAAGCACAGAGCAATTTTTATTTTTATTTTTAGTTTTTGAGTTTTGGTTAAACACACATTGCCAACGAACACTTTTTCAGCCTTGTACCTGTTATCATGTGTATAACAAATACATTGAGTTCTTTATTGTGCTTTCTGTGTGGGGGATACATGAGGACTAACTACTACTGTTTTGAATTTAGACTGATTATGACTTTTTTGAGTCGGTCAAAGAAATCACACGAATAATTAGTTATACTATTTTTTGCAGGAGACAAGTTCTTCCCTCTGTTCCATATCTCCTGGAATCAGTTCAGGTATTAACTATGACCTTTTAAGTGAATAATTTATTTATCTGTTAGGTTACAGCAGGTAAAATCATCCATTAAGAAGAATAACATTGGGTGCTAATCTAAACATAGATTGAAGGGACCTTTCCTGATGGGACAAAGCTGATAACAGTTCATGATCCTGTGTCACGTGAAAATGGAAATCTCGAGCTGGCTTTGCATGGCTCGTTTCTTCCAGGTGATTATATACTACTATTCCTGTATTTGATTCAGCTCGAACCCTGGTGCCTTGCTGTAAATCTTTAAAAAGCAGGATTATCTAAGTAAAACAGTTCTGCTGTATGTCCATCTATCTGATCGGTCTAACTGTGTTGTTACAATTGTATTTTGTAATAGTTCAAAAATAGCTCATTAATTGTTCACATCTCTTTACTTTCTTGACTGTGATTGGCAAAGTTTAATATGAGCTTTTTATACTAGTTGAGATATTGTTTAAACAACCATGGTGTGTTGTCATTTTGCAGCTCCCTGTTCTCTCCTGAGAACAAACTGTGTTGCATGAATTGCTCCCTAAGGATAGTGGTATTTCTTGCAGTTCCTTCTCTAGACAAGTTTCCTGCAGATGAGGATTTTACAATTCCTGGTGAACTAATCTTTGGACCTGGGTTAATTACAATTAACTCAGGCAGGAAAGGCATAGTTCTTAAAGTAACAAACACGGGGGACAGGCCTGTTCAGGTAATTCATTATTAATTGGGTCTTGTATGTTATTGACGAGCCTTCTAGTTAATCCTCCTTACAATTTTAGTTCACTTGATTACTTGAATGGTAAAACTTTTGTTCAACAATAAAAAGTAAAATTCAAAAATATATTTTGAACTTGAATAAGTGTCTGAGATCACGGCTCCCTAGATATACAGTACATAATATTGCTAAAGAAAAGAAAAAGAAAAACTGAAAAGGATAATGGGAAATAAAATGATGATCCCAAATGAAATTCTCTTGGAATTTTGTCTGAACCCGCTCTCTATCGCTGAGGTTGCTTATATACGTATCAAGTCAAACCGTCCACAACCACTTCCGCTTTCACGTCGGTAATTGTAAAAAAATTGCTTCCACCTTGATAATCGTAAAAAATCGCTTCCACGTCGATCACATTTGAACTGTCTCAAAAACTGCTTTCACGTTGGTTACCAATCTGAATCGTCCCAAAAATTGCTTTCACGTCAATTACCAATTTGAACTGTCCAAGAACCGCTTCCGCGTCGGTTACCGACACGAATCATCCGAAATTGCTTCCTCGTCTGTTATCGACCTGAACTGTCCGAAACCGCTTCCTCGTCTGTTACCGACCCGCACCATCCAAAATCACTTCCTCGTCGGTCACCGATCTGAACCGTCCAAAATCGCTGTTTTGTCGGTTATCGACCTGAACCGTCCGATCGGTTGGGTCCAAAAATTATCTCATCCGAATGGGTCTGCCCACCACTGGGCCCATTCATGGACTCCAACCCACATTTTATTTTTTGTACTCAACAACTTATCTCCTCCCTCTCTGACTCTCAAACTCGATTGGCGCAAGAAATGACGGTTGGGAGTCTGCAACAGCAACAACCATTGGAAGTCTTTAATTACCAACTCCATTTTCTTGCGCGTCAATTCGGTTGTCGGCAAGGTATTCCTGGCTCTCTTCCCGACCATACTATCGGCTTCTTTGAGCAATCACCAACCGACCTGCCAACAGTCGACCCTTCGGCCACAAAAGTTCCGTTGGTTTGGCCCCTGTTTTTGGATCTCCCCGCGGCTAACCCCTCCGAAGTCAGTTAGACAACGACCAACCTCCAGCCGCAGATTTTCCTGAAGCTGACCGCCCGACCAGTCGTGACCCGATGCTTTGTTATTAACCCGCACGTAAATTTTGTTTTCAGAAATAAAATTTTTGTTTTGACCCAACAAAGATGCCTCTATTCGTAGATCAAAACACCATGCGCAATTAATTACAATGGAACCAAATCTTCACTCCCAACCCTTCATCAATAAATAATTGTTTACCGAACCTTTTTGTTTCTTGGTTAGAATGAATTCTCCTTGCATCCATGTTCCATCCAGTAATTGGGAAGGTTATTTGCAACCATTCCTCGTAGGTCCACACCCTGTTGGCGGTCATGCTGATGACCTAATCCAAGTATTCAAACAATTGGATTTCAAATCTTCAAGGGGCAAGAGGACAATACGTCGTGTAATTCGTTTGATGGAATGCATCTCCATCGGGTATGAACCTCTGACTGACATCCTTAGTCGCTACCCTGATTTTGATCACCACATGGACCTGATAGAACATTATGTCACGGCCATTTTACCTTATCTGAGCTGGAACAATGTATTCTCCCAATAGAGATCATCACTCGCACGACTACGGGTTCTGGTGGATCGGGAACGCCAATTTTTACAAGACATAAAAACTCGTACTAAATGAGATGTGGAAGCAATGCAGGAACAATGGGAGGAATATCGACATGGCCTTGAAGACCTTCTTGATGAGGAATCAAAATTAATTTCCACCAACTGGGACGAGGATTCTGAATTGGAGGGGGAGGAACCTCCAAACCCTTCAAAGGATTTGAACCCTTGATGGATTCAAAATAATTTTACTGGATAACTATTCATTGTGACCTGATAATACGTACCACCTTTCCTTCTTGATCCATAATAATAAATGCTCTATTTCCAATTTTCTTGTAAGCTACGTAGGGCCCTTCCCAATCAGAGGGTCATTTATCCAACTAGTCCACCTTTTTGTAAATTGGTAAAATAGTTTCCAAACCAAATCACCTTCCTTAAAAGTCTTGTAAAGAGTTTTTTAATCATAATGTCTAGCCTGCACCTCGCCGTGTTTGACCATCCGATCAATCGCCTTCAACCAAATAACGCCCAGATCCTCCAACTTTTGCATCATACCTTGTTGACATTCTTCGTCAAAATCCACCGTGGTGTTAGCAGTACGCATCGATGGTACATGAAGCTCGGCTGGTAACACCGCATCTTGTCCAAACGTGAGCTGATATGGCGAAAACCCCGTGGCTGAACTTCTGCTATAACGATGTGCCCAGAGAGCCTGAGGCAACAGTGAATGCCATTTTCTTGGATTTTCGCCAATCATTTTCTTTATGATACCAATGACAATCTTATTTGCTGCTTCTGCTTGACCATTAGCTTGTGGAGAATAGAGAGATGAATGATGCAGCCGAATATTAAAACTAACCAGAAATTCGACGAATTTCTCCCCAGTAAAAGCCAAACCCTGATATGTGATAATAGTGTGTGGAACCTCAAATCGGTAAATAATTTGATTTTAGAAAAATTCAATTACCTCTTTTTGTGTTGCATTCTTCACAGGAACAACCTCGACCCACATAATCTGTCGCGACTAGAATGAAACAATGATGCTTCGAAGAAGCCGGATGGATCTTACCAATAAAATCCATCGCCCAGACTTTGAATGGCCATGGTTTGACCGAAGTCTGGAGGTCCATAGCCAATGGCCCATGCCTTTGACATTCTTGACATCCTTTGGCGAACTTAATACAATTCTCAAATATTTTCGGCCAAAAGAATCCCATACGATGTATGGCCCACCTCATATTCAAACCTACTCGATGTGAACCGCACACCCTACTATGTACTTTCCGCATAATCTCCAACGATTCTTCTGGTCCCACACACCTCAATAACAAGCCTTCGAAGGTCCGCTTGTATAGGATTCCTTCAAAGAGCCGAAATCGTAATGCCTTCAACCGAACGCCCACGGGTGCAACCGAACTAGACTCTTTTAAATATGCAATGATATCCGTTCTCCGGTCGGCCAGGACTTCCACGCCCGTGTCACAAACGAACGCACTTATCACCCGCCTACACGCACTTTAAGCCAAGTCTTCCGCATGACGGTTCTCCGTCCTCGGATATGTTCAAAACTGACTTCTGAAATTTTTGACAATAATCGAAACACCAAAGCTCTATATTGTCGTAAATGAGGCAAATTGCGAACATACCTTTTTGTTACCTGATTGATCACCATTGATCACCAATTGCGAATCCCCTTGAATCACAACTAATTGGACTTTTCTCGCAATCAAAGCCTCAAGTCCCAGAATCAAAGCTTCATATTCAGCCGAATTATGAGTCAGTGCTTCCAACTGCAATTGCAATTTAACTTTTTGGCCGTCGAGCTCTTTCAGAACTACATCTGCTCTCGATCCTTCCCCCGAACTTGATACATCAAACAACATATGCCAGGTCCAAGTACTCACATATAGTACGCGCCCCACATTTTCTTGCTGTTCCCCTGTGAATTTCGCTAAGAGATCAGCGACCACTTGCCCTTTGATAGCCTTGTATGTTAATGAAAATGGAGCTAACTTGATTGCACATTTCATTAATCTTCCCTGCATAGTTGGTCTCTGCAAAATCAACTTGATTAAATGTACCTTGGAAACGACCTCAACCTCCTTGAGGAGTAAATAATGCTCTGTTTTAGTATAGGCGAACACCAATGAGTAACACATTTTCTCGGGCATGGTATAATTCAACTCAGGCCCAACCAGAGTCTTACTCAAGTTATAAATCGCCCTCTTCTTTCTGTCTTCCCAATCTTGTGCCAACAAACAACTCACCACCTCATGAGTATTTGATAAATATAACTTGAGAGGTCGGTCACCCAGGACGGGTGGTTCAGCCAAAGTTGTCTTGATGGCTTCCAAGGGTTTTTGTTGTTCGATTCCCCAAACGATTTCAGGGGTCTTTGCCCGTAGTAATTTCGTAATGGGCTTCATTTTCCCTGCAACATTAGTAATAAATCTCCTTAAATAATTTACCTGCCTAGTAAACTTTGAACCTCCTTGACCGACCTGAAGGGCTATATTTCTAAAAGTGCCTTGGCCTTGTTTGCATCGATTTCAATGCGTCTTTCATGTACTAGGAAAACCAACAAGTTTCCCGCTGACACTCGGAAAGCGCATTTGTTCGGGTTCATCTTCAAGTTATATCTCTCAATTCTTTAAATCTTCCAAATGGCTTTCGAAATCGGCCAACTTAACGATCACGTTGTCAATATAGACTTCCATAGATTTACCAATGAGATCATGGAAAATAGCATTCATCGCCCATCCACTCATATATCCTCAATGCCTCTGGGCATCTAAAGGCTGTTTTGGGGATGTCCTCCTCTACCAGAAAAAATTGATTATAACCAGGATATCCGTCCATCAGAGTAAGAATCCGATGTCCCGCGGCTAAGTCGATCAACATGTCAGCTACAGGCATGGCGTACTTATCCTTAGGAGTCGCCAAATTGAGATCACAAAAATCGATGCAGATCCAAATCTTTCTATTTTTCTTAGTCATTGGCACAATATTTGCCAGCCACTCAGCATATCGACACGGCCGAATAAATCCCACCTTCAAAAGCTTCTCAATCTATTCTTTGATTTGAGGCATTAATTTGGAACTGATCTGTCGAGGCGGCTACTTACACGGCGTGAACCCTGTTTGATGGGTAATCTATGCTCCACAAAACTTCTCTCCAAACCGGGCATTCCCGAATAATCCCATACCAAACAATTTATATTACTTAGAATCAAATCGACCATCCGACCCTGTTGTTGTTTTGACAACAAATCACTAACTCTGACCATCCTCGGAACCAGGTCGGTTCTATATTATACTCGATCAGAGGATCCTGACCTGTAAATAATGGTTCTTTCTTCTCGAACAAATCTGGCCAACGAAACTGGTTAACATCTGCTGTTACAACACTTGCGTTGTGCAACCTTTTCTTAAGTTGCCTTAAGTAATACTGATTAATTATCATACTATATTCGCTTAGACTGGTACTTTCGATAATAAACCTAGTTAAATAAGAAACGCTTTGGCTATCAAAGAGCCATAACACTTGAAGCGAGAATTGTTCTATTAAAAGAACATATGCCCTTGATTGGTGAGCCTATAGCTGCGCATAGGTATTCGTTAACAAGAGCTGTTTGAGAGATCGGTGGAATATGTCCGGAGTAATGCACGTATTCTTCCACAGTCTCTGAAACACCAAAGGGGTTGTCGCTAGCTTCCATTTTAAAAACTTGATTATCCTCCAAGAACATCAGTTGTTGATGCAAAGATGACGGCACACATCGGGACGCATGAATCCAATCCCTTCCAAGCAGCACTAAATATGTGGTATTTGCATCTATCACAAAGAAGACGGTTGATATTATTTTAGACCCAACCTCTTTTGGGGCTACCATCATACCTTTCGACTCAGCTGACGCGTGAAACTTGTCATTTTAATGTCCACTAGTGATGAATCAAAAATCTCCTTGCCTAGTCTTTTAAGTGTTTTTAAAGGCATAACATTAAAGATTGCACCATTATCAATGAAGACCTTACTGGCCGGCTTACCACAAATATGAGTGTCGACATAAAGAGGCTTCAGATGAGGTACCATTCCTTTAGGGAGAGGAGAGAAAACCATTGGTGGGGGACCATGGGTCCATGATCCTCACCCATTCGGATTTCTCAAAACAATTATTGGCTAAACTAGCTTAGATCGGCTCCTTCCAAATGGGTTTTTTCCAGGTCGGCTCTTCCCAGGTCGGCTCTTCCCAGGTCGGCTCTGCTTGTTGCCAGCGCAGTCCTGACATCCTGACTTCAAAAGGGGACTGTCCGATGGTTTTACCCGTCCGTTCTTCTGTAAGTGCCTGAACCTCAATTGGTGAGAAAGACACGAACCGAATTCCTTGACCATTTTTTTTTTATCTCTCCTATGACTGGATCAATATAAATCTTGTTACAATATTGACATCTGTGACACTTGGCTTTCTTAACAACTCCTTATTATTCATTGTTTGAACAGTCCAGTGATCTGTAGTAGTATCCAGAGATACTCGAAGACCAGGTTGATGCCGGATCTCAGGTTTGGGGCCCGAGGGATCCCTACGGCTATCAATACGGTGGTTGTGCCGAGCAGCATATCTACGTTTAGCATTACGGATCTGAGTACGATTCATACCTGAAAACCAATGATCGATGTCGACCGGTAATGGTTTCCTGTTTTGACTCCATTTATCTTTGACCGAACAGGGCTTCTTCGTTGGCGGTCCTATTTTTCTGCTACCCGATCATCACATATTTTGAAATCTTTCTTCTGTTTTTCCTCCGGATCTTCCTTCCTTGGTAACTCTTTATTCGGAGCAACTCCGATTGCAGCCATTGTTACCTTGGGAAACGACTGTTGTTCTACCCCCAGAGTGACATATTTAAAGCGTCCAGCTTTGATAGCCCTTTGAATCTCTTTCCTGAAATGTGTACACTGACTTGTAATGTTGGTGAAGGAATTATACCACTTGCAGTAAGGTCTCCCCTTAATTTTCTCTTTTGTCGCCAATCACTGTCCTTTAGGAATTTGAATTTGTCCATCCGTCAGGAGGATATCGAAGATCTCGTCCGCTTTAGAACTGTCAAAAGTCGGTTGATCTTTCCTTTCTGTTCCTGGAAGAGCCATTTCTTCTGCTTCGACCACTGGATCGCTATCTGGTATGTATGCTTCTGCTTCCATGCTATCCATAAGTTGAACCTTGTGGCGCCAAAAATTTTGATTTTTTTCCCTGAATAATGACTCCAAACGCCCAGCTTTAGATCTTTGACATCATGGGCGGTTAGTGCCTCCCGTAACCGTCCATGCATGTTTCGGACCACAAGATTGGTCATTTCTTTTTCCTCTATCACAGTCGGACATCTGCTCTGCATCAACCAAATCCTTTTTATAAACTGCGCAGCATATTCTTCTAGCATCTGTCTCATTTTCAATAAATCAGCTAGAGACACCACGGAACAGGATTGAAGAACCTAGCGTGAAAAGTTGTATCAAACCAAGAAAAAACTGTCTTGGTCAGAGACAGACCGAACAACTATAATTTATAAAATAGATTGTTATCGATTTTACCCTACTGGAAAGAGGATGTTTATTGATGATCCTTTCAGAGAACAGTCGTTGGTATGCGGGCCGATTGATAACCTGTTGAGTCATACCGAAATGGACCCTCAGAACGTGTGATGTCATTTGGGTTCAATTTGATCGGATGATGATCTGGAACTGGAATAGGATCAAGAGGATGATCTTCAGGTCGGTCATCAGTCTGTCCAAGTTGGTCATCCCTCTATTGAAACGGCTCAGGCCGAGTCCCCAGAGGGATAGTGTTTGGAAAAGTGAGGGGAGTTCTCCCTCTTTTGCCCTACTAGAGGCTGTAGCACTTGGAATGGTGTTATCCACGAACGACAGCCCTGCGAAGTTTTCCAGAAGGCACGACGGAGACATTCCTGGAGGTGAAGGCGCTTAGTGAAGTGTGATTCTCGATAGGGTTTGATCTAGCATATTCTGTATCAAGTTTTGTTGCTCGTGTAACATTATCTGTATGGTTGTTGTTTGCTGATTGTTCATTTGTTGAACATGATTTAACCATTCGGATGGTATTTAGGAGATGACCTCTGTAGTGGAGATTGATGGTGGCGTTGCCGTAGTAGCCCCGATGGCTGTGCTGAGTCATTGAGATTGAGAACCTGTCATGAGATTATTTGCAACGACTCAACCGAATTGAAGTTGTATGAAATTTTCGTTAAACGTAGGATCATTAATTTTGCTTTCCCCACTGTGATTGCCAATTTGTTGATGGTAAAATTTCAACAATAAAAAGTAAAATTCGAGATTAAATTTCGAACTTGAACAGGTGTCTGAGATCACGGATCTCTAGAGAAGCAGTACATAATATTGCTAAAGAAAAAAAAAAAGGAAAGTTGAAAAGGATAACTGAAAATAACATGACGATCCCAACGAGATTCTCTTGGAATTTTGTTCGATTGAAGATGCTCGCTTTCTATTGTTGAGGATGTTTATATACGTATCAAACCAAACCGTTTAAAACCATTTCCGTGGCGGTTGTCCTAGAACCGTCCATAAAACCGCTTCCACGTCGGTTCCTTTTGAACCGTAAAGAACTTGTTTCAATGTCGGTCACTTTTGAACTGTCCCAAAAACTGCTTTCACGTCGGTTGTCAATCTGAACCGTCCAAGAATTGCTTCCGCGTTGGTTACCTATCGGAACCGTCCGAAACTGCTTCTTCGTCGGTTACCGATTCGAATTATCCGAAATCGCTTCCTCGTCTGTTACCGATCTGCACCGTCCGAAACTACTTTCTCGTCGGTCACCAATCTGAATCGTCCGAAACCACTTCCTCTTCGGTTATCCACGTGAACCGTCCGATCGGTTAGATCAAAAAATCATCCCATCCAAATGGTCTAACCCACCACTGGCCCATTCATTCTTCCTTCTTGAACCCCAACTCGCATCTTATTTTTTTTGTGCTAACACCTTTAGTTGACCAGAATCATGCTTTCTTTCTCCTTGATAGTTATCTATAGAGAACAAACCTGAATTTATTACTGTTTAGTTATCCAGAGCTTGCATTATGACCATTTGGCAATGTCTGTCCACATGATCCGGTCTTACTTTTGAACACCAATCTGCATAATTTAATAGGTTCATGTGCAACACCAAGTAATGAGATGTAGATACATTTCTTTTTTCTTCTCGTAAGTTTGTATGTATCCATATATTTTCCGTCAATGCTGCTTTAATTTTTTTTGTTTTTCCCAGGTTGGAAGTCATTACCACTTCATTGAGGTCAACCCACACTTTGTATTTGATCGATATAAAGCCTATGGCATGAGGTTGAATATCCCTGCGGGAAGAGCTACTCGCTTTGAGGTTTCAGTTCATTGTCTTGGAAACTGACTTTCTGTGTTCAATCTTTTCGTACAAATGCGAAGCTTGAGAAGTAGAAAATACTCGCATGTGCATCATTTCACACTTGCATATTACATTGTGTATAGCACAAACTTAGGGATGCTTTAACTATAAACCTGGCTTATTTTTAGCTTTAGTGAAAATTTTCAGTGATTGGCTTCACTGTATAAGACCTGACATTTTCTTTAACATAATATGGAAGATTTAAGTGAGAAATTGGATCTGTAGTATTATAATCAAAACCTAAATGGTGCTTTTTTAAGAACATGTGAAGCAAGACAAGAGGAGTTATGAACTTATAAATCATGAAACATTGAGTAGAACAATGCTATCTAGGCAGACTAAAGTATCTAGATATGCAAATCTGTAGCTTGGGCCAAAAAATAATCTCTTATGGAGTTCAATTCTTCCAATATCCACAAATCTGTACTAAAATAATCTTAATTCTGCAGCCAGGGGAGACAAAAACTGTATCACTAGTCAGAATTGGTGGTAAACAAATAATTAGGGGTGGAAATAATATTGCCGATGGTCCAGTGGATGATACCCAAAGCAAAGCAGCAATGAAAGTTGTACATGATGGAAATTATGGCTTTTTAGAGGAAGCAGATGCTAGGTCTGACATCCTACATATTTTATGAATTTTGTAATCTTTTCTATTGTTACGTTATTAATATATATGTTTAATTTCTTTTTACTTGCATTATCCATTTAGCTTATTTAGCATGCTTGATTTCATTTAAATTGGTCGTGCAGGGAATTTCTCATTGAAGAAGGATCTCCTTTCTCCTATTCAATGTCTCATGAAAAGTATGGCAATATGTATGGCCCTACAACTGGTGATAAAATTCGGCTGGGTGACACTGATTTAATTGCCGAAATTGAAAGGGATTATGCAGTTTATGGTGATGAGTGTGTTTTTGGTGGTGGAAAAGTCCTGAGAGATGGAATGGGACAGGCTAGTGGATATGCATCTCGTGATTGTTTGGATACTGTAATAACCAATGCTGTGATCATTGATTATACAGGGATATATAAAGCTGATATAGGAATCAAAGATGGCTATATTATTGCTATTGGGAAAGCAGGTAATCCAGATGCCATGGATGGGGTTTCAGATAACATGATCATAGGGGTGAGTCAGGGAACTTGAATTAATAATTTTGGCTATGTTTATAGTGTATATATCTGGTTTGATACCCAAATTTGTTCATTTTTTACCCAGGTAAATACCGAGGTTATTGCTGGAGAAGGAATGATCATTACCGCAGGAGCTATAGACTGTCATGTGCATTTTATATGCCCCCAATTAGCTTATGAAGCAATTACAAGTGGTAAGTTTCTCACAGTAATCATTTTTAGAAATTTTATTTCTTGTTATTGTGTGGATAAAAATTTGGTGATAGGAGTTTTCACATCTACTTTAATTTGATTCATCTGCTTCGTATATAGCTCATTAGAAATTTATTCATGCAATTATACTATAGAAGTGCTGTATTAGAGGTATATAGCTCATTAAATATTATGCGTTATGTATTTTGTTCTGTGAAGTGTAATCAGGAGATATTCTGAAGCTTCCTCCTTTTTAACCCTTCAATTGAATAATGCTTTTAGGTATAACTACATTGGTGGGAGGCGGTACAGGGCCTGCTGATGGGACGCGGGCAACTACTTGTACTCCCGCACCATTTCACATGCAATTAATGTTGCAATCAACAGATGACTTGCCCCTGAATTTTGGTTTTACAGGAAAAGTAGGCCTTGTACTTCGTTACTTGGTTTTATGTTTCCCACCCGGGATTTCTCTTCATCCATAGAAAGGATATTTTCTTTCTCGGAGGTTTTTCACATGTCCATTCACACATCGATAGTTCTAGTGAAGAATTTTCCTGATTCGTATTGTATTATGCTATCTAAAAACTTGTTACTGCAAGTGGTGCTTAATGATCAAAATGCTTTTGCAGGGGAATTCTTCTAAAGAAGAGGGCTTACACGATATAGTTAAAGCTGGGGCAATGGGATTGAAGCTTCATGAAGATTGGGGAACTACTCCAGCTGCAATAGATACATGTCTGTCTGTAGCAGAATTATACGACATTCAGGTAGTGTTTCTCCACTAACTATATCAATGCTCTTTATTCGTGCCTGTGTATTAAAATGGAAACTACTAGGTAAACATTCACACCGATACATTAAATGAATCTGGATTTGTTGAGCACACAATTGCTGCTTTTAAAGATCGATCCATTCATACATACCACAGGTAAATCCTATCTTCTGGTCTGGACTGATTTGTTTCTCTAGGCGCGTGAGTGTGGTAGTGTGCTCTTATCCTTTTATGCAGTGAAGGTGCAGGTGGCGGTCATGCTCCCGATATCATAAAAGTCTGTGGCGTGAAAAATGTCCTCCCCTCGTCAACTAACCCAACGCGTCCTTTTACCTTCAATACCGTAGATGAGCATCTTGACATGCTTGTAAGAAACAGTATATGTAACTATAGTGTAGTAATTCATGAAAAATGAATTGCTGAAAAAACTTATTTACATTCTGCAGATGGTCTGTCATCACCTTGACAAGAATATCAGGGAGGATGTTGCTTTTGCCGAGTCTCGTATTCGTGCTGAAACCATAGCTGCTGAAGACATTTTGCATGATATAGGGGCTATAAGTATCATATCCTCTGATTCACAGGCTATGGGCCGCATTGGAGAGGTTATTCTTAGTCCAATGTTCTTCTGATCAATCAAATTGACAATGCACACCTTCCATTGTCATTTATGTGCTTCATTAATAACTTCGTTTTGTTGTTTTTCACTAACTCACATACAAATCTGTGTGCCTTATTCTTGATAGGTAATTTCCAGAACTTGGCAAACTGCCCACAAGATGAAGTTATTTAGAGGACCCCTCGAAAGCAGTCTGCAGGGAAATGATAACTTCAGAATCAAGAGATACGTTGCAAAGTACACTATTAATCCTGCCATAGCTTGTGGATTTTCTAAATTCGTTGGATCAGTTGAGGTACAGCTTTTTGAATATGAGATATCCATGTTGATGTCGTGTTGCATACATTACTATGTAGTTTTTATGGTTTTCTATAAAAATACATTATTTTCTCTTACAAAATATTATATCCAATTACTATAAAATAAAAAAATAAAAAAACACCCCTGTATGTGCTGTTATTTTCTGGAGAAATTTTCTTAAGATGATGATGATGCAGTTGACTCGTCTGAAATTCGATCATATGACTTGGTTCCAGGTGGGTAAGCTGGCGGATCTTGTTCTATGGAAGCCGTCGTTCTTTGGAGCCAAACCGGAGATGGTGATAAAAGGTGGAACAATAGCATGGTCCGATATGGGCGATCCAAATGCAAGCATCCCAACACCGGAACCGGTAATTCTGCTTACAACACCATTCATGTCCCTACAATTTACATCAACTCTATCTAATTGCAGTATAATCCAATCCCTAAAACTGAACTTTCAACCACAAATCGGGACCAAGAGATTTAATACTTAGTCGAAAAATCAAACTAGTCTTGAACCAGTTTCAAAAAATAAAATCAATCCATTTTAGTACAATGTCGGATTGCTGAATCTGTCTCATGGCACAGGTGACAATGAGACCGATGTTTGGAGGATTTGGCAAAGCCGGGAGTGCTAATTCGATTGCATTTGTCAGCAAGGTATGGATTGATCTCCTCTCACCCTCAATCCATCTCATGGACACACTGCTACCACCACAATTTCACGTGCTCAATATCTTTGAGTTTGCACTTCGACTCCATACTCGGTGTTATTGCAGGTGGCTCTGGATTTGGGAATAAAAGAGCAATACAGACTGAACAAGAGGGTGGAAGCTGTAGGAAATGTTCGGAAGCTGAGTAAGCTGGACATGGAGTTCAACGACACACTTCCGGCGATGAAAGTCGATCCGGAGACGTACGTTGTCGAAGCAGGTGGGGAGATTCTTACATGCCCTGCTGCTAAATCAGTCCCTCTTTCCAGGAATTACTTCCTTTTCTGAGTCACATTTGTTTGTTGTTGATTGGCAATACAATAATACAAAGCAATGCAATGCAATGCAATGCCATCATATATATATTTTGAATTTGGCTGTGTCGAGAATAATAAGAACACTATTGTTGGAGGGGGATGATGAACCCTTCTATGCTATCAAAATTTGAAAATGAAAACATGTGGTCTAAGGGTGTTTGCTTGTTCTTTTGGTGTGTTATTTGGGAGTTTGGATTTGTTAGTTATTTATTTTGTTTGAAGAGTAGATTGAAGGTAGTGTTTTGTGGAAAAAAATACTTTATAAAATGAAATGTTGAATTTTTAAATTAAATTAAAAATTGAACAAAAATTTGGCTTTGACGCCACTGCTGGATACAATATTTAAATTGACATAAAGTTTGTTTTTTTTTTCACATAATATTTTAAATAATTAAAAAGAGTTTTAAATGTAATGTATTTTAAGACTAATTTTTTGTGAACAATGCTAAGAGAAATATGTTAACATAATAAATAAATTGAGTGAATTGTTTGATATAACAATTTGAATAATACATACTAATATAGAATATTTTTTCTTTAAAAAAACTATTATGTTATAACTTATATAATACAAAAATAAAATTACAAACGCAAGCATATACTTGAATTTGGTGCATTTTCGAAAAATAATAATCATGCAATCGATATTGATACATGATGTTAAATCATGAGCCCATCGCCAACTTGGAAAATAGATCAAGACCGGTTGAGCATCGTGGTCTCGTGGAGTGCCATACAAGCTTGGTTTATTATTAATAAAGTAGTGAATAAGATCAAACATGTAAGATGAACAAGAAGGACTTTTATTAAAAGGTAGTCTTGTTTGTTTTGCTTTGTGACAGATCTCACAAGGAGTACAAATGAAGTGTGTCCAAGTCGTTGATGCCACAAGAAAGGTTCATAGTGATAGGAATGGAGGAGTTAGAAAGTACGTAGGTTTTTGGTTTGTTTTCCAGCAGTAGCCAAGACTATCTCAGATTTCTGGTCCTTAATCATGCAACCATTAAAAGTGAAAAAATAAGCTTTAGAGGGGAATGTTTAAGAAACAGACTAACATATATTAAATTATGCAGGAAGGTAGTAGACAAATGGTAATGTGATCTCGGGTGGTTGTGAGGCGGGTTCCATTTGGAAGTATAATTTGGGCCATTGTTTTTAGAGGAGATAAGGAAGTGCATAACCGTTTATCAGAACAAATATGACATGTTGCACCACTGTCAATTAGCCAAGAATTATGCTCTAAATGGACAGAACCAATATGAAATAGATTACCTCAGAAGAGTCAAGAATATGCTGCATTAGGAGCTTTTGCACTTCTGTCTTTACAAGAGCACTTAAATTTGGATTTCCTGAGTTGTTCTTCTTCTCAGACTCATTGGTCATCACAGTAGCACAAATACAACTATTTTTCTTATTTTGCAGGTCTTTGTACCATTCAGGAACTCCAGCATGTATCTCTGGAGTGACCTTTCTTCTTGCAGTAATCACATACCGTATTCCTTTTGCATACTAATTGATGTTTTCTTTTGTCGAATCCCTCTTTGTTCACTCCACTTGTTGTGTTCTATAAAGATATGTATTCCCTTCTGTTTTTCAACTTACACACAGGATGAGAACATAGACTTTGTTCATGGTGGGCAGAGGTTCAATCAACAGAATTTGACCTCTTAACATATTTATATTGGTCATTCAAACCAGTAAGATATTGAATCAATAAATCTCGTTCTATTCTTGCCTGGAGTTTATGATATATACCACATGAACACTCAATTGGTGGCTCAATGTTGAGCAGCTCTGCCCACATTTCTTGAAGCTTTGTTGCGTAGGCAGTGATTGTGTCACTTCCTTGCTTTAAGGAAGTGACGGAACGCTTGAGTTGGTATATTAGGATCCATTAGATTGACCGAAATTTTCTCTTAAGCTATCCCATAAATCCTTGGCAGCAGGAAGAAATATGAAGGCATCTTGCAGATGTACAGAGATGGAGTTGATGATCCAAGTTCTTATTAATGCACCTATCTCTATCTATGAATCCAATTCTGATGCATTTTCAGCATGTCTGGATGTTTTGCCTGTGAGGAAGCCATGTTTTCCTTTGGCGAGCAATGAGTTCCACACAGATGACTCCATGTGAAGTAATTTGTACCATTGAGCGGTACTGAACATAAGGTGAGATGTGGATCTTTGGCAAGGCAAAGAGGTTGAGGAATAATAGCCCTAGTTGCACGAACAAGCGCAGCTTCAGTATCCATGATGATTTTTCTTCAATCATAGGATGTTTAATCCAGTCTGATACCATAAAATTAAACAGAGAACAAATAAAAGCAGAGAGTACAAGCAATATTTATTATTATTATTATTAGTTTTTGGCTTTCAAACTCATCATTGTTTGTTGTTATATCGATTTTGAGTGAGGATAATTTTTTAATCTGATTTTTAGGTAAATCGGAGAATCCATTGCAATGCGATGTATTTTATTTGGTCGCTGGTTTCCTTGCCCGAATGGTTGGGTGTCGTCGGCTTGAGTTGATGCCGAAACCCTCCTTAATGGTTACTCACACGAGACACTGAGCTTTGGAAAAGAAATCGATTGCTTTTGCTGCAGTGGTTGTTCGACAACCAAGAAGGCTTCAGGAGGGCCAACTGCTATCGTTGTAGGGATAGAGATTCCGACAATCAATTTCGGTCCACCTCTCTCGCCATCGCATTACCGTCGGTAACTGGGGCGGGGCTTGCTTTCTGTTCTTTGGTAATTGCCAGCACTAATTTAGCTTATGCATTTATGGTTTGGTAATTTATTATTGTTCAAATTGCTGGATGTGCTAAATCTCGTATTCAATTGAGATTTTAATGAATTTTTATTTTTTTATTTTAGAGAGTTTACAAAATTTATATTTTAATAATTGATTTACATGGATTTATATTGATTTTGTAGAATTATAAAATAATTTTTTTTTGAATACATATTAATTATATAAATTTATATCAAACAACAAATTTTATAAATATAATAAATAATTATTAATAAGATAATATTTAATATTAATAAATAATATATACGTACTTAGTTTTTATATAAAAAGGATATATTAAAATAAATAAATAAATAATTTACGATTTTTGAAAAAAAATATTAAAATAAAAAAATAAATATAAATTAACGGTTCAACAAAAAAATATATATTTAAATATCTATTTCACCATTATCGTATATTAGATAATTGAAAAGAAAAGACGACGGTAATACATTATAATACATTATTGTGATAATAATATTTTTTAAAATTATACTCCCTCCATCCCAATACAATAGTCTTGTTTACCATTTTTGTCCGTCCTAAAATAATAGTCTCATTTTCATAAATAACCATATCACTATAAAACTACTCTTACTTTTTCATTGTTATTACATAATTGCCACTACTGTTTACAGTAATATACTCACAAAGGTAAAAAAGTCTTTTACCCATATTTTTTATCCACTACCAATATAATATCAATATTCCTTAAATCCCGTGGTAAACATACTCAGACTATAGTTTTGGGACGGATATAATATAAAAATATACTCCCTCCGTCCAGCTATAAAGTATACACATTTCTATTTTGGGATGTGCAATTAGAAAGTAAACATTTAATTAAATACCTCACTTTTTTCTACAAATACCCTTACTTTACATCACATCATTACTTTTATACCAAAAAGCAAGGGCAAAAATATCATTATACTACTTTTAACTACTCACTATAATTAAAATACTATTATTTCTTAAACACCGCACCAAAAGTAAATGATTACTTTATCCGTGGACGGAAGGAGTATATTTTTAAAAAAAAATCATAATAATTTGCTAATATATTTTAGTTTTAAATTATTATTTTTAATAACAACTATAATAATAGTGATAAATATAATCATATTATTGATCACATATACAACAACAACAACAACAGCAACAACAACAACAACAACAACAATAATAATAATAATAATAATAATAATAATAATCCATCAAAATTTGTGATGCAGATTCTTTCTTGTACAAAATTTTCAACAAAAATCCATTAAAATCCATAGACTTTCAAAGTCTATAGATTGTTGAATATCTTAAGATTTTAAAAGACTTTTAAAAGTCTTGATTGAATGCCTCTAGATTTTAAAAGACTTTTAAAAGTCTTGATTGAATACACCCATAGACTTTCAAAGTCTATAGATTGTTGAATATCTTAAGATTTTAAAAGACTTTTAAAAGTCTTGATTGAATGCCTCTAGATTTTAAAAGACTTTTAAAAGTCTTGATTGAATACATCCAAATTTTGAAAGTCCAACAAAATCCTACAAAATCTATATTGAATACACCCCCTTAGTACTGATTCAAAGACATTTCGTGTGTTGGTGTCAAATAATTTGGGAAAATAAAATATCTATTGCTTCTTTGAAAATTTTGAGTACATCATTTATGCGGAATATTGTTGGATTGCCTGCCGATTTAGTTAAAAGTTAGTGTCCGAACATTGTTGGATTGCGCGTTGATTTTGTTACTGGATGAACATTGTCGCGTGCTTACACAGATTTGAGGCTACTGCACTTTACTTTACGAATTTAGAATTGTGTGATTCATAGGGCATTTGTTGATACAATTATTATGTGGTTCTGTTTTGAAATTCTTGGGAGATTTTTATTTATTTGAGTCTATCTTTTATCTTAATCTAATTGTCTTACATGTATTCCCCAAGCATGTTATGGAGTTTTTCCAATTGTGAATAATTTGAGACAGGGTCAAGTTTTATAACATACATTGCATTTTGAATTTTGGTTATCAAACAAAGATTGTTCTTGAGATGGGAGATAATTAAGTAGCAATAGCACTTTGTATCTTAGTTTGGGTAATATGGTAAGTGTAGGTTTGATTGTATCATAAAGCATTGACTAAAGTTCTTGCAGCACTTTGTATCTTTGGATAATATGGTAAGTGTAGCTTTCTCTCCGCTTCCACCAAATTGGTTAATATCGACCGACTATCATTTTCTCTTACTCTCCCTCGCCCGCTTTGCCCAATTCGGTTAATATCAACCGAAAATCTCTCTTTCCCTCTCTCTTTTACTTTGTCCTTCTCTTTTTCTTTTTCGTTGTGACTGACTAACTATGTAACTATCTAAAAAGTGAAAGGAGGGGACTAAATGACTATGTAACTATATGAAAGATGAAAGAAAGTGAAAGAGATTGCGATTTTCTTATTTTTCATGAAAGAAGAATAGCAGACAAAGGCAATGGGACGAAGTGGATATGGATGCTATATATTTAATGAGAAGTACGAGACTTTTCTATATTGCCTATATTGAAGCTTACTATCATAAGGATTGTGTTATTATTTTTTAATTAGAATACAGACAACTACGCTATTTGATTTAATATTGTTCTTAATACTTTGTTTTCTCTTTTTTCTTATAAAATACCCAAATCTAGCCTATTATTTGAGGATATCATTCGTTTTTTTTTTCATTATAAACATTGGGGATATTCTAGAAAGGTGTTTCTGAATTAGTTGGATAATGTATGTGTACTTGTAAGGATTGAAAGCTTTTGTCTCTGAGCTTCAATATTCAAAAGAATGTTTGAAGCTTGTATTACTTAATTTCTTTTTTTTTCTTATGCTATAGTTAGCTTCTTTAGAGTATGACATTGTTCAAATGTTGCTCTATATATGGCCTCATATTTGTTTAGAGTTAATAGGAATTATGTGTAGCTATGATATTACTTACATCAAATTCCATTATATAAAGAAAATGCAATTTTATTTTTGGTTTCTGTATGCTCTTTGATCTGAAGATTTTGGAGACTTCACTGTTGCAGTTGCAGAAATTGGACTGGGTAAGTTGCTCATTTTTTATCTTTCTGTTTGACCATTTATTTTATTTTCTATAGTGATTATTTCTTGAATGTGATGAACCTTCTATCTTTAGGTTGATGAAATTGTTGAAAGCTCAAACTCATTCATCAGAATTTGTTTGATTGTTTTGCTCCCTGAGATAAGTATTTATAGGACTTCCCACGAAATAGATTTGAGTCGTGTTCAAGCAAATTCAAATTGAACATAATATTGCTTAGCCCAGTCTTTAGAGATTTTGTTGACAATGGTATATCTATGTTCTTACAAGTAGAGAATGTTGAAAATTTTAAAGTCAACTTTTGATTACCCAATGTTGGTATTGTTGGCAAAAAAAATTGTGTTATTTTTAATAAACAAAAAATTTGTACAAATTATATTTAATTTGGATTTAAAGCGGGTACAATTCTCTATTTGGGTCATTTGATACTCTTTTCGGGTCGATTTATATTTCAATTTGGATTTGGATGGCTTTTTTGATCCAAAGGAATTTGGTCTTTGGTTTGACTTTGCCGGCATTTGGAGGGCTTTAGTCTCCATGTGGGCAAATTTGATCTTCGACTTTGGGTTTGAAGAGTCATTTTGATGGATTTTGGGCCTTAATATTTGTCGAGGTGGATTTGGTGCTCCATAACGCTTTTTTGTGGCGTATCCCTTTGCCTTTTGGATCAAAGAGATCCGGGTTGATGTTTTGGTGAAGAACGCGATGAACATCTTGAAGCTTTTTGAGGAACTTTGAAGATTTTCCCTTGACTTTGACGAATTCGTCAACGGCTTTGGGAGTTTTGATCTTTCCTCCGACTTGGGCATATGAATAAGAACGTTAACTTCATCGATTCATTAACCAATATTGGATCATTTGTCCAAATCGGTGACTTTTCGACGAAAAATGCTTCGAATGACACGAAGAAAAATGAAGAACATTGCATAGAGTCTAGAGAGACTTATCCTTCCGCGAGTCTTCAAATGAACTTCGGTGTTTCAAATGAATTGACCATGACCAATATTTATAAGGGAGAAGTGGCATCGTCTTCCTTTTTAGATGCCACGTGGCGTATCCTGATTGACCAACATGAAGGTTTTATAATCTTTCATTTTTCATCGGATGTTGTTTTCCACTTTTGAAGGATTTGATTGCGCGTCTTCCTATATTATCAAGATCTTTATATCATTTCTTTTTTCGGAAGATATTAATTTATATACTTCCTTTATTGACAAGATTAATTTATTTTGCTGCCAAATTTATTATGGTTCTATTTATGCACGTAATATTTGCACGATATCTTCCATTTTAAGCAGATTTTGCATTAATGGTTGATATTTATTGTACAAGAATTAACATATGTGCATAATTAAATATCATATATTTATTTTATTGAAATTTTATTTTCTTCCAAAATACATGATATTTAATTTAATTTAGATATTTTTAATTTTTAATGCCTACAAAATGTCCGATTGAGACTTGTTTAAGCTGACACAAAACGTTTAAAGCTTGAGTAAGTTTCGAAATATCAAGTCAGTCTATTTGTTTTGGACTGAAATTCTATTTTTTATGGCTATTATTTTTTTGTATTTTTTTAGCCAATATTTTTTTTTTCAAAGGGCTTTGTTTTTTTGGACAATTTGTTTTTTGTCTAAATAATTTTTTTTAATCCCAATTTTTTTAGGACTTGTTTTTTTTTTCTTTGCCCAATTTTTTTTAGGGCTTTTTTTTTTTTTTACATAAGTGACTGAACTCAAAATTATATTCCAAGTTTCCTACGTATCCAGTGAAGGAATCAAGTCATAACGTAGTTCAAAACAAATTGAATTTGTTTGTTTTTATTATACAATTTATTCTCGTTTTAAGAAGTCTTGTAGAAAGTTTATCCTCATTCCCAGGAGATTGAAGAAAGTTTATCCACATTTCTAGGAGGCTGTAGAAAGTTTATTCTCGTTTTCAGGAGATTGAAGAAAGTTTATCCTCGTTTCCAGGAGGCTGTAGAAAGTTTATCCTCGTTTCTAAGAGATTGGAAAAAGTTTATCCTCGTTTCTAGGAGATTGTAGAAAGTTTATCCTTATTTTTAGGAGATTGTAGAAAATTTATCCTCGTTTCCAAGAGATTGCAGAAAGTTTATCTTCGTTTCCAAGAGATTGTAGAAAGTTTATCCTCGTTTCCAAGAGATTGTAGAAAGTTTATCCTCGTTTCCAAGAGATTGTAGAAAAGTTTATCCTCGTTTCCAGGAGATTGCAGAAAGTTTCTCCTCATTTCCAAGAGATGGAAGAAAGTTTATCCTCGTCTCTAGGAGTGGTAGAATGTTTATCCCTATTTCTGGGAGATTGAAGAAAGTTTATCCTCGTTTCTAGGAGGTTGAAGAAAGTTTATCCTCGTTTTTAGGATATTGAAGAAAGTTTATCCTCTTTTTCAAGAGATTGAAGAAAGTTTATCCTCGTTCTCAGGAGATTGAAGAAATTTTATCCTCGTTTCCCGAAATGTTGAAGGTATGATTGCCCCCACTATTTGAAGTGTTATATTTCTCATCGTCTGAGAAATATTGGGTAGGTGGTTCATATATTCCACTAGACATCATGCTCATTTCCATATCATGAGCGCGAGTGGCGAGTTCTTCAAAAGTATGGGGTCGGATCCCTTGTAAGATGTATTTCAAGCCCCACTGCATTCCTTGAATGCACATTTCTATGTCGGAAGCCTCTGAAAGACGGTCTTTGCAGTTGAGACTTAAACTTCTCCAACGGTTGATGTAGTCAATTACTGGCTCATCTTTCCATTGTCAGTTGTTGGTGAGTTCGGTCATGTTGACGGTTCTGTTTGTGCTGTAGAACCGATTCAAAAACTCGTACTTTAGTCATTCCCAATTGTCGATGGAACCAGCCTCTAAGTCAATGTACCAGTCGAAGGCGTTGCCCTTTAGTGACAGCACAAATTGTTTGACTAGGAGGTCTCCATATGTTTCAGCATCGTTGCATGTCTCGACAAAGTGCACTATATGTTTCTTTGGGTTGCCTTTGCCATCAAATTGTTGAAATATTGGTGGTTGATAGCCCGTTGGCATTTTAAGGGCATCAATCCTTGCAGTGTAAGGCTTGCCTTAAGTGTATGTTGTCTTTGAACTCCCTTCGAATTCTCTTTTGATTGCCCCCTTGATGTATTTGTCAAGTTGGGATATATGGATGAAGGAGTTTGATGATCCTTGAAATGGATTTGGTTCCTCCATATTTTCCTTACTTTGGTGTTGATCCGCGGATGTTTCTGCTTTATTTTGGGCCACCGGGGAAGATGGTTGCTTTTCGATGGCATGATCACCTTCTTCAAGCTTGTCCAGCTTGGTGAGAAGTTTTTCAATAAGGGCATCGTTTGTTGCATGTGTTGAGATATCCTTTCAACGATTTTGGCCAATGCTACAAGTTGTTCTTCTATATTTGAAGTGTTGATAGTCATCACCGGAGCAGAGCTTGATGCGGTTCAATGACTTCTAGTTCGTTGAGGGGTGAATGTTGCGGCAGTACTCTTGAAGTTGTCGTCTTCTTCATATAGTGGACATTGCTTTGTGATTTTTGGAGAAGTGTCCTCGCAGAATGACAGCTTTTTTTTGGCATGCTTCGTGTTGTCATTCCAGTATTTTTCGAAGCGTTTGAGGTTTTCGACGCGATGGGTGCACCGATTCCTTTGGCGGTGGCGGCTTAAGCAACAACTTTCGACACAGTGTTGGTCGTATCGATCTTGTAGAAAGCCATAGGTTGTTGAAAGTTCATCGGAAAGAGAGATGAAACATAGAGAGGTCCCACTGGGCGTGCCAAAAATCTGTAGGCAAAAATTTTTGTTATTTTAACTAACACAAAATTTGTACAGGTTATATTTAATTTGGATTTAAAACGGGTCCAATTCTCTATTTGGGTCTTTTGATTCTATTTCCGGGTCGATTTGTATTTCAACTTGGATTGGGATGTATTGTTTGATCCGAATGGATTTAGTCTTTGGTTTGGCTTTTCCGGCATTTGAAGGGCTTTAGTTTCCATGAGGGCAAAGTTGATCGTCGAATTTGGATTTGAAGAGTCCTTTTGATGGATTTAGGGTCTTCATATTTGTGGAGGTGGATTTGGTGCTCCATAACGCTTTTCGGTGGCGTGTCCCTTTGCCTTTTGGATCGAAGAGAGCCGGGTTGATGCTTTGGTAAAGAACGTGATTAACATCTTGAAGCTTTTGGAGGAACTTTGGAGACTTTCCCTTGGCTTTGACGAATTCATCAACGGCTTTGGGAGCTTTGATCTTTCCTCCGACTTTGGCATACGACGAAGAACGTTAACTTCATCGATTCATCAACCAATATTGGATCATTTGTCCAAATCGGTGACTTTTCGACAAAGAACGCTTCGAATGACACGAAGAACAATGAAGAACACTGCAGAGAGTATAGAAAGACTTACCCTTGCGCGCGCGAGTCTTCAAATGAAGTTTGGTGTTCCAAATGAATTGTCCATAACTCATATTTATAGGGGAGAGGTGGCATCAGCTTCATTTTTTATGATGCCACGTGACACATCTTGATTGGCCAACAGGAAGGTTTATAACCTTTCCTTTTTCATCAGATGTTTTTCACTTTTGAAGGATTTGATTGTGCGTCTTCCTATCTTGTCAAGATCTTTATATCATTTCCTTTTTCGGAAGATATTAATTTATATACTTCCTTTATTGACAAGATTAATTTATTTTGCTGCCAAATTAATTATGGCTCTATTTATGTACGTAATATTTGCACGATATCTTTCATTTTAAGCAGATTTTGCATTAATGGTTGATATTTATTGTACAAGAATTAACATATGTGCATAATTAAATATCATATATTTATTTTATTGGAATTTTATTTTCTTCCAAAATACATGATATTTAATTTTTAATGCCTACATGTATTTAAGTGCGTTGATGTTAATGTAATATTCGGCTTAATTGTATTCAAAACTTTTAAATTAAGTATTGCATATTACTTTGGAATTGTTGTTTATGTATACTATTTCGTATTAGGTTGTGCGGACGCAGTGATTGAAAATTGATTTATGTTATGTTTTTATTGAAACATTAGGATTTTCATTTATTTGGACGGAAGTATGTGTATGTGTTTGTTTTTTTAATGTATGTAATCATTGTCCAACTCAGTAAACTTAATTATATTTACGATAGGGTTATATATATTAATATTGTGTTTTATTGGTTTTTGTATTTTTTAAAATCGATCTTTCATTATTTTTGAAAAAATTGATATTGTAAAATATTTGGTAAAAAAATTATGTATATATGTTCTTAATAAAAATATTTAATAATTTCAATGAAATCTACTATATTCTTAATAGATATCAAAATTCGTTACATGGAATGTTCAAGCAGCATATGCCGCGAACAAGCACTAGTATAAATATATACATACAGGTTTTGTCTTCTTGTGACCAATCTAAATAAACACTCACTCAACATATCAGTATCATATCTTTTATTTTGTTTTCTCATTTCCTCTTTCATCCATCTCACACCTTTACCCCTTTCAATCACTGTCACGCTAAGATATATATATATACATATATATAAAAGTACAACACAAAATCCACTTACCTTCCTAGTAGTCATACTGTGTATTTATTTTCTTTCATATATATATATTTATACATATATCTATATTTTTTCATTACCCATTTCTTGGGTGATCCGCTCGTATTTTGATTTATTTTTATTTGTTCCTAGGTTAAAGGCAACAAGTGGTATCAAAGCCTAGTGTACCCTGGCATAATCTTGTATAAACGTTGCATGCTCAAATGTTCTAGGTCCAAAAGGATGTCGAATGTGCCGCAGTGTGCGGGGGTGAGAGACAACGTCGGGTTGACATTTATCTATCCCCGGTTAACATCGACAAATTACACAACTTGGTCGATCAAGGTTGAGGCGATCATGGAAGCCCAAGGAGTTTGGGAGGCTATTGAACTGACGGAATGAAAGGCAATGAAAGACGGTAGATACAAGAAATGATAAGGCGGCAAGGGCGCTCCTTTTCTAGATGCTCTCGGAGGACCTGTTATTGCAAGTCGCATCGAAGAAGACTACAATTGAGTTCTGAGGGAGTTTAAAAACCAGATTCATTGGGGAAGATCGGGTCAAGACGGTGCGTCTGCAAACACTAAGAAGCGATTTTGAGGGAATGCGTATGGGTGAAATACCCTGGAAGCATACGCGGGAAAGTTGAGCGGGATGACCTTAAAATATTCCAGCCTCGGGGTGACGCTGGATGATACAACCTTGGTAAAGAAATTGTTTGATTCTTTACCCAGTGAATATTATCCCGTTATTGCAGGAATCGAGCAGTTTTCCAACTTGGGGAAGTAATCCGTTCAAGGAAGCGGTAGGGCGACTGAAGGTGTTTGAGGAGCGTACGCAGATTGGGAAGCCCATCTCCCTTGGAGAGAGTCAACTACTTCTCACTGAAACACAATGGAGAGAACGAGATGGTCGAAGGAATTGCAATCGGTGTGGACGCAATGGGAGTTACGATAAAAAAAAAAAAAAGGGACAACAACAACAACAATGTGAAAGGCTCAGACAGAAGGAATAGCCAAGACAAAAGCCACATCAAATGTAACAAGTACGGAAGAATGGGGAACTATGCATCTGATTGCAGGAGCAAGCCGGATAACGCAGAAGTCAATTTGACACTCTTGGAAGAAGAGACCATCCAAAAGCCTTAGATAATAAGGAGCCTACGTTGCTGTTTTCCGGAATAGAAACGGAGCTCCTTTGAAGCCGTGTCAAGATTGAGGGGGAGTTTGTTGGAGAAATCCTGCCGCGAGTTTACTGAGTCTTAAATATTTGTTTTTGCACATCTTTAATTTTTTGAATAATGGATTGGAGCACAAGTTTAGGTTGAGTTGTTTTCTATTTCAAAAATCAGTTATTTTATTTGTTTATCCAGTCCATGCCTATATATAGGTCGTCATCATGTTCATTTTGACACAAGTCCTTCGGAAAATAATACAGTCTTTTGTTTCTTAAGTTTTAATTTTTTTTTCTATTTTTTGTAAGGATGTACTTGCTTGGTCTGATGGGAAATGGTTTCTCATATGAATACACACCTACATGATTGCAAGCACCACAAATCCTTCTCTCTCTATATATAAATATATACATATAGGTTTTGTTTTCTTGTGATCAATCTAAATAAATCCTCACTCCACACGTCACTATTATCTCTCTTATTTTGTTTTCTCCTTTCCTCCTTCATCCATTTCACACATTTACCCCTTTCAATCACTATCACACTAATATATATTTATAAGTACAACACAAAATCCACTTACTTTTCCGTCAAACCGTGTATTTATTTTCTCATATATATATGTATCTATATTTTTTCCTTACCCATTTCTTGGGTGATCCGTTCATATTTTGATTTCTTTTTACTCGTTCTGGTTCAAAGCCAATATACAAAGTATGTTGGCTATATTTTATTTTGATTTTGATTCTTCACATTGTAGCGCTGCGTAGTTGTGTTGTATTGCTTAGCATTGTTTCTCAATCTGACAACTGACATTTTCTTTTCCGAGTCAATAGAAATCAGCTTTTCTTGAGCAAAGGGTATTTCCTCTTCCATTTTGGCAAGAGACTCTGCCACATTTTCATAATTAACTTCAGTCAAGGTTGACTCATGGAATTCAAGATCTTGCAACCATCGTGCCACATCCACTTTCAGTTCTAGCACTTTATGCAATGTTTTTTCAGGGATCTCTTTCATTTGAGCTTGCGAGCAATATGCTCTTTGTAATTGTATGAAGGCAATACTTAATTTTTCGAGTTGTAGCATGGCTAGGTCTTCTATTGTAAGTGATGAAACTCAAGCTCCAGCCAACGCTTCTCTTATTGAAATGGTAGAAGGCATGATTGCTGACAGTCCATATTCACTTACTATAATATTGTTCACTTAACCAGTTCAGAAATGTTAATAAGATATGTCTAATAGAAAATTGTCTATTTGTATGTACCTGATGTGTATTGTTGTTCCTAGCATATGAATTATCTGTTGTCGGGGGGTGGTGGCTGCATAATTTTAGGATTGCATAAGTGGTGATTAATTTGATGGATATGAGTTGGTTTGTATGCAGATGTGTTGGTTATATATTTTTGACATTTGTACATATAAAAATGTATTGTTGACTTAACAAGTATATGAATCTAGTTTCAACATTTCAGAACCGAGAAAATGCTTACCACAATGGTTTCTTGTTCAATTGGAATATCAACAGTTTCAAATGGTTCAAGTGGATTAGTTGTTGATGTACAAGTCATGTTTTTTAATTTCTTAATCTCAATGTGGGCTATAGTGTCCATTAATCCCTATATAGATAATCAAATGATCAGGCTAATTTACTTACAGTAATTGCAGAACTATAATAGGGTAAGAACCAATGTTGTATACATGATTTGCAACAAAATGCTAGAGATGAATATATCTATCATTTTCCTTAATTTAAGTTGATGGTAAATATCTCAATTAGAACCTATTAGGCGAATGTGGAACAAGGCAGGTCGGAGTTTTAATCCTACTAGTTTAACCTTCCTGGAATTTTGATGACTCCAAATATGAGCATATTCTCCGCTTAACAAAATTTTATATTACTTGAATTTTTGTATAAAAACTATCTCAATATCTGATTTATGGCATAATTTATTGATCTATCTCGCTTGGCATGATCCAGAATTGGTTTGTTGAGATTATTAAGAATTTTTGCCCTTTTAAGCGGTGATTCGGGTCCAGAAAAGCTAAGACATGAAAAGAAAGCGATCATCGCTCATGCCAGCGACCTAGACACCCACCGCAGCGGAGCGGCGAAAACTCACTAAAATTAATGCCTAAGTGTCCAACCTGTAGCGGTACAGTCATTCCACTATCAGCGTGCATTGACGACTCCGCTCAGCTGCGCTGATGTCCTCCAACCAGCTGGGTGAGCGAGGAAGATCTGTGTCCTTACAAGTCGAAGCAAGCAAAGCGAGCGCCCTGGGAGTTATGGCAAGCAACTACCCTAACGGTATAACTGCCACCAACCACTTCTTAACTGTTTGCAACTGCTACTCCCATTAGTTATAAATAGGGCCAGATATCCATTTGTAAATATACTTTGAGAGGAGTATACAAACACTATATACATACGCAATCTAGCTGTCTTCCTGTCTCCAGAGAGCTCCAACCCTGTACGGGAGTTCTCAGCAGGAATGGCCAAGGAGGTTGAGATCTCTCTTCTCCCTTGGCCACACTTTATTGTTACTTAGTTTTAGTTTACCATTTTAGTTACAGCTTTTGTAGAATTAGAACTTTCCTACTTTGGTAGTAAATAATGAAATATCATTTTTTCTTCGTCATCACTTCTTCCATATTTTCACATTTATATAAACTTTAGTTGTAAAGAATTTTAATTCGCTGAAATAGAACACAAAAAAATTTTAATTCACGATCAAAGTTCTTTATAATTCGATTTATATACTTACATTACTCTCTCCCACCGCTTTCGTATTATACATATATGTTGCAATTAAACACCAGCATCACTCGCTCATCTCATCCAGGAAAATCTAGCCATTGAGTAACGCACAATTCAGACACAACACCTCTTTATCACCCTCTACCGTTCAATATATATAAAAATATATGGTGCCCATCCACTCATGTCCCTCTCGCTCACACATCGCTGGCACCAATTTCGCTCACCACCGCTCCGTGCACCATCCTCACCTTTACCGTTTTCCTTAGTTTTCCAGCTTTCTGTAGTTTTAGATTCAAGCTCGCTTCCGAGTGAGTATTCTTACTGCTTTTCCACCGCTTCCACTAGATTAGAACTTGATTTGATTTCGCGACTTAAAATCCCTGTGTTCGACTTGGAAAGTTAAAGAGTATAAACAATTATGATAAACAATTCAGGGTCTACAACCACAAACTTTGCTATATCTGATCGCTCACAATAATTCCTTACATTTAAATTTTGACTGAAATTCCATGTATTTGAATATATACCAAAACTTTGTTGTCAGAATTTGGCGCCGTTGCCGGGGATTTTAAATTCAAGAACTGAAATTTTGGAACAATCTATGAAGCGCCATAATTTACTTATATTTCTGTCTTATGTTTTCTTATTGCATTTCTAACTTTTTCATGTGGTGTGGCTATCTTTATGTAGGGGTCCGAAGGGTTTTCAGCGTTCTACCAGTCTCACTCATTCTTCTTGCTCACAGAGTCGTCTGTTCAGAGAACTAACTAGAGAAAGGATTATGGCGAACCAAGGAAATTGCCACCGCTCCCTCTACTGTTGTCCCAACTTTCCAGACTGCCACTTGGACCTCTTCAAACTCTGCCACATCTACATTGTCGTAGGAGGTGCCGCTCCACATCCCCACTGTAGTCCCAACCGTTGTTCCCCACATTCTGACAGCTACTGAAGAGCAGCTCGTAAGGACGCTTAATAGCATTCAACAAAGGATGGCTAGACTACAAGCGCACCTCGCTCAGGTGGAAAATACTCAAGCTGCTCACGGGGCGTTTATCGCTTCCCAGGCAGCTCAAGCCGCCACTACGACACCTGCCATCATCGTTCCCAGTCCACCTACTGTTGAGCCTAACCAGAGGCACGAGGGACAAAGGGCTGCAGAATGCCTGCTTGTTGAAGTCCCTATGGACGTTCATTATCAGTCCCTCCTGGATAGCACTTTGATTATGAGTTATGCGCCTAGAGGCTCTGGACATTATGAGGTGAAGCCCGCGTTCATAAGCCTGGCTAGCCAGAGCCAATTTCATGGGCTGCTTAATGAAAGCCCGTACGAACACTTGCAGAACTTCAACAGGATCGCTGCCACCTCCAAATCAGACGGCATCACGGAGGACATTGCAAAGTTAATATTGTTTCCCTTTTCTTTGTCCGGAGAAGCTAGGAAATGGTTTGACAACCTCTACCCCATTCCAGCCACCTTCAAGGAAGCAGCGCAGGCCTTCGTTAGCAAGTATCATCCTGTATAGAAGACCATTAGCCAGAGGAATGAAATTTTAAGTTTCAAGATGGCCAGTGATGAGACCCTTCCAAAAGCCTGGAGCCGCTATAAGCAACTGCTCCGCAACTGCCCTCATCATGGGATCCCGGACTTTATGGAGCTCCAGATCTTCTACTCAGGGATCACTCCAGAGTTAAGGATGTCCCTGGATGTAGCGACAAGAAGCTCGTTGATGGGGCGATGTGCCTCAGAAGCGACGCCTTTGATCAAAAGGATGGCGGCCAATAAGAGGAGTTGGTCGGAGACCAATAGGCCAGAGCCATCGAGGGGTCTTTATCAAGTCCCTGCTTCAGTTTCTCAATATGCAAGGATCGACAGTCTGTCGGTCCAAATTAAAGAGCTGTCTAAGCTTGTAAAGCAGGACCTAACTAACAAAGGAAAACAGGTGGTGAACAAGGCCACGGTCACTGAGGAGTGCGCCTATATCAGCCAATCTAGCCCGCAGGTTGCTGAGAGCTCATCTGAGCAAACTCAGAACCAACTGGAGGTTTTCTATATGGCGAATATAAACACTCCTCAGTTCCAGCACTTTCAAAAGGGGCACCCTCAAGGGCCCGCTGGACCGCGCCCTCAACAACAATTTTATTAGCTGCAACAGTTCGCTGCGCAACAATATCAACATGGGGGATTCTATCCACAGCATCAATACTTTCAGACCCCCCACTTTCCGCAGCAGGCACCTGTATTTGCCCAACCTCCCACAGCCGCTCAACAGCCGCTGAGTCTGGAGAAGCTATGGAGAAATACCGAGCGAGCGAATCAGGAGTTCCAACGCAATACGTCTGCCTCGATCAAGATGCTGGAAATTCAGGTCAGGCAGATAGCTGAAGCTATGAAGCTGAAGCAGAAAGGAACATTTCCTGGGACCATCGAGACTGTCCCGAACCAAGCGAAGGCTATAGAAACAAAAGTGAAAGCGAATGCAATCGCCACCACTGCCAGACAGAGGTACCAATTCTTCTTCTACTCCTTTTGTTGCTAACTTACCTATACAGGATGAAGAGAAACAAATTCTAATTGAGGAGGATGATCCATCCCAGCCGCGAGCGATACCAGCCGCTCGGGTACCGGAACATAAGGAAAAAGCCCCCGCTCATTCTGTGGCTAGGGCCCCTTTTCCTACCAAGCTTGGGAAAAAGGACGACTTCAAGGAGTTTGATAAGTTTGTACATACTTTCCGTAGTCTTAAAGTTACTATACTATTTGATGATGCTTTGTCGCAAATGCCACATTACGCTAAGTTCGTAAAAGACATAATCAATTGGAAGCGGGCATTTTCTGATGAAGCTGCAGCGGTCCAACTGGAGAATGTGTGCAGCGCCATATTTAAGGAGGACCTCCCAAAGAAACTAAGAGATCCTGAGAGTTTTATTATAATTTGTACTATTGGAAATTTGGAACCAATTAGGGCATTATGTGATTTAAAAGCTAGTATCAATCTTATGCATTTTCCGTTTTTTAGTAAATTATGGCTTTATGAGTTATAAGCATGCAAAACTATAATACAGCTTGCAGACAAATCAATAAGACTTCCGAAAGGAATTATTTATGATGTACTAGTGCAAGTGAACAAATTTATTTTTCCTGCAGATTTCATGATAATGGAAATGAGCGAAGATCGCAAAATTCCAATCATTTTGGGGAGACCTTTCCTAACCACCACTCAAGCAACTATTAACGTCGCTCAAGGCAAAATCACATTGAGCTTAGGTGGAGATAAAGTCACATTCTCCATGCACAAAGTGATGCGCCAACCTCATGAGGAGAATTTTGATTGTATCAATGAGTTAAATGAATTATCAACTTTTGAGAACTATTTGATGCTTGAAACTCTGGAAGAAATTTCAAATAATAGGTCGCTCAATCTGGACAATGTTATGGGCTCTGATGGGGAAAACGCTATGATAAGACCTCCCACCGAGTCCATTGAGAAAGCAAAGCGAGAGCCAGAGAGTGATGCATGCATCAAGGACGAGTTGAAGAAACTACCTGAGCACCTCAAATACATATACCTTGGCTCGGAGGAGACTTACCCGCTGATAATCTCCGCCTTAATTTTTCCGGACTAGGAGGCTCAACTCGTCTCACTCCTCAAAAGAAGAAAAATGGCGTTTGCATGGAAGATCACAAACATAAAAGGAATCAGCCCAACGGTGTGTATGCACCATATCAGGCTGGATGCTGATGCACGGCCATGCAGACAGCCTCAGCGGCGCTTGAACGAAAATATGCAAGAGGCAGTTAAGAAAGAGGTAATAAAACTTTTCGATGCAGGAATCATTTACCCCATCAGTGACAGCCAATGGGTCAGCCCAACCCAGGTGGTCCCGAAGTAAAGAGGCTTTATCGAACAAACAAGCGACGAGGGGGAGGTCTTCATGACAAGACCTATCACTGGATGGAGGGCATGCATCTACTACAAGAGGTTGAATGCAGCAACTAAGAATGATCATTTCCCGCTGTCATTCCTTGATCAATGCCTGGAGAAGCTCGCAGGACATGAATACTATTGTTTCTTCGATGGCTACTCAGGCACCAACAAATTCCCATCAAGCCGGAGGACTGTGAGAAGACCACATTTACTTGTCCTTATGGTATGTTCGCTTATAGGAGGATGTCGTTTGGGCTCTGCAACGCTCCGGCCACCTTTCAGCGATGCATGTACCATATATTCAGCGATCTTCTGGACTCCTGCATAGAAGTTTTTATGGATGACTTCCCGGTATATGACAAGACATTTTCCAAATGCCTGAATAATATGGAAAAATTACTTCTCCGCTGCATTGAGACTGACCTCGTGCTGAACTGGGAGAAGTGTCATTTGATGGTAAATGAAGGAATTGTCTTGGGCCATAAAATCTCAGCTGTCGGAATTGAGGTGGATAGATCAAAAGTTAGTGTAATTAAAAAGATGCCAGCGCCCTCGAATGATGAAGGAGTAAGAATTTTCCTTGGACACACGGGTTTTTACTGTCATTTTATCAAGGGTTTCAGTCAAATCAAACAACCGTTCACCGCACTGTTGTGCAAGGACGCTCAGTTTGATTGGTCGAGTGAGTGTGAGGAGGCTTTCCTCATTCTAAAGGAGAAGCTAACCACTGTTCCCATCATTTCTGCACCATTTGGAGCGAGCCATTCAAGCTGATGACGGATGCAAGTGATTATGCCGTCGTCGCTGTTCTGGGCTAAAGAGTAGAATCCAAGATGAATGTCATCTATTACGCCAGTAAGACATTGGATTCTGCTCAAAGAAATTACACTACAACCAAGAATGAGCTACTTGCTATTGTCTTCACTTTCGAGAAATTTAGGCAATCCCTTATCGGAAGCAAGACCATTGTTTATACAGACCATGCAGTAATTAAGTATTTGACTAAGAAAAAAGAGACAAAGGTCCGTTTAATCAGATGGGTGTTGTTGCTCCAAGAATTTGATATTGAGATCAAGGACAGAAAAGGGAAGGAAAACTACATTGAAGACCACCTTAGCAGATTAAGGGAGACAGAGGACATATTCCCATATGAGAGGCTGTTTCTAGTTCAAGCGAAGGAGCCATGGTTTGCTGACCTGGAAAATTTCTTGACCACGGGACAGTTTCCTGCGCATACAGTACAACGGGAAAAGAAGAGATTGCTCAGTTTAGCGAAGGATTATTTTTGGGATAAACCTTATTTGTTCAACATCGGCTCAGATAGGATAATCCGCCGCTGTTTGCGGAATCTGAGATCCCGCTGATTCTGAACGAATGTCATAGGTCCCATGTAGGAAGTCATTTCGATGGCCTGCGCACAGCGGCCAAAGTTTTGCAGTCAGGCTTCTTCTGGCCTACCCTACAGAAAGATGTTAATGTCTTTGCTAAAACTTGCGACAAGTGTCAAAGATTGGGCTCTATCTCAAAGCGGGATGAAATGCCTCAAAATGAAGTCTTTTTTGTGGATATTTTTGACGTGCGGGGGATAGATTTTATGGGCCCCTTTCCGAACTCAAATGGGAAACTAGGCGGTGGATTACGTGAGCAAGTGGGTCGAAGCGCAAACGCTCCCAACGAATGATGCTCGATCAGTGATCCGTTTCCTAAAATATACCATATTCCTAAGGTTCAGGGTCCCCAGAATTGTCATAAGTGATTAAGGCACCCATTTTGTGAATAAAGCGTTGCAAACTTGCCTTCAACAGTATGGTGTTCGCCAGTATCTAACTACCCCATATCACCCACAACCAAGTGGTCAGGTGGAAGTTTCAAATAGAGAAATCAAGCATATCCTCCAGACCACAGTAAATAAGAATCACAACAATTGGGCGGAGAAATTGGATGATGCGCTGTGGGCATATAGAACAGCCTTCACAACTCCAATCGGGATGTCCCTATACAGACTCGTGTATGGAAAAGCCTGTTATCTACCTCTGGAACTTGAGCATCGCGCGTATTGGGCCATCAAATATTTGAATCTTGATCTTCTCCCTGCGCAAGAGAAGCGCGCTGAATGATTGCTCGATGTGATGGAGTTCCGACACCTTGCATATGAAAGCGCACAACTCTACAGGGGAATGATGAAATTCTATCACGACAGGAAGTTGAAGAAGAAAGAATTTATTGAGGGATCCAAGGTTCTATTATATGATACTAGGCTTCACCTATTCCCAAGGAAATTAAGATCATGGTGGACTGGGCCATATATAGTCAGACAAGTTCTACCAAGTGGACAACCCTAGGGAAAGTGGTTCCTTCCTAATCAATGGAGCGAGACTTAAACCATATATTGAAGGGCCTATTTTGCTGCGGGCCAATTCAGATATTAATCTGGTTGAAGTGTAGAAACTAATTCAGTGATAGAGTTTCAAATAATATCCAGAAGCGCCCTATCTTGAAAACGCCACCTTTACAACTCTTTTTACCACTTTCATAGTTAGAATTTACAGTTATTTTTTACCGCTTTCATAGTTAGAGTTTACAACTTTAATTATCATTTTCTATAAAATAGTTGTTATTGCTTTGATAGTTAGGATTATTACTTTCTATAAGTAGTTTAAATGCTCTAAGTATTGTTTTCTTAGGTAGAATAGATAGAATTTTAACTTCTAAACCTAAGCTTGACCCAAGCTAACCATCGTTTCGCTTGCTTCATCCTGATACATATTGGAAGAGCAATATTGCTCACCCAGTACCGTCTCCATTATCGTTTGTGTGTCATACATAGGTATTTAGAAGTAATGCTTTAACCGCTCACCCGCCCTGAACCCTACCTTATGCCTTTATATTAACATACATTGGACTCGAGTACCGCTTCGCTCACCCCCTCCACATGAGCGTCAGTATTTCCTATAAATACCCTAGTCCACAGCCATTTTCCACTTTTATCCTACAGTAACTTCCTCAAGAAGCTTTAGAAACCGCCAGTTCTCCACAACCCAAAATTCAAAAATCTCGATCCCTCACCTAATCTTAACTCAATCTAAGGTAAGATCTAAACTAAACTTGGTCTCTAAACTCGATTTCATGGTTCATTTCATCTGATGTGCTGCACAATAACACAGAATCAAATATTATTTTTGCAAAAAAACTATTTGTTCTTCAACTTTTGCAAAAGTCTATAAATCTTCAATTTTTGTGAATCTAATTATGTTATCTGCTATATTTAGATATAATAACTGATATACTTGCTTTGTATGGATCAATTTTACAATAATCTATATGTTTGGTTGTTGTTCTGTGATTTTCTGCCACTTTCGCAGCGAAACCCTCACTGAACTATTCTGTTTCGTTGTGAGGAGGAGGATTTAGGGTTCAAATCACTAAGATTTAGAAAATTGTTGCATGTTATTTGAATATTGTTTTCATTCTGGAACTAATAAGGCAGGATTTAAAGTTTCCCAAATTTAAGCACTATAAATTTGAAAAACCTTAGGTTCAGAGCAAGCCAGAAAAATAGATCCAAGCAAGCGAAAAGCGTTACGAAAGGAGTTCAAGAAAGTCGAGGAAAAGGTTGAGAAAATGATTCAGAGAATTAAATCGATAGACGGAAGGAAGATGGTGACAACAACCTTAGGGGCTGAATTTGTGGAACCAGTGCCGCCAAAGGCATACTATAGGAGGAGGAGGTTATTGGAATTAACTGAGGATTGGGGCAAGCTCAGAGAACTAAAGTCTATTCCATTTAGGAAATTCATCTCAGAGTTCCCGGTGGACTACCTCAGATTCAAATACACAGAAGAAACTGAACAGAGGTACCCGGTGAGCGACTGGTGGTTGGACTACGAAGAGCTGAAGGACTTCCAACTAAAGGAGCTTAAAAAGGAATTCGCTCGCCAGGAATTCGGAGAAAGAATGAGGGCCTTTCGCAATGAGAAGATCATAAGAAAGGACGCCGCTGAAGCTGCCAAGGACGTGTTGAAATCCAAACAATATGACTCTGTCCACTTTGTTAACATCGAGGCAGAGGCAGCCTACGAAAGGGCGAAAGTGATGGGATCCTCTACGATAGACTGAAAAAATCTCAGGCCCGCTTGCCGACTGGCTGAGGGACCGGAGCCTGACCTGGTTGATTCAAAATCTCAAGGACCCAGTGGACGTATCACTGGAGAGGGAATTTTATACAATTTTGAGCCAAGCTGACAGTCTCTAGAACGCATATGTTCGATGAAGATTGGTGGATTGTTCAGCGAGGAAAATCAACTGGGTCCTGGGTTGGGAGCACCACTATCCCACCCAGGAGATGGAGAATAAGCTGAAGGCAATGGATGACTGCAGCTCACTTGAGCTGCAGTTGTTTTATAGGACATTCGCCACCGCCCCGAAATATGAAAAAAGAAACCTGAAGTTCGG
Source organism: Andrographis paniculata (assembly GCF_009805555.1). NCBI lineage: Eukaryota > Viridiplantae > Streptophyta > Magnoliopsida > Lamiales > Acanthaceae > Andrographis > Andrographis paniculata. Next base: position 1,715,647 of record NW_026137513.1, on the reverse strand, counting down.
GTCGGTGGACGAAGAAAAAAAAGAATAGGTCAAGTGGTCGCTGAGTCGAATAATGATCACCACTCACACCACAGATATCCGCCCTGATTTCCTCCTTGCCTTGCGCTCTATTTTGGAGGAGAAGTCTGACATTGATTTGGGCGCGATCATCAGCATAGACATTTGGGCAAGAAGAGAAGTAGAACGAACGTTCGGTCACGGGACCCTGATTACAGAGCTATGCAGACGCGCGGGCGTTGAATAGCCCACTCAAGCCCCAGACCTACAAATGAGGCCACTGCTCCCAACGGCCTTCCACAAAATTTGGCTGGAGTCCAAGGGGTTCATCTTCATCCCTAAGTAGAAAAAGAGGAAAGCGAAGGCAGTTGTCCTTCCCTCTCTGCCGAAAAGACGTATAAAAGTTGTTGGGGATGAGATAGTTCGAGAAGAGGTAGCACCCGAAGTCGATCCGGAGGAGGCCGCTGCAGAACCAGACTCGGAGCAAACGGTCTCCGATAAAACTCCCGCTGACGAAGAGCAGGAAGCCCTCTGCTTCACTCGGGAGATAGAGGAGGACCTATTTGGTGCAGAGAAGACCAAGAGTGATAAGGGATGAAAGGCTCCGGTGAGAGCCATTGGTGAAAAGAGGTCAAAACAGAAAGAGGAACCCGCTACGAAGCCAGTCGAGAAGAAGCAGAGGGTGAAAGTGGCACTCAGAAAAAATTCAACACCCCATCAGCGAGCGACAAGGCAGGAGAAGGAGAAGGGTAAAGCGATAGAAGCAGAATCGATAGAGGACATAATCCCGTTGTCCCATTTGAGGAAGGGGATCACCATTAGAGAGCCTACCGCCCAGCCCGAGCGATCCTCACCAGCAGAGCCTACAAGGGAGAGGGTGCAACCCAGAAAAATAAATATATTTGTAATTTTAGGGGTTTAGAAATTGATATTTTAAAATTTATTCGCAGTTTGGGCGCATTTAGGTCAAATATCGTTAAATAAGGACCGCCGATGGAGTTAGACGCAGAGTTTATAAAACCACTAGTGAGTTTGACACAGTTTTATAAGTATGAGAGATTTTGCGCAATTTCGTAAAATCAAATGTGAATTTTGTGCAATTTAAGCTTAATTCATATATTTGCAAACTGGAATCTTCGACACGAGGAAATTTTTTTTTTAAAACTTTTTGTATATATAAATTGAGAGATACGATCATATTTGTTTAGCATAATACCTATGACAATTTCCTCTACTTTTTTCATTCATCTGCCATAGAGAAGAAGAAGACAAGTGAGGGTGGCACGACACTACCCCTCCTCTAGTTTTGTCGTTCATCTGCCATTAGATTCTTCGACAATATTTTTTTAAAAAAATATAATTATACACTTTAATCATATTTTTAAATTCATAATTTATAATATTTTTTATTTTAATTAAATTATTTAGTCATTTTAATATTAATATATAATTACTTTTATTAAATCATAATTACACTAATACACCTCTTGATTACATATTAATTATATAATACCTAAAACTCGGGGCCTAAACTAAAGGAGATAATTTAGTTGTGAGGGATGGAGTATTATATATATATATAAAAAAAAAAAAAAAAAGTTCTCCAGATTTGTTTGATTATAGAATATTCATTTATGTTTTCTATTTTATTTTTACTTTATACTATGTATAAATAAATTGATAGAAGTTTATTTTTACTATAGAAGTTTATTTTTACTATATTTTATCTATATTCCGATTGTCGATTATTATGCAAGACCTTTTTTTTTGGTAAAATAAAAAAATATATTTTTATGTGACCATTAATTATGATTAATTTCAAAGGAATTCAAAATTCATTTACATCATTCTTATTTGAAGAAAATATTTTATTTAATTGCTAGTAGTTAAAAAATAATAATGACTTTGGGTGGCGGTTAGAGTGCTGATTTGACCAACGTTATATATTGTGTTTTATAATGTGTTATATATTGTGTGATGATTTGCTATTTTACTTATGAATATTTGCTAATTTGATTAAATTACTATTGTGATAAATTCAAAATATGTTTTTGCTAAAATCAGAATATCTTTTGTTATATATAATTGTATTATATGTTATTCAAATATGTGTTATATTCTATATCGATATTTGTTATTTTCTTAAGGATATTTGGTAATTTGGTCAAATCAACTCCTAACATGGTAATCGGATCGATGACTTTATCATTATTTAATTGTATAAATAATTCGATCTACTTTTATTTTTTATACTCCCTCCGTCCCATAACAAAATATCCATTTTTCCATTTTAGTCCGTCCCATAACAAAGTATCCATTTTTCCATTTTAGTCCGTCCCATAACAAAGTATCCATTTCTTTTTTTAGTAACTGTACTATGTACCTAACATTACAAATACCCTTACAACTTACAATATATTACACAAATGTCATTACCTTTATATCACACATACTAATAAGGTTATTTTAGTCATTTCTACTTTATTCCTACTATATCCCAATATAATACTCATATTTCTAAAACTACGTGCAAAAAGTAAATGGATATTTAGTTTCGGGACGGAGGGAGTATATTTTGTGTTTATTTTATTTGTTAGAGTAGACACTCAAAATATATGTCTAAATTCAATTAAATATCATGTATTTTCGAAGAAAATAAAATTTCAATAAAATAAATATATGATATTTAATTATGCACATATGTTAATTTTTGTACAATAAATATCAACCATTAATGCAAAAATCTGCTTATAATGGAAGATATCGTATAAATATTACGTGCATAAATAGACCATAATAAATTTGGCAGCAAAATAATTAAATCTTGTCAATAAAAGAATTAATATAATTAATATATTCCGAAAACGACAATGATATAAAAATCTTTGCGAGAAAGAAAGGCGTGCAATCAAATTCTTCAAGAATGGAAAACAACATTGGATAAAAAATGGAAGATTATAAAATTTTTCTATTGACCAATCAGGACGCACCAGGTGGCACCATTAAAAAAGGAAGCTGGGGCACCCCTCCCCTATAAATAGAAGTCACGGTCAGTTTATTTGAGACACCGAAGTTATATCGAAGATTCAAGCAAATGGGTAAATCTCTAGATTCTCTATGTATTATTCTTCATTTTCTTTAGTCCTTCGAGGCGTTTTTGGTCGAAAATCACTAATTTGGACAAATGATCTAATATTAGTTGACGAATCGATGAAGTTAACGTTCTTCGTCGTATGTCCAAACTGAAGGAAGAATCAAAGCTCCAAAACTATTGAAGGAACCATTAAAGACAAGGAAGAGCTTCCCAAATTTATCCTAAAGCTTCAAGGTGTTTGTCGCGATCTTCGTCAAAAGCATCAACCAGACCCTCTTCACTCCAAAAGTCAAATGGACACGCCGCCAAAAGTGTTATTGAGCACCAAATCTACCTCTTCAAAGATCAAAACCTTGGATCGTCCAAAGAAGACATCAAATCCAAAGTCAACGATCAAATCGCTCACACGGAGACCAAAGTCCTCCGAAAGTCGGCAAAACCAAACCAAAGATCAAAGTCTCAGATCGTCTAAAGAATATATCAAATCCAAAGCCGAAGATCAAATCGCCCACATGGAGACCAAAGCTCTCCAAAAGGCTGCAAAGTCAAACCAAAGATCAAAACCTCAGATCGTCCAAATAGGACATCAAATCCAAAGCCGACTATCAAATCGTCTGCACCGAAATCAAAGCCCTCCAAAGTCCGGCAAAGTCAAACTGAAGACCAAATCTATTCAGATCAAAGAAGCCATCGAAAACCAAATTAAAAAACAAATCGACCCGAAAAGAGAATTAAAGGACTCATTTAGATAATAGAACCCGCTTTAAATCCAAATTAAATATAATTTGTACAAATTTTTGTGTTTATTAAAAAAACACAATTTTTTTATATCCGTTACGGGTTTTTTTTTTTAAATTGAGCTTTGGTTTACATTGTACTTTTATTTTATATTGTAAAAAAATGTATTTTTTATTAAAATTTGTTTGAATTGAATAATGAAAAAATATATATAGAAAAAAGAACTATTGAATGTTACATACTTAAAATTATATTATATTTCATTTTAAAATTAATATCCATTAAATTTGTATGATTAGAAATATACTCTCTGATAATGTTTTACACATTTAAAATAAATTTTTTTATATAAAAATAGAAATATTTATATAATTAAATCTATAAAATGATTACATATTTTATCATATTTATAATAAAAATATAGTGAAATTTTTTAGCTATGAATTTGTGTTTGTTTTGCTATTATTATTGTTTTTTAAATAATAGTTTAATGGAATTTATTGTTAAAATAAATACTATTTATTATTAGAAACCATATGAAAAATTAATAAAAAATTGTAAAATTAACAAATGATCAATTTTTTATTATTTTGCACTTAATTATATATAAATAATTGTATATATTATTGAAAAATCGTAAATAAATTCATATACATTATAAATATTACAAATTTTTATAATTGCACTGTTTGTAGCAGGGGAGGGGAGCGTAAGGTAGTTTTTATTATATAATATATCACTATTACATTCCATAATAATTCTAATTATAAAAATATCTAAATATAAAAAATCAAAGCCATTTTATCTAAAGATCTAGTTTCAATTTATTCATTATTAATCATCAAATTCAATATTTATTTTTATTTAATATATGAAAACATAATTTTTATTCACAATAATATATAAAATATTTATTTATATCATATTAAAAAATATTTCAATTTAAATTTTTGTTATTTACAAAAACTTCATATTCAAAACCTAAAGAAACGCACTCTTACCTCTCTACGATCTCTTAAAATAAATTAATAAATAAATAAATATAAATAATAATTCATAAAATTTTCCTAAAAAGTGGACTTAAATTTATGGACAACGAGAGTATAACTTTTCCTAAAAAGTGGACTTAAAATTATGGACAATGAGAGTATAACTTTTATAGTTTTATTTATGTATTCACCTGGGATTTGTTTAGTTTTGATTTGAAATTGTGATAGTAATTTAAATTTTGATATTTTTATGTAATATTTTTATGATAAAAAATAATTTATTTTTATTAAAATAGTTTGAAATTGATTTCAAATAAAATGTTGATCTAAATTTTTATTCAAATAATATTTTAATATCATATTTTACGAAAATAAATAATATTATTTTGCTGAAAACTCCGCATAGTAAATAATATTAATTTTAATTTAAAATATCAACAAATAAAACCTTAAATGCATAGTCAATTAATAAAATTTGTATATAGAAAGGTAAAATTATAGAAATTTCAAATGTTTTACATTATATAATAAAAAACAAAAAGATATTAATATAACTAGACACGTAGCTAGGTAGAAAATATTACTTCCTTTATTCCACATCTTATTTTTCTACTATTTTTATTTTTCATTCATATCAGATAACTTTTTTTTTAGAAAAAAAAAATGATTATACACTAGTTATATTTTAAATTTTGTAATCAACAATTTTTTAAAATTTTAATTAAATTAATTATTTATTTTAATCTTAATATATAAATATTTTCACATATAATAATTATTTTTATCAATACATTTATTAATTATTTAATAATTATATTTTATCTAAATTATTGTATTTACGAAAAATTGGACAGGTGGTACAGAAAAAAAAATTAAAAATGGTATTACAAAAATTCTTAAAAAGTAACAATATTTTATTTATTTAATTTATATTATCTCAGGATCATCTACATAACGAAAGAAATAAAAAAATATATAATTCATGAGGAATACACATTCCACACACGATACAATTGAAGCTTTCTCAATTCAGTCCCGTAAAAGATGTCTAATGGTGCAGATGTAAATTTGTGACGGTAACATTATTAATTTGAACTGTCAATATCTTTAAATTTTGTCTACTACACAAAATTAACTTATTTTAATGGTCTAATTTATAAATTGTTAAATTCCATGAGAATGCACTAGACAATTGATTCTTGCATTACAAAAGAAAAAACAAAAAAAAAAATCCATTTTAAATAAAAAAAATATACATAATAAAGGAAAATTGTGACAATTAGAGCATGAATGAAAAAATCAAAAAAAATGAACAAAAATTTGTGATTGAAGTGGCAACTACTGCAACATAAAATTTTAAAACCCATTTAAAACCTAAAAGAATTTTAGAAATATCAACTTGTTTTTCTTAATAACACCTAAAAAATAAATAAATAAAATTTCGTGAAAGATAAAATTAAATAGAAATTTAAGTCCAAGTCAATATCTATCATACGAGATGAAATCCTCGGACCCCTATCCTTCACGTCGAGGGCTGTCAATTGGATCCGTCATCTGGTTTGGATCCGAAATTCAATTAAAACCCGGATCTGATTTCAAAACCGAAGCCGTATTATATGGTACAGGATTCGGTATTTATGGTTCCGATGCAGAACCGACCCGGATCCGATACTATATATTATATATTATTATTTATTATATAATTATATATTCTATTACACAATTAAAAATTTATATCATATTTTATAAATCTAAAATTTCTGCTCTACTTCATTTCATCCAAAACAAATACTATAAGCCGTTGTAAGACCTGCAATTTTTTTTTTCAAGGTTATTTTAAATTTGGTCTACGGGTATTGAATCTGACATCGGATTTGACTGGGCCGGATTCGGTTTATATTTTAATGTTCTTACCGATCTAAAAACGGATTTGGGAATCGAATTAAAAGGGCAGATCCAAAGCTGAAATTCTAAGATTCGGATCAGATCCGACCCATTTACAGTCCTATCTATGCCCCTTCAGGCCCTTCACACAAAGTAAAATATATAAAAAAAAATAAAACTACATAATAACATAATATTTCATATTTTATTTCTAAGTAAGATTTTATTATGTTAAATTGAAGTATTGAAAAAATATTTTCTCCATTTAAACTTGATGTTAACATGCACCTAATTATAAAAGATTTATACAAATAAAATATTTTAAATAATTTTATTTTAATAAAATTAATGTATAATAAGTGATCTATTATTTACTTTATAATTCTTACTTGTAAAAATTATGTAACAATTTGTTTCAAAAAAATTATTAAATAAAGTATTAATAAATTATTATTTATTTATTTTATTCAAAAAAAATATTATTTAAAATATTTTATCTTTTTTATTGATAAAAATTTACATAATATGACGTATGTTTACCTTTTTTATTTTATCGGCGTACTTCAATTTAATACAAAAAAAAATTATACAATAAACAAAACAACTAAAATACAAAGAATATTATATAATTTGTTTTTATTATTATTATAATAATGATAAAAGTACGTTAAATTATTGTAGATTGTGGAGCTTCCTTGCCGATAATGTATAGCTTATTGAGCGCTCCCTTGCCATGTGGTTAAAAAAAGTGTCGAGGCATTCTTGCTTAGGTTATAACCCGGGTTCGACTCTAAGAGGAAAGAGTGCGTTCATTGTATTTTAAAAAAATAAAAACAGTACATACATACATTAATATAATATATAAAAAAAAAAAAAATACAATACATCAAAGATACAAAATGAACAAGATGGTCATTATTTATTAATAATATTTTTTCAAATATGCATCAAATGCATGTCTTTTCACAACTTATCATATCTAATACTTTAATTTTTAATACTTTTTTTAAATAATTCAGTATTCAATTAATTTTTTATACAAAGATATCAAATTAAATATTTTTTTTATATTTTATTAAAATTTTATTGTACATTCAAAACATAACACATATTGATATTACATCAACAATTATTTAAATTTAAAATTTTATCCATTTAAAAAAAATTCAAACCCAAAGTACAAAACCTTTTACAAACAGAGTGAAAGAAATTTGTTTGTTCTTTTGAAGAATTTTATCAAAATTCTGTTATTCATCCAAAAATTTTTCCCTAAAAACATAAAATCAAACACCTATTTTTTATTTTTTATATTATACTAAAAATCAATTTTACATTCAAAATATCACATCAACACCTATTTATATTACATCATACAACTATTCAAATTCAAAATTTTTACTATTCAAATCCCAACTCAAAATCCGAAACCCCAAACGAACACACCGTATAAGGATTAAACAAAGCAATTGATGAAAGTTAACAAACATATAAATAATGAATGCTGCAGTGTTGACCAGATAGACTTCTTCTTATGGATGAGCTGTCTCATTTTGTAATTTAAAATGTTTACTTGATTGATTCATGTGTGTGTGTGTGAATAATATATATATATATATATATACGAAATTGCCAACTGACACATATCATAGAAAGCAAATAAACTTCTTTATTTATTTGGATTTTTTAAGTATTATTATTTTTATTTTTTTCTTCATCAATGAATATTGTTGAAATATAAAATTTTTTGCTGCTAAGAATCACTGAGGACGTTGTTAGTTCATAGGAAAGATTACCTAAATGATGATAGTACAGCACCTAAGTTTCAGAAAGAGAGGCATAACAAATAACCACAGTAATCAATTGCCCCAAAATATAATAAAAAACAACTTTTGAGAATCATATTATAATAATTCTAAATACTTTTCTTAAAATACTCACAGGAATGTGGCGGTGCATTTTTGCATCATCTGCTTCACCCAACCAGCCAGCCGTGAAGAAAAACTATCATCTTGTCTGCATAAGTTACTATTCTGCACATTATTTTTCTACATTACCATGGTTAAAATACTTACTTTGTCCGCCAAATTTATTTTTATTTTCCTGTCTAGTCTGTCCTCTAATTTATCTCATTACTAATTTTGACAAAGTTAACAAATTAACATTTAATTATTATCCTACATTATTAATTTTCAAATTATTATTTATAACAAATACCATCAACTTTATTACATTATATCTCTTCATTTATTTTATTTTTAAATTAATTTTCAAAAATATCTCAACTATCTATTACTTTTTTAATAAAATATTTATTTTTTTTAATTTTCGTGCCAAGTCCAAATAGATTAATTTTAACGGACAGAAGGACCACGTATAACCTTTGGCATGCATCATTTCTTTTATCACAACTTTCTGTACACACCACACCATCCAAGAACAAGTCCCCCCAACCTCACAGAACTTCACTGTTTTCGTCACAATCTTGGGCCTCACCAATCCCATATTATTTTTCATAGTGTTCTGACAACACTTGACATAAAATAAGCTGTGAAAACAACAGTGTGCTTTTTTTCATAATTCCACATCCACGCCACACATGGGGGTACCCTCCACTTACTTTCTTCTCTTGACAATTCTAATAATGATCCCAACCTTCCCCTCACACAGTTCAATTCTCCACTACCAAAACTAATTCTTGACTCTTAACAAAAATGGATGTGCTCACAGCTCAGCCAAATCCCACCAGCCTCCGGCGGCCAGAGGCGTTCTCCGGCTCTGGGAAAGACCAAATACTGGGGAGGAAAGGAGGCCCCTCATCCAGGCTCCGGCCAAAGCTCAGTAAAAGAAGACCTATATTGAAGGCAGTGATCAGTAGTGGAGATAGCAAGGCTGGAGTGGAAACAGCAGAGAAGTCTCCACATACTGAGAAATTATTGCCTTCTTCTTCAAGGAGGCAGGGGAAAATCAATGTCAGGATAGCCATCAAAATAAGGAAGAAAATGAAGGAAAGGCTGACAGAGAAGATAGAGGATGGGTGGGAATGGGTCGTTAATGGGATTGGCAGAGGAATTCAGATTCAGCTCATAAGTGAGGATATTGATCCTGGTATGATGTTTGATTCACCCTCTCACCCTCAAATTTTTGTACACAAAATCCATCATTTCCCAGGGAAAAATAAAATTGATCTAAAGAAAATATATGATAGGACATCGTTTTTGTACCCTATGAGTATTTGTTTTCTATCTGCAATGATCCTAATCAGGAAAGGTATATATAATATATATATATATATTTCTCAGATACCAAATCAGGAAAGACCAGTGCCGAAGCATTTGTGAGGGGTTGGTTCCCAAAGCTATCAGATGATCCATATGTGGTTGAGTACAGTGCTGATTTGACCGTCCCACGGGATTTTGGACAGCCAGGAGCAGTCCTGGTTGCAAATCACCATGACAAGGAGTTCTGTCTAATGGAGATTGTAGTTCATGGATTTAGTCAGGGACCAATCTTTTTCTGGGCGGATACATGGATTCACTCAAAACAAGACAATTCCCAGAGTAGAATTATATTCAAGAATCAGGCAAGAATCGATTTAGTTTACCTGGGAAGAAAATAGAACTGTTTTTTTTCTTATCTAGGTGATTTGGTGACAGGCTTATCTGCCTTCTCAAACCCCAGCCGGCATCAAGGCACTTCGACAAGAAGACTTGTCCAGCCTCCGTGGAACGGGGGAGGGTGAGAGGAAGATGCATGAAAGAATATATGATTATGATGTCTACAATGATTTGGGGAATCCTGACAAGAGTGAGGAGTTAGCTAGGCCTGTAGCAGGCACGGAAGAGAGGCCCTATCCTAGGCGATGTCGAACGGGTAGACCCCCGACTGAATCAGGTATATAGCACACATCTATCTACCAAAGCCAAGTTATATGATCATGTACTAAGGTTTAACCAGAAACCCGACTAAATCATGTATGTAGCACAGATCTATCTATTGAAACCAAGTTATATGCTCGTGTACTAAAGTTTGTGTGTATAACTAACTGTTAACCAGACCCTGATACCGAGACTAGGATCGAGAAGCCTCATCCAGTTTATGTACCACGAGATGAAACATTTGAGGAGATTAAGCAGAGTACCTTTTCAGCTGGGAAGTTGAAAGCTCTGTTACACAACCTGATTCCATTGATTGCTGCCACATTGTCAAGTTCTGATGTTCCCTTCACCACCTTCTCCGATATAGACAATCTATACAATGATGGCGTCCAGTTGAAAGAAGAAGAGACAGAAGGAGTCCAGAAGAACCAGTTCCTGGCCAATGTTTTGAATAAAATATTGAACATTGGTGAAAACATACTAAAGTATGATGTACCGGCAATCATAAAGCGTAAGCAATCTAACCTTCCTTTGAGAAGGTTATGCTTTGCATCCATTTACTTAGTGATTTACCTTGCTTTTCAGGAGACAGATTTTCTTGGCTAAGGGATAATGAGTTTGCTCGACAGACTTTGGCCGGGGTGAACCCTGTGAATATTGAGCTATTAAAGGTAGAATCTTTAATCTGAGCATGAGTTTGTTGTGCATCTATCAACTGTTGATGGAAAGTCACTATAAAAGGGGATCTGATC